>NC_056749.1:210119217-210719217 GCF_019279795.1 Protopterus annectens | reverse complement strand
ATATTTGTGCCACTGTCACTTTGTCCTATTCTCATATCTTTACTGATCATTGCAAATTGGATTTGATTTCTAGGAACAGAGCTGCCTTTGACTCTGCAGTACTCCAGAATTTCCTTCCATGAGGACCACCCAAGGTTCATCTAGCTGGGGACTCTGTCCCATCAGTTGAGGAGTGAATGAAAATGACAACATCAGATAAAAAAAAGTTATGTACTTACCATAATGTTACATCTGCGTTGTCCAATTTCATTTTTCCTCAACTTCCTGTCCTCCTAATCCCCTTCCCCTTACAATGGAGGCATCTAAGGGATACTACTTAGGAAACTGTTGTTCCTTATTTGAGTTCCAGTTCTCTGTCTCTATCATCTCTGCTTTTCAAATTCCTTATAGTATCAACTATGGATTCCTGGGGTGGCAAACACAATCTGAGGTATATTAGGTTAGTAGGGTGTTATGGCCAAATGGAGGAGCTCCAGAGTTGGATCCAGGGATCTGGAATTTGCATCAGAGCCTGAGCCTAGACTCATCAGTTGAGGAAGAATGGAAATGCACAACACAGACGTAATGTTATGGTGTGTATGTATCTTTTTTTTTCCCCTCCCTTTTGGAAAAGGACAGGAACAGTCACCATAAACTTCTCACAGACTGGATCTAATCACACAAGAACAGAGTGTGTTTGATAACACCCTGACACCAGTCAACTTCTATTAATTGTATGGATGATAGGGTCTTAATTCGTTTTAGGCTCCTGCTTGCTGAGGATGTGCAGCAAGTACTAATGCCTGCTACTAGAAAGTCATATATTAGCAAATGGAAAAGGTTTTCTGGTTGGCACCAACAACATAACCAGCATTCATTCAGGACAGTATTTGTGTCAGCTACTATTCTTTGTCCCTTTTGGCTCTTTTATCAGGGTTCATTTATTGGCCATTTCAGCATGTCTGCCGATGGATCCTCCTTTTTTAATACATTTTCATGTCAAAATGCTTTTGAAAGAGGTTTTACATAAGAGGCATCTGAGAAAACTAGTGATCCCTCCTTGGGATCTTAATTGTGTTAGAAAAGCTCACACATGCTCTATTTGAACCAGCTAACCTGTCTAGCATGAGGTTCTTGACATGGGAAACAGTTTTATTGATTGCTCTGACCTCTGCAAAAGCGCATCTGAGTTGCAAGTTCTTGTGACAAGTCAACACTATCTCATTTTCCACAGGGACAGGGTTTCTTTGAGACCTAATCCTTCTTTTATGCCTAAAGTGGTATCTGAATATACATTAAGTCAAACTGTCCAGCTCCCCATTTTCTTTCCCGAACTCAGAAATGAGAGAGTAAGGATATTGCACACTTTTGATGTCCACAGACCACTCAGTACTATCTTGACAGAACTAAATCTTTCAGATCTTTGGATCAGTTATTAATTTCTTGTGAAGGTAAGAAGTGGTAACCTGTGTCAAAGCAGTCTGTTTCCAAATTGTTTAGGGCTATTGCCTTTTGTTATACTCCCCACAACAAAACTGTTATAGGCAGGGTCAAGGCCTACTCTAACAGGGTCTTGGCTTCATCTATACCTTTTGGAAAGTGGCGGATACTAGAAGTATTCTAGAAGCTGCAACCTGGCCGTCTGTACATACTTTTACAAAGCAGTATACACTTGGTTCCTTCTCCAGAGGCTCCTGGGCTCTTCTACTTCCACCTCCCAAATGTAGTAAGCTGTGGAAATCTACCCATATAGCTAAGACTACTGCAGTACTGGTCAATATGATGAACATAGCATAGTTGTGTATGTAAACTTGCCATAACAGTAGATGTTCAAATGATCATTGCTGTAGTAGCTACTATGTCCCTCCATCCCCCTTGTTTTTTGGTGTGTTGTTTATGGCAGGCTGTGGATATTTTATGTTTTGTTCCTCCTAACATTGGTCATTTAAGGCTCATTCTCCCTTTCTCTGTTGGCAGGAAAGCTCTGAAGGGCTTTGCACCCTAACTTGTCTTTAGTCAATTCGTCTTGAACTGCCTGACAGTTTGTGCAAATGAAAGGTGCCCTGACGCTTTGAAAACTGGCTGGCTGTTATATCCCTGGTTACGATATATCCCACATAGCTAAGACTACTGTACTAAGTGATCATTTTAAACACATACGGATATGGTGCAGTTACTTACACAACTGTACTTTACATAGTGGTAGAAAGCAAATCAAGAAATAAGGACATAATACATCAAATAAGCAGTAAAAGTCATCCAGTAAAGCCTGCAGTGCATATACTGCTTTGAATATATTGATAGTAATTTTGAGGCAGTGAGATGTTTAAATATTTACAATTGTTGCTTTTTAGTCAGTGTATTATTTACTGCACCTACCGTTTAGTATATACATTATTTACAATATGAAAGGCAGACATGTAGGATATGTTATTTCAAACTGGATGTTATCAATTATTTAAGCTTTTCATTCTGAAGATCTATCTCCCAACTTATTAAACCACTGTCTTTAAAGCAGACGCAGGTAGTTTCCTTTGTGAGCTGCTGTTTCATTTTTTCCCTTAAATAGATCTAATTTATGTTTAGACCCAACATCACAGGGAAGATTGTTCCAAATAGAAGGTGCCATTTTGGTAAAAGCGGTTTCACCTACAGGGGGGTTAAAACGTCTGATTATTGTTATGATCTTTCCAAATCCTTTCAGAAGTCATAGGTTTGATGTCTAATGAGTATTTTCAATTTTAATGGGGAACACTGACCACGTTTGACTACCTTGAATACATGTGTGTTTTACAGTAGTGTTGCTGTATTGTTGTTTGGCAGCCAGTTGAAATATTTCAGTAATTCATAGTGACAGGTGTTAAGTATCAGCCAGTAATACAACTGTACAGATTTTGTTTATTGCTCTGTCTTTTCTGCATTTATACTGGAGTACAATGTTAGGGGTAACCTGTACTCCATTTTTGGTAATTTCTTGCTAAGGAGCAATGGGCTGAGATTGAGAGAGAGACAAGATGGTATCCAATGTCGTCTTTTACATCCGATTCAATAGCTGGGTTATCAGATCCTACCTTTTTCAAAAGCTTGGATCCAGGGGTCTGACTGTACCATTTAATTCCCCCTGGTCCTTAGATTATCTCAGATCTCAGTTGCTGCTTGAACTTATTTAAGGTTCAAATTTCTTGCTTATCAGGTTTAAGTTTGTATAGTACTTGTTGCTGTGTTTGTTATTTGTATCCAGCATGTCTGACATGGCCACTGGTTTCAAAAAGTGCTCAGCTTGCAGGTACAAGATGCAGCCACAAGACCCACATTCCCTTTCTCTATACTGTCTGGAGTATCTTAGCTGGATGCGGACTGTGAATCTTGCGCTTCTTTTGTGGCTAGGCCCCTGTAAGGCTGTCGAGATATATTGGTCATGAAGGGCCCTCTTCCTGCCCAAGCAGGTGGATCTGCTCCAGAAATGTCCTCTCCTTCATCAAAACAAGTCAGAGAAGTATAAAGTACCTAAGGAAAAGGAAAAAAAGGGGGGGGGGGAGGAGCAAAGCAATGAAAAAAGAAAGGGAGCAGGAAAAAAATGTCTGAAAAACCTAGAGAAAGATCTCCGAAACCATCAGAGAAATTGGGACTGTCACATTAAGACCCTGAGATGTTTGGATCTGGACATTTATTGAATTTGATCACGTACGTCTCTTCCACAATGCTTTTCCCCTGGAAACAGTTAGCCCCAGGCAGCATTCTCTTTTCTTACAAAAGAAGCATGAGCATTCATCCTGGCTGCCATTGGTGGCTTCATCTTTCACATAATTTTATATATATGTCAAGGAGTCCATCAGAAGCCATCAGCAAGATTATGTGGAAGTTTCTTCAGACACAGATTCAGCTGGGAGTCCTCCTGACACTAACATCTTTGATAGTGCTAGGAATGGTCCCTAGTGCCCCACCATTAATCTCCTCTATTCCTGTTCAATTTTTAGACCAAAAGTCCACTGACACCAGTCTTTCCGATAGAGCAACGTTTGCACTCTGAGTACTAAGCTACCTGGCTCACATGACTCATTTCCAGAGAGGTTTGATGAAGGAACTGTCAAAATCTCTCTTGGGTAACCTGCCTGTGGACATTCAAAAGTAGGTGGAGTCTCGGTTGTCTACCCTCAAATCCATGATGAATTTAACCATCGGTCTATTTTCTAATGCATCTAATGATACTGCTAGGGAAGCAGGCTCTGAAAGTGCCATCTGTCAGTACACCTGTATATGCCTATGTGATTTCATAGAAGGCTTCAACACATCATTCATCAGTACTCCTTTTGATGGTTCAACCATTTTTCGACCTAAAGAGAAAGAAATGCTTACCTGAAGTGAGCAGGAAGGCAAGACCCTGTCTGCTTTTGGCATACATTTTTCCACCTCACAAAGGACCTTTTCCCAAAATCAAAACAATGAAGAACTATGGTTCTGAAAATCCCAGGGTTTGACTATGACACTTCTGCTGACAGACCTGTCCCCTCCCAGAGCAGATGGGGGAATAATTTTAATGGAAAATGTAGAGAAAAATGTTGTGGACTGATTTAAGACTGGTTAAATATGAAATTGTAAAAACAGAAGTAAATTCAACCAGTCAGCCACGACAGTTGCTGTAAAAAATCATGGATTTTATTCAAAGAAGGAAAATAAAACCATAAAAGCAAGGCTAAAACACAGATAAGCGCTTTCACTCCTTTCTAAAAAGGCTCTTCATCAGATCTAAAAACTGTTACAAACAAACCATCTATCTGAAGTTGTTAATCTTCTTCCTATTCATCACTGATGGTTTCTGTTCCGAGCCCTCGAAACAAGTCGGCCTTATACCAAGCTTACATGCACCAAAAAACTCCCGAGCTAAGCTGCTACCTACAATGCCCTTTGCTCAGTTACCTCAGATCTCGTTTGCCACACAGCCATATAGTAGTGTTTCACCGAGCTCTCCAGCTAAGTGCTTTTTCAGATATATTTACTAGTTTTGTAAAAGTTTTTTCTTCTTTTATAAACTTTTCTTGTTTTCTATATTGCTACAGCTCTACCCACAGGTATTTCTCTCTTACGATTACTGGTAATTTCTTGGTATTTCTGTCTACCCTTGTGGTATCTTGTTACCATTGTTGGTATTTCCTTTCTTTCTCCTTCATTTCCTCTCTTTCCCTTTTGTGTGAGTGTGTGTTCTGGGATGTCTGAAAAGAAGGGAACTATGGGGTTTAAACACTGCTCTTCTTGCAGTGGTAAACTACTGAATAGTGACCTCCATGAAGAGTGTGTGCACTGTTTGGGGGTTCCGCATTTGTCGGCAAAACCCCAGTGTGATATTTGTGCTAGTTTCAGTCAGTGGACGCTGAATGAACGTCGTAACAAACTGATATTAAAGGGTCTGCTTGCTTCTCCTTTTTTGGAGGCTATTTCTGGGACGGAAGTCTCATCCCCTCCTTCTTTGGTCAAGAAATGCCCTCGATCGGACCCCTCTTCACCGGCCGGTGACAGAGGTAAAAGTCACACGCACAAGGCCCATAAGTCCTCATCTGAACGCCGTTCTGCCTCCTCGGTGCTGACTACTACATAGGCTCCGAGCTCGGCTCCAGCGAAGTTTACCGAGGTTGCCAATGTCTACCCCGGCACCGATGACTACGAAACCATCTACTGCCTCGGTACTGACCAGCATATCAGTTTCTCTTTCTGCACCAGCATTGGCCATTTCGGCTCCAATATCGGTTCCGACGACTACCACGGAAGCGTTCTTGTCATCCACCCCTATCATAACTTCGGCTTCGAGCCCGTTCATGGCTCCAACCATACCGTTATTACCAATTGCAAAATTGGAAACCTCTGTGTCATTCTGTGACACACCATGGACCCCATACTCATCTACTTATGGGGTCCCTTCCACGGGGTGGGAGGATGACATAATGGTTAAGATGTTTACCTTAAAGACACATGGTGCAGGGTTTGATTCTCACATGGGGTAACTGGCTAGGCTTCAAATGGCCCAAAAAGGGCAGTTAGCCTAGTACTAATATATGAACCTATGAACCTGTAGACCCTTTTGCCAGACAAGCCTGCAGTCCCTTTTTGGACCGGTCTGATTCCCCCTCAGGGGCATCAGTGAGATCCACCAGGAGCCTTTCTGAATTGGATGTGGTGCGCCTTTTTTACCAACTGCTGACCACCAGGGGAATTTCAAATCCGCCTAGACCCTATCCCACTCCAGGCTTTGGGTCTATTTCTCCAGCAGCCCCTAATTACTTTCCTCCCATGGATTCCTCTGTTCCAAGGCTCATTTATCCAACTTTTACTAGAATACTTCCTTCCTCGGCCGACAACAACTCTGTCTGAGGCCCCAAGATCCCTTTGGGTTTCGGTTCCGTCAGAAAACACCCTTCCTCAATCTCATGCTTGGGGGGTGGAACCCCCGGTTACAGTGTATGTTCTGACGGTTTTGTCAGCCCTGACCTTGGATCCGAGGGTTACTACTGCTCCGTGTCTGCTTGAGGCTCCGTCCCCGGGGGCGGACCGTCTGGAGCAGGGTGTGACCCCATTCCGATTTTGTCTTCTTCGGTTCTGGGCTCCCATTCCTCTTCGGGCGGGCCTGCTTTCCAGGTGATGGAGAGGGCTCTTGCTGCTAGCAATCCTCCTCAGTTAGTTATTCCTCCAGTTCCTTCTGAGCCGCAGCTGTCAAAGGCCACCCCCCCAGGACTCTGAGAGCACAAGGCTCAGGAGACCCCTGTCCAGGGCATTTCCCTTTCTGAGTCTTCTTCGGATGCTCCCACCAAAGACCCCCTCAGAAACGGATGTGTAAGAGGAAACACATGGACTCCCCAGAGGAGTCCTTCATGGAGGATATGGACTGCGATGAGGGGGAAGGGTCCCCACGGTCACCCCACGACAATGTCTCCATCGGAGACATCATGGAAATCTTGAAACATAGAGGTGACTGAAAGTCCTCCAACCCTTCCTTGGAGGAATCCGTATTCCTGCAGGCCTTTCGCTCTCAGCCCTCTACTTCTTGGGTGACCCCCGCCGCCGATGAGTTGGTTAAACTCATCGTGCAATGGGCTTGGAAGAACCCCGACTCCGTTGAAGCCATTCCCAGGAGATCAGACAAAGTACTGCCCCTCCAGAGGATCAACCCCATTGGTCCAGAGGTTTACCAGTGGACGCTATGGTGGTGGCGGCTGCCACGAAAAAGGACCTTGCAGAAGAGAGTCCTGCTGTTTACCTGCCCAACAGGGAGTACCGCGCAGTGGACAGGTTAGGGAAGCGAGTCTTTGCATTAGCGACCTTTGCAGTTAGGTCTCTGAACTTTCTGGCACATTTTACGAGGCTCCAGAGAGATCTCATCTCCGAACACTCCGGAAGTCTCCCGGTTCAAGTATCGGATGGAGCACGAGATAAAGTTGCTTCTCAACTTGCCACCCAAAAATCTATAATTCATCCATGAGGTTGCTGTCACATGCAACTGAAGGAGCAGCTAGAGCTGCGGGTGCAGGCATAGTCATGAGACATCACACCTGGATGCGCATTTGTGACCTCGTGGACTTCATAAAGTCTTCCTTTCTAAATTCCCCTATCGAGCCATCTGCTCTGTTTGGTGCTAAGGTCAGGGATACATTAGCCAGGTGCGAGCAAGACAGGAATACCTCATCTGCTATTGGCCTACGCTTTTCCAAACCTCAGCGTTCCTTCTCCAGGAATCAGAGGAGCAGAAAGATGTGGCACAAGAAGTCTCAAGGTCCGAGACGCACATGGTGAGGACTCCTCCAGAGGCAGAGAGGGTTCCAATAATGGAAGACGTTCCTTTCGGGGCAGAGGGTGTCCATGGAACCAGGGCTCCAGAGATTCCTTCTCAGGTAGACCGTATCAGTGCTCCTGAGGCGCTGCCCGATTGCTTTCCTTTGGAAGCAGTCAGGACATGTTTTTCTCTGCACCAAACTGCCTAGCTCTCCATTAAGAACGATCAGTGGGTACAGAGAATCATTACCAGAGGCTACCATATTCCACTAATAACTTATCCAAGACCTGCAAAATCCCTTCCCGATGTTCCACCCAGTCAAAGGGAGGAGGCAGCTTCCGAAATTCAAAAGCTGTGTCAAAAACGAGTCATCCAACAGGTCCCACCAGATCAGTGTGGATCAGGGTTCTACTCAAGATTCTTTTTGGTGCCAAAGAAAACAGGGGACTAGTGGCCCATCCTGGATCTCAGCCAACTAAAATTGGTAGTTCAGACCAAGTTCCACATGGTCACGATTCAGTCCATCCTCCCCTTTCTGCGGGAGGGTGTGTGGATGTGCTCATTAGATCTCCGGAATGTTTATTACCATATCAAGATGGACAAGCGCTCCAGGAGCCTCCTTCACTTCCGGTTGGGAGCCAATCACTACCAGTTCAGAGCCCTGCCTTTCAGTCTCTTGACGGCCCCCAGAGTGTTCATGAAATGTCTTGCAGTGGTAACAGCTCATCTAAGAATTCAGGGATTCCAGGTGTTTTCATACCTAGACGATTGGCTCCTCTCCACCCCCACCAAGCATCTTTTGGTCAGGGCTCTCCACTACACACTGGCTCTAGCGGAGTCATTAGACATCACCATACATTGGGAGAAATCAAACCTTCAACCATCACAACAACTGGAATTCATAGGGGCAATATTCAACACCCAGTCAAGCCTGATTTCACTTCCTCTCCACAGGCTTCAGAGACTAAGGGCACAAGTTCACTTGATACTCTGTCGAAGCAAGGTGTCTGCAAGGGAAATCCTTCAAGCCTTGGAATCTATGGCTGCAGCCATCCCCATAGTTCCCTTAGCCAGACTACACATAAGATTACTACAATGGCTCCTTCAGGCCCAGTGAATTCCCAATCTTCACCCCCTGAGCTCAAAGATTCTCATCACCAACATCTGCAAACAAGATCTCCTCTGGTGGATGAGTACAGTCAAAAACCTTTGGTGTCGTCCCTTCCATTTTCCACAGCCCAGTGCCACTATGACCACGGATGCTTCCCTGATGGGGTGGGGGGGCTACTTCCAGGGAAAGTAAGTCTAAGGCACGTGGTCCAATGTAGAGGTCAATTTGCATATCAATGTCCTGGAGTTGAGTGGTGCTGTTGGCATTGCAAGCTTTTCATCCGCTCCTTCCATCTGGAATGATTGCTGTACAATCGGACAACATGTCCGTGGTCTGGTACATAAACAACCTGGGAGGGACCAAATCTTTCTCCCTGTGTCGCAAAGCCACGAGAATCTTGCAGTGGGCTATAGCTTCCAACCACTTTCTGATCGCAAGGCATATCCCGGGGAGCTCCAACATTATTGCGGACAGACTGAGCAGATGCATTCTTCATCCTCACGAGTGGTCTCTCAACCCAAGTGTGGCTGGGGAAATTATCAGCTGTTGGGGCCAGCCATGCTGCGACCTTTTCACCTCCCCTTCAAACACAAAATGCAGCAGCTACTTTGCCCTCTTTCCCCCTATCGGGGAGTCACCGAGAGACGCTCTAATCCACGATTGGCTCGTGGGTCTCCTTTATGCTTACCCTCAGATTCCTCTGATTCCCCTTGTTCTGCGGAAAGCTATTCGGTTGAGAAGCAAAGTGATCCTCATTGCCCCATTCTGGCCTCATCAAGTGTGGTTTCCCTACTTTCGACCTCATCTGTTGCAACCTCCTTGGATCCTAGACACTCGTCAGGACCTCATATCTCACCCACAAGGGCTGACTCCCCCAAATCTGTCCACTCTCAAGCTGACAGCTTGGTTTCTCCACGTCCGTTAGTTGCCAGGCAGAAAACCCTCTCTTCACCCATCCGTGATATCATCTTGGCCCCTCATAAACCATCCACCAGGAAACTTTACAGGGATAAATGGAAAAAGATTCTCTATTTGGTCTCATAATCAGAAACTAGACCTGTTATTGGCCGCCGTAGCCACTATTCTTCATTATCTGGCTGAGCTGTTCGACAAAGGGGCCTCGGCTTCCACCATTCAAGTCCATCTAGCAGCTGTTTCCAACTTCCGTAATGGGTCTGAAAGAATACCACTTATCTCCTCTCGCCTTTGCAAGACCTTCCTCAAGGGTATTTTTCACAGCAGGCCTCCCATCAGACAGCCGGTGGAGGCATGGAATCTGTCCTGGGTTCTGCAGGCTCTTTCTCTGCCCCCATTTGAGCCAGCTGCGACATGTGATCTAAAATTTCTGTCATGGAAATCTTTATTCCTGGTGGCTATAACTTTAGCAAGAAGAATTTCTGAATTACAAGCATTATGTATCAAGAGCCCTTATCTAATCTTTCATAAGAACAGAGTATCACTTTGTACTAACCCATCCTTTCTCCCCAAAGTGGTTTCTGATTTTTTCAATTAACCAGTCCATTGAGCTCCCTGTGTTTTTCCCAAATTACTCTAACAAGGGATAATACTGCCTACATTCCCTGGATGTTCATAGACAATTACATTTCTGTCTGGACAGAACAAAATCATATCACAAGTCAGACCAGCTTTTCAATTCGGGCCCTAGAATGGGAGGTGCAGTATCTAAAGTTACTTTGTCTAAATGGCTCAGGGATTGCATTGCCTTCACATATTCACTTACGGAGGGATTGAAGCCTAGCCAAATCAAAGCTCACTCAACTGGAGCTGTTGCAGCATCTGTTGCCTTCCAATCTAGGGCCTCCATGGATGACATTTGTGCAGCTGCCATTTGGGCTAAGCCCCACACATTTATCAAGCATTACAAATTGGATCTGATCTCCAGGGGAAGAGCGGCCTTTGGCTCAATGGTTCTCAGGAATGTTCTTCCATAAGGGCCACCCAGGTTCTCCAAGTAGCTGGGGACTCGGTCCCATCAGTGATGAATAGGAAGATTAACAACTTCAGATAAAGCAGTTATGTCTTACCATAATGTTCCATCTAAGTTGTTGATCTTCTTCCAGTCATCACACCCTCCCACCGACCCCCCTCCTAAGGTCCCTGGTGGATCTTCTGGATCTTCGCGGTGTATAAGAGTTTCTGCGCAGAGATGGCCTCTGACTTCTTCTTCTTCTGTATGTTGCATGCAAACTCGATCTGAGGTAACTGAGCAAAGGACATTGTAGGTAGCAGCTTAGCTCGAGAGTTTTTTGGTGCACGCAAGCTTGGTATAGGGCCGACTCGGTTCTGAGGGCTCGGAACCGAACCCATCAGAGATGACTAGAAGAAGATCAACAACTCTGATGGAACGGTATGGTAAGGCGTAACTTCTTTTTTAAGCACAGTTACCTCACTAAGTCATGTGATCTAAGAATTGGTCGTAAAGGGACAGTTCCTTTAAGTCCCTTCTTACCATCTGCATGTAATTCTAGAATCCACTTCATCTCTTTACATTCTATTTTATTCCTTATATCACGTTTTCAATTGCTAGGTGTAAGTAATTCCAAAACTAAAAACTTATAAGTATGACTGGTGTCATTCTCTAGAACATGTTTATACGGTTCTACTTGAAACCATTGAATTACCACATCATCGAACCTTTAAACATCAAGACCAGAACGTCGCAAACTGAGATCATCGAAAACTTAAATCATCGAGACGCGTAACATCGAATATGTTTTGATACTTGGATTGTTGTATTTAGGCATGTTTGCACAGTTAACTTGTAGGGAATGTGTTTTTAATGTTACGTGTCTCGATGATTTCAGTTTTCGATCTCAGTTTGCGACATTCTGGTTTCGATGTTTTAAGGTTCGATGATGTGGTAATTCGACGGTTTCAAGTGGAACCGTTTATACAGTGCATTACGAACATCATTCGTCCTGATGTCATTTAAATGTTCTCTAATTCTGTCTTTCAAACATCTGTTTGTCTTACCTACATAGTAGGATTCACATTTCACACAGAATGACAAATGTACTAGATTTTGACTTCTGCAATTTGCATAAAAATGAAAGACACAACTCTTCTTACTCACTGGATGTACATAGGAATCACTGCTATGAATATATTTGCACATGTTGCAGTCTCTGCCACATTTATCAGAGACAGAAACCTTCTTATTAGTGGATTTATAACACAGTAACTGTTTCAGTGATCTGTTGCTCTTATAGCAAAACTTGGATGCATTATCAAGTACTGACCAAGTAGTTGTCAGTTTTTCCTAATAATATTGCAGATAGTTTGAACATCCATAGAATAAGTTATGCACATTCTTAAGTCAGCGCCTCTTGCATCAGAGATCTTTCTTTCACTGTTCACTACTGTCTCAGAGAAGTAAGGTTAGCAATATCCCTCCTGTGTTGGAGGACCTCATCACAGGCAGCCTCAACCTCCTCCTTCATTTTTATTTGCTGTAGCTTCAAATCATAGGCTGCTTGCAAGGTTGGCAGCAACTTAATTTGGACACTAGTTTCTCATATATGCAACTATTGATTGAGTTCTTTGCTCCACTTGAGAAAGAACTTGTGTAGTCAGTAGAATGACAACTAGAAGTGGAGATGAAGTTTAAGGAGGAGTATCACCTTGGTAATATCAGTGATTTATATTGTGCAGTTACTGCTTATGATTTGAAGCTACAACAAATAAAAATGAAGAAAATGATGAGGGATTGCTGAGACTTTGTACATGCCATATTTTTACTTGGCCGCTGGATAATTTGCAAAGAACCCAAGGCAATATGAATGCCAATGAGTCAGAAGAGTATCGTGCTACCAGACCTCTCAACCAATCAGGAACAAATTTGAACAGAATCAAGGAAAAGTCAGGAAAAAAAGGACAATGAGGGACACTTTTAAAATATTAGTGCTATTAACTTGAAACATTGAGAGAATCAGAGCATATGAATTAATACACCTTTTCTGAAGTAAAAGAAGTGTATAACTCTTAATTATTGTCATTATTCATTAAGTGTAATTAACCAACTTTCTGCCCAAAGTCACTAGTTTTAGGAGGGATTCAGAGGGACAGAGCTAAATTTGAGTCAAAATCAGGGACATCCCTGAAAATTAGGGACAGTTGAGAGGTATGCGTGCTACTTTAAGCAATGAGACTGAAGTGAGGCAAGTTGATGTAAGGGGTTTGATGGACACGCCCGTTGGAGTTCACAGCAGTTCCACTCTTGTTCTGGATATTATGAGAAAGGAAGCTGCAGAACCGACTGGTTTGGGATTATTAGGATCTTCCATCAGTATACAGGCCAACACATTGATCCCAATGTGTTAGGAGCCAGGCCCAATGTTCATAATGCTTCTTTTCCAGTTTTACCCATTCCTGTGAAGAAGAAAGGCAGCATGAGAAGGAACCAGTCACAGAACCAGAATGTGAAAAGATGGAAGACATCTGTTTGGCTGATAATGGTGACTATATTGTGTGTAATAGTTCTAATGCTGCATTATCAGAGGAACAGCTACAAGTACTTAATAAGGGCTTAACATTTGTGCCAAGTATGGGTTTGAATTTTAGTGATGTGATTCTAGATTTAAGAATGTTTGGGAGGAATTTAGAAATGAAAACATTTTTTTTTTGATAATGTTGCCACTCGTTCTGGTGAATTGAGGCAACCGCGTGTTTTCAATCCACCGATTAGCCCAGTTATTAAAACTTTTTTTAAAAACCTGTAAACATGATATTGTGATGTATTTAAATTCTAAGCATGGTGCTGTGTTTCATAATTTAACTTCTGGACAGAAGAATGCCCTAAGGTTATTAATGCATAACAGTAATATCACAATTAAACCTGCTGATAAAGGGGATTGCGGTGGTAGTGATGGATCATGATTTTTATTTCAGCAAAGTGCTGAGCATGTTGAAAGATATTACAACATACCAACAGCTCTCCCCCATTGAAGTGAAAATGTTGGTAGATAAGGTAAAACATGATTTACTTGTTTATAAACAAAGTGAACAAATTAAAGATGAAATATTTAGATTTGTATGGCTAGCGTATTCAGTGATCCCAATGTTTAACGCTCTTCTGAAAATATACAAGGATCCTAAGAACCCACCCCTGCGACCTATTATATCAGGCAGGGGTTGGGTTACAGAAAGTGCAGCCATATAGGCGGAATCTAAGTTGAAAAAGGTATTGACATCTGACCCAAGAATTTTGAAGGACACAGCACATTTTTTACAGTTGTTTTATTTATATGCTAAAAGTGAAATTGATGGTGATAATTATTTATTTGTAAATTTGGATATAAATAATCTATTTACTGTTATCACAGGGGAGTATGGGCTAGCAGCTATTGAGTCTTTAAGTCAAGATGCAACTTTAGACTGTGACACTTTGAATACTATGTCCTGTAGGTCCAAAATAATGCACTGTTACCCTTTTAACAGCAGCTGTTCTTACTAATGTCTGGGTGTAAGGTGAAGCTGCTTGTTGTTCTCTGTTGCTGGAACTGAGAAGATACCTACTGTACTGTGTAGAGCTCTCGAAAAGTACTGGTTTAGATGTTCTTCATTCCACATTGCTGCAGTCCTAACAGATGGGTTTTCAGCCGTCAGGCGTCCCAGTCGGTCGAATACCAAAGTATTGGCTGGCGTCGGTTGTCAAGGCACATTAGACTGACGTCAGGAAGGCCAGAGTATATAAGACGCATGCCGGCGCCATATCCTCAGTCTTTTTGCCGCATGGTCCGATGCAGAAGCAGTTTTGCGAGTGCAGGTTGGCGTTCTGAAAGTTTCTGAAGTCAGAGTTTGGAACCGAATCATTAAAGCTAAGTACCCCATTGGGGAAATATTTTGTTTTTCTTGCCTCAGTATTTAACCGATGTCAGAAAAAGTGAATAATTGTATTTCTTGTGGGAAACAGATACCTCATAAGGATTACCATTCTTTGTGCATATCTTGTTTAGGGCCCAGACCACGGCGTTGTTGGATGTCGCTCTTGTGCTAGATTTAATAACGCACTATTAAGAGAAGGTTAGACTGTGCCAGGTTAGTTTTTGGTAAAGCGTTTTGACTATAAAATGTCGGATGCTCCGACTACCGCTTTTCCAAAAAGCGCAAGGACAAGGACCGACAGCAAAGCCTAGAGTGGAAGAACCGACAGTCCCGGACGCGGTTCTTTAAACAGGCTCAGTGGAGTCAGGTTCTCAGGAGTTTCTTTGGAGTCTCAGGGCGGTGTCTTTACTGTTACAGGATGTGTCCTCTCAGACCACAACGTAGGCCAGGCTGAAGGGCCTACTCATGTGGCTGTTCTTCCCTCTCCACCCATGGTGGTTAGAGCCTTCATCTTCTGTTTCCAAGGCCTTTGAGCAGGCAGGCATCACACTAGGCCTGCTGCTCAGGGGGTTTCTCCTAGTGCTTCAGGGTCTTTGCCTAAGAAACATATGCTTAAAATGGCTGAGGATTTGATTACTATGATTAGAGGTTCTCAGCCCCTCCTGATAAGAGGCCTAGGGTGGAACCTGAGTTTGAGAGTTTTGAGCAGTGTTCCAGGCTTCTGAGTCTTCTGAAGACTTGCAGGAGGAACCTCCTTATTCCCCTTTTGAGGATTCTGATGTGGATGATTCTACTCCTTCAGCTTATCCTCCTGAGGATTTTTCATTTTCAGAGACTCTGCATTCCATGAGGGAGCACTTTAAATGGGAAGGCCAAGATTTCTCAGATTCCAGGAAAAGACTTAGGGAATTCTTGTTTTACCCCAGCACAGGCCTTTAGCTATACCTCCTGTTCTGAATGTGGTGGAAGATGTTTTTGCAGAGGCTTGTCTGAATCCTGATTCTCTGCCTCCTGCCCCAGTTAAACCTGATAGATATTACAGAGTGCCTGAAGCTCATAAGTATCTTTACAAAGTCCATAATGCTGACCCTGAAACCATTTCTCAAGGGCCTAAAGGAATGAAGGCCTCCTGTTGTTAAAAATCCTGTTCCTCCTGATAAAGAGGCTAGATCTTTGGATAGATGGGGAAAGAAAGTGTATACCTCTTCCACTTTAGCCATGAGGGCCTTAAACTGCCAGTTTCATATGATTAAATATCAACAGTTCCTGTTATCACAATTGAAAACAAAGGTGGATGCTCAACCTGAAGGTATTGAGTGTAAAGAGTTATAGGATTTAGTTCATGTGTCTGAACAGGTGGGTAAGCACACCTTGCAATGTGGTTTTGATGCCCTGCAGGCCTCCTCGAGGGTGGCTGCCACTGGTTCTGTCATTCGCAGACATGCCTGGCTTAGGGATCAGAATTTAGCTGATCATGTGAAAGCTAAATTTTTGATGCTCCTTTACAGTCTGATGTGTTGTTTGGTACTAATGCTGGAAGGAGTTTTAAAGAAAATGGAAGAAAAAGCTAAATCTATGCAAACTGTCAAAGCTTTTTGCAGGTCCAGCCTCCACGTTTAGTAGAAATTGGCCTTCTAAAACTGGTCCTTTCCAGCCACTGACAAGCCCCAAAGAGGTAGATACAGAAGCAAGGGGCAGAGGGCAATCACAAGGATCATATAGAGGCAGACAATGGCAATCACCTGCTCCAAGAGGTGGTGAAGACAGTGCACAACAATACAGGAAGCAGACCCAATGACTCCTCATTTCCATGCCAAGCAAGTCTCAGCTGGCAGCACCTTTGGGAGGAAACTAGCATTATTTGCAAGCAATTGGGATTTAATTACAACAGACAAATGGATACTGGACATCATAAACAGAGGCTACAGGTTTCAATTTCATACTCTTCCAAAATCAAAGGCATGCCAAACCTACCACAAAATCAAAGGGTAGAGGCTCACAAGCAAATTTCTCTGTTGCTCCAAACATGAGAGCTATTCAGCCAGTACCTGTGCCAACAAGGTCAAGGATTTTATTCAAGACTTTTCCTGGTACCAAGAAAGGAACTGACTGGAGACCCATTCTGGACTTATCCATCCTCAACACTTATCTGGACATTCCCAAATTCAAGATGTTCACATTACAACAGCTTCTACCTCTGCTGGGCAAGGAGTTTTGGCTGGTAACTTTGGACCTCAAGGAAGCATACCTGCATGTCCCAATCAGACTAAGTTGCAGGAAGATACCTCAGATTTCTTGCAGGTTCAATCCATTATCAATTCTCTGCATTGCCCTTTGGCTTATCTACTGCGCCCAGAGTATTCACAAAGTGCCTGGCATCAGTGATTGCCTATTGCAGACTTCAAGGGATACAAATTTACCCTTACTTGGACGACTGCCTGATTCAAGCGGACAGAAAACAAGACCTACTAGAACATCTGGCATATGTGATACGGTTACTGCTTTCTCTGGGATACACCATCAACAAATAAAATCAAGTCTAACACCATCTCAGAAAATAACCTTCCTGGGTGCCAGACTGGACACAAACACCCAGATGGCATATCTTACACCAGAAAAACAAAAGCATCTATCTCAGTTACTTCCATCAACACTCTCTTCAGTACCAGGCTGACTGCAAGGAAAATCCTGCAGGCTCTGGGATTCATGGCATCTTGCATTCTTCTAATCCCAATGCCAAGCTGCATATGAGGAAACTTCAATGGTACCTAAAAATGTATGGTCTCAACACAGTCACAGCTTGGACACAATTATTCCAATAATTCCATGTCTGCAAAAGGAATTTTTATGGTGGGCCCAAGCATGTCACCTAAATACAGGGACTCCATTCTGCAAGCCTCAAACCAAACAAGTCATAACCACAGATGCCTCAGATTACGCCTGGGGTGCACATGAATGGACAGGTGCATTCAAGGCAGATGGTCCCAAAGGAAAAGCACCTTCATATCAACCAAAAGAAATGCTAGCAGTCCAGTTTGCAATTACAGCTTTCAAGGACTTCCTGCATCCAGGACAATTGCTCATAAGAACAGACAATACCACAGTAATGTGGTACATAAACAAACAAGGAGGAACACATTCTTACCCCTTGTGCAGACTAGCCATGACTCTTTGGAACTTGGCTCTGGAAAGCAAATCTAACTTCAGGCACAGTACTTGCCAGGAATGGAAAACTCACTGGCAGATGTGTTAAGCAGGAATATGACAGATCCACACGAATGGAAGCTACATCCACATGTGTTTAGATAATTGACAGTGTCATGGGGAGGCCAGACATAGATCTTTTGCTTCTCCACTAAACCACCAGCTGCCAAAGTTTTGTTCAAGGACCTTCCATCACAAAGGCCTGGAAAGTGGATGCCCTTTCTTTCAGTTGGACAACATGGACAGTTTATGCATTCCCACCTCTGCCTCTTCTGCCCAAGGTGCTTTTGAAAGCAAGAACAGACAAACCGAGGATGATTTTAATTGCTCCAGACTGGCCAAGGCAACACTGGTATCCATTACTGAGGAGCCTAACACATACTCCTCCCTGGTCCCTGCCTCTAATTCCACTTCTGCTGTCTCAGAACAACTACAAAACCCTTCACAGTCAGCTGAAAACACTCAATCTAACAGCCTGGAAAATTCTGTTTTAACACCACATCAGACTCTACTTCCTCAACAAGTTTTAGGATGTCATTTTGGAAGCCAGAAGACCATCTACAAGAAAAGCTTACTCCAAAAATGGAAGCGGTTTTGCTGTTGGAATGAGAAAAGAATTTGGACAGGACCCTAGAAATTTGAACTTGCCTCAGGTTTTACAGTATCTAGCTGAACTGCTGAGCAGTGGACTTTCATTTTCTTCCATTAAAATTCATGCCTCAGCCATTTCAGCAGAATTCAACATGGATCCTCCTTTGTTCTCTCACCCACTCTTCAAGCAGTTCCTCAGAGGGGCTAAGAATATAAGACCTCCAAGGAAGCAACCAATACCAGCCTGGGACCTCAATTACATACTAGAAAAATTAACATTGCCTCCCTTTGAACCTGCTGCTTCAACAGATCTGCAATATTTGACCTGGAAAACAGCTTTCCTTCTGGCCATCACTTCAGCTCGTAGGGTTTCTGAACTACAGGCCCTCATGGCGGTGCAGCCCTTCCTCATCTTCCATCAGGATAGGGTTTCCCTTACTAACCCATCTTTTATGCCAAAGGTGGTATCCAGTGTAGCCTTAAACCAGGCCATACATTTGCCTACCTTTTATCCAGATCCTCAAAACAAAGGGGAAAGGCTGCTTCACTCTTTAGACATCCATAGGCAATTTCGTTATTATTTGGACAGAACAAAGTCCTTCAGGAAATCAGAACAACTGTTTGTGTCCTTTGCTTTAGGGGCTCAAGGGAAACCTGTTACCAAACAGACATTTCAAAGTGGATTGGCCACTGCATTGCATTTTGTTACTCCTATCATGGGAAATCTGTCCCTACTGGTATCAGATCTCACTCCACCAGGGCCACAGCCACCTCTACAGCCTTCCTCAGAGGTGGCTACTAAGGATATTTTGGAGGCAGCCACTTGGAGTTCTGTACATACCTTCTCTAAACACTACCACCTGCCCTTATATTCCAGAACAAGAGCAGGCTTTGCCACTGCTGTTTTGCAGGGCATTCTGGCTCAACCCAGTTCCTCATAGTACCTACCACCCTATGCATAGCTTTGGGACTCTACCCATCTGTGATTACTGCAGCTGTATGCACGATGAACATAGTACAGTTTTGTACCTACCATAAATGTAGATGTTAGTGCTAATCCACATTGCTGCAGTACAATTTCCCTCCCTCCTTCCCCTCTTGGTAAGGGCATGGGGTCTAACAACCTCTTCATACCTCCTGACTGGGTTATCCTGCTATGTTTATTTGCTTGCTTACACTGATTTTGCATTACATTGCATTCTTGCATATGTGGGTAAGCTTTTGGTTTATGTATTGCCTTCCTTTAGGGGCACCTGACATCTGGGGCAAGAAAAGACTGAAGAACATGGCGTCGGTCTGTGTCTTATATACCCTGGCCTTCCTGGCGTCAGAAGAGTAGCGGCGACAACCGGCCGGACCAAGACTTTGGAATTCGGCCGACCGAGGACAGCCTGACTGAAAACCCATCTGTGATTACTGCAGCTGTATTAGCACTCGAACATCTACATTTATGGTAGGTACAAAACTGTACTTTCTTACTAATGCCTGGGTGTAAAGTGAAGCTGCTTGTTGTTCTCTGTTGCTGGAACTGAGAAGATACCTACTGTACTGTGTAGAGCTCTCGAAAAGTACTAGTTTAGTTTTGCATGGCACCTAAGTGTAAAAAAAAATGGTGCACTGTGGAAAAGCCTGCCTGGAAACTGACTTTATTTCTGTTGGACTTCAGAGTCATATCTCATCAGACCCATTGCTGAATATAATGTATCTTTTTCCATATATGTGTTTTAAAAATATCACTCTACTTAAGAGATCAAATAGTACCTCAAATACTAAGGTAAAGAAACTAAACTTTCGTCAACAGATAATGATAAATTAGTATCCCAAAGCATCCCCAACCTCTGCAGCAAACTTCCACTACATGCTAAGTCAAGTAGCACCGCTGCCAACTTCAAAGTAAACCTAGATAATTGAATGGGCAGCCTGAATCTCACCCACTGTATCTCCTCTTGCCCCGCTTGAGACTGGAGGGAACTTTTTGAATAAGGAGTTTTGACTAGGCTTGTAACCAATCAGCAGACTGATTTCCTAGCACTTACTAATGAACCTATGACTTGTTTGATATGAACTGCATTTCTTTTCTGAACTTTATCTCTTTGTCGCAAATCACCATGCACATTACAATGTATGTATGGACTGTATATGTATATACACAACTATAGCTGTATGAAAGATTAATACTATGCAAGTTCGTTATAAATCTTGTGCAAAGAGCTTTCCTTATGTTAAACAATGTTTCATTTACTAAGACAGTGTTGTAGAGAATTTCATATCATTTCAGGTACTGTATAGCACATCTAATGTAATAGTTCTGCAACAAGAAAGATGACCTATATCACATATATTTTTATATAATTAAAAATTGCACTTTACATTTCAGAATAAGAATTTTATTATTCGCCAGTTGCATACTTCCAAAGGATACTCATCTGAGTGGAACCGTTAATTGTTTTCCAGCACATTTTATAAATGCAGCTCTAAAGACACTTAAAGTAGTTTGATGGGTTCCCTATTAGAAGACCGAAGACGCATTCTTTCAAATGCGTCTTGATCGAACTTAAAAGACTGAAATGGCAAAATATCGAAGCGGCTTTTAAGCAAATTCTTTCCCTGGGAAAGAATTCGCTTGGCTGCTTCATTACTTTGCCATTTTCGGCACTGTAGTGCAGTCTCGGAGTTGATATATTTAAGTAGGGGAGGGTGTGGGGGGCATGGAGCCCCCCACTTAATGTAATGTTTAAAGTGTTTTATTTATTTATTTATTTTTTTGTTGGAACAGTTCTGACAGTTCAACATTGTAAGCTTTAGCTTACATATGGTCGATTAATCACCATTCGTGTTCAGTGATCTAATATAGTTTGATGAGATCCTATACTGTCAATTGATGGTCACTTACAATGATTCAGCCATCCACCAGTAGTTCTGCCCCTCCTGTATGAAAAAAGACACTAGGGGGGAGTATATCTTTCAGAGAATCCTCTGAGGTCAGAATACTCCAATGTTTATTAATGATGTTAATTAAAACCGAGATGTTGCTTCCATAATTAGTAACCAACCTCAACTGAGTTTTCAAAGTGGGCTTATTATTTTTGTATTTTAACAAAGACTCCCTATCCAAATTTTGAACATAATTACTCGATTCCATAACCTGTTTCCTGCTGTATCCCCTGTTCAGAAATGTATTAATCAACTGTTGGTTATGTATTGAGAACATTTCATCAGATGAACATCTTCGTCGTACTCTCATAAATTGAGATTTAGGAATATTTTGAATAATGTGTTTAGGATGACAACTATCTGAATGCAACAAAGTATTAACCCCAGGATGTTTCCTATGTACATGACTCAACAAGGTCCCATCCTGTTGTGCATATATATCAATGTCCAGAAATACTATCCATGTAGTACTGTAACTTACTGTAAATTGTAAACTCCATTTATTGTCACTGAGGTACGGCACAAATTCATTTAAATAATCTACCCCTGATCACCACACCAGCCAACAATCGTCAAGATATGTATGCCAGCTTCTGAGCCTCCAAGCCTTTCTGTGTTGGAGAGAAGCTTTCTAGCTTATCAGTGGGAGTGGAAAGCATTAGGTAGCCTATCTACCACAAGAGGAGTGGTTTCTGGCCCAGAAATTGTAGTTTATTGGCTGTGTGGCAGTTTTTCCAACTCTTTCAGTTTTCTGGTTTAAAAGCCTGTGTTTACACTTGTTTCCCACCTTTCCTGTAACTAGTGTAGTCCAGATACAGATTTGCTGCATCCAGGACTGTTTGTAAGCTTCTGAGCGGTGCCAAAAAGTCTGCTCTTCAATTTTTCCCTTAGATTTGCTAGTTCTCTCCTCTTCTGCACTTTTACTAGCTTATTAGTCTAGCACTTTACCAAACATCTTGTAGCAATTATTGTAGCACACAAAAGTGCTACCAGCACTAAACGTTCTACAAGGAAACAGCTCCAGTACTTATTATTAATACCCACCCCTCCAGGCATATCTAAAGGTCAGTTCCCTGTGCTTTCTCCTATTAATCTGGTGAACTTTGGCATCCTGAGGCAATATAGCAACTGCCTCATGTACAGTGACAACCCTCTCCTCTTGCCTCCCAACACTCAGACTTGCGAGAGAGGCACTTATATATCCAAATTGGAAGCTACGCACTCTCCAGCCAAGACCAGCATAGCTGGCCAAGAGGAGAAGGTCAACACTGGCATCACACCACAAGGAACACTTAGCCCTCTAGAACACACAGCAGTGCTGCCTTCACATAAAAACACAAACCACGCACCCACCTTCGCAGAGGCTCTCAATAAACATCTACCCAAACAGCAGAGATCTCCAGGGCCGAAACACACTCGACTACCACAGCACAACACTAATCATGAGACACATAACTCTCCTAAACAGTGTGCCACTCAACCAAAGCCACTAAGACAAAACAGCATGCCCAACACACTAGTCATAGGAGACTAGATAGTGAGGCACACTGATGTCCCATTCACTAGGTTGAATAAGGAGAAAGTAACAGTCAGCTGCCAGGATCCGCCACATAATGCAAACACTCAGGTCCCTCAAAAACAGGTGCAAATATGACTCTGTCGTCGTACATGTGGGTGTCAGTGACCTGAGATGTACCTCCCTGGACTACATGAAAAGAGACATGGAGGAGCTCTCGGATTATGTAGCCCAGGCGGGTATGACCCTAGCCCTGAGCAGCCTCCTACCATCACCCAGAATGATACCTCAGTACAAGCAGAAAATGACTGATTTCAACAATTGGCTAAGTTTTTGGTGTCATACTAAGGGGATCCAGTATCTGTCTGCTTGGGAAGTCATGATTGACAGACCTCGATGCTTTGCCAGAGATGGACTGCATCTGTCACCCCCTGGGCTTTCGGATACTGGCCAAAACTCATGCCACCCCTATAGTGCCTTTTTTAGGTGGTGTTCCAAAGACCAAATTACCACCATAACAGCTACAAACAAATGCAATCTGAGGATCATGCTGCTCAATGCTAGAAGTCTAAATCTCAAAATGCACTTGCTCGAAGCACTCCTTAAAATGGAGAACATTGACAATTGTGCTGTAACAGAGACCTGGTTCAAGGTAGCAGAAATCACCCATGCATTACCAGGCTATAACTCATTCCATACCTTTCGGCCCCAGAACTTGGACCAAAGCTCCAAAGGTGGTGGTGTTTGCATACTCATAAAGGATGCGCACACCTCCATACTGGTAGCCCAGCATAACGCATCAGAGATGCTTCAGGTGCAGCTAACATTGGGTAAGACATGCGATTCAGGTTGTCGCCTGCTAAAGGTCCCCAACCATGTCCCAAGACGCACACTCATGTTCCTAAGCACCCTGGAGAATATTAGGGTTCAACCTAACACTCTCATATTGGGCAACTTCAACTACACCTCCATTAACTAGGAAAACTACTCGTGTACCAATTCAATTGCCCAACGTTTCCTGGAATTCATTAATACCAGTGCCCTGGACCAGCTCATTCTTACCCCCACTAGAGGTAGCAACATCCTTGACCTGGTCATTACTAACATGGGTAACCATTGCTCTCCACCAATAGTCACCTCCTCCCTGGTTAGATCCGAACACAAACTAATCACCTTGGAAACCCACATCCGTCCCCCCCCCCCTCCGCAAAGGTAACCACCATGGAAAACTTCTCCAAAGCTAACTTTGGGCTCCTAAAAACAGAGATGGCTAACTTCATGGCACCCATGCAAATGGAGAATAGTTGCAAGACCACCGAATCATACACTAATGCACTGTACGAACACATAGACAAATGCATGGATCTCGCCATAGCCAATAGAACTAAGACACTCTCCTCCAAAGAAAGGAAGCCAATCTGGTGGTCCTCTGCCATAAACAAACTCTACAACAGAAGGAGGAAACTGATGTGGAATAAGGTGAAGTCTCAAGACTGGAAAAACTCCCTTATCAGCCTCAACAAAAAGTTGGGATCCCTCATCAAATCCTCTAAAGCTAGCTATGAAAACAGAATTGCAGCAGATAGTAAAGACAACCACAAGGCCTTCAATAGTTATGTAAAGAATCTCCACAGCAATATCCAGATTTGCTCTGAGCTACTACACAATGGTGTCTCCTATACCAAGCCAACAGATATTGCCAATGTACTGGCTGACATATTCAGTGCCAACTTTACCCGTCTCTCCCGTACCAAAGGGCCATTCACAATACCAGTAGATTGCCAGGCACCCAGTATTACTTCTGCATAGATTAAAACAGCATTGTCCAAGGCCAAGAATACAGCTTCTGTGAGACCTGACAATATCCCTGGCTGTGTTCTATATGAACTAAAACTGGCACCTTATCTGTGTGCCCTGTTCAATGACAACCTCACCTCAGGCTTTATCCCTACCGAATGGCGCACTGATGCAGTCATCCCTCTCCACAAAGGAGGAGTGACTACAGACCCTGGGAACTATCACCCCATTAGCCTGACGAGTCTGATATGCAAAGCTATGGAACGCATCATCATAGACTTAATAAACAAGGATATGGGGAATCTCCAGAGTCTGGATCTCACACAGTTTGGTTTTGTGAAGGGTAGATCATGCCTGCTCAACCTGGTCGACTTCTTTGAGTCGGTCACCAGAGCTGTGGATGAAGGCAAGGTAGTTCATACAGCTTACCTTGATCTGACCAAGGCCTTTGATACCATTCCCCACTCAGGAATCATAGAAAAAGTCATTAAGCTAGGCATCAACCCCTATATCACTATGTGGGTTGCAAACTGGCTCATTGATAGAACCCACAGTGTGAAAGTAGCTGACTCCAAGTCAGACTGCTGACCTGTCATGAGTGGAGCCTCACAGGGTTCAGTCCTGGGTCCTCTCCTGTTTGGTATCTACTTCTCTGAAGTTCAGGCCAACATGAAGGGACTCTGGCTGACAAAGTTCGCAGACAATTGCAAACTGGGAGCTGTTATTAACTCCCCAAGTGATTTTGACATCCTACAGAAAGGCCTCGCTGAGACCAATGACTGGTGTCAGAACCATGGGAAAAAACTGGTTCCCATGAATTACCACATCGATGGTAGTCCACTGATCACAGAAGGAGTTATAAGAGATCTGGGAACACAGGTTGACAGCAACCTCTCTTTTGACCATGACATTGCCACTATGGTCAGAATGTCCTTCTGTGTGGCACATCTCATTACTAAGGGTTTTGCATCCAGGAAGAAAGAGGTCATTGTCTCCCTCTACTCTTCCCTCATTAGGCCAGTTATCAAGTACAATGGCCCATTTTGGCATGTACCTCACTAGACACCTGCAAGAACTGGAGAGGCCGCAAAAGTACCTCACAAAGAGGATCCTAGGCCTTAAACACTTGTCCTGTAAGGACAGACTCAAAAAGCTCCAACTATTCTCTCTCTCATATCTTTTACTTGGAGGCAATCTCTGCTTGACTTACAAATCCATGTCTGACCCAGCTCTGTTATAAATGCTATATCTAAAGAAATCCCAATCTCTCTCCACCACACCCTCCAGAGACATCAACCTCATTATCACAATCAACAGAACAAGGTGGAGGGACAGGTTCATAACCCAGAGACTGCCCATGCTATGGAATAGACTTCCCATACATGTCAAACAGAGCACCTCACTGGCCTTCTTCAGGAGAAATCTTGATGAGTAGATGGGAAATAGAAAATTCACCCCGGGGATCACTCCAGTGGCTCTATTCGACAGAGGCACTGGGAGGTAAGGTCGCGTGGCATGATGCCTGGGTATTCCTGTGGGCTAGGCATGTAAAGGCTTCAGGGCCATTAGCCTAGTACACATCTATGAACCTATGACATGTCCATAGATTCTAACTAGAGATTATGCATATGGTCATAAATAAGCTGTTTCTCCACAAAACCCATAAAATAATCTGCATAAATGAGAGCAAATGATGCTCACATCGCTGTTCCCCTCAATTGTAAATAGCACTCTTGCTGGAAATAAAACATATTTTTATTTAATACATGTTCTGTTAAACAGACTAGCAATGTATTAAACCACGGACTATATAAAGATGTTCTGATGGTCAATAATTCAGCGCTTGCAAGCCCGCCCAATGAGAGATATGGGTGTATAGGGACATGTACCATCCCGATTCCATCTGTGTATCCTGAATTATGTTTAGAAACTGTGTAGTATCTTGTATTCTGGATCTCACATGGATTAATAATGGTTTCAAATATTGTATAAGGAAGGCAGATAATGGCTCCATTAAAGACCCCATGCCCAAAACTATTGGTCTGCCAGGTGGTTTCTGTATACTCTTATGAGTCTTAGGCAACAATTAGAAATATTGTTTCAAGGGATCCTTAACCCTAAGCTGTAACTTAGTATTTTTACTAATAATACCTTACTCCCTAGCCAATTCTAAAAACTGGAGTTTTTGCAAATATGTGAAGAAAACTAAAGAATTTAGTTCCAAAAATAGGGATAAATCAGGTTGGCAAAATATTTTGAATAAAAAAAAGAGAAAAAGTGGATTATTTTGTTGGGTGCTCTTTTTTCACCAGGATTAAATGACCACCTGTGATTTGTTAATGGGAAATGACACTGACTATATAAATTGTGGGTTGGGTTAGATTAGTATGATACACTGAAGAAGGCTTGTTAGCTGAAACTGGTCTGTTTGTGGCCTTTTTGTGGAATAAAGTAATTGGATGCTGACTCTGTTGTGCTGGCTTTTGATAACTGAAATCCATCATAACCAGTGTGTACGGTAAAATTTGGATTGTCTTCAGTTTGGTTAAGTAGGCTTTGTGGGTGTCGTGACCAATGGATGGGGATCTATAACTGGTTAGGACTTGAATGGGGTCTTACCCACTGTAACCTGAAACTGGATTAACTCCATGGAGTTGTGCAGTCTAACTAGACTGGAGGAGAATTTATCTGTAATATAGATTGAAACATTGCCTCCTTTGGTTTTCACATGTTCATTTTGTGGTCTAAAGGTGTGGAAGGCATTGAAACCTTGCAGGACTGGGGTACTCTTTGAGGCCTTAAAGCAGGTTTCTATGACTGCACAGACATCTACATCATCTAGTGATAGAAGTGCTTCCAGGGAGGGTCATTTTGTTTTAAGCTCCTTGAGTTTAGCAGCACGACCCATATTTTGTTCTGATTAATTAATTTCACCTTGGTAATGTTATTTTCAAGACCTTCCCTAAACAAGGCACTATGGGGGAAGCAAGAGCCTTTGCCAGCAGCCAAAAGCCAAGGGGTACCAGTTGCAAATCGTCTCTGGTAAAGCAGCGAGGTTTGTCGACCAGGGTGTACCAGGCAGAGAGGAATTGGATCACCTTGTAATGACATCAAAAACTAAGCAAATTATTGAAATTAGTCATTTTTGTTTATACTGTGACATCATTATGTATGAGGGTAGTATGCTGCTCAAGGCTAGGAGGATACCTGCCTGGGACACATACTGAGAGAGCTCAACTATGTCTCTCTTCATATAGTTGAGGTACATCTCAAGTCATTCACACCAACATGAACTATAACAGAGTTGTAGTGGTACTTACTGCTGAGGGACCTGAGTGCATTCGTGATTTGGTGAATCCTGGCACCAGACATGCAGCTGACTGTGACTTTTTCCTTGTCCAGTCTGGTGAGTGGGTCATCCATGTGTCTCACTATTGAGTTTTCAGTGAAAAGAAAACTTGGAATTTGAGTGTTATGCCTTACAGGCTTGGTTGGTAAGACACTGGTGTTGGTGTGTGTCATGGGTGCTTTGGAGACTGTGTTAACTGCAGCAGACTTGTCTTTTGAAGGTCTGTGGTGTTTCGTTAAATTTTTCGAGAGAACCTCCATGTATGTGGATGTACATGTTTGATGCATACTCTGTGTGTGAGTAGTAGTACTATGTGAATATGTAGTGGTGGACGAGTTGACAGCTTTCTCCATGTCACTGTTTTGAGAGAGAGAGAGAGAGAGCATGGATTCTAGATTCTTGGCATAAATACATCTCTCACACTCTGTACTAGATTGTGTTATTAGTAGAGGGTTGGCTGTGTACATGAGGCAGTTGCTTAACTGCGTCAAGAGACCCCAAGTCAACAAGGTTGCCGGAGAAGCAAGGGTAGTCCAACTGTCCATAATGCTAGATTGAAGACTGTTGTCTCTAGTAGTGGCTTTGCAGAAACGATCATGGAGGAGCTCGGCAAATTGATATTTCTGCCTAGGTTTTAAGGGAAAATTTGTTGAATTTAACTGTCTGGCTTTGGCGCACAATTGTGCAGTAGTGAGCTGAGCTGTGCAATGCGTAAACGATGCAGGGCCTAGATATCAGAAGCTAAAACTTGAAAAAAAAACTCTGACAAAATTCAAAAGGACCAATGAAGATGCTTATTCCAAGCCCTAGACTGGCCTCCCTTTACCAGTTAGGGCCCAATCAACACAATTCCCTCACAAAATTGCAGATAGGCCCTTTCCAATCTAAGATGGCCTGGAAAATGTGCTCAGAACAAACAAAGCATTGCAAACAGTTCCAGAAGCAGCAGGCCTGGATCTGGACTATTCTACAGCTACTAGCTATCCTAATTTCAGTTGGAAACTTCAGTCCAGCACTAAATAAGTTTATGAAAATGTTAAATAAAATAATAATAAAAATTGTTTAAAACGGTGAGTAACCTTGGATTAGTTGAGAGAAAATATTTGCTTAAGAATAAGGAGTACTGGTGATACCAGATTTTAAACATTATTCTTATCAAACAATTCAGATGAAATTGCCCATTTTCCCCCTAGCAAATCCATATGAATTGTCCTTTAAACAGGTGCTGATAGCAGCAATAGGGACAACAAGGGAACTAGATCTGTGTCTGATGGGATATCCAAAGGGTATCCAGTTTAGGAAACTATCTATTTAAAAACGTATGCACTAAAATTTCAAGATGGTTTTAGAAAGATAAGTATAAGAATTTGTTCAAAATATTAATACCCATTGAAATTGAGAAGATGGACAAGATAGAATTTGTTGTAGGATATGAGTAAAACTGATGATGTGAAGTTGTTCAATCTCGCCTTCATTCTTACTGATGGGTTCGGAGCCGATCCTCAGCTCCGAGTCGACCAAATTGCAAAGCTCGAGGTCTCTAACAGCTCGAGGCTGAAATCCTATCCCATAGTGCACCTCTACCTTTGCCAGATCTAGTTTGCCGCTGCAACAGATCGTGCGTCTTCTGCAGCTCAGGATGTATTTTTTTCAGATAAGTGTGTTCTTTTTGTAGTTTGTTGGTAGTTCTTTTCTGGATAAAGAACTGAGTGTATTCAGTAGGATAGGCTATCCTTCTTTATGTTATTGTGCTAGTTTATTGTGCTATTTGTTTTGAGAAAAACAAAATACTTTTTGTTCTTGTTTCTGGAGTTAGGCCCTGTTGGTGCCTCTTTAGGTTTTCTTCCCTATCCCGTATAGCCGAGTTAGGCTTTCTTTAGTTATTTATAACTGTAGCCGGTTAGGCTTGATTTCTTTTGTAACAGGCTTTCTTAATTTGGTCTCAAACTTAAGAGATTATTGCATTTTTGTTTGGATTTTTTTTTCAGTGAAGTAGCTGCAAGGTTAAATCTTTCACTATGTCTGAAAAAGCAAAGTCAGGGTTTAAAACATTCCCTAAATGCAACCAGAAAATGTCCATCACAGATGGCCACACCACCTGTGTTTACTATTTGGGAGAGGTACATCTCCAGGAAGTTTGTTCTGTTTGCCATGGATTCAGTTTTAGGGTTTTGGTGGAGAGGAAGAGAAAACTAGTTGAAGGTGGTCTTATCAAGTCTACCTTTCAGTCAGACTTGGATACTGTTTCTCCAGAAAAAACAAAACCATCATCTTCTGCAAGTTTGGATCCGAAGGGCTCTTCGGTTCCGAAGATTTCAAAAAAGGTTCCTGTCTCGGTTCCACAGTCCTCTGAGCCATCTGTACAGGTAACTGGTAGGAGCCGGTCCCCAGTTTTGGAACTGGTGTCTCCGACCTTAAGATCTCCGATGTTCATCGTGTTACACTGCTGCAGTCATTGCACTTGGGTTATCCTGCCGTCAGGCAGTTCCCCAGTCGGCCTGAGTTCCAAAGTCTTGGTCCGGCATCAGTTGCTGTCGCCTCCTCCCTGATGTCAGTGCGACAGGGGTATATAAGATGCAGCCAACGCCATTTTCTTCAGTCTTTCTTGCCGCGCGGTGCCCAAAGCAAAAGCAGTTTGCAAGTGCCGGTCGGCCGTCTCCTGAGATTTTCATTCCGAATCCAGAACCGAAGTCTTCTACAAAGCTAAGTACCCGTTGAAACTTTTCTTGCCTCAGACCGATGTCAGTAAAAGTTAATAACTGTATTTCTTGTGGAAGCAAATACCTCATAAGGATTTCCATTCTTATTGTATCCCATGCCTAGGCCCAGACCACGACATCACTGGTTGTCGGTTTTGTGCTAGGTTTAACAAGCGCACTATTAAATGTCGGTTTGATTTTGCCCGACATTATTTTGGTAGAAAATTCAATTATACCATGCCGTCGGAACTTCCAACAACCAGAATACATAAAAAGCGCAAAGGCAAGGATAGGCATCCGAGGCCCAAAACTGACGACAAAGCCTCTTCTAGGCCAGTCGTCGGTTCTCCGGTTTTCAGCGAGGCACCTTCGCAGCCCCTGACAACCGCTTCTGTAGAACCACAGGCCGCCTCTGACTCACACATGGAGATGGCTGGGCCTTCGGATGCACAAGTTATTCAGTCTACCGAAACTAACCCTTCAGAGGGATCTGGAGTAGCTGAGCTACCCGCAGCTTCAGAGGGTGTCTTCAGACCTACTCAGTTAAGCATTAAACCCTCTGCTAAGTCTAAGCCTCCTTTAAAATCAAAGAAACAAATACAGCATTCTCCAGGACAGGCTTCCATGCCTAAGAAACAAATGCTCAAAATGGCCGAAGACCTAATCACTCTGATCAGGGGGTCCCATCCCCCTCCTGATAAAAGGCCTAGACAGGATGCAGACTATGATTCATCCGACCAGGTGCCCATCTCTTCAGATTCATCCTCAGACCTAGGATATTCTTTACCCCCTTATGAGGATTCTGATGCTGAGGAATCAATTCCATCAGCCTCTCCGCCTGAGGACTACTCCTTTGAGGAAACCTTACATACCATGAGGGAGCATTTCCATTGGGAAGGCCAGGATTACTCAGAATCCAAGAAAAGGCTCAGAGACTTTCTTTTATTACCTCAACACAGACCCCTTGCTATTCCGCCAGTGTTAGATATTGTGGATGATGTGTATATTGAGTCCAGCTTAAATCCTGATTCCTTACCTCCAGCCCCTGTTAAACCTGACAGATACTACAGAGTCCCTGACTCACACAAATTTCTGTACAAAAGCCCTGTAGCTGACCCTGAAACTATTTCTCAGGGACCCAAAGGGGTTAAGGCCTCATCAGCCAAGAATCCAGTTCCCTCTGACAGAGATTCCAGAGCATTAGACAGATGGGGAAAGAAAGTATATACGTCTGCAACTTTAGCAATGAGAGCCTTAAATTGCCAGTTTCACATGCTAAAATATCAGCAATTTTTACTGTCTCAGTTGAAACAAAAAATGCTTCCAGATTCAGATCCTCCTAATTTTAAAGAAATGCAGGATTTATTGCATGCAGCTGAACAAGTGGGAAAGCATACTTTGCAATGTGGTTTTGATTCTTTAGAGGCCTCCTGTAGAGCAGCAGTTACAGGCTCTGTCATTAGAAGACATACTTGGTTAAAAGAACATACATTACCAGATCATGTTAAAGCAAAATTATTGGATGCACCTTTGCAGCAGGATGTTATTTGGAGTTAAGGCAGAAGAGGTATTAAAGAAAATGGAGGATAAGGCAAAATCTATGCAAACGGTGAAGGATTTCTTACAGGTTTAGCCTCCTAGATTTAGCAGAAATTGGCCAACTAAGAATTGGTCCTTTCCAATTACAGACAGACCTCAAAGGGGAAGATACAGACGTCCAAGAGGTAGAGGTCAACCACAAGGTCCTTACAGGCCTCGACAATGGGTTGCATCAGGCCAGAAAGAAGAGGAAGACAGGCCCCAACCATATAAAAAGCAGCCCCAATGACTTCCCACTACAGCTGCCAAACAAATTTCTCTTGGCAGCCCCCTTGAGGAAAACTGGCACTTTTCTATCACAATTGGCATATGATCACCAAAGACAAATGGGTTCTCAGCATTGTATCTCAAGGTTACAGGTTCCACTTTCACACTCTGCCAAGGTTAAAAGGAATGCCAAATCTGCCACCAAATCAATGGGCAGAGGCTCAAAAACAAATTACAGCACTCATGGATATGAGAGCTATTCAAAAGGTACCATCACAGGAGCAAGGACAAGGATTTTACTCAAGACTCTTTCTGGTTCCCAGAAAGGACAAAGCCTGGAGGCCCATTCTGGATCTTTCTTCTCTAAACACTTACCTGGATGTTCCGAAACTCAAAATGTTGACACTACAGCAGCTTCTTCCCATGCTGGGCAAGAAAGCTTGGCTTGTGACCTTGGACCTCAAGGAGGCATACCTGCATGTCCCTATCAGACAAAACTGCAGAATATACCTCAGATTCATAGCTGGTTCAATGCACTACCAATTCTCTGCACTGCCCTTTGGCTTATCTACTGCGCCCAGGGTCTTCATAAAGTGCCTGGCACCAGTAATTGCATTTTGCAGACAGAAAGGAATTCAAATTTATCCGTACCTGGACGACTGCCTGATTCAAGCAGAGAGCAAGGACGTTCTTCTAAAGTATCTGGCGTTTGTAAAAAAGTTATTAAGTTGCCTGGGGTACACAGTAAACGAAAAGAAATCAAAACTAGTGCCCTCACAAGAGATAATATTCCTGGGTGCCAGCTTGAACACAACGGCCCAGATGGCTTATCTCACATCAGACAAGCAAGGACAACTGACTCAATACTTTCAATTGATGGCAACAAAGACCCAACTCCCTGCCAGAAAAATTCTATAGGCCTTGGGTTACGTGGCATCTTGCATACTACTAATTCCATATGCCAGACTGCACATGAGGAAACTACAATGGTACCTAAAGAATGTATGGTCTCAACACTGTCAAAGTTTGGAAACAGTTATACCACTAATTCCTTGCCTTCAACAGGAGTTTCAGTGGTGAGCTCAAGCTTGTCACCTCAACAAGGGACAGCCTGTTACACAACCCACAGCCAGGCAAACACTGACAACAGATGCATCGGATTACACCTGGGGAGCACACATGGCAGGCAAATGTATTCAGGGCAAGTGGCCCGCAGAACAAAGGCATCTTCACATCAATCAAAAAGAGATGCTAGCTGTACAAAATGCCCTTATAGCTTTCAAGGACCTGCTGCATCCAGGACAACTACTACTAAAGACAGACAACACCACAGTTTTGTGGTACATAAGCAAGCAAGGGGGCACTCACTCCTACCCCCTCTGCAGACAAGCCATGACCTTGTGGAACACAGCTCTAAACTATCAAGTTCATCTGCAAGCACAATTCCTGCCAGGAGAGAAAAACACACTGGCAGTCGACTTAAGCAGAAACATCATGGATCCCCACGAATGGGAATTGAATCCACAAATATTCAGAATGATAACACAGAAATGGTGGAGCCCGGACATAGATCTGTTTGCATCCCCAATGAACTGCAGGCTACAAAAATTCTGCATAAGGAGTTACCATCCACAAGCATGGAAAGTGGATGCCCTCTCATTCAGATGGAAGAACCTGCAAGTATACGCTTTTCCACCACTACTTCTCCTGCCAAAGGTACTCATAAAAGCCAGGCAAGAAGAGCCAAAAGATGATCCTGATTGCACCAGACTGGCCACGCCTGCACTGGTACCCAATCTTAAAGAAATTAGCACAAGAACCACCCTGGATTTTGCCTCAAATCCCACATCTGCTGACTCAGCACAACAATCAAATACTACACAGCCAGCTAAAGACCTTAAACCTAGCTGCATGGAAGATTCTTAGTCAAGCAAGCAATGCCTCTCTCCAAAGCTGTTATGGATGTCATTCTGGAGGCCAGAAGGCCTAGTACCAGGAAAGCCTATTCGGATAAATGGAAGAGATTCTGTGCCTGGAACCAAGCTCACAGCCTTGACCCTCTTGTCCCAAACATTCCTCAGATACTACAATACTTAACTGAGATGCTGGACAAAGGCCTCTCCTTCTCATCCATCAAGATCCACTCCTCTGCCGTCTCTGCTCATTACAACACGGATCCACCAATTTTCTCTAATCCTTTGCTAAAACAGTACCTCAGAGGGGCTAAAAACATAAGACCACCCCATAGAGCACCTACTCCAACTTGGGATCTCAACTTTGTTTTGGAAAAATTAACTTTACCTCCTTTTGAGCCAGCTAACACAGCAGAATTAAAATATATCTCTTGGAAAACTGCTCTGCTCCTGGCAATAACATCAGCACGAAGAGTTTCAGAATTACAGGCACTAATGGCAGTGGAACCTTTCCTCATTTTCCACCAGGACAGGGTGTCTTTAAGAACTAACCCAATGTTTATGCCAAAGGTGGTATCCAGTGTGGCTCTAAACCAAACTATTCATTTGCCAACTTTTTATCCAAAACCACAGAATAAATGGGAGAGACTACTGCATTCTTTGGACATTCACAGGCAGTTACGCTTCTACTTGGACAAAACCAAAGCTTTCAGAAAATCTGAGCAATTATTGGTAGCATATGCTGCAGGAGCACAGGGAAAAGCCATTTCAAAACAGACTATTTCAAAATGGATTGGATATTGTATACATTTCTGCTATACACACCATGGGAAACCTGTACCTAGCGGCATTAGATCTCACTCCACCAGGGCAACAGCCACTTCAACTGCCTACCTCAGAGGAGTACCTACCAAGGATATTTTGGAAGCAGCAACTTGGAGTTCTGTATATACCTTCACCAAGCATTACCATCTGCCTCTATACTCTAAATCCAGAGCTGGCTTTGCCACTGCAGTGCTGCAGGGCCTTATAGCCACCCCTAATACCTTATAGAACCAGCCACCCTACCTCAGCTTTGGGATTCTACCCAAGTGTAATGACTGCAGCAGTGTAACACGATGAAAACAGTACAGTTTTGTACCTACCATAAATGTAGATGTTCGAGTGTATACACTGCTGCAGTCCAGGTTACCCTCCCTCCTTCCCCTCTTACTTGCTGGTACGTACCTATGTCTTCTACCCTTTACTACCTATGGGGAGTATTTGCTGGTAGCTGTAAGTTGTTGCTTGTGCTTTTCTCATGTATGATTTATTAGCAATTTGAATTGCCTACCTATTTAGAGGCACCTGACATCTGGGGCAAGAAAAACTGAAGAAAATGTCGTCGGCTGCATCTTATATACCCTGTCAGGGAGGAGGCAACAGCAACCGATGCCGGACCAAGACTTTGGAACTCAGGCCGACTGGGGAACCGCCTGACGGCAGGATAACCCAAGTGTAATGACTGCAGCAGTGTATACACTCGAACATCTACATTTATGGTAGGTACAAAACTGTACTATTCTGGGCTCATCAGTACCTTCTTTAGATTCTTCTCGAGCTTCCAGACTTTCAGATTTGGATGTAGATCGTGTGGTATGGAGACTTTTACAGAATCCAGTGCTGGCTAAAATTCTGTCGGCTTTGACTCGGGCAGTTTCGGAACCGACAAAGTGATCTCCCTTACTTTCTGCTCCTCCTCCGACTTGAATCGAGACATCTGAGCCAGAGGGAGCCATTCAGTCGATTGTGGAACCGTCGGCACCAACACCCACTTCGGACCTGTCGGCACTGACAACCCTGATGTTTACTGCTCCAGCAGTGGACTCTGGGAGCCGACACACTCCCATCGGCTCTGGGAAGGGGAGTTGAACTGATGCGTCGGTTCCGACTCTTCCCCTTGGGGCCTCGGCGGGGATGACCTTGACTTCCACCACTGGCTTAGAGCCTGCATTTTTGATGCGGGAGGAATCATCGGTGTCTTCGGACCTGGGTGCTTCCTCGCACCGGAGCCGTAGTGACTTCGATGCCATGAGGAGGGTTTTGTCCCCCCAGACAGTGACAACCTCTGAAATGGCCACCTCCTCCCGTAAAGCGCCGGAATCTTCTCCATCACTGCAGACCCACCGTAAGCATTGGGACCCAGAGCCTCAGGAAGACCCACTAGGGGAACCCGGCTCTTCCGAGACCTCCCCAGAAGCTCCCACTGAAGAGGTTCCTTGGAAGAGGTTATGTAAGAGGAGACATTTAGATTCCCCTCAGGAATCCATCACATCTGACACCGATTTGGAGGAATCGGAAGGGTCTCCAAAGTCCCCTTCTAAGGATATCTCCTTTGTGGCTATCCTAGAGATCCTTAAGCAGAGGGGTGACTGGCAGCCCCTTAACCCTACTGAGGATGAATTGGTGCTTCTGAAGGCTTTTGGGTCTCGACCCTCCACCTCTTGGGTTTCTCTGCCCTTTGATGAGTTCATGGACCTTTTATCTCAAAGGGCGTGGGAGTCACCAGATTCTATGGAGCCCGTTCCTAGGAGGCCCAACAAATTCATCTCAGCACCTCATGATAAAACTATACCTCAGTAAGTGGAAGAGGTTTTCAATCTGGGCTCAGCAGAATATCATTGATCCTTTTCTGGCCTCTTTATTGGTTATCTTAGAGTTTCTGACCAAACTGTTCAATGAAGGAGCTGCAGCAGCAGCTATTTGGGTGCAACTGGCTGCTATATCCAATTTCCATATAGGTGAATCAGGAAACGGTATTATGTCTCACACGATGGCGAAGGCCTTTTTGAAGGATACGATGCATCTAAGACCACCAGTTAGATCACCTATTGCTCCATGGAATCTGAATTTTGTCTTATCCAAGATTATTCTTCCACCCTTTGAACTTGCTTCTTCCTGTGAGCTGAAATACCTTCATGGAAGACCATTTTCTTGGTGGCCATTACATCCTCACGCTGAGTTTCGAAGTTACAAGCCCTTTCAGTTAAGCACCCATATTTGATATTCCACAAAGATAGGGTTTTCCTCAGGAGGAACCCTTCTTTCTTACCCAAAGTTTGTTCAGAATACACCCTTAATCAAGCTATTGAGTTACCTGTTTTCTTTCCCAGTCACACTAATCAATTAGAATATATGCTTCACAAGCTTGACATCCATAGACAATTTCGTTTCTATTTAGACAGGACAAAAGACCATAGGAGATCTGATCAATTGTTTGTCTCCTTTTCAGATTCCAAGAAAGGTGCAACAGTATCTAAATCTACCTTATCTAAATGGCTTTCTGATTGCATATCCTTCATATACCACACTGCAGACATTTCTTTAGAGAATAAAGTCAAGGCTCATTCAACCAGAGCTGTTTTTACTTCCATAGCCTTTTTGGCCAGGCTACCAATTGATTCTATTTGTGCAGCTGCCACATGGTCTAGGCCACATACCTTCATAGCTCATTACAAAGTAGACAAGGCCTCTAGGGAGAGGGCTTCATTTGGTTCTGCTGTCCTTAGACAGGTACTACTGTGAGCCACCCAATATTATGGTGCTAGGGACGCTACCCATCAGTAAGAATGAAGCTGAGATTGAACAACTTCTCATAAAGAAGTTATGTACTTACCATAACGTTCCATGTGAGTTGTTCTTCTCGCCTTCATTCTTACGACCCCCCCCCACCTACCCCCGTCCAGTGTCTGGAAGTTCGGGAGAGGCTCTATGTTTGGTTTGGTTCTTCTGAAGAGTTTCTTCTCACAAGTTGTGTATATGATTTCCTTTCGAAATCTGATATAGATTTAGCACTAGTTGGCAGAAAACAAGATCTGGGGAAGGTAGAGGTGCATTATGGGATAGGGTTTCGGCCTCGAGCTTTACAATTTGGCCAACTCGGAGCCGAGGATCGGCTCCGAAACTATCAGTAAGAATGAAGGCGAGAACAACTCACATGGAACGTTATGGTAAATACATAACTTCTTTTTTTCTTGAACTGCTGGTATCAGTTGTGAGAGGATGAGGGCCATTTGACATTGCTGTCCAAGAAAAAGACAAATTAAAGGTACATGCATTAGTCATATACTCTAGGTAACTTAGTATACACAGGAGGCTGAATGACAAAATGTTACTATGCCTAGTTTGATTAAGTGGATAATAGATTCCAGAGAGTCAGAGAATATGGAAAAAGTATTTAGAAGGGAGATTTTGAAAAGTTCTTGTCGAACTGAAGGAACCTGTAAAGAAGAAGTGGCTGGAATAAACTGTTAGACTTCCAGTGTTTTAAGTAGGATTGAGAAAAGGTTTATTTATTAATAAATGCATGCTACCAATTCTCATATACTATACTTGTTTGAGAATATCTTTATTGATATTTTATACATCAGCTAAGGGTGAGAAGTGGAGATGCAAATCTGGGAGTAGAGGAGAATGGTTACGTATTTTAAAGATGTGATAGAAGTTTTCCAATTATTACACACTGTGTTATGATTGCATATTCCAGCAAACCCTGAAATACACTTCCTGGGATTAATGAATGAACTAAAGATGCCCAGTTATAATGTACAATTGACGTATTTGATTATCTTATTACATAAAAACTGATAATTAAGAATTGGAAATCAGGTTGCGTTTAGATTGGAGGACCTAAGAAGTCTATTAACTCTGTTAGCTGATGAAGAGGCTACACTTGGAGGGCAGGGAATGAAGATTTTAAGTAAGTGGTCCCCTTGGTATAAGTTTCTTGATAAGTTAGAGATGGGGTAATAAGGAATTATGCTTGTGATGATAGGAGGTACTGCCAGTCATGCCAGGAGAAGTAGGGCAGTGAATGTATAACTTATGCTGCACAGCTAGCTGGAATTTTGTAAAGCATTATATGTCATTTGTGTATCAAACTGATTTGTACAGATGCTTGTGTTTAAAAATGTATTTATAAAGTTGATTGTGTTAAAATGTATCAACAGTGTTTCATGATGGACAGAAATGAAATGTACATACATTATTGCAACTGTTTAAATGTATACATTGTAACAGCATATTCTGGAAGAGAAGAGGTTAATCCACCTGACTTTGAAAAAAATATTTTTGAAATTAAATTACTTTTTGGGTTAAGCCATAAAGATGTTAACCCACAGATTTGAAGGGAGCCAGAGGCACAATGTCTGTGCTAGAGAATAGGTTGTAGCTCCTGCAGGAAAAGTGGAATGGTTTAATTGCTTCCAGATTCTTTAATAAAACTTAGCTAAACATCTAGTGTGTATTGTAGCACTTAGGTGCTAAACCCTGGTAGCTTCTAGTGATGGATGATAGTGCGGGAAACAGAGTCAGATGACCAGATCTGAGTGATGTCATTCTGTAAGCCAGAAATAATAATTAGATATTAGTAGGCGATTGCTCTCAGCATTCTGTTTTGGATCTGACAACAAGGGCCACTTGCCCACATTATTTGCTCTATTCAGTAAATAGGAAAAGTGATTCTTTAGATTAGTCAGGAAAATATAGTGAGAATAGTTAAGCACTGTTTTTTTTGCAACAATCTATGTCTTTCCAGCTGTTATTTTCAGTATTTCCTATGGCTGAAACTCATGTGTTTACTGTAAGTAGATATTTAGTATTTTCATGTTCATTTATTATTTATTATTAAGTATATTTAAATTTTTCATTGTGGCTAGGCCTTTTTAGAAAATATTAAAATTTTGAGAGTATTTGCAGATATTTGTTTGGTGATAACTCTGACCACACCTAAAACCCTGGCTGTTTGGTCAACATTACCATTTGTATTTGTATTAATATTAATTTCACTCAGATTAATTGGATACCCTTTTAAGACCCTCATAGTAACTGACTGGTGGCATTGAATCTACCTTACAGTCCAAGCACAGTTGGTGGAGTGGGTAATCTGTGCCAGCATTTCCCTTGTGTGCATGTGTGAAAATGAAATCTCAGAATGTGTGTGTCAGCTACTTGGCAAGGGACACGAAGCACTTGTTTCACAGAGACAGTGGTGGAGGGCTTAACTCTGAAGTTGTGCCAGTGGGGAGCCTTACTGGAGACACAGGAGAGAGAGAGAGAAACCCGGACCCGGGCTGTGTGTGTTTCCCGTGTGCTCTTAAGGGAAACTGCTTGATGCAGAGACATCTGCATTTGGAAATACTAAGTGTATCCATTTGTATCCTAAGTAACTGTCCCTCTCCAGTGTCAGTGGTGAGGATTCAGGCTCCTTGATTACTGGATCAGAGTGGGGATGTCACAATACTAAATTTATTTGAGAACTAGTTAAGACGTTGTGTGGTCCTTTCCCCTTTCACCTTCTATTCATCTCATATTGAATCACTGTAGCTTGTTTTTTTTTTTTTTTTTGTAGCATTTGAACTTAGTATTATTAGAGGATGGTGAACTTTGAAAGAATTTGGCAATCCTCATGACTAACAAATATTTTATATGAATAACATAGTTTAGATTATTGTATATTCTAGGGATATATACTTATATTTAGTGAAATTCTGGCACTGAGCATGCTAAAGATTTTGTTTTTCACTGAATTTAAATCTACATAAAATACTCTGGAAATATAATAGTTCTATGTGTTTAGACACATTTGCTTTTAGTTCATTATCAATTATTTGTTGTAAAACTGTAATTTGGTTAGCTTGGTTACTTGTTATTTTTGTGGTTTGTTTGCTGATTTAATAAAATTTACATTTGAAAAAAATCTTACAAGAAAAAGTGGCTTGTGGCTCTTACTTCAAGACTGCTATGTCCTGGAGGGTGTAGTAATACATGTGTGTGTGTGTGTGTGTGTGTGTGTGTGTGTGTGTGTGTGTGTGTGTGCATATATATATATATATATATATATATATATATATATATATATATATATATATATACATATATATATGTATATGTGTATTATGTATATATATATATATATATATATATATATATATATATGGGTCTACCTGATAACACCGACATGCCAAAACACCGACAACGAAATAACCGACATGACAAAACCGAAAAAAAAAGAAAGTTCAAAAACATGAAGCTTCACATGCCCGACAAGCCACAATCCTGACAGTCAACAAAACAAATACCTTTCCCGAAAAACACATACACTTCACAAGCACACCAAAAACCTTACAAACCTACACTAAACCTTACATACACAACTATCTATGCACTAACCTTAACCCTAACCCTAAAGTCTGTCACTATCGCACACTTACCTTACCCGCACCCTAACCCTAACCCTAACTCACTTAACCCACCCCTAAACCTAAAGTCCGTCACTATCGTACACTTACCTGACCCGCACCCTACCCTAACTTCCATCACTATCACACACTTACCCACACCCTGACCATAACGTCCATCCCTATCGCACACTTACCTTTACATGTCGGTGTTCTCAGTGTCGGGATTCTCAACTGTCGGTCTTCTCCGTTGTCGATCTTCCGGTGTCGGTGTTCTCGTCGTTTAGAGATTTCGGCGTTTATATATATATTTATTTATTTTTGGTGGGGGTACCCCCTCTCTTCCCAGAATTCTTTCTGTTTTTATTCCTTTGTGTTGCAGTAATCACAAAGTAGCTGCAAGGTAAGAGAAAATTGTTCACTGCTGTATAAGTTTGGTGAGTGTAGTGGCAGTCTAAATATTTCTAAAAACTTGATTTGATCAAATTATATAAGTTGAAGTGTCACATATCCTATGTAGAGACCAGATACATTTCCACGTCTCAGTCATCCAAAGGTAGTACTTCATACATACCTTCCGACATGTAGCAGTATTGCTGTAAAAAAAAACTCTGAGATGTTAGTTACAGGACAAATACTTAGTTATATAATAGATTCATAGATATTCCAAGGTCATGAATTCTCATCTTGCCTAGCCAGTACGTTCCTTTAGACAGCACCTCCTTTCTCCAGGAGGGCCATATCACTTGATCCTGGTATCAGTTTGTGGATACCCACCCAGTTACCTAGCTTTATGTTTAAAGGAAGATAGTAAGTTATACTGCCTAACATGCAGTTTAAGTTTATTCCAGAGGTTTAGGAAGCACTGGGTTATAAACATATCTCCCCATAGTGTTTTATGTGTCTGTTGGTGAGGATTTAGGTCTCTGGGTCTGATACTGGTGGAGATTTTGGACTTGTGGAGAAAATGGAGGTCCAGGACAATCTGGTTTCTAATGGAGTGGTAAATGAGATAGAGATCTCCCATCAAAGTCTTTAAGGCACTGAATAAAGGGATGTAGCTTCCAGCCTGTCTTGGAAGTTCAGGGACTTTAGGTCTGTGATCTTTTTGGCTAGTAACCTTTGAGGTCTTTTTACTTGTTTGATATGTTTAGTGAGATAACATCCCGAACGGGCACTGTACCTGATAATTGACCTGGTCAATTTTGAGCTTAATAGAGTGATTACCTTTTTAGACCTTGATGATATTCCTTTGAAAATTAGTTGGACTAAATAAAAGGATTTCTTGACAGCTGTTGTTACATGATGGCATGATGGTCAAAAGAGAGGGCAGTATCAAACCAAGTACCTAGGCCCCTAAATAAATTTTCATTTTTTAGAAGTGTGTTGCATAGACAGTATGATGAAAGGAGGGGTTGTCTTTCAAAAGTGGTGATACTACATTTAGTTTCAGACCATTTTAGTATACCAAGAGTTTACTATTGCAAGTTCATTTTGGAGGGTTTGGGTGCTTAGGATTACTTAACAGCACTCCCCAGTTTGCAATCATCTGCAAATGTTGTTAGCCAAACATCTTGGCTCTCTGCTTGGATATTTCAGAAGTAAATACCAAAAAGAAGTTATCCCAGCACCAAGCCACGAGGGACACTGCTGGCCACTTTCATATTTTCTGATGAAACACCTGCAAATGAAATTATGCAGGGTGTCTTTCAGCCAGTTTTCTTTCATTTTTACCACGTATGGTTTGATTTTTAAAGCTTTTATCTTTTGTATGATATAAGCATAGGGAATAGCATATGCATGGCCACGATCTACAACCTACATAGCCCTTTAGAAGAAATTTACTAGATTAAATAAACCGGACCTACCCTTTACAATTCCATATTGTTGGGAGTCAAGTATAACAAGATATTTGATATCACAGTTTATGGAGTCAGTTATAATACATTCCATGACTTTGCAGATGAGGTTTGTAAGGTCTGTAATTACCCTGGTCAAATGTAAGGCAGCCCTTATGGAGGGGTATCACTACTGCTGTTGTATGCCACTCATCAGGGACAGTCCTAGAAGCTAAACTTAAGTTAATCAGTTTGAAGTATATGCCTGCAAGGGCACACTTAGCACTATTAAATAAGCAACTAGATACTTTATCATTCTCCACAGAGGAAGTATTTTTGGTCTTAGCACTTTCTGTAAATGATGTTTAAAGACAATTGGGGAAGTAAGGGATTCAGATATTTTAGGGCTTTTTAATACATGTTTCAAGGTGAAGTTTGGCTCTAAACCTGTTCACAGGTATATTGACGATGTCAGTTGGGTCAGAATAAGATGCCCCATCATGAATAAGTGCAACATAGGGTATTGCTTTTTTTTTAGTTTTCTGACATAACTAAAGAAGGATTTATAACTCTGTTTGACTGAGGCCAGCCTATGTTCATGGGCTTCTTTAGAGGATCCATCAGTGTTGTTCTGTATTTTTTGTAATACATTTGATATTATCCTTGAGAATATGTGAATTGGATTTGCAAACTATTTTTTTTTCTTTTGTCTAGTTTATTTATGGTGCTGGACCACCAGGATGGTTTATTTTTAAATTTCCCATAATATTTGGTTTTAGTGAGGACTGCACTCTGCATTTTTCTAAATGAATGTATAATTCCTTAGTGAATCTTTCTGTAGCATTAAGGTCTGGGGAGGTGTTGTCATAACTGAATTTTGATTTTTTTATCACATAGTAGGTTGAGTTTGGAATGTTAATAGTCCATAAATTTAATGGAGTTTGCTGTATGAGGTTTTGGAATTTTAAAGGAGAAGGTTGCAAGGTCAGGCTTCACTGGGGAAGGAAATATAAGAGGAATAGTGCAAGAGTCATCCATATTTGTACAAAACTGGTAAGGAATGCTATGCTTTCTAGTACGTTTATTTACCAGCTGTTGAAAGGAATTTTTGTTAAGTTGAGAAATTTTGGGGCATATCCTATATTGGAGGTATTGGTGTTCTGGTTTATTGAAGTGTAGTTAAAGTTACCCAAAACAGAGGAGATTTTGCTAACAGGAATATCATTTAGAGCAGTGAGGAATGGTCTTCAGGGGCATACCTGTCAACTGTCCAGATTTTTCACAGAATGTCTAGATTTTTGCCTCATATTTTTTTGTTTCTCATAAATTTTTTTTTCTGGAAAATCAATTGCAAACCATTGAGGACTGAAGTCAGAAAATAATGGCAGACATTTCAGTTTCAGATTTCATATCCCTTAGAAAATTAATGCTAATGCAAAACCTGTTATTCTACCAGCTTTTTAAGTTTGTAAAAGCAATATTTAAAAAGTCTCTCTATTTTTGGGCCTTTGTCACCCCATTATTTGTGGTTTTGTCCAAATTTTTTTGTTTTGTAACAGGCAATTGGTTGATAATCCTACCTACAGTGATCTGTAATTCAGTGAGTTCATTATGCGAGTCACTAGGAATCTGCCTGAAAATATGTTCATTGACAAATATGTTGACTCCACCATTTGCAAACCTGTGCTAAAGAGGGAGTGTTCTATTTCCTTTATGGCTGTTTTCAAAATGCAGGGCTGCCTCAAGATCAGGCAGTTTATTGTTTGGACATCTGGCATTAAGGAGAACCACGTTAATGCGGTCCAGGTTTGGGGCTTACATGTTAGTTATTGTGGAATGTGCGTCAACTGGACTCTGCCTAAAAATGCACTTGGGATAACAAAGGCTTTAGCCAGTAAGGAAAAGCCCTGAAATGAGAGGTGCAAAAACTGTCTTTAATGAAGTGATCTAGACTGTTGAGCATCTCATCCCATGCTGACACACAGCTAGATTCCCTTGAAATGGCACCAGCTATTTAACCAATTATTGAAGCTATTTATCTTTTCTTTGTTTCTAAGCATCTTTCGAGGTGAACGAAGGATTCCACTCAGGACTGGTGTTTTGCCTGCATTTGTAATATGCCTGGAAAGTTCTGACATGTCTCTCTGTGTATCCTTCAGGGTTCTGTATCCCTAGTCATTAACTCCTACATGCACTGCTACCATATCATAGTCATATTTGTCAATAGTTTGGGTGATTTGGGCCCTTTTATCATTAATTCTTGTACTTTTAGTAGCCCATAATGGGACATAACGTTTCAGGGTTTGATGATTAAACTGTACAAGATAAGTGATTTTCTGGCCACTAAGACTCTATTTTTATAATATATGTATATATTTTTCTTTTGACAGATATGATAGAGAATGGTGAAGTGCTAGATGGAGATTCTGATGCATTGAAGTCATTCTGCTTTGCAAAGATAAAACAGATTCAGCAGCAGTGGGAAGTGAAGCAACCACAGGACACTGAGCATGAAACAATGTCACCGACAACAAAACCCAGGAAACCAAAGGAATTTTTCATGACTAGATCAGTCCCTGAAAAACTTCTGAAGCGATTACAGTTCAGAAACATCACAGAGATGCTGAAACAGGTACATGAGTAGTTTTGATGCACTGTTAGTATTATTTAAAGATTATGTGCAAAGTTGCAAAATGGAAAGTTGCATCTGTGTTACATTTCCACTTTATAGAGAAGATTGGTGATGTGTCCTTTTTTTGCATACAGTCAAAACTGTATATAAAAATAAGATTTTTTTAAAATCAACACCATCATATGTTGTACTCTAACCCTTTGTAGTGTGAGGCTGTACTTCCTTAATAGGGCAACATGTGCTTTGTTAAAACCAGGCATGTTTTTTTTCCCCATGTATGTTCCTTTACGTGTTAGCCTGATACATGGGGCCAAACTACATTCCATCATAAATGCCATTCACCGAAATGTGGGGGGGGGGGCTGGCTCCCCCCTCGCTAATTATATATACCAACACAAGACTGCACTACAGTGGGGAAAAGGCAAATTTCCTTATCCCTGCTGTAATGTGATCTTCCTCGAATGGCTCGATGAACAGCATGTTCAACGACATATGCCATTTGATGTCTTTTCTGTTCAATTGGGCAGTCATAGACCCACCACATGCAAAATCAGATAACAGTAATATTTAATGACTAAAGGTGCACTTCTGCAGTTATTCATTAAATGTTACTTCTTTGTGAATATCCATTTTGTAGCTTTGTTGCTTCTTCTTTTGCCTACATTTTGACTCTTTCCTGTCCAGGTCCAGGTTCCTACTAAATCTGACTCCCAGAATGATATCATCATCAACATGGTGGATGTGATAATGTATGTTCCATATGGCGTGCAAGTTGTATCAGTCATGCTTTACGTAATACACACTCGAATGATGATTGGAAAGATAAGATGAACCATTGCATGTGATCTTTAATATTAATAATCTTTTTGTCAGTTTTCATTTTTTTTTTAATTTAATTCTTTCTACTGGGTAAATTAGTATGGTTCTTCTAATGCAAGCTTTGCTTGACTCATGGTAGTTATGACTCCCTGGTTTTAGAAAGAGAGAGAGAGAGAAGCTGTGGTGTCTGTTACAAAATATTTATTTCCGTTGAAATATATTTGCCATCTTTATGCTGTGCTGAATACAAAATACTTATTCAGAGTTTTCAGTTAAAAGTACTTTTATTCAGAGTTTTCAGAGTTAAAATTACTTTTTGTTTCTGTATCCTGAACACAACAACTCAACAACTGTTCTCCAGGAAGCTGTAACGTAGAATATGAGGTATCATAAGAAACCCTTAAAGTGGCATCACACGATTTTGTTTTGCTGGCACGTCAGATAGTAGAGAATTTGCTTTAACTGGTACATCCTAGATGTATGTCTGTGTCAGTTATTTCAGCTATAAAAATACCTAGAGAGAGCTAGGAAGAACCCATGTGTAAGAAAGCGGTACTCAGTGTCAGTTGGAATCATAGAAGTCACTGAAGCTTCAACTTATTTGGCATTTTTGTGCATTTTGTAGTCCTCAGTTGTCTACATGTCACCATATTTGCTTTTTCTTCAGTCTGAATGGAGCTGGATGTAGACACTGCTAGCACCTGAAATAATCCCACTAGACCTCCAGGAATATCTTCATTATTGCAATGAATATGAAATGAAAAAAAAAGTTGATTTAGTGAAATAAACTGTTTGGCACAATCATGACCAGTCAATACTGGAACATCATTGTGAGTTCCAAAAATGAATTAGCAACCAGAGAAACACATTTTCAGATCAAAATGGCTCAAAACCTGATGAAACATCACTAAGTGAAAAGACACTGTAAAATCAAAACAAATCGAAGTGAGAGCAAATTCGAACAAGAATGATACAATAGAAAAAAAAATTATATATATATATATATATATATATATATATATATATATATATATATATATATACTTATCAAAACATCTACTCCTCATAGCATCTAAACCCAAAACATCAAGACCATAACATCTAAACTTCAAAACATCTAAAACGCATATCATCGAATCTCAAAACATTGAAAACTATAAATAACATCCCACACACTGTTTACTACGTTTCTTATTAACTTTTTCCCCCACTGTAGTGCAATCTCGGAGTTGGTATATTTAATTTACGGGCAGTGTGGGGGTGCAAGGGGGCTTGCCCCCCCCTGCAGAAACATAGTAAACAGTGTGTGGGATGTTATTTATAGTTGCTTTGTAGTTTTCAATGTTTTGAGATTCGATGTTATACGTTTTAGATGTTTTAAAGTTTAGATGTTATGGTCTTGATGTTTTGGGTTTAGCTGTTATGATCATTCGATGTTTTGATAGGTAACCATGCACACACAAACACACACATATATATATATATATATATATATATATATATATATATATATATATACTATGTATGTGTGTGTGTGTATCACATACACACACACACATACAATGACCCTGTGAATAAAAATGGAGAAAAAGGGGTTGCGGACAACCCATAGATATGAACAGGCTGCTGCAATGTCAGAAATAATGTGAAAAAATTAAAATCATTAAAGTTGCCCAAATGTGTGTATGTGTGTGTGTGTGTGATATCGAGAGAGAGTGAGAGTGATGTGTGAGTGAATGTATGTATGAATGAGGAAGTGACTGTGTGTGTGAGAAATCGGAAGAGTGAGAGCGATGTGTGAGTGAATGCAGGTATGAATGAGAAGGAGACTGTGTGAATGAGAGAGATTGAAGAGTGAGAGCGAGGGAATGCTATCCTGGCAGCAGTTAAGAGGTGGGTGGTTGCATAAAGAGAGGAAATTAGTTATGGAACAGGTAAGGAAAAGTTAAGGGTGGGTGTGTGTGTGTGTCGTACCTCTAAACCTCTTAGAGCAAGAAATCTGGACAAAGCCATAAATAAAAGTGGGACAAGTGTCCAAAAATTGGGGCAATTTTAATAAATATTGCTCCGACAAACTTAGTTGATAGAATAACAGGTTTTGCATTAGCATGAATTTTCTGAAGGGTATGAATTCTTAAACTCAGATGTCTGTCATTATTTTGTAACTTCACTCTTTAATGATTTGCCACTACTTCTGCTAAACAACTACAATTTTATGAAAAATGGACCAAAAATATGAGGCAAAAATCTGGACATTCTGCGAAAATCTGTACAGTTGAGAGGTATGGTTGTGTGTGTCAAAAAGTCCTCATAAGCACTGCATTTAATAACAAGATGCCTTAAACCAGCTTTCTTGATAGGAAGTAAGGAAGCTTAACTCACAGGAAGTAAGGATGCATAGCTACAGTATTATGTTTAAGATTTTTTTTTGTTTGTTTAGAATTGTTTCTAAAGTGTTTTATATGCAAAGAAAAGTAAAATAAATACTAGACTGAGGCAAACATTTGACTAAGTGACATTTAATAACAACCATATGTACAGTGGATATAAAAAGTGCACACACCCCTGTTAAAATGCCAAGTTTTGTGATATAAAAAAATGAGAGCACAATAAATAATTTCAGAACTTTTCCCACCTTTAATGTGACCTATAACCTGTACAATTCAATTGAAAAACAAACAAATCTGTTACGCGAAAAAAATATAAAAAATAAAAAATGTACAATAAACTGGTTGCATAAGTGTGCACACCGTTACTTTGTTGAAGCAACTTTTGATTTAATTACACCATTCAGTCTTCTTGGGTAGGAGTCTATCAACATGGCACATCTTGACTTGGCAATATTTGCCCACTCTTCTTTGCAAAGGCACTCCAAATCTGTCAGATTGTGAGGGCATCTCTTGTGCACAGCCCTCTTCAGGTCACCCCACAGACTTTCTATTGGATTTAGGTCTGGGCTCTGGCTGGGCCATTCCAAAACTTTAATTTTCTTCTGGTGAAGCCATTCTTTTGTTGATTTGGATGTATGCTTGGGGTCATTGTTGTGTTGAAAGGTGAAATTCCTCTTCATCTTCATCTTTCTAGCAGATGCCTGAAGGATTTGGGCCAAAAGTGACTGGTATTTGGAACTGTTCATAATTCCATCCACCTTGACTAAAGCCCCAATTCCAGCTGAAGAAAAGCAAATACAAAGCATGATACTGCCACTATCATGCTTCGCCGTGGGGCTGGTGTTCTTTTGGTGATGCAAAGTGTTGCTTTTGTGCCAAATGTACCTTTTGGAATTGTGGCCAAAAAGTTCAACCTTGGTCTCATCAGACCATAACACATTTTCCCACTCGCTTTTGGGAGACTTGATGTATTGTTTTGCAAATTTTAGCTGGGCCTGGATGTTTTTCTGTGTAAGAAAAGGCTTCCATCTTGCAATCCTACCCCATAGCCCAGACATATGGAGAATATGGGAGATTGTCACATATAGTGCACAACCAGTACTTGCCAGAAATTTCTGTTGTCCCATATTTTCTCAACTTTTTGATAACTGTCTTCACTGTGTTCCGTGGTGTATCCAATGCTGTGGAAATTTTTTGTACCCTTCTCCTGACTGATACCTTTTAACAATGAGATCCCTTTGATGCTTTGTGAGCTCTCTGCGAACCATGGCTTTTGCTGTAGCAGGCAACTGAGTAAATGTCATAAAAATCCTACTAGGAAAGCTGAACTTTATTTGGGATTAATCAGAGTCTCTGTAATTGATTCATTAAAAAATATGGCTTGCAGAAGTCTGTTAAGGTATGTGTGGCTAAATCAATGCATAAAACCAAAGAGAACAAATTTAGTGAGCTGTATGGTTTGGTGCTAAGAAGATTAAAAGTTTGCGTCAGAAACTGATTTGGCACTAGAAAAAAGATATGAATGCATGCAGAGCAGCAGGGTTAACCAGTTTTCAAATGAAAGAGCTTGTGGAAGACTTAGATGATTGCAGAGTCTCTTGGTATTAGAACAGTACTGTAAAGGCAAATTGTAATGCAAGAAATCATTCAAACATTTTAGCAGCAAAGAAAGATAAAGTAAGGCATATGGCTGATGATGCAAGGAAGATAACAAGAGATCCTGTCGAGGTACTAGAAATATTTCAGAAATTTTGTGAAAGTCTGTATAAAGCTGAGAAATACGGAAATCATGATAAGGTACAAATGGAAATGTTTATGGAAGAATTAAGTATGTAAATGTTAGAGGTAGGTAATGCTCACTTACTAGCAATTAGGATAGGAGGAGATTATATAAAAATGGTGATGTATAACCAATCCACAGGAAAGTCCCCAGACATACGTGGTATTCCTGTGGAAGTTTGGAAGCTAGGAGGGAAAATTTGATAAAGATGTGGGAAGTTTTGTTTAACAGTATTTTAAGAGGAGGAGGTGAAGCACCAACATCATGCAATAAAATGGTGGTGGCTGTAATACCTAAAGAGGATGAAGACCAATCAGATCTAGCTTCATACAGAGGGGAGGCAAACATTTGACAACATTAACAGAACATTGATCCATAGGGAAGCAGAATGTAAGAAAATCCCACTATTGCGGGTGGGTCATGATGCAGAGAAAGCACTTAGAGTAAGCTGGGAGTTTGAGCACAGCAATGGAAGGATTTGCATTCCCTGATAAAATTGTAAGGTTGATCTGGAGGATATATGAGGGGGAAGAGGCGAAAATTAAAATGGGGTGGGTTCCTCTCTGATAATAGGTTCACAGGTGTTTACTAAGCTAGAGACCACAAGGGCCTTTTTAAGCCTAGCCATGCATCCCAAATCTCTGACAAGTTCTGATACCCTTGATAATTGGAAGCTTGGGCGTGAGAGATGAACCATTTACAGGTTACATGTGTCCATTAGAGAGACAGGTGCCAAACCAGGGATGAATTTCTGGTTTCCCATTCAATTGTCCAAGTTGTACTTGCATTGGGTTAGGGAAGAACTCTGCTTCACTTGGATGGGGAGCCTGTTCCATAGACAGGGTAGTCTTTGGGATACAGACCTATCTCTCCACCAGGTCCTATTTATATCTCAGGCGATGTTTAAGTCTTTAGAACGGGTAATTTTGGTGCTGTTTGTTGTGTGGATATGCAGGAGGTCCATTAGAAGTAGGTCTAACAATGCCCTGTATGCCAGGCATAGATCTCCTCTCAAAAGGCTGTAGGAGACAGAATACAGGGATAGGGCCTTGAGGTGTTCTGCATAGGACATTTTACTTATGCCCTGTATTTTTTTTAGTGAGGAGCCTCTGTGGATGTTACAATTGTCGGATATGCCTGGTTAGGTACATACCAAAGGGGACATTGTACTCAATGATAGGTCTGATGAATGACGAATACTGAATACAGTGGAACAATGACTTCCTTGGACATAGATACCATACCTTTGTTTATAAGTTGCGCGACAAAGAACAATTTCCTCACCACTGTAGACACATGATGGTCAAAGGCTCAATTACTATCTATGTGTGTTCCTCAGTCCCTGACTACTGGGTCTACTCTAAGGGGTAACATTTGTGTCAGTGTGAGATTCAATGACAGCTCCTAATTTTCAATCATCTGCAAATTTAGTCAGCCAGAGCTCACGGACATTGGCCTTGACTTCTGAGAAGTAAATGCCAAAAAGCAGCAGTCCAAGGACCGATCCCTTAGGGACTCCACTTGTGACTGGCCTCTTTGTAGAGGTGGACTCCACAATTCTAATTTCCTGGGTCCTGTCTGTGAGCCAGTTGGCTATCCACCAGGTGACATACGGGTTTGTACCTAACCTCTTGAGTTTGTCAACAATGCCTGAGTGAGGTATTGTGCCAAATGCCTTGGCCAGGTCAAGGTAGGCTTCATCCATTGCTTTGGTGACCTTCTCAAAGAAGTCCACCGGGTTGAGTAGGCATGATCTACCCTTGATGAAACCAAACTGGGTTAGGGCAATTGTCTGTAGGTTTGCTATATCTGTATTGATCATCTTCATGATAATTCTTTACATGGCTTTACATATAAGATTAGTGAAACTTATGGGTCTGTAGTTTCCAGGGTCTGCAGATGGCCCACCTTTGTGCAGAGGGTGGCTTTTGACTTTCTCCATTCATGAGGCATGAAGCCTGTTTGGAGGCTACAGTTAAATAGTAATTCCAGAGGTCCTGATAGGTCATGTTTCATGCTTTTTAGAAGGCATCCTGGGATATTGTCTGGGCCCATTGATGCAGTGTTCTTATTGTTAGAGAGAACATTAAGGACCTGTTCCCTAGTGATAGTGGGGGGAGTTGTATTTGATGATATTTCCTATGGGAAGGTTGAGGGGGAGAGAGGGGTAAAGTTGGAGCTGAGTTTATCAGCTAGGAGGTTTGCTATATCTTCTGTCCCAGTATCAGTGGCTCCATTTACAATGAGCTCTGCACGCAATTGTGTATTTCCTTTGAGGATGCAGATATACAGTGGCTAAAGAATGCTTTGTGGTTGTCCTTGGCCTGGGAGGCCAAACTTACATCAAATGTGGCTTTAGTAGACTTTATTTGTCCTTAAGTTGTTTGTTTAATTTGATGAGAAGAGCCATGTAAAGGTGTCCTTTTGTTATTTGCATTGTATTTAGAAACATTGACAAAGAAAATAAGGGACTCAGAAATTCAAGGATATAATTGGTATGGTAGTCAACAAAAACTGGCTCTATCTGCACATGATATTTTTTATACACGAGAAAACCAGAAAAGGACATTTCAGTGTTGTGGAACATTCTGGGGCAGTTTCATGTCTTTACAGCATACAAAATTAATGAAGCTAAAACAAAGGCAATAGCTGTAAATTGTGTACCCACACACCACACACAAATTGGTTCAGCAATATCCATATTTATGGGAGATGATAAAATGAAGTACTTAGGTGTATGGATTTAAAAGGATTCTGTTGTGGCAGCTAAGTATATGTGGAAAGAGACTAAATAAAAGATAATACAAAAACTGAGAAATGTTAGAAATGTTAGCATAAGCAGAAACCTATAATTCAAAGTGGAAAAGAAGGATGATGAAACGGGGGAAGCTCAAGAAACAAGAGAGACCTGGAGTTTTGAATGCAGATCCTTAAGGAGAATAGCAATAACCATACAGAATATTATATTAATAAATAAACAGAAAGTATTCTAAGAAATAAGTCAACTATGCCAACATGGGAATGGAGAAAGGAGAATCTGACGATAGGGATAACTGCAATTAGGGATACAGACAATAGGCAAGAAAGGATATTGGGAGCAGATAATTAGAGAGGGAAAGGTAATACAATGGGAAGAGGCCAACTATTTATTTGGACTGTAGGCTATAGACTGCCTTCACTATCAAGAATTGATATCAGATTATAGGCAAAGAGAAAGAAATAGGAGGATCCTAAGTGAAAGACTAGCACTGGCAGAGCTTTTAGTAGAATCTAGAACAGAAGCTGCTGATAAAAAGGAATAAGTAGTAGAGCATTCAAAGTATTGCATGATAACTATAAGAAATCATTCAGAGGAGGTTAGAAAGGATTGAGAAGAGAGACTGGATAAGCAATTCACAAATAAACAATGGGGATATACATATGTCTCCCAAATATGCAACAAAAGCTAGAAGATTTAGGATTTGTGCTTGGAAGTGTTAACATAGATATTTTTATATCCTAAGATGACTCCAAAGAATTTTTCCTCAAGTAGACAGTAAGTATAATTGGGAACACATTTTCTGGGAGTGTAATGTGTTGGCAGACTTGAAAGACTTTAAAGATTTCTTGCAGACTGTTCTGTCAGAGATGCTGGGTGAACAAATTGGTGTAACTAAGGAAACCATTTTTTGAGCTATGATACAGAATTGGAATTGTTTAGACATACTAAGGCCTTCCTGAGTCTAATTATGGTGCTAAGAAAAGCAATTACTAGAAAATGGTAATCAAAGTATATATCAACTGTATTAGAAATAGTGAATATAGTTGCAGAGATTAAACAACTGGGATTGGATCTTTAGAAAAGAGTAAGATCAAATTACTTTGAAAAAAATGGGAATTGTGAGGACAATACATGCAGAGGCGGAACGAGGTTTAAAAGAAGGCAGGACTTGGATAAGCTATGTAATGTTTGACTGACTGACTAAATGGATTATAAGTGATATATAATGTTTGCCATTAAATGTATGTCAATATGGTTTGTGATGTATAATGTTTGCAACTAAAATTGTCAGTATGGTTTGTTTTCATTTATATAAATGTATGATTGCCTGTGTCATATGTGATAATTTAATAAAGATGTTTCCTGTTTAAAAAATGTGCTGTATCTTGGTAAACAAATTTAAAAAGTCTTATTAAGCCCAGGGGTATATGTTGCATTCAACCCAATTTGCCAATGAAATTCCCTAGCTTCAGTCATGGCACCCCAATAACCATCCTGCTCAGGTTTCAGAATTTTTTTAACATGTAAACGTTAAAAAATATATATTTATAACTAATCTGGATACCTATGAGTCAACTATTTTTTTGTAAATCAACCTCTTCTAATTCCTACTTATATTTCACTAGCCATCACCCCTTTTGGCAAAAAAGGAATTTGGTGAAAGGACAATTTGTAAGACTATCCAGTTTAGTTTCTGAGGAATATGTGTTTTTAGTTGTATGTGAAAAGTTATGTGGAATGTTTATGAAAGGGTATATCCCCAAAAATTGGTCCTTGATATTAAGAACATTGTTATGGATGAGAGGGAGAATAAGTATTCCCCATTTTTAAGGGGAAACTGTAATCATTACACAATCAGTTAAGGGTGTCAGTAATGTATTTGAGAAGGCAGTTGTTTTGTCCTATACTAATAAGAGTGAACAGGTGAAAAGACTTATTATTAAAAGCTAGAATTTAGTTAAAGAATTTGGTTGGGGGGCAGTTGGTGATCTGGATACCCCAAAATTTGTTTACAAAAGAGGTAGGAATATTAAAAATATTGTTGAAAGATCACTTAAGCAATATCTGCAATATGGGATGGTGAAATGTGGTTTGTGCTCTCAATGTCTTTATATTTGTGACAGTACTAATATTATAGTTAAAACATGTCCAAGAAGCATTAAAAACAATTTTAAATGTAATTGTAGGACAGCTGGGATAGTTTATGTTGCCCTATGTATTTTTGTGTGATGATCTTTATTTTGGCAAGACTGAGAGGCAGTTAAGGACCAGAAGTTGCCATAAAAACTAAAGATGATAGTAATGCATTATTAAAACATTCTATTTCCTCTAAAGAGATTGGACAGCATGTCTGGATACCTTATCCTCTACGTCAAGGACTCATGAGGGGTGGCAATGGGCAATGTCTTCTGATAGCAATGCACATCCCAGTGTCTTCCAATGTAGTTGTGGACAAATTGAGCAGGACAGTGCTAGTGGCTCATGAGTGGTCGTCCATCAATCCTACAATGTCACACCCAGTTTTCAGCCACTGGGGCCAACCTTGTTTCAACCTCTTTGCCTCCTATCTAAACAATAAATGCAGCAGGTATTATGCCCTGATCCCTCCACAGGGACAGTCAGTGAAGGATGTTTTGGTCCACAGTTGGTCCCCGGGTCTTCTGTATGCTTTTTCTGTTCTACCCCCAATGAACAAATTCATACAGAAAACAAGACAGTGCAAGGCCAGAGTGATCCTCATTGCTCCCTTTTGGCCCCGACAGACATGGTTTCCTTACATATGGCTTATTCTAGTACATCCTCCCTGGATGTTGGATCATTATCCAGATCTACTAACTCACCCATCCAGAATGCCTCCTCCAGATCAGACATCAATGAAATTAACTGTATGGTTCCTCCAATTTTAACTATAGCCAGAGATGCCAGACCCCCCCCCCCAATAGTCGGTGTTCTTTCCGCTTCACAGAAATCATCAACTAGGAAAATTTGCCACTGTAAATGGAAGAGATTTTCGATTTGGGCCCACTCCAAAAGCTTGGATTCCTTTTCAGGACCAGTTCCTTCTATACTTGAATTTTTGTTTGATCTGTTTGACAAAGTCTCCAGTTTTGCAACCATTAATGTACAATATAGCAATAACCCACACCTGGGTGTGGGTAATGCTGGATTTACCCACAGTTGGTGTGGTTTGGTCACGAGGCCGAAGCCCAAGTGGCCAAACAAAGACAACCGTGGGTAAATCCAGCATTACCCACACCCAGAAGTGGGTTATTGCTATTATACAATGACATTATTTAAGAAAAAAAATAATTACTTTTCTTAAATAATGGCATTGTATAATGCCTCCTTGCTGCCCTTCCGCAGCTGTCTTGTATTCTGCGGCAGTTCTGATGTACTGCGCATGCCTGTACCTATGTAGTACATCAGAGCTGTGGGCAAAAGTAACGGAGAAAGCAAGATCTCCGTTGCTTTTTACAAACTGTTTCGCTATGTTAAATGGGTTTAACATAGCGAGACAACTTTAAAAAAAGCAACGGAGAATCTCCGTTGCTTTTTTTAAAGCTGTCTCGCTATGTTAAACCCATTTAACATAGCGAGACAGTTTTGAAAAAAGCAAAGGAGAAAGCAAGATCTCCGTTGCTTTTTACAAACTGTCTCGCTATGTTAAAGGAGTTTAACATAGCAAGACAGCTTTAAAAAAAGTAACAGAGAATCTCAGTTGCTTTTTTAAAGCTGTCTTGCTATGTTAAACTCGTTTAACATAGTGAGACAGTGTGAAGCAACGGAGATTTTGCGTTCTCCGTTGCTGTAAAAAAAGAGTTATAGTAATGGAAAAAGTCCGGGCGACCGGACCTTTTTCCATTACTATAACTCTGATTTACAACGTGCACGTTTTTGAATATTAATGGGGGGGGGGTCGTTGTATAATTGGCTGCAATTTCCAGTTTTCATATTGGATGTAATAATATGTTGATAACTCTAAAACTTGCAAAAGTCTTCCTCAAAGGTACCTTTCTGCTGAGACCTCCCATTAGAGACCTAGCACATCCATGATACATTACTATTATGTTACATGCTTTAACCCAGGCTCCCCCTGAGCCCACTTTCACCGCAGATGTAAAACTTCTTACACGGAAAACAATTTTCTTGGTTGCAGTAACATCAGCCAGATGAATCTCAGAGCTACAAGCCCTCTCCTGTAATCCTCCTTACTTAGTTTCTGTTAGAACTAACACAGCCTTTATTCCTAAGGTGACATCCAAAACTAATTTAAAACAAAGTACTCAAACAAAGGAGAATACTTAACTACATATGTTAGATGTTCATAGACAACTCAGATTCTGTATTCACAGGACAAAAGATTTCAAAAAGGATGATCAGTTGTTCATTTCCTTTGCCAAAACAAAGTTGGGAAAGGCAGTTTCCAAAGTAACCTTACCCAGATAGCTCTCATAATATATTTTCTTTGTATATCATAGAATGAATTTACTTTTAACCAGATAAACCAAAAGCACAGTCAAAAAGAGCAACTTCTATTTCTAAAGCCTTCAGCAGAGGATTATCCACTGATGACATCTGTGCTATGGCCACATGGGCAATGGTACATACCTTTGTGTCTCACTATAAGCTGGATACTCAGTCCAGATCACATTCCTCCTTTGGTTCCACCATGCTCAGGAATGTGCTTCATTGATACTACTCAGTTGACAGCTTGGGATTTTGTCCATAGGTTTAAACAGGTGAAAATAGAGAACATTGGATAGAAAAGTTATTTACTTACCATAATGTTAGAGCCATGATGTCTAATTTTCATAGACTTCAGACTCCCCCTGTCTTACCTCCTTCCAGATGGTCACCTATGGCTTCTAGATGATCGAGTGGATGTTACTTCCTCTCTGTGTACAGTCGCATGAGATTGTAATTACTGTTCATCAACAATTTGAGATCACCAACTTTATGCCTTTCTTTCTTTCTGGGAAGGGGTTTTCCCACAGTAGTTTTTTCTCATATATTCCAGAATTGGGGGAGGGGGGCAAACTCGATCAGAGCATCGGTGGTACAGTCTAGGGAATTGTGGGTAGGGGAGGAGTCAGAGCTGTGGATCCAGTCAACTCTGAAGTCGGTGTCGAGGTCAGATCCAACAACCCATTTGTTTGAAGCAGACAAAAATCAAATAACTTAGATCCAACATTATAGTAAGTACATAACTTTTGTTTACTTTTCTGTGGTTAAAAAAAGTGTTTTTTTTTTTCTGTTTATCCCCATAGGAAAAAGCTACTTTTTTTGCTCTGTTCCTTACTGTTGCTGCTAAGCTTCACCAGGAATTAAGTACCCTTTTCATCTTGATCATGGAGTAACATACTGATCTGGTGTTTTCTTTTTCATTCTTTCTCACTGATGGGTTATGGATCCGACCCTCTGATCCGATTCTTCCACACTTTTCAGACTTGGATCTGTATCCCATAATGCTCTACACCATCCCCAATTCCTCAGATCTCATTTATCACCATCATGTCACCTTGGATCTGCAGAATCTCCAGTGCGAGAGGAAGCAATTTTTCTACTTTTTCCTGTTCAAAGTTAACTTTTTGGGGTTATTTAGCTCTTATAGTATTTGTTTAGTTCTCCTCCCTCCTTGCCTGTCTAGCTTTCACTGACATCAGGGTTTTGTTTGCGATTTTACTATCTCTCTCTCTCCCTTCTTTTCCTTGTGCCTGGTTAGCAGTTTCTCTTTTGTAGCTAGATATATATATATATATATATATATATATATATATATATATATATATATATATATATATATGTACATACACACACACATTTAGATCTAGACATGGGTCCACTTTGTAAATCTGAAATACTGAAATCTCGAATTTCAGTCACATTTCCGAAACCGGCAGAAGTGCGAAATTCAAAATACTGAAGCGTGGATATTTTGAATTTCTGCTTCCGGTGGTATGGAATGTGGATGTTTGGGTTTAATTTTGGTAAGTTTGTGTGTGTAAGTATGTTGGTTAGGGCTTTAGAGTGTGTACGTGTGTGTTGTGACTGTTATGTACGTGTTTGAGGGACAGTCAGATGTGTGTGTGTGAGTTTCATTTGTGTTACTGTTTGTGCGATCTTGGAGTTAGAATATATAAGTAGGGGAGTATGGGGGGAGCAGGGGGGCTTGCCCCCCTGCTTATATGTAGTTTAGATTAGTTTGTTGGATTGTAGGGGGAGGTTTGTGTATGTTTGTGTGTACTGTATGTGTAGCATGAGTACAGGATTTTGAATTTTGCGTTTGTGTGTTTTCGAGTTTGAGTTGTGGTTGGGTTTTCGGCTTTGTGGATGTTCATCGTGTTACCCTGCTGCAGTCATCACACTTGGGTTATCCTGCCGTCAGGCGGTCCCGCAGTCGCCCTGAATTCCATAGTCTTGGTCCGGCGTCAGTTGCTGTCGCTTCTTCCCTGACGTCAGTGCGCCAGGGGTATATCAGAGGCATCCGATGCCATTTTCTTCAGTCTTTCTTACTGCGCGGTGCCCGAAGCAGAAGCAGTTCGCAAGTGCCGGTCGGCCGACACCTGAGATTTTCGAATCGAGTTTCAGTCCGAAGTCTTCAAAACTAAGTACCCCGTTGGGGAACCTTTTCTTGCCTCAGTCCGATGTCATAAAAAGTTAACAGTTGCATTTCTTGTGGGAAGCAAATACCTCATAAGGACTTTCATTCTTTTTGTATACCTTGCCTAGGCCCAGACCACAACATCACTGGTTGTCGGTTTTGTGCTAGGTTCAATAAGCAAACTATTAAGCGACGCTTTGATTTCGCACGACACTACTTCGGTAGGAAATTTAATTACACTATGCCATCGGAGCTACCAACTACCGGCGTGCATAAAAAACGCAAAGATAAAGAAAGGCAGCCTAGATCCAAGTCTGACTCCGAGCCCTCGGCTGGGCCGGTCGCTGGTTCTCTGATTTTCAGTGAGGCGCCTACGCAGCCCCTGGTTACCGCTGAATTGGATCCCCAGACCGCTTCGGATTCTCCAGCAGAGAGTTCTAGGCCAACGCAGCCATTTTCTTTAGGCCCTACCGACATCATTGCAGTAGGAGAAGTCGGTGCTGTAGAAACACCTTCGGTTTTTGAAGGTGTCTTCAGACCGACTACTCTCACCATAAAATCTTATGCTAAACTTAAGACTCCTCTAAAGCCAAAAAAGACTACTCTTCAGTCTCCAGGTCAAGGCCCTATGCCTAAGAAACAGATGCTTAAAATGGCTGAAGATTTAATTTCTATGTTCAGGGGTTCCCAACCCCCCCCCCCCCGACAAAAGGCCTAGACAAGAGGAGGATTATGCCTTCTCTGATCAGGTGTCTGTTTCCTCAGGCTCCTCTGAGGAACAGGATTACTCCTTTCCCCCTTATGAAGATTCTGATGCTGACGACTCCATTCCCTCAGCTTCTCCCCCTGAAGACTATTCCTTTGGGGAAACCTTATATACCATGAGGGAACATTTCCACTGGGAAGGTCAGGACTACTCCGACTCAAAGAAAAGGCTCAGAGAGTTTCTTTTACTCCCCCAGCACAGACCCCTTGCTATCCCCCCAGTTTTAGACATTGTGGATGATGTTTTCTTAGAATCTAGTCTAAATCCAGATTCTCTGCCTCTTGCTCCAGCCAAACCAGATCGATACTATAGAGTGCCTGACTCACACAAATTCCTATACAAAAGCCCTGTTGCTGATCCAGAGACAATCTTCCAGGGTCCCAAGGGGGCTAAGGCTTCTATGGCTAAAAATCCTGTACCCTCTGAAAGGGACTCCAGAGCACTAGATAGGTGGGGGAAGAAGGTTTACACCTCAGCTCCTCTAGCTATGAGAGCACTAAATTATCAATTTCACATGCTTAAATACCAGCAATTCCTAATGTCTCAAATAAAACAAAAGATGGGCACCCACCCTCAACAGTCTGAATTCAAGGAAATGGAGGATCTGTTGCATGCAGCTGAACAGGTGGGCAAACATACTTTACAGTGTGGTTTTGGTGCCTTGGAAGCTTCCTCTTGAGCAGCTGTTACTGGGTCTGTTATACGTAGGCATGCTTGGTTAAAGGAACAATCTCTGCCTGATCATGTTAAAGCAAAGTTACTAGATGCACCCTTACAGCAGGATGTCTTGTTTGGAATTAAAGCAGAGGAGGTTTTAAAGAAAATGGAGGATAAGGCAAAATCTATGCAGACGGTCAAAGATTTCTTATAATTACAGCCCCCACGATTCAGCAGAAATTGGCCAACAAAAAATTGGTCCTTTCCAGCTTCTGACAGACCACAGAGGGGTAAATACAGGTGCCCAAGGGGCAGAGGACAAGCACAAATCCCTTACAAACCTCGCCAATGGACACTGCAACACAGAAGGGAGGAGAAGACAGGCCACAAACTACTAGAAGGCAAACACAATGACTTATACCTCAAACTGCCAAGCAAAGCTCTCCTGGCAGCTCCCTTGGGAGGAAAATTAGCACTTTTTGCAGACAACTGGCGCATCGTCACAAAGGACAAATGGGTCTTAGACATTATCTCACAAGGATACAGATTCCATTTCCACACCTTGCCAAGGATAAAAGGAATGCCAAACCTGCCACAAAATCAATGGGCAGAGGCACAAAAACAAATTACAGCTCTCATGGGCATGAGAGCCATTCAACTGGTACCTACACAGGAGCAAGACCAAGGATTTTACTCAAGGCTCTTTCTAGTCCCCAGAAAGGACAATGCTTGGAGACCCATTCTGGACCTTTCAATTTTAAACACCTTCTTGCAAGTACCCAAATTCAAGATACTAACACTACAGCAGCTTCTTCCCATGTTGGGCAAGAAAGATTGGCAAGTATCGTTGGACCTCAAGGAGGTATACCTGCATGTCCCTATCAGACAAAATTGCAGAAGATACCTCCATTTCATTGCAGGTTCAACCCATTACCAATTCTCTGCACTGCCCTTTGGCTTATCTACTGCACCCTGGGTCTTCACAAAATGCCTGGCACCAGTAATTGCATACTGCAGACAAAGAGGAATTCAAATATACCCATACCTGGACGACTGCCTCATCCAAGCAGAAAGCAAGGACATTCTCTTACAACACCTGGCTTTTGTAAAACATCTTCTCAGTTGCCTAGGGTACACAGTAAATGAAAAGAAATCAAAACTAGTGCCCTCACAAAATATGACATTCTTGGGTGCCAGCTTGAATACAATGGCCCAGATGGCTTATCTGACGCCAGACAAACAACTATAATTAACTCAATACTTCAGAGCAATGGCAACAAAGACCCAACTCCCTGCAAGAAAAATTCTGCAGGCCTTGGGCTTCATGGCATCTTGCATACTACTAATACCATTTACAAAACTGCATATGAGGAAATTACAATGGTACCTAAAAAGCGTATGGACTCAACACAGCCACAGCTTGGAAACAATGATACCTCTCATTCCCTGCCTTCAACAGGAGTTCCTATGGTGGTCACAGGCATGTCACCTCAACAAAGGTCAGCCTTTCACCTTACCCCCAGCCAGGCAAACTATGACAACAGATGCATCGGACTATGCCTGGGGAGCACACATGGCAGGACGGTGCATTCAAGGCATATGGACTGCAGATCAAAGGAATCTGCACATCAATCAAAAAGAAATGCTAGCTGTGCAAAATGCTCTGACAGCCTTCAAGGACCTCTTACATCCAAATCAGCTTATCATAAGAACAGACAACACCACAGTAATGTGGTACATAAACAAGCAAGGGGCTACACACTCCTACCCTCTATGCAGGCAAGCAATGACCTTGTGGAACACAGCACTGGCTTACCAAGTTCAATTACAAGCTCAATTCCTGCCAGGAAAAAAGAACACATTGGCAGACGACCTAAGCAGAAACACCATGGATCCCCACGAGTGGAAACTGGATCCACAAGTATTTGCAATGATAACTCAAAAATGGGGACTCCCAGACATAGACCTATTTGCCAGCCCCCAAAACTATCAACTAACAAAATTTTGCACAAGGACTTTTCACCATCAAGCTTGGAAGGTGGACGCACTCTCATTCAGTTGGAAAATGCTGACAGTATATGCCTTTCCTCCATTACCCTTCTCACAAAGGTGCTGCTGAAAGTCAGGATGGAGAGACCCCGAATGATACTCATTGCCCCAGACTGGCCACGCCAGCACTGGTACCCACTATTAAGGAATATGGCCCGGGGCCCACCATGGATTCTACCACAAATTACCCGTCTGCTCACACAGCAAGACAATTAGATACTACACAGCCAGCTCAAAACCTTAAACTTGGCTGCATGGCAAATCACCTAAGTAACCAGCCAGCTCCTCTCTCACAAGCTGTTATGGATGTTATTCTGGAGGCCAGGAGGCCCAGCACCAGGAAAGCCTACTCAGACAAATGGAAAAGGTTTTGCGCCTGGAACCAAGCTAAAGGCCAAAATACCCTTCAGCCTGACATACCTCAGATTTTGCAATATTTAACTGAGATGTTACACAAAGGGCTTTCTTTTTCATCTATTAAAATCCACGCCTCAGCTATTTCAGCTTGCTACAACACGGATCCTCCCCTATTTTCACATCCAATCCTAAGGCAGTTTCTCAGAGGGGCCAAAAACATTAGGCCTCCCAGGAGAGCACCAACACCTACTTGGGACCTCAACTTTGTTCTGGAAAAACTTACGCTACCTCCTTTTGAGCCAGCTTTCTCAGCTGACTTAAAGTTTATATCATGCAAGACTGCCCTGCTGCTAGCAATTACTTCAGCGAGAAGAGTTTCAGAGCTTCAGGCACTAATGGCAGTAGAGCCTTTCCTCATTTTTCATCAAGACAGAGTTTCTCTACAAACTAACCCCTCCTTTATGCCTAAGGTGGTATCCAGTGTGGCTTTAAATCAAACCATCCATTTACCCACCTTCTTTCCAAATCCACAGAACAAAGGAGAAAGACTCCTGCATTCCTTGGACGTTCACAGGCAGCTACATTACTACTTGGATAAAACTAAGGTTTTCAGAAAATCTGACCAGCTTTTTGTATCCTATGCTACAGCATCACAAGGAAAGGCCATCTCAAAACAGACCATTTCCAAATGGATAGGACATTACATACGTTTTTGCTACATCCACCATGGAAAACCAGTTCCTGCTAACATAAGGCCCCACTCTACCAAGGCAGCAGCTACATCTACAGCCTTCCTCAGGGGGGTGCCAACCAAGGATATTCTGGAAGCTGCAACTTGGATTTCAGTACACACCTTCACCAAACATTACCATTTACCACTTTACTCTAAGACTAGAGCTGGCTTCTCCACTGCAGTTTTGCAGGGCCTTCTAGCCTCCTCTAACCCTTTTTGACTCCACCACCCATCCTTAGCTTTGGGATTCTACCCAAGTGTGATGACTGCAGCAGGGTAACACGATGAACATAGTACAGTTTTGTACCTACCATAAATGTAGATGTTCGAGTGTATACCCTGCTGCAGTCCAGATTACCCTCCCTCCATCCCCTCTGAACTAGCTGAACTTATCTTACCACTCTATCCTATACTACCTCTGTGGTGTATTTGCTTGTGCCTAAGGGTTTTGTTTTATTTTTATATAACTATATGTATGTATATATATATATATATATATATATATATATATATATATATATATAAATATATATATATATATTTTTTTTTTGCCTACCTATTAGGGGCACCTGACATCTGGGGCAAGAAAAACTGAATAAAATGGCATCGGATGCCTCTGATATACCCCTGGCGCACTGACGTCAGGGGAAGAAGCGACAGCAACTGACGCCGGACCAAGACTTTGGAATTCGGGCCGACTGCGGGACCGCCTGATGGCAGGATAACCCAAGTGTGATGACTGCAGCAGGGTATACACTCGAACATCTACATTTATGGTAGGTACAAAACTGTACTTTTTGGAATACTGAAATTCGAGATTTCAGTATTTCGAAATAACAAAGTGGACCCGTATATATATATATATATATATATATATATATATAGGTAAAGTTTTTTGGGTTTAGAAGTTTCACAGTGTTAGTATATTGGTTAAGCTCGACTGTGACTTTTGTACCACTTGCTGCACTTGGGTACAACTACCATAGGGTGATTTTTTTCTTGTGTGGCCATACATACAGTATATCTGTTAAACTTGGCTTCAAGAAATGTACTTGTTGTGGACACAACATCCCAAGCTCTGAAGCCCGCAAGAAGTACGTCTATTGCCTAAGGCCAGAGCATCTTAAGTTGGATTGCGACATATGCTCCTCATTAAGTCCTAGAGCCCTTTCTGTCAACAGGAATAAATTAATCTTGGAAGGATTATTACCAGCATCTTCTTCTACTGTTGGGGCTCAAACCCCCTCCAAACCTCATCATGGCTCCACAGAACTAAGAAGTAATCCCTTGAAAAAGCACAGAGGGATTTGTTGGAGCTGTCAGAAAAACTGAAGGCCTTGGATCAGACCTCTTCAGATGTGAAGACCACCAAGCCTTCTTCAGGTCCACAGGTCTCATTGGACCCAACAGGAATTGTCACCATCTCCTGCTCACTTGGGCCATCCACTTCATACTCTGATCCCATGCATTGGTTCTGACAGTTAAAAGCTGATCCCTGGTGATTATTTTGGAACCTGTTTCTCCGGCTCTACAGGCCCAGTGGTTCCATACCCTGAAGAAATCATCCAAACCACCATCTGTAGCTTCATCCAGATCATCTAGGAGCTTGACAGAGGCGGACATGGACAGAATGATGAGATTCCTTAGAGCTCAGTTCCAGATGGGGGGGTCTTGTCGGCTCCGTCCCCTCCCATATCCATGAGCACTTCTGGCCAACAAATCTTATCTCCCTGACTTGTAGTTTCGAAGTCCAAGGATCCTGGATTGCCGAGAGATGCAGCATCAGATCTGAGTAAGCTTCCTTCCTCGACTCTGATGGCATCCCTGACCAGCCTTGCTCTAACTCCATTGTATCAGAGCAGGTGTCAGATCCAAGATGACAGCACCATGTCTGGCGGATTGGTTCAGCTCCAGTGTCCAATCTTTCCCTTCCCCTCAATGCCTCAGCCCTGGACAGTTCGGGTCAGATTCTCTCCATAGGGCTCAGATCTGCGTCGGCTCTGGCCTTCCCTCTTTGGCTGCTTTGGCGCCAAGGAGGGTGGGGGGGGTCTCCCTGGGTCTGTCAGCCTTTCAGGTAGTTGAAATGGTTTTCTTTATGCTTAAAGAACTGTCCTTTGTAATCTTAGATCGTACCCCTCACCCCACATCAGATCAAAGCTCTGAGCTCATTATCTATGTCCATCATGGTCAGCCAGCTCAAGGAAGCATCCAAATGGATCCCTCACAGGGATTCTGCCATTTTTCTGACACCTCTCCCAAGCACCCCACAGAGGAGATTCCTCGGAAGAAGCTGTGCAAGAGGAGGCACATAAACTCCCGTATGGAGCCCCTCACTGATGACACTGACTTCTATGAGAGAGAAGGATTCCCTTGATCACCACCTAATGATGTCTCCTTTGGAAATTTCTTAGGAATCTTAAAACAGAAAAATGGCTGGTCTTCCCAGGCTCCTTCTTCTGAGGAGTCAGTGTTCCTGGAGGCTTTCGGGGCTGGCACATCTATGTCTTGGTGACCCTCCAGGCAGCCGAACTTGACCAAGTTTCCTGATAGGCCTGGAAGGAACCAGACATGGTCGAACCCATCTCCAAGCATCCAGATAAGTTTTTAGTCCTCACAAAAGACAGGACAAAATGGAGCAAAGGTGCCCCCATTGATGCCATTGTTGTGTCAGCAACCATTACAAAAGAGATAGCTGAACAGAGCTCCTCTGTCCTTCCACCAAACAGGGAGTCCTGGGTGAAGGACAGATTCAGAAAATGCATCTATGCCTCACCCATGTTCCCGCTGAGGTCATTAAATAATTTGGCACATTTTACCCGATTGCATAGATATTTGATCAAGGAGCAGTCCAACTCTCTTGCTGAGACCTTGTCGGTGGAGGACCCCAAAAAGGTCTCGCTCCAACTGTGTACTCTCTCATCTGTTGGTAATTCTTTGAGGAGGCTGATCTCCTGTACAGCAGAGGGTACTTCACAAGCAGCTGGTTCAGGCATAGCTGTAAGGAGACATGCCTGGATGACGCTATGGAACTTTGCAGAACCCTTTAAGGAGTCCTTTGTTAATGCCCCCTTTGATGGCTCCTCTTTGCTTGGGCCATCAGTGAAAGATACGTTTACCCACAGCGAACAGGAAGGAAAGACCTACATGCAAGAAATCAAGTTTTCTGCCCCACAGAGGACCTTTTCAAAAGAAACCAGCGAGGAGGGAAGGAAACTTGGTTCCAGAAATCTCAGGGGCCTTTTCAGGACCCACACAGGGAAACTTCCTCCAGAGGCAGAGGAGGAGGTTTCAGTGGTCGATGTTTTCTAGAGGCAGAGGGTTCCTCAGAACCAGGGCTTCATTGATTCTTTCTCTGGCAGGCCCTGTCAGTGCTCCTGAAGCACTGCCTGACTTTCCATCTCTGGAGGCATTTGGGGGTCTTCTTTCCCTTCCCCTAGACACCTGGACAAACATTACAAACAACATTTGGGTGCTGAGCATAATATCCAGAGGTTATAACATTCCCTTTTCCCTTCTATCTCTGGGGCCCAAGAAGAAGATCCCCAATGTTCCACAGACATGGTCGAACCCATCTCCAAGCATCCAGATAAGTTTTTAGTCCCCACAAAAGACAGGACAAAATGGAGCAAAGGTGCCTCCATTGATGCCATTGTTGTGTCAGCAACCACTAAAAAAGAGATAGCTGAACAGAGCTCCTCTGTCCTTCCACCAAACAGGGAGTCCTGGGTGAAGGACAGATTCAGAAAATGCATCTATGCCTCACCCATGTTCCCGCTGAGGTAATTAAATAATTTGGCACATTTTACCCGCTTGCATAGATATTTGATCAAGGAGCAGTCCAACTCTCTTGCTGAGACCTTGTCGGTGGAGGACCCCAAAAAGTCTCGCTCCCACTGTGTACTCTCTCATCTGTTGGTAATTCTTTGAGGAGGCTGATCTCCTGTACAGCAGAGGGTACTTCACAAGTAGCTGGTTCAGGCATAGCTGTAAGGAGACATGCCTGGATGAGGCTATGGAACTTTGCAGAACCCTTTAAGGAGTCCTTTGTTAATGCCCCCTTTGATGGCTCCTCTTTGCTTGGGCCATCAGTGAAAGATACGTTTACCCACAGCGAACAGGAAGGAAAGACCTACATGCAGTGGAAATCAAGTTTTCTGCCCCACAGAGGACCTTTTCAAAAGAAACCAGCGAGGAGGGAAGGAAACTTGGTTCCAGAAATCTCAGGGGCCTTTTCAGGACCCACACAGGGAAACTTCCTCCAGCGGCAGAGGAGGAGGTTTCAGTGGTAGATGTTTTCTAGAGGCAGAGGGTTCCTCAGAACCAGGGCTTCATTGATTCTTTCTCTGGCAGGCCCTGTCAGTGCTCCTGAAGCACTGCCTGACTTTCCATCTCTGGAGGCATTTGGGGGTCTTCTTTCCCTTCCCCTAGACACCTGGACAAACATTACAAACAACATTTGGGTGCTGAGCATAATATCCAGAGGTTATTACATTCCCTTTTCCCTTCTATCTCTGGGGCCCAAGAAGAAGATCCCCAATGTTCCACCCAGTCAGAGGGAGTACGCAGCTCAAAAGTTCAAAAGCTGCTACAAAAGAGAGTCATCCAGGAAGTCCAGACTGAACAGTCCTACTTCTGCTTCTTTTTGCTGCCAAAGAAAACAGGGGACCCAAGTCCAATTCTGGATCTAGGCAGTCTGAATTATTATGTAAAAAAGTCAAAGTTCTGAATGGTTACAGTTCAGTCTATCCTAATGGATGTACTCTGTAACTCTCCAGGATGTGTAATTTCACATCAGAATAGACAGGTGCTTCAAGAGACACCTGCACTTTCAGCTGCGGGCCAATCACTTCCAATTCAGAGCAGTGCCATTTGGGGTCACCTCTTTTTTTCCAAATGCATGGAAGTCGTGGCATTTCAACTGAGGCTCAAAGGATTCCAGGTGTTTCCCTGTCTAGATGATGGGTTCCTCACCACTCCAATAAGGGACCAACTTTTGCAAGCTGGGGGTTACTTGCTTCAGATCTCCAACTCCCTAGGCATCACGATAAATCTGGCCAAATCTAACCTAACCCCTGTACAAAATCTGGAATTCAGTTGAACACTATGAGTCAAGGGGCTTCATTTACATATTCACCATATTACATGATCGAGAAATCAAGTGTGGGACTTCATCCTTTCCTTCCAGCAAAACTAGTGTTGAGAGCTCTGGGATCAGCGTCAACTGACATTATTCTAGTTCCTCTAGCAAGATTCTCATGCGAGTCCTCCATTGGACCTTGGTGTTTCAGAGCTTTATTCTTTATCAGCCTCTGCCTGTTCCCATCACGCTCACTCCAATTTGTAAACATCATATTCGATGGTGCATACAGTCAGATGACCTGTTTTTGGGCAGGCTGTTCTCTCCCTCCCCAGGAGTCCCAGTGATTACAGATGCTTCCCAAATGAGGTGGGAGGCATTTCAAGGGAAAAGATGCCCCCCGGACACCAAGCTGCATATCAGTGTCCAAGAGATGAGAGCAGTCCTTCTAACATTGCAAGCCTTTCAGAATGTTGGTGCCAAAGAAAAAGGGAACCTAAGACCAAGTCTGTATCTCGGCAATCTGAATCATTATGTGAAGAAATCAAAGATCTGAAGTAGTTAACTTCATTTGATCATCAACCTGTGGGTTCCGGATCTGATACGGATCCGAGCCAGCAGTTTACCAAGCTAAAAGATCCGAGCTCCAAGCTCCTCCCCTTAACAATACTACCAGCCTCAACCCAATCCTCAAGGATCTCATTTGCAGCGGCCCATGGCAAAGATTTCTGAGCTCCAGGAAGGTTAGTTAGATTTCATCTAGCTTTCAGTCTGTGTGCACCCTTTTTCAGTACTAAACAGTTTTATAACCCGACTCTTATTCTCCCCGGGTTTTTTGTGTCTAGATATTAGTTATCATAGTAGTGCAGAAAGTTGCTAAACTTTCTGTAGTGTAGGCCTCCCCTTCCCGGCCTTAGCTTGTGTGTGTGTGCTTCTGACTTAGCTTGTCTAAACAGGAATGTCGGAAAGTCAGTAACTGACTTTGTCTAAGTGCACAGAGTGTAATATAGCTGTCGTGGCCGATGGGCCACACCTGTGGGCAAGAGTTTGTTTGGGGTACGGCCATATAACTTCACTCTGCAAAATTTGTGCAGCCTTTAGTCCTTGACCCCCGAACTCTTGATGTCCTTGACCAAGCTGATTATTGCAGGTCTTTTGCCAACAGAGTCAGCTACTTCTTCTGTTGCTTCTTCTTCTTCTTCTTCAGAAATGGCTGTGACTGTTCAGCGTTTTGGTCCTCCTCCCTTGTCCGGGACTCCCACTCCCACCTCTAAACAGTGAGAGAGAGAGGCCAAGAAAGACAAACATAGGGAGAGAGAAAAAGGGAGTGATGGAGACATGAAGAAGGTCGCAAGAGGCAAGCCGACTCGGAGCTGTCGACTCCTCCCGACAAGGTGTTATTGCCTCCAGGGAAAAGTGCAAAGCCGTCTTCCTCTTGGCTCTGTTCTCCACGATTCTCCCCGGAGGAGGAGGAGGCTCAGCCCACTTCGAGGTCGTCCTCACATTGGCCCTCCCGGCCGGTGTCGGTAGCGTCCTCGAGGTCTACTAGGAGCCTCTCTGAAGCCGATATGGACCGGATGATGAGAAGGTTCCTGCAAACTCAATTGCGGATGGGAGTGTTGCTGACCCTCCCCCCAAGCCGGAGCAGGGAGTTTGACCCTGACATTTGTCCCGATAACTCCTTCTCTGATCCACCCTCAGGTTTTGGAGTCTATAGATCCGAGGAGCCCCAGAGTCAGGGGGTCGGCGCCAATGGTACCTCCTACCTTGATGCTTTGCCAGAGATGGCCTGCACCTGCCGCCCTTAGGATTCCGGATACTGGTTAAGGCTCTTGCCACCCCTATAGTGCCTTTTTTAGGCAAGGTTCAAATGACAAATTCACCACCGTAACAGGTACAAGCAAGCAAAATCTGAGGGTAATGTTACTCAATGCTAGAAGTCTAAACCTCAAAATGCACTCACTCGAGGCACTCCTTAAAATGGAGAACATTGACATCTATGCAGTGACAGAGACCTGGTTCAAAGCTCCAGAGAGCACCCCTGCATTACCAGGCTTCAATTCATACCACACCTTTCGGCCACCTAACCCAGAAAGAAGCACTAAAGGCGGGCGTGTCCATATTCATTAAGGATATCCACACCTCCAGGCTAGTTGCACAGCATAATGCATCGAAGTTATCCAAGTGCAACTAACTCTGGGCAAGACCAAAGATCCAAATTGTAGCTTGCTACAGACCCCCACCATGCCACAGGATTCACACTCCTCATTTCTTGATACACTGGAAAGTATTAGGGTACAACCCAACACCCTAATAATGGGCAATTTCAACTACCCCACCATTAACTGGGAAAACTACTCATGTACCAACTCTTTTGCTCAACGTTTTCTAGAATTCATAAATTCCAATGCCTTGGATCAACTTATTCACACCCCCACCAGGGGCAGCAATATCCTAGACCTGGTCATTACCAGCATGGGAAACCAGTGGTCCACACCAGAGGTCAATTCCCTCTGGGGTCATATCCACCACAAGCTAATCAGCCTAGATATCCACATCCCACCCCCAGCCCCAATTAGGAAACCATCGTAAAACTTCTCAAAAGCCAACTTCACACTTCTTAAGACAGAAGTGGCAAACTTCATGACACCCATGCAGATGGACAATAGAGGTATGACTGCCGAATACTACACAAATGCACTTTATAAGCACTTACACGAGTGCATGGATCATGCTATCCCTAATGCAATCAAGATGTTATCCTCCAAAAAAAGGAAGCCAATCTGGTGGTCCTCTGCCATAAACAAACTCTACAACAGAAGAAAGAAACTGTTGCAAAAAAGAGTAAAATCCCATGACTGGAGGAACTCCCTGGTCAACCTCAGTAAGCAGCTGAGATCCCTCATAAAATCCTCCAAAGCTAGTTACGAAAACAAAATTGCCACTGACTCTAAAGACAACCACCGGCATTCTATAGCTATGTCAAGAATCTAAATGGGAACACTCAGATCTGCTCTGAGTTACAGCATAATGGCACTAAATATACAGAACCAACTGATATTGCCAACATCCTAGCAGATAGGTTCAGTGCTAACTTTACCCCCTTTCACCCCTAGAGGCCCATCTCTATACCGAAGAATGCAAAGTGCCTATAATCACGGCTGCACAGGTTAAAAACACACTTTCCAAAGCCAATATCACAGCATCCATGGGACCTGACAATATCCCAGGCCATGTTTCTACAGGAACTACAGAATGAACTGGCACCCTACCTAAGTACCATGTTCAATCATAGCCTCACCTCAGGCTTTGTACCCACTGAATGGCACACCACGACAGTTATCCCACTCCACAAAGGGGGAGCCACGACAGACCCCGGGAACTACTGCCCCATTAGCCTGACGAGCCTGGTCTGCAAGGCCATGGAACGTATCATTGTGGAACTCATAAACAAAGACATTGGTAATCTCCAAACTCTGGACCCTACTCAGTTTGGATTTGTAAAAGGCAGATCATGTCTCCTAAACCTGATTGACTTATTTGAAGCAGTTACCAAAGCCATAGATGAGGGTAAAATGGTTCACACAGCTTATCTAGATCTCGCCAAGGCTTTCGGCACCATCCCCCACTCTGGAATTATAGATAAGCTCACTAAACTAGGTATAAATCCCTATGTCACAAGATGGGTTGCCAACTGGCTCACGGACAGAACCCACACTGTGAAAGTAGCAGATTCCAAATTCGACAACAGACCAGTGACAAGTGGAGTACCACAGGGTTCAGTCCTGGGTCCTCTCCAGGGCTTCATTGATTCTTTCTCTGGCAGGCCCTGTCAGTGCTCCTGAAGCACTGCCTGACTTTCCATCTCTGGAGGCATTTGGGGCCATAATCAAAACCCTAATGATGTGGACAAACATTACAAACAACATTTGGGTCACTGAGACATAATACCAGGTGTCAAAGCCATGGCCTTCTATCTCTGGGGCCCAAGATTGTCATCCCCAATGGTCCACTCAGTACCCATGAACTACCACATAGCTAGTAGTTCAAAAGCTGCTACAAAGAGATGAGATCCAGGAAGTCACAGACTGAACAGTAGTCTGCTTCTTTTAATCACATGCCACAGTGGTCAGGAAGTCCAATTCTGGATCTAGGCAGTCTGAATTATTATGTAAAAAGTCAAAGTTCATTGTTACAGTTCAGTCTATCACTAATGGATGTACTCTGTAACTCTCCAGGATGTGTAATTTCACATCAGACATCTACAACAACTAGAGACACCTGCGCTTTCAGATGGGAGCCAATCACTTCCACAGAGCAAGTGCCATTTGCAGACCGTCTCAGCCCTCTGTTTTTTCCATGCATGGAAGTCATGGCATTTCAACTGAGGCTCAAACATACCAGGTGTTTATGTCTAGATGATGGGCTGTTGGACCACTCCACTTAAAGAAATCCCAATGCAAGCCAGGGTTACTCTTCAGATCTCCAACCTAGGCGTCACAATAAACTGGAACATGCTAATAGATTCCTGTCCAAAAGACTTCAGTTGAACACTATGAGTCTATGTCATTTACATATTCACCATATTACATGATCGAGAAAAATCTTGATGACTTCATCCTTTCCTTCCAGCAAAACTAGTGTTGAGAGCTCTGGGATCTGGGATCAGCGTCAACTGACATTATTCTAGTTCCTCTAGCAAGATTCTCATGCGAGGTGGTGTTTCAGAGCTTTATTCTTTACCAGCCTCTGCCTGTTCCCATCACGCTCACTCCAATTTGTAAACATCATATTCGATGGTGCATACAGCCAGGGTACATTTTTTGGCTAGGCTTGTATGGGCCCTAGGGCCGATAGCCTAGTACCTACCTATGAACCTATGAACCCATGATGCCGGCCATGCCCTTGAGCCTGTCGGATCCCTTGTCAGATCCGAGCTCTTGGAGCCGAGATCTGGGCGTCGGCTCTGAGGGGATCAGTGTGTCATCGGCCCTGTTGTGGTTGGGGCATACCATCTCCTTGGGTGCGACTGCGCCAGCCTCGGCTCTGATCCCCTCGTCAGATCTGAGAGGTGTGGCTACCCATACCACCAGCTTCACAGAGACCAGTTCCCCTTCGGCTTTCGATGTTGTGGAGAGGGTTCTCTCTGGAGGATTGAGACCCCTCACTCTTTCCTTGGAGTTCACCCCTGCTCCCTTGCTACTGAGTTTGTCTTCCATTATCCAGTCCTCCCAAGGACAGCCTGTATCCAGTACACCCCAGACAGTTCCCCTTGAGGAGTATGAGACTGTTTGTGAGCCCTCCCCGAATTGTCCCCCCGAGGAGGCCCCTCACAAATGCCAGTGCAAAAAGAGGCACATGGACTCCCCTGAGTCCCTCACTGAAGATACTGACTTGGAGGAAGGGGAAGATTCCCCCAGATCACCCCCGAAGACGTCTCCTTCGGAGACATAATGGAAATTCTTCGCTGGGGGGGTGTTGGTCCACCCAGTAACCTTCCTCGGACGAGACGGTATTTCTGGAGGCATTCAATACAAGCCCATCTACCTCTTGGGTGTCCCCCCCAGCCGACCCTCTGGAGGACTGTATTACCACCAGAGCCTGGAAGGAACTGGATGCTGTAGAGCCAATACCCAAATGACCCAACAAGGTATTGAGCCCTCCTGTGGACAAAGCCACTTGGAGTAAGCGTTTCCCAGTTGATGCCATGGGAACTCGCCCAGGAAAGTTCCTCGGTCCATCTCCCCGGACAAGGAGTCCAGGGTGATTGATTGTCTTGGAAAGCAGACTTTTGCTTCAGCTGCCTTTGTTATAAGGGCGCTGAATTACATGGCCCACATAATCAGACTGCAGCGGGTCCTTGTGAAAGAGTACGCTGAGTCTCCCCCAGAGTCCATTTCGGCTGAGGATAAACGGACATTCTTTGCCTGTTTGGCCACTCTCAAGTCTGTGTCAAATATGTCCATGCGTTTACTCTCTCATGCCACCGAGGGAGCCGCAAGGGCAGCCGGGTCCGGCATTGCCATGAGGCATCATGCCTGGCTCCGGCTTTGTGATTTTTCGGAACCTTTCAAGGCGTCCATCGCTAATGCCCCTTTTGATGGTTTGGCCCTGTTCGGGAAGACCGTCCAAGATATGCTTGTCCAGAGTGAGAAGGATGGGAAGATGCCATCAGCCATCGGGATCCGCTTCTCTAACCCTCAAAGGTCCTTCTCCAGGAACCAGCGAGGGCAAAAAAAGCTATGGTTCCAGAAGTCTCAGCAGTCCTGAAATGCTCAGGACTCCTTCTCCCCCAGAGGCAGAGGGGGACAAGATGGATGCTGGCCCAGAGGCAGAGGGGGACCAATGAACTTAGGATCACAGGAACCTTTTTCTGACCGACCCGCGCAGCAGCCCTGAGGGGTTGCCCGACTGCTCCTTTCTGGCGACAGTCGGGGGGCATTTCTCGAGGCACCTAGCTCAGTGGGAGTCCATCACATCAGATCGCTTCAAGTAATATCCAGAGGCTATTCTATTCCTTTTATAAGCAACCCCCTATGCACACGGCGCCTCCTGGACGTCCCACCCACTCAAAGGGAGGCGGCAGCTTTGGAGATAAGAAAGCTGATAGAGAAAAGAGCAATCTAGCCAGTGCCCCCAGACCAATCTGGATCAGGCATCTATTCCAGGTTCTTTTTGGTGCCAAAAAAGATGGGGGACTTGAGGCCGATTCTCGACCTATCCACGATGAACCTGTCCATTGCCAAGGAAAAGTTCCGGATGGTCACTCTACAATCCATCCTGCCCTTCTTGCAGGAGGAAGACTGGATGTGCTTGATAGACCTCAAGGATGCGTACTACCATATTCTGATGGACAGGCAATCCAGGAGGTTCCTCCGTTTTTGGCTAGGAGACAGTCATTACCAGTTCAGAGTCCTACCCTTCAATCTCACCACAGCCCCCAGAGTGTTTACCAAGGTCATGGCAGTTGTAGCGGCCCACCTGAGGATTCATGGCATTCGGGTCTTTCCGTACCTGGACAACTGGCTCCTCACTGCCTCCATCAGGCATCAGCTTGTACTAGCCAGGGATTTCTTTCTTCAGTTGTCTACCCGGCTGGGGATCACGATAAATCTCAAGAAGTCTTCCCTCCAACCTGTTCAAATTCTAGACTTCATAGGGGCAAGAATAGACTCACTTCAGGCCAGGATATTTTTGACTCCAGACAGACTTCACAGCCTGGCCCTTCATGTATTGGTGCTTCTCCAGTCTCCTGCACCCCCAGCGAAGTTAGTCCTGAGAGCCCTAGGGTCCATGGCAGCAGCTATAAATCTGATTCCTTGTGCACGTATGCATATGAGAGTGTTACAGTGGACGTTACAAGTTCAGTGGTCTCTACTACATCAGTCTCTAGACTTTCTGATTTCTCTGAGCAGAGTGTGCAGAAAGTCTTTCATGTGGTGGCTTTAATCCCAGGAATTGCGAGAAGGACACCCCTTTGTTGTGCCTCCGCCCCAAGCCACGGTAACCATGGACGCCTCCCACTTAGGGTGGGGGGTGCACTGTTCGGGCAGGACTGTCCACGGCACATGGACTCAGAGTGAGACCGTTCTGCATATAAATGTTTTAGAGATGGGAGCAGTCCTTTTAGTGTTGCAGGCCCTTCAGGCTTCTCTTCCTCTGGGAACCATTGTGATCCAGTCAGACAATGTCAGTGGTCTGGTACATCAACAAACAGGGGGGAACCAAGTCTTATCCACTTTGTCGAGAGGCCATGAGAGTGTGGGAATGGGCACTTTCCACCAACCACTTTCTGATAGCAGCGCACATTCCGGGTCGGTCCAACATCTTGGCAGACAAATTGAGCAGAACTATCCTTTTGTCTTACGAGTGGTCTGAACCCTTATGTAGCAGAACAGATCTTCCTCAGGTTGGGGTCAGCCTTGCTGCGATCTCTTCACATTGCTGTCCATTGTGAAGTGGAGCGAGTTTTTTGCTCTAATTCCCCCGACAGGGGAAGGCCGCAGAGACGCTCTTGTCCATGCTTAGCCACCTGGTCTTCTTTATGCATATCCCCTGCTTTCACTCATGACAAAATTCTTACAGAAATCTCGTCGGTTGGGGAGCAGAGTCATCCTCATAGCACCATTCTGGCCTCATCAAGTTTGGTTCCCTTGCCTGTGGTCTCATCTTCTAGCTCTGCACTGGATCTTGGATCCCATTCCGTATCTTATTCATCATCCCTCGGGACTTCTTCCTCCGAATCTGGACAGCCTCAAGCTCACAGATTAGTTTTGACAGTTTCCTTAGTTGCTAGGACTCGCAGTATCTCTTCCCCAGTTAAATCCATCCTGGTAGCGCCACATAAGTCCTCTACCAGGAAAGTTTACAGTAGTAAGTGGAAACGTTTTTCCATCTGGGCTTCACAGAGAAATCTGGATTCCTTTACTGGTCTGGTTCCAGTGGTGTTAAATTTTTTGTCTCCAGCAAGGGGCCAGCTCTTTCACAGTGAAAGTGCAGCTGGCGGCTGTTTCCCATTTTCATGTAGGGGAAAATTCAGGCTCCCTAGCTGCTTCCAGAATTTGCAAGACTTTTTTGAAAGGTACTTTTCTTCTGAGACCTCCTATTAAGAATCCTTCCCTGCTGTGGGATTTGACTTTGGTTCTTCAGGCCTAGTCGTGCCCCCGTTTGAGCCCGCAGCATCAGTTGACTTGAAATTCTTGTTATGGAAGACGGCCTTCCTGGTGGCTATTACTTCAGCCAGGAGAGTGGCAGCTTCAGGCACTGTGTATGAAACCCCCATACCTAGTTTTTCACAAGGATAGGGTATCTCTCAGGACTAACCCGTCTTTCCTCCCCAAAATTGCTTCACTGTCAAATATTAATCAGTCCTTTAATTTGCCTATATTTTTCCCTAATTTTCAAAATAAAGGGGAATATAAACTTCATTTGCTGGATGTACACAGGCAGTTACATTTTTATTTGCATGGGTCCAAACCTTTCCGTAAGTCTGATGATCTTTTTGTTTCCTTTGCTAGACCCTTTTTGCGAAAACCAGTTTCAAAAGTGACCATCGCTAAGTGGATTTCACTTTGTATTTTACAAGCTTATAGAGAACTTGGATTACCAGCATCAGAAGGGGTTCATGCTCACTCCACCCGTTCTATGGCTACTTCGGCTGCTTTCTCGTCTACAGTTTCTCTGGACGATATCTGCTCAGCAGTTACCTGGGCCTCCTCACACACCTTCATTACTCATTATAAGCTACATATGGTTTCTAGAGGAAGGGCTTCCTTTGGCTCTGCAGTGCTCTGGAATATTCTTCCTTAAGGGCCTCCCAAGATTCAGGTAGCTGGGAACTCTGTCCCACAGGTTGATAATCAAATGAAGTTAATTACTTCAGATAAAGAAGTTATGTACTCACCATAACATTCCATCTGAGTAGTTAGACTTCATTTTCAGCAACCTTCCCCCCGACCTTGATGGTTATTTCTCTGTTTGGGCTTGATGTCCGGAATTTGGCGAGCCTGGTGTTTGAGTTTGGGTCAGGTCCTTTTGGCTTAGGTTGTTGGGTGCCATTTTGTTAGGTGGCAAACTCGATCTGAGGATTGGAAGGAGGTTGCAGTGTAGTATGGGTAAGGGGGAGGAGCTTGGAGCTCGGATCTTTTAGCTTTGTAAGCTGCCGGCTTGGATCCGTATGGGATCCGGAACCCACAGGTTGTTGACAAATGAAGTTGAACTACTCAGTACATAACTTCTTTTTCTGAATGGTTACAGTTCAGTCCATCCTGCTGGATATGTTCTGTAGATCTCCAGGGTGTGTAATATCACATCAAAATAGACAGGCGCATCAGGAGATGCCTGCTCTTTCAGCTGGGAGCCAATCACTACCAATTCAGAGCAGTGCCCTTTGGGCTCACCTCAACCCTCTGGGTTTGACCAAATTCATGGCAGCTCACCTGAGGCTCAAAGGATTCCAGGTGTTTCCTTATTTAGACAATTGGCTTCTCACCGCCCCAACAAAGCATCAACATTTACAAGCCAGGGATTACTTGCTTCAGATCACCAACTCTCTAGGCATCACAATAAATCTGGCTGAATTGAACCTAACCCCTGTACAAAATCTAGAATTCATAGAAATTCAATTGAACACTATGAAACAAGTGGCTTCATTACCTGTACACCATATTACATCTTTGAGAAATCAGGTGTGAGACTTACTGTCTCATCCTTCTCCTCCAGCAAAACTAGTGTTGACAGCTCTGGAATCAGTGTCAGCTGCCATTATTCTAGTTCCTCTAGCAAGATTCTTCATGTGAGTCTTCCAATGCACCTTGGTGGTTTATAGGTCTGTTCTTTATCAGCCTCTGTCTGTTCCCATCAAGCTCACTCCAATTTTCAAACATCATATTCTATGGTGTATACAGTCAGACGTGTTTTTGGGCAGGCTGTTTACTCCCCCCACCCCCCAATAGCCAGAATGACTATGGATCCTTCTCATCTGGGGTGTGGGGGGGGGGCATTTCAAGGGAAACCAAGCTGCATATCAGTGTCCTAGAGATGAGAGCTGTCCTTCTAACATTGCAAGCCTTTCAGAATGTTCTCCCTCTGACGACTATACAGGCAACATGCCAGTAGTCTGGTACATCAACAAACAGAGAGGAGCCCATTCATACCCATTGTGCAGAGAGGCTATGAGGGTCTGGGAATGGACGATCTTTTCAGACCACTTTCTATTTGCAACACACATACCAGGGTAAACCAACGCACTAGCCGTCAGACTCAGCAGGTCCATTCTGATTTTGCATGAGTGGTCCCTCAGCTAATCAGTAGCAAACATGATTTTCAGCCTTTGGGGCCAGCCTTGCTGTAACCTCTTTGCCTCTCCACTCATCAACAAGTGCAGCAAGTATTTCACTCCGATCCCCCCTCTGGGGTAGTCACCAAGGGATGCTCTGATTCATGATTGACTCTCCAGGTCTCCTCTGTGCTTATTCCCTTCTTCCATTGATCCCGAAGTTTCTACAGAAAGCAAGCAGGCTGAAGAGCTCAGTCATAGTCTTTGCCACCTTCTAGCTTTGTCAAGTATGGATGTCCTTCAAGGATGCATCTGCAGTCCTTACAAATGGGTTGTCCTGTCGTCAGGCAGCCCTTCGGTCGGCCGGATTTCAAAGTCTGGGTCTGGCCTCGGCTGGTGTCGCACTTCACCCGACGTCATAGCTGCAGTTATTCGGGTATAAAGGCATCAGCCGACGCCATTTTCCTCAGTCTTTCTTGCCGCGTGGCGCCCAAAGCAGAAGCTGTTCGCAAGTGCCGGTCGGTCAGATCCAGAGATTACTACTACCGTATACTACTTCGAAGACTTCTAAAAAGCTAAGTACCCCGTTGGAGACTCTTTCTTGCCTCAGCCGATGTCAGAGAAAGTGAATAACTGTTTATCTTGTGGGAAACAAATACCTCATAAAGATTTCCACTCCTACTGTATACATTGCTTAGGCCCAGACCACGACATAGCAGCTTGTCTAGCCTGCGCTTCTTTTAACCGACGGACGCTTAGACGTCGGTCGGAGTTTGCTGAACAAATGTTCAGCTCTGATTTTGCCTACATTATGCCGTCGGATCCTCCGACTACGCAAATTTCCAAAAAACGAAAAGAAAAGGACCGACACTCGCGGTCCGGTCTCGCCGAAACCATTAAGCAAACTCATGAGTGTCTCGGTTTCGGCCGAAACCGAGCAAGCGGTTCTTTCTCCAGCCGAAACCATGCCTTCTACCGAGGCCTCCTCTAACCTGGCAGAATCTGCTTCTGAATTCCAGCCTTCTGTTGCGGTTTCTCAGGAATTATCAGACACAATTCCCCTGGATGTTTCAACCCCTGCACGTGGAGCTGCTAGGCCTCCTGCAGCCATCTCTATTAAGGCCTTTGCCAGGGCTAAAGCAGCCAAAGCTTTAAAATCTGTGCCTGCCAAACCCCCCTCACACAGGCCCAGCACTAGCTCTCATATGCTATCTTTGGCTGAGGATTTAATTTCTTTAATTCGTGGATCCCAGCCTCATCCAGACAGGTCCTCTCTCCCTCCTCCAGAAAAGAGGCCTAGAGCAGAGCCCCCTCAACCAGTATCCACTGATGGTTCCTCTGATGAATCAGAACATACAGACCTTCCTGAGGCTTCTTATTCTCCTTACGAAGACTCTGATGCTGAAGAGTCCATTCCTTCAGCCTCTCCACCTGAGGAATTTTCCTTTGGGGAAACCTTGCATGCTATGAGGGAACAATTTCAGTGGCAGGGCCAAGATATCTCAGACTCCAGAAAAAGGCTTAGAACCTTTCCACATTTGCCACAACATAGGCCTTTAGCTATACCTCCAGTTCTTTCTGTTGTAGATGATGCATTTAATGATGCTTGCACTGCTCCTGATTCATTACCTCCGGCTCCTGCTAAGCCCGATAGGTTCTACAGGGTCCCGGACACTCATCACCATTTATACAAGGCTCCTTTTGCAGATCCAGAGACCATCGCCCAGGGCCCTAAAGCTGTAGCTGCTACTTCTACTAAAAAAACCCTCCCCTCTGAAAGGGAATCCAGGTCCTTAGAGAGATGGGGTAAAAAAGTTTACACTTCTGCTACCTTGTCAGCTAGGGCTTTGAACTGCCAATTTCATATGATTCAATATCAAGAGTTTATGCTTGACCAGTTAACTAAAAAGCTTTCCTCTGAAGAATCTTTAGATAAAAAATATGTTCAGGAAATGGTACATAACATACAGCAGGTTAGTAACCATTCTTTAAAATGTGGCTATGATGCACTGGAGGCTTCCTTTAGATCAGCCATGACTGGCACAGTTATCAGGAGACATGCATGGTTGAAAGAACAGGCATTACCAGACCATGTCAAATCAAAGCTTTTGGATGCACCCATGGACAAGGTCAATTTATTTGGTTCCCCTGCTCAGCAGGTGCTAAAAAAGATGGAAGAGAAGGCGAAATCTGTACAAACGGTGAAAGATTTCTTACAGGTTCAACCTCCAAGGTTTAGCAGGAACTGGCCATCCAAGAATTGGTCCTTTCGGACTCCTCTAAGGCTCAGAGAGGCAGGAATAGGCGTTCAAGAGGCAGAAACCAATCCAGGGGTGCCTACAGGGACGCCAATGGCAAGGTAACAACCAGCGAGGCACAGATGCAGCCACCACCACTACAACAACTCAATCACAGTGACTTGACAGTGGCACCGCCTACCAGGGAACAACTAGAAGCACCCTTAGGCGGAAAACTAACCTTATTCTCAAAAACTGGCATTGCATCACAAGGGAAAAATGGATTTTGCAAACTATAGACCAAGGTTACAGGTTCCATTTCCATACTCTACCAGGAAGAGAGGAATGCCAAACCTACCACCTACTCAAAGGACAGAAGCTCTAAAACAAATATCTCAGCTATTAAGAATGAGAGCTGTGGAAAGGGTACCATCTATGGAGCAAGGAAAGGATTTTACTCCAGACTCTTCCTGGTACCAAGAAAAGAAAACAAATGGAGACCCATTCTAGACCTGTCCGCTTTAAACACATTCATTATTGTTCCAAAATTCAAAATGCTGACCCTACAGCAGCTTCTTCCCATGCTGGGCAAGGAGTCTTGGCTGGTAACTCTAGATCTCAAGGAGGCATACCTGCACGTCCCCATAAGACCAATTTGCAGAAGATACCTCAGATTTCTTGCAGGATCAGAGCATTATCAATTTTCAGCATTGCCCTTTGGCTTATCTACTGCGCCCAGAGTGTTCACGAAATGCCTGGCATCAGTAATTGCTCATTGCAGACTTCAGGGAATCCAAATTTATCCCTACCTGGACGACTGCCTGATACAAGCGGACAACAAAAGCAAGCTAAGCCTTGGGATATACAGTCAATATAAAAAAGTCAAGGCTGATTCCATCCCAAAGAATAACCTTTCTGGGTGCAGAGCTGGACACATCAAAACAAATGGCATTCCTAACTGCAGAAAAGAAAGAGCAACTTCCTCTCTACTTCTTGGCATTAACAAAGCAGAACCACCTAACTGCAAGAAAAGTACTGCAAGCTCTAGGCTTCATGGCATCCTGCATAATTCTGGTCCTCATGCCAGACTGCATATGAGAAAGCTACAGTGGTACCTAAGGAATTTGTGGTCCCAACACAAGCACAGCCTAGAAACCAAAATCCCAATAATTCCATGCCTGAAACAAGAGTTCCTATGGTGGGCTCAGGCCTGTCAATCAAACACAGGATTGCCCTTCTGCAACAGCCAACCAAGCCAAACCATCACGACAGATGCCTCAGACCTCGGTTGGGGAGCACACATGCAGGGCAAGTGCATACAAGGCTTATGGACTCAAGACCAGCTGCGCCTACACATAAATCTAAAGGAAATGCTGGCAGTAAAATTGGCAATCCAGTAATTCAGACCATTTCTCCAAGAAGGTCAGTTGATGATAAGGACAGACAACACCACAGTTATGTGGTACATCAACAAACAGGGGGGCACCCATTCATATCCTCTATGCCGGCTGGCACTGGACCTATGGGATGTGGCCCTGAGCTACAACATTCAGTTACAAGCAATTTTTGTACCGGGAAAAGAAAACATTCTAGCGGACATATTAAGCAGAACAACCACAGATGCCCACGAATGGATGCTTCATCCGGACATCTTCAAAGCCATCACAAGGGAATGGGGATTACCACAAATACACTTGTTTGCATCCCCATTCAATCACCAGCTAAAGAAATTCTGCACAAGGACGTACCACCCACTTGCTTGGAAGGTGGACTCCCTATCTTTCAGTTGGAAAAACCTGACAGCATACGCATTTACACCACTTCCTTTGATGCACAAGGTGCTTCTGAAGATCAAAGAGGACCGTCCAAGGATCATTCTGATAGCTCCAGACTGGCCAAGACAACATTGGTACCCATTGCTGAGGAGCATGTCTCGGGAACAAATATGGACACTACCCCTGATCCCATTACTGTTAACACAGAACAACTACAACATCCTGCATCCAAACCTGAAAACTCTGCAGCTAAATGCCTGGAACATTACATAACAGCAATTAACCCAAACTTATCCCAAAGGGTTAAAGACATAATCCTGGAGGTGCGCAGACCTTAAACAAGAAAGAATTATGCAGCAAAATGGAAAAGATATCTCATTTGGAGTACTGCAAAGGGAGAAGATGTGACTCTGGTAAACATGGCCAACATCCTGGAGTACTTGGCAGAGCTCTTCCACACAGGCCTGTCCTATTCTTCCATCAAGATACATGCATCAGCTATTTCAGCACAATATAGCTTGGATCCTCCTGTCTTCTCTCATCCCCTGCTCAGACAGTTTCTGAGAGGAATTAAAAATGTAAAACCTCCCAGGAAACCACCATTGCCAGCATGGGACTTGAACTTTGTGCTAGAAAAATTGACACTTCCTCCTTTCGAACCAGCAGCAACAGCAGAATTACAGTACTTATCCTGGAAGACTGCTTTCCTGCTGGCAATAACTTCAGCAAGAAGGGTCTCTGAACTACAGGCATTAATGGCAGTACAACCCTTCCTGATCTTCCATCAAGATAAAGTGTCCATGAGAACAAATCCTACATTTATGCCTAAGGTGGTATCCAGAGTGTCATTAAATCAGGCTATCCACCTACCTACATTCTTCCCAAACCCACAGAACAGGGAGAAAGACTTTGCATACCTTGGATGTACACAGGCAGTTACGCTACTACCTGGACAGGACTAAGTCCAATAGAAAACTGACCAGCTTCTGGTAGCATATGCCACAGGAAAGGAAGGAAAACCAATTTCAAAACAGACAATCTCCAAATGGATAGGAAATTGCATTAGATTTTGTTACTCCTACCATGGAAAGAAAACTCCAGAGAACATCAGACCTCACTCCACAAGGGCTACAGCCACTACCACAGCTTTCTTACGAGGAGTGGCTACCAAGGACATTATAGAGGCTGCTACTTGGACCTCCGTGCATACATTTGCCAAGCATTACAATTTACCTTTATACTCTAGATCCCGAGCAGGTTTTGCCACTGCTGTTTTGCAAGGGATCCTAGCTACACCATAATCACTACTCTTTCCTCCTGCCCTTGTTTAGCTATGGTATTCTACCCATTTGTAAGGACTGCAGATGCATCCTTGAAGGACATAGTACAGTTTTGTACCTACCATAAATGTAGATGTCCGATAGGAATGCATCTGCAGTCAGGATTACCCACCCACCTTCCCCTCTGAGGTACTCCTAGGGTATTTGCCAGCCTTCAGCTAGCTTGGGGGGGATCTATTATGGTGTATTTGTTTGTATATATGTACATACATGCTTATTTTTTGTGTTTGCTCTCTACTATTTGGAATCATTGGCATTTATCCAAATTTAGCCTTCCAAGAGGGCACCTGGCATCTGGGGCAAGAAACACTGAGGAAAATGGTGTCGGCTGATGCCTTTATACCCGAATAACTGCAGCTATGACGTCGGGTGAAGTGCGACACCAGCCAAGGCCAGACCCAGACTTTGGAATCCGGCCGACCGAAGGGCTGCCTGACGACAGGACAACCCATTTGTAAGGACTGCAGATGCATTCCTATCGGACATCTACATTTATGGTAGGTACAAAACTGTACTTTCCACTTCCTCTGGTCTCGTACTCAAATATCCTTCCTGGATACTGGAGACCAATCAGGACCTCTTATCTCACCCCCTCAGAATTCTACCATCCCAATCTCCATGCCCTCAAGCTAATCACATGGATGTTAAGTTGTCAATCTCGCCTTCATTCTTGCTTGATGGGGTTCGGAGCCGATCCCTCGGCTCCGACTCGGCACTTGCTTTAGCTCGAGAACTCCTTTTACCAGCTCGAGGCAGCCCCATATCCCATGATGCAAGGCAGGAAGTACCCAGATCTCGCTTGTCGCTTGGGAGGTCTTCTCTTTACCAGCTCCTGGTAAGTAATTCACATTTGTGACATTTAAGCCCCTTTTAGTTAAAACTTTTGTTTTTGATAGTTTAACTTTAATTTAACTTTTCTGACAGAAATCCCTGTCTCTTTTAATTTTTTAGTCAGTTAATTTCCTATCCCATCCCCTGTTAGGGTGTGTGTGTTGGTATTTTTACTAAATACCCTTTGGTATTAGTTTAATTAATTGGACTGGTGTGTGTGTGTTTTGTTAGGCACCATGTCTAAAGAGAGGGTTTCAGGTTTTAAGAAGTGTGACTCGTGCTGTCAGAAGATGTCTCTGACAGACGGTCACACTTCTTGCCTGTACTGTTTAGGCCCTCTTCACCTGCAGGACTCCTGTGCTATTTGTCACTCCTTCAGCCAGAGAGTCCTGCAGGAGAGAAGGAATAAGTTGATTCTCAGGGTCTTCTTAAGCCGGAGGGCTCTCCGCCAAGTCGGCCCCACAAAATCAACTAAATCTGCCAAGACCCAGGTTCTGTTTCTAAGCCTGTGGCCTCGGCTCCGACTCGTATAGAGTCGAGATCGGCTCGGCTGGAGCCGATTCTGGATCCACTAAGCTTTGGCCGATGGCTATCGGTGCCGAATCTGCTTTGACCACTGTGGTGTCGGTTCCGACGCTCCGACACCCACGCGGCACGGCATCGGTGTCGGCTCCGATCGGCTCCGACACCCATGTGGCACAGGCATCGGTGTCGGCCCGATCGGCTCCGACACCGTTACTTTGGTGGCTGTATCGGCTCCGGCTGGAGCCGATACATCTAAGCTCTGCGCTCGAGAAATCGGTGCCGACAGGATCAGTAATATCGGCCCGATGACCCATTCCAGGAAGAGGTCGAGGTCCCTTCCTTGAGCCGATACTTTCGGCTCGGCCTCGCCTCTTCTATCGAACGGAGCCATCGGAGCCGATCTTCAAGGTCATCCAGGTTGTCAGACCATGACCTAGAGAGAGTGGTCAGTAGATTGCTCAAGTCACAGGTACTGGCCCAATTGCTTGACAGTCCGCCTCAGCAGACGACTGTTGGTCCACACCCCGTTACAGTTCCTCCTTCAACTCTACCTCAGAGCTTGGAGTTGGAGTCTTCGGGCATGGTTACTGCTACGGCTGGAGGACGGATACCCCTTCTGTTCCTTCAGCCCCTACTCTTATCTCCTCTTCCTTAGAGGGATTCGTGGTCGGGCTTCCATGGTCTCCTCCGAGGGGTGAGTGGCATCGGACCCTTGTCCGAACCCGCTCTTCCCCTTGGAGCCTCGGCCTTGGTGAGCTCGGCTCCGACATCTGCCTCGAGACTTCCCTTCGTGGCCCCGGAGTTCCTAGCTCTTCGAGCGGGTCTCGGACCTGCCTGGGAGGGGAGCATTCGAGGTGATGAAGAGTGTACTGGCCACTGGTATCAGTCAGCAGTCTCTTCCGTAGCTCCTCCCTCTATTGTACCTGTTGACATCTCTGCCACTTCTCTTGCTACAGGACCCAGAGATCCTCCGCCTCAGGTTTCCCCATTGGGAATTTCCCCCTCTTCCGAGGATTCTCCTGATGTTTCGGGAGATCCTCCTAGGAAGAGGACTTGTAAGAGGAAGCATGTAGACTCCCTGAGTCTGTCACTTCGGATACTGACTTTGATGAGTCAGAGGGATCCCCTAGATCCCCCTCTGAGGATGTCTCCTTCTCAGACATCCTAGAACTTCTGAAACAGAGGGGAAACTGGCCCACCAACAATCCCTCTGAGGATGAGTCAGTATACCTAGAGGCGTTTGGATCTCGGCCCTCCACCTCCTGGGTCTCTCCGCCTTTCGACCCCCTTATGCAGGTTATAGCTCGAAAGGTGTGGACAGCTTCTGACTCTGTAGAGCCTGTCCCTAGGAGGCCTTCTAAATTTATAACTGCCCCTAGTGACAAACAATTCCTTACCAAGGGTGTCTCCGCTGATGCCATGGTGGTGGCTGCGGCCACCAAAAAGGAACTTGCAGATCCTTCCGTGCCTGTCCATCCTCCTAACAAGGACTCTAGGACCATGGATAGGTACGGCAAGCGGATGTTTTCCTCAGCGACCTTTGCTATGCGTTCGCTGAATTATCTTTGTCACTTCACCAGACTCCAGAGAGATATCCTGAAGGAGCTGGGAGAAGTAGTTCAGGATCCTACAGCTGCAGGGGCCCAAGAAAAGATTGCTTCGCAGCTAGGAACCCTCAATTCCATTGCTAACTCCTCCATGCGGCTAATATCTTATGCTGCTGATGGAGCGAGTAGAGCTGCAGGCACAGGTGTGGCTCTTAGACGCCAAGCCTGGATGCGGCTATGTGATTTTGGATCCCTTTAAGGCCCTTCACAAATTCTCCCTTTGATGGGTCAGCTTTGTTTGGCCCTCAGGTGAAGGAAACCTTGACCAGGTGTGAGCAGGACGGCAAGACTCTTTCTGCTGTTGGAGTCCGTTTTTCCACCCCTTCTAGGCCTTATCCCAAAGGACAGAAGGGTGGGAAGATGTGGTTCCGTAAATCTCAAGGAGTCACGCCGGATTCACGTGGTCAGTTTACCCCTAGAGGCAGAGGGGTAACAACAACAGACGCTCTAGAGGCAGAGGGGGTCCGAAGAATCAGGGCAACAGGGAGTCTCTTCCTGAGAAGCCTTTTCAGCATCCCTGAGGTGTTGCCCGGCTGTCCCTCCTTGGAGGCAGTCGGGGGAAGATTATCACTGTACCCAGAAGCCTGGCATTCCCTCACTCAAGACAGATGGGTACAGTCGATCATATCCAAGGGTTACATAATTCCTTTCGAGGAAAGTCCCTTCCCCTCAAGTTCCCTTCCAGATGTACCACCCGGTCTAAGGGACATTGCAGAGTTGGAGATCGCAAAACTACTGCAAAAAAGAGCCATTCAGCCAGTTATAGACCATTCAGAGCTCGGAATCTACTCAAGGTTCTTTTTGGTCCCCAAAAAGACGGGAGACTGGAGACCAATATTGGATCTCAGCAGACTCAACAAGTCTGTCAGGAAGACAAGATTCCGAATGGTCACTCTTCAGTCAATTCTACCCTTCTTACAGAAGGACAACTGGATGTGCTCAATAGATCTTCAGGATGCGTACTATCACATCAAAATTCACAGACGCTCCAGGAGATTTCTCCGCTTTCGGCTGGGGTCCAGTCATTTCCAGTTCAGAGCCCTGCCCTTTGGTCTCACTACAGCCCCCAGAGTGTTCACCAAATGCATGGCAGTGGTCACGGCTCACCTGAGACGCCAAGGATTCCAGGTGTTTCCGTATCTCGACGACTGGCTCCTGTCAGCCACCACCAGGCATCAGCTTATACAAGCCAGGGATTACACAATAGACCTTTGTTCTCATTTGGGCATCTCAGTCAACTACGAAAAATCATCCTTATCGCCCTGCCAGTCTATTACCTTCATAGGCAAACTTAAACACTGTTCGGATGTCAGCTACCCTTACAGAACAAAGAGTTTCAGACATTCAGACTCATGTCAGGATCATTCTGGCCAGCAAGAAGGTACAGGCCAGAATGGTTCTAAAGGTGTTAGGTCTTATGGCTGCGGCCATCACTCTTCTTCCCCTGGCTCGATTCTACATGCGCCTCCTTCAGTGGATGCTGTTCACACAGTGGTCATACCAGCAACTCCCAATGCGTCACCAGATTCTGGTGACACAAACATGCAAAGAACATCTTGCTTGGTGGATCACATCGCCTCAGGTTCACCAAGGCAGGTGCTTTGTACCTCCGTCCCGATAGCCACTGTCACCACGGATGCCTCCCTGATCGGGTGGGGGGGTCATTATCAGGGCAGGATGGTTCATGGGACGTGGCAACCGTTCGAGTACCATCTGCACATAAATGTCCTGGAGATGAGAGCAGTGCTTTTAACGTTGCAAGCCCTCAACGACTTTCTTCCCGTAGGGACAATTGCAGTCCACACAGACAACATGTCTGTAGTTTGGTATATCAACAAACAGGGCGGAACCAAGTCCTACCCTTGTGTCGAGAAGCGCTCAGACTATGGCAATGGGCGATCTCCTCTCATCGGTTTCTGGTAGCAACGCATATCCCTGGGAAAACCAACATTATAGCGGACAGATTGAGCAGAGCTATTCTCATGCCTCACGAGTGGTCTCTCAAGCAATCCATAGCGGAAGAGATTTTTCTGGAATGGGGTCGCCCATGTTGCGATCTTTTGCTACTCCCAAAACAGCAAATGTCCAGACTTCTTCAGCCTCTTCCTCTATCAGGCCATCCCCAGAGACGCTCTGACCCAGGATTGGCCCCAGGGACTTCTTTATGCCTTCCTCCTTTTCCTCTGATCCCTCAGGTGATCCAGAAAGCTACCGCTTTGAGAGCCAAATTGATTCTCATTGCCCCTTACTGGCCTCGACAAGTTTGGTTCCGTTCCTCCATCATCACCTTTTGGTGCAGCCGTGGCATCTGGACCCAGTGCCAGATCTACTGATTCACCAATCCGGTCAGCTGCACCGGTCAATCCCTTCTCTCAACCTCACAGCATGGTTGCTCCACTTCCTTCCTTAGCCAGGCTTCCTTTGATCTCTAACCCAGTTAGAGATATCATAGTAGCTTCACTAAAATCCTCTACCAGTAGGATTTACACAAGCAAATGGAAACGTTTCTCTTATTGGGCTAAGGCCCAGAATATTGATCCTTTTACTGCCCCTGTTCAGGCAGTTCTGGACTTCTTAGCAGAGATTTTCCATGCAGGCTCCTCTTCTTCCACAGTCAGAGTTCAGTTGGCTGCTATTTCTAATTTTCATGTCGGGATAGCAGATCATAATATTATGTCCCATAGGCTCTGCAGGGCCTTTTTGAAAGGAATTTTCCTACTAAAGCCTCCAATCAGGAATCCTCCTCCTCAGTGGGATTTAAATTTAGTGCTGACATCCTTGATTCTTCCCCTTCGAGCCAGCTGTTTCTTGTTCCCTGAAATATCTTTCTTGGAAAACTTTATTCCTAGTGGCTATTACATCTGCCAGGAGGGTGTCTGAACTTCATGCTCTTTCGGTTCGACCCCTATTTGATTTTTCACAAAGACAGAGTATCTTTGAGAACTAATCCATCCTTTTTACCTAAGGTCGCTTCAAAACAATCTGAATCAATCTATTGATCTCCTGTATTTTTCCTAACTATTCAGATAGAGCTGAACAAAAGCTACATTATCTTGGCGTCCACCGTCAGCTTAGATATTATTTGGACAGAACAAAAAATTTAGAAAATCTGATCAACTTTTGTTTCCTATGCGGATAATAAAAAGGCCTTCCTGTTTCTAAAGTGACTTTGTCCAGATGGCTTTCTTCGGTCATCACTGAAATTTATACGATCAGGGGAAAACAGCTGTGCTCAAAACCTAAAGCACATTCAACTAGGAGTTTAGCTACTTCTACAGCTTTTCAAGCTAGACTGCCTTTAGACACTATTTGTGCAGCGGCCACTTGGGCCACTCCTCACACTTTTGTTTCCCATTACAAATTGGACTTGGCCTCCAGGGACAGAGCCAGTTTTGGCTCTACAGTCCTCAAGAGTTTGTTCCATTGAGCCACCCAGGATAGAGGTGCTAGGGACGGTCCCATCAAGCAAGAATGAAGGCGAGATTGACAACTTAACATTAAGTTATGTACCTACCATAACGTTCCATGTTAGTTGTCTTCTCGCCTTCTTTCTTGCGACCTCCCTCCTTCCCCCTGGCCTGGACAGACCTTGTATAAGAAACTATAATACTAAAGACCATTCAGACCTGGTCCTTTTTCCATTTGTAAGTTTCTTCTTCCTTTGGGAAGTATTGTTTATGCTTGGTGTTATTGCCCTTTTGTCAACAAACGAGATCTGGGTACTTCCTGCCTTGCATCATGGGATATGGGGCTGCCTCGAGCTGGTAAAAGGAGTTCTCGAGCTAAAGCAAGTGCCGAGTCGGAGCCGAGGGATCGGCTCCGAACCCCATCAAGCAAGAAAGAAGGCGAGAGAAAACAACTAACATGGAACGTTATGGTAGGTACATAACTTCTTATTTCTTCACTTCCAGTGATAGTAAGATGGTCCAGGCTCGCTTCCCCAGTCCATGACATTATTTTGGCCTCCCAGAAGGCCTCTACTAAGAAAGTTTACATAAGCAAATGGAAAAGATACTCTGTATGGGCTTCCAAAGAGAACATTAATCCCTTTTCAGTGCCTGCATCAGCTATTCTCCTTTTCCTCAGTACTCTTTTTAAAGAAGGGGCAAGTTTTTCTACTATTAAACTCTAGCTAACAACCCTATCCAATTTTCACACTGGAAACAAATCCCTTTCTCTGTCAAATTTCAGGTTAATTAAGGCTTTTATCAAGAACCCTCTCCACCTTGGGACCTTACGGCGGTCATTCAGGGGTAAACTCTGAAACCCTTTGAACTGGCAGGCAAATATAATATGAAGTTTCTTTCCTATAAAACAATTCTTTTGGTGGCTATCACTTCAGCAAAAAGAATTTCTGAGCTTCAAACATCATCTGTTAGACCTTATCGTATTTTCCATAAAGATAAGGTGTCTCTACGAACAAACCCTTCCTTTATGCCTAAAGTGGTCATGGAGACTAACATTAATCAGTCCATACAATTACCAGTTTTATTTCCAAACTTTACTAATAAAGGTGAATATATGCTGCACCTTCTTGACATTCATAGACAACTGCATTTCTGTCTTCACAGAATGAAACAGTACAGGAAATCTGGCCAGCTGTCTGTGTCCTTCTCCCGTAACAGCCTAGGTCAAGCAATTCCAAACTAACCCTGGCCAAATGGATTACTGATTGTATTTCATTGATTTACTCTCAAAAAAGTTTGGAATTTCCTCATTCTCCTAGAGCTCACTCCACTAGAGCTATGGCTACATCATTTGCTTTTTCCTCTAGAATGTCAATCAATAATATCTGTGCTGCATCCATTTGGTTGAAGAATTATACCTTTGTTAAACATTACAAAATGGACATTTTATCCAGAAGCAGGGCTTCTTTTGGCTCAATAGTGCTCCTGCATATCCTTCCTTGAGGGCATCTCACAAGAATCACGTAGCTAGGGACTCTGACCCATCAGTGAGGATGAATGAAAAGGACAACATCAGATTTAAAAGTTATGTTCTTACCTTAACTTGGCATCTGTGTTGTCCATTTTCATTCTTCCTCACCTTCCCTCCCAGCCATCACCCAGCGCTGTTGCTCCTAGAAGGATCTTTGGAAGATTTTGAAACACACGTTCCCAGTTTGAGCCTCAGTCCTTTCTCTATCTGTCCTGTCTCTATTATCCAGTGAGCAGTAAGGCAGCAAACTCAATATGAGGAGTTGGAGATGGTGTAGAGCATTATGGGTAGAGGGATCAGCTCAGGATTTGGATCCAAGTCTGAAAAATGCAGCTGAACTGGATCTGAGGGTCAGCTCCATAACCCATCAGTGAGGAAGAATGAAAATGGGCAACACAGATGCCAAGTTACGGTAAGAACATAATTTTAAGTCCCTCAGTGGATCTTTTTCCAGCCCCATAAAGAAAAATCATTTAGCAGTATGGTATTTTGTCTTAGCCACAGTGGGTGACTGCTGTGGTCAACGCTAGTTCCTTAGACCACTCATCTTGTTCTTTGGATTTCTGTATGTAGTCCATACTGCCACCATGGTCTGGGGTCAGACACATCGTCTGTGTCTGTGGAGTCCTATCAGTGGGCAAGGTAAAGCCATTTTGCCCTGGGAGAAGGGACAGGGAATGTGTCCCTGCTTAGCTAGCCAGAATCCCTAGGACAGTTGTTACTGGCAACACCGGATCTGTTTCTTCCTGAATTCCTGTCATAAGGGGAGAGAAACTAAACATTTTATCTTCTCCTGTGTCAGTTACTTTCTACATAAGTAATTTATTAGGGTTGGCTAAGGGTCATGTACAGGCTCTTGACCCTTCTTATAAGACTATTTGTAGTAAAAGAAAAACGGGATTCATTGTTCACTGAGGAGGTTCAAGGCTTTGAATCTTTATGTGAATGTGGAGAGAGAGAGAGAGAGAGAGAGTTATTTCTTCTCAAGTTTCTGATTCAGATTCTGAGGAGACTGTGGTATCTGATTTTCCCTGTGAGGGATGTTTTTTCTCTGAGATTATTTCTAGGATGAATCAGTGCTTTCAGTGGGAGAACACTGAGATCTGAAGTAGTTAACTTTATTTGTGCAGCAACCTATGGGATTCGGATCTGACCTCTGATCCGAGCCAGCAGTTTTCAACAGCTTTAGATCCGAGCTCCAAGCTCCAAGCTCCTCCCCTACCCATAATCCCCTGCCAACCCTGACTGACCTCAGATCTAGTTTGCTGCGGTTATCCAACAGCAGCTTGATCTGCAGCTCCAAGTCTTCGAGACTTTTGTGAGGAAAAAAATTACCTTTTTTCTCTCCTTTCTTCTGTTTTTTGGTTGTGTGTGTTTTCAGGTCCCTTTTTGTAAAAACCCTCTCTAGTTAAACTTATATTTTTTGGTCTTTTACCTCCCCCTTCCTTCGTGGTTCCATTAGGGTTTTGTGTGTGTGTGTGTGTTTGGGGCCTAACGTGTGTGTTTCTCTTTTAGTTTAAATGGCTGAGGCCCCAAAATTGATCTTTTCTAAGTGCACCGAGTGTGGCCATAAGCTGTCCCTGGCGGATGGCCACACTCGGTGTGTGTTGTGCCTTGGGGTTGAACACCTGTCTTCTGGTTGTTCCATCTGTGTGGCGTTCAACCCCAGGGCACTCAAGGACCGGAGGTCCAAGCTGATTCTGGCGGGTCTTCTGACCCCGGATTCGGCTTCTACCTCCGGTCCTCCTGTGGCTCCCGCTGCGGCTGCAGCAGCTACCACTCCTGCTTCCCTCCCCCCCGGCCGGGACTCAACCTTCCGCCTTAGGCCCGGAGGAGAGGGAGGCCAGGAAAGAGAAAAGGAGGGAGAAGCACCACAAGCGGCGGGCCGAGGCCTCCGCTTCGGCCCCCCGGCTAAGCAGTCTTCTCCCTCTAGGACTTCTGGGTCTCCTCCGTCTCGGATCCGGTCCCCGTGCTTTTCATCAGGTCCTGAGGAGGAGGAGATCCGATCTTCTTTGAGGTCATCAAGGCAACACTCCCGTCCTGCCTTGGTGGCCTCATCGAGATCTACTCGAAGTCTCATGGATGCAGATTTGGACTGGATGATGAGAAGATTCCTCCAGGCCCAACTGCAGATGGGAGTGCTCCTGCCTCCCCCCCCTCCGGGGGGGAGCTCGACCCCTTTTTTTGCCCCGATAGCTCCTTCTCCGTCCCGCTTCCCAGGCTCAGAATCTTTGGAGCCGGGGGTGTGTCGGCGCTGATAGTCTCGGGTACTTCGGCGCCGACACTTCCCTCGAGTCTGTCAGGTCCATTTTCTTCGGATCCGAGCTCTCGGAGTCGAGGGCTGAGCTTCGGATCCGGCGGTATTGGTATGCCTTCGGCTCCGTCCAGGTCGGAGCATACTGGTCCGTCGGATCCGATCGCTTCGGCGCTGGCCCATATCCGTCCAGCGGATCCGAGGGAGGGTCTGCTTTCGGATCCCAGAGAGAGCAGCTCTCCCTCGGCATTCGACGTGGTGGAGAGGGCCCTGTCGAAAGATTCCAGGCCCCTGGCCCTTGCCACGGCTCCACCCTGCACTCCTTCTCAGTTGGGCCCAACTTCCATCACCCGGCCCCAGGGACAGCCTGCTCTGACGTCCCAGGTCGTTCCTTTGGAACAAGACGTGGCTGGTGAGACCTCCTCGGACAGCCCCCCCCGAGGAGGTTCCTCACAAGCAAAAGTGCAAAAGGAGGCACCTGGACTCTCCCGAGTCCTTGACTGAGGACACGGATTTGGAGGAGGGGGAAGGCTCCCCAAGATCACCCCCCGAAGATGTCTCATTTGGTGACATCATGGAGATGCTCAGGATAAAGGGGGGGGTGGTCTGCCCCAAAGCCTACTTCGGACAAATCCGTGTTCCTGGAGGCGTTTGAAGCAGGCCCGTCTACCTCTTGGGTGTCCCATCTGGCCGACACCCTGGTAGATTTGATTACTACCAGGGCGTGGAAGGAGCCGGACACTGTGGAGCCAGTCCCCAAGCGCCCGGACAAAATTCTTAGCCCACCCTCTGACAAGTCCCACTGGAGTAAGGGTCCCCCTGTAGATGCCATGTTGGTGGCGGCCGCCACCAAGAGGGAACTAGCTCAGGAGAGTCCCTCGGTTCATCCCCCGAGCAAGGAGTCTCGGTCGATGGACCGTTTAGGGAAGCGGGTCTTTATTTCGGCTACCTTCTCTGTGAGGTCGCTGAACTACATAGCACATGTGCTTCGGCTGCAGCGGGACCTTATCAAAGAGTACGCTGCGTCGCCCCCATGTCCATGTTGGCGGAGGACAAATGTTTGCACTCCACCCAGATGACCACTCTCTGATCCATATCAAACACCTCTATGCGGCTTCTATCCCATGCTATGGAGGGAGCCGCTAGAGCCAGCGGAGCGGGCCTTGTCATGAGGCGTTAGGCCTGGCTCTGGCACTGTGATTTCGCGAAACCCTTCAAGGCGTCTTTCGCTAATGCCCCTTTCGATGGTTCTGCCCTCTTTGGCAAAACTGTTCACGATACCTTGGTCCAGAGCGAGAAGGATGGGAAGATGTCTGCTGTCTGAGTCCGCTTCTCTACTCCCCAGAGGTCCTTCTCCAAGAACCAAAAGGGACAGAAGAAGATGTGGTTCCAGAAGTCGCAACAGTCACGTCCCGCTCCGGACTCCCATCCCTTCTGCGGCAGAGGAGGGCAGGGTGGACGCCGCCCTAGAGGCAGAGGGGGCCCGCGCAACTTTGGATCCAGAGAACCCTTCTCGGACCAACCCACGCAACACCCCTGAGGGGTTGCCCAACTGCTTCACTCTGGAGGCAGTCGGGGGCATTTCTCGAAGCACGTAGCAGCTTGGGAGTCCATCACGACAGACAGCTAGATGCTTCGCATTATATCCAGAGGATATCAGATTCCCTTTTCTCTTTACCCACGCAGCCCCAGATACCTCCCCGATGTCCCACCCGATCAGAGGGAGGCCGCAGCAAAAGAAATCCAACAGTTGCTGCAAAAAAGAGCCATCCAACACGTCCCCCCAGACCAGTGCGGGTCGGGTTTTACTCCAGGTTCTTTTTGGTGCCAAAAAAGATGGGGGACTTAAGACCTATCCTCGACCTCTCCTCCCTGAACCTGTCAGTAACCAAAGAGAAGTTCCGCATGGTCACCCTTCAATCCATTCTCCCCCTTTTGTGGGAGAACGACTGGATGTGCTCTGTAGACCTCAAGGATGCGTACTACCACATTCTGATGGACAGGCGATCCAGAAGGTTCCTCCGCTTCCGGCTAGGAGCCAGTCATTTCCAATTCAGGGTCCTTCCCTTTGGTCTCACCACAGCCCCCAGGGTGTTCACCAAAGTGTTAGCAGTGATTGCGGCCCACCTGAGGCTTCAGGGAATCCAGGTCTACCCATACCTGGACGACTGGCTCCTGACCGCCCCGACAAGGCATCTACTCTGCGCAACCAGAAACTACTTTCTTCATCTAGCTCCCCGGCTGGGGATCACTATCAACATGGAGAAGTCGTCTCTTACCCCGACTCAGACTATAGACTTCATAGGGGCAAGATTAGACACAAACCAGCTCCTAGCTTTCTTGACCACAGACCGGCTACGAACCCTGAGGCTACATGTGTGGGCCATTCTACATTCTCCAGCTCCTCCGGCGGAATTGTCCTGAGGGCTCTAGGCTCGATGGCGGCGGCAATCAACCTTTTGCCAATGGCGCGTTCGAACATGAGGGTCTTGCAATGGACCCTCCAGGTCCAGTGGTCCTTCCTTCGATTTCCTCTGAGCCATCCCATTCCCCTCAGCAGGACTTGCAAGAGGGCCCTCTTATGGTGGCTCCAATCTCCGAATCTCCAGGAAGGACGCCCCTTTTCTATGGCCCCTCCCCTAGCCACGGTGACCACGGACACCTCCCGCCTCGGGTGGGGGGGGCATTGTTCGGGCAGGACAGTCCAAGGCACGTGGGACCCCACGGAGACCTCTCTGCATATCAATGTCCTAGAGATGAGGGCAGTGCTGTTAGCGTTGCAAGCACTTCAGCACCTTCTTCCTGTAGGAACTATTGCGATTCAGTCAGACAATGTCTGTTGTCTGGTACATCAACAAACAGGGGGGAACCAGGTCCTACCCACTCTGTTGAGAGGCCATGAGGGTGTGGGAATGGGCGATCTCCACCAACCACTTTCTTATAGCAATGCACATTCCGGGGCGGTCCAACATCCTATCGGACAGACTAAGTCGCACCATCCTGTTACACACGAGTGGTCTCTGAATCCCGAGATAGCGAATCAGATTTTCGCCAAATGGGGTCAACCCTGTTGCGATCTCTTTGCTTCTCCCTCGAACACAAAATGTTACGACTACTTCCCTCTCATTTCCCCCTCCGGGGAATCTCCGAGAGACGCTCTGGTGCATGCTTGGCCTCCCGGTCTACTTTATGCTTACCCTCCTCTTCCTCTGATGCTGAAGTTTCTGCAGAAAGCCAGCCGGTTGGGGAGCAGGATAATCCTCATTGCCCCATTCTGGCCTCGTCAACCCTGGTTCCCTTACCTTTGGTCTCATCTGGTGAATCCCCCTTGGATTCTGGATCCCCGTCCAGAGCTAATATCCCACCCCCTAGATCTCCCAGTCCCGAATCTGGACAATCTCAATCTCACAGCTTGGCTGCTCCATTTCCACTTGTAGCTAGGACTCCCGGTATCTCTTCCCCAGTTAAAACTATTCTAGTAGCAGCGCACAAGCCTTCTACTAGAAAGGTCTATAGTAGCAAATGGAAACGTTTCTCCATTTGGGCGGAACGTCGAAATTTGGATCCTTTCACAGCTCCTTTGCTAGCGGTATTAGACTTCCTGTCAGGGCTGTTTCATCAGGGGGCTAGCTCCTCCACAGTCAAGGTTCAACTAGCAGCTATCTCTCATTATCACGTGGGAAATTAACTGGGCCCTTTGATCACCACGAAATTGTGTAAGACCTTTTTGAAGGGCACCTTTCTGCTCAGACCTCCAGTGAAGGATGTAGTCCCTCCTTGGGATTTAACGCTGGTGCTTCAGGCCTTAACAGCTCCCCCGTTTGAACCTGCAGCTTCAGTAGATCTTAAATTCTTGTCATGGAAAATGGCCTTTCTTGACGCTATCACCTCGGCACGAAGGGTCTCTGAACTACAGGCCCTCTGTGTAAAACTCCCATATTTGACTTTTCACAAGGATAGAGTTTACCTCAGGACCAATCCCGCCTTTCTTCCCAAGATTGCCTCTGAATCGAATATTAACCAGTCCATCAACCTACCAGTCTTCTTCCCTAATTACCAAAACAAAGGGGAATATAAATTACACTCACTGGATGTGCATAGACAACTTCGCTTCTACATCCACAGGACATCTGGTCATAGGCAATCTGACCAGTTGTTCGTCTCCTTTGCCAAATTTAACTTGGGTAAATCTGTGTCTAAAGTCACGCTGTCCAGATGGATCTCGCAATGTACCTTTTAGCATATGAAAGTTCTGGCAGGCCCGCACCTCAGGGAGTCCATGCCCACTCTACTCGGTCTATGTCTACTTCTGCAGCTTTTAGAGCTAGAGTCTCTTTGGATGATATTTGTTCAGCAGCCACTTGGGCCTCATCTCATACCTTTATCAATCACTATAAATTGGACATTATCTCCACAGGGAGAGCATCCTTTGGTTCTGCAGTGCTCCGAAACATCCTTCCATGAAGGCCGCCCAAGGTTCAGGTAGCTGGGGACTCTGTCCCATAGGTTGCTGCACAAATGAAGTTAACTACTTCAGATTAAGAAGTTATGTACTCACCATAACGTTCTATCTGAGTAGGTAAACTTCATTTGTCAGCAACCGTCCCTCCCTCCTGCCCCCTCACTTATGAATGTTTTCATACTCAGGTCCATGGGTGTTACCCACTTATCTTGAAAGTATTAGTCTTCGGGCAGTATCTGCTTTTGGGCAAACTTGATCTGAGGTCAGTCAGGGTTGGCAGGGGATTATGGGTAGGGGGACGAGCTTGGAGCTCGGATCTAAAGTTGTTGAAAACTGCCGGCTCGGATCCGAGGTCGGATCCGAATCCCATAGGTTGCTGACAAATCAAGTTTACCTACTCAGATGGAACGTTATGGTGAGTACATAACTTCTTATTTTATCAGCCCATCAGAAAAATATTATGATTTGTTACGACTGCATTTTCCAGAATCTTTACCTATCCCTCCAGATTAGTCAGCTTTCAAGGATGTTTTTATCACAGCCTGCTGCCTGTATAAAAAGAAGATAGATTGTATAAAGTTCCTCAGTCTTTCAAGTTTTTATTTACTAGTGCCAGACCTGAAACAGCAGTTATAGCTTTAGCAAATCAAGCTGCTGCTAAACACTATATTACTTCTAATACCTCTCCTTCTGATAAAGATGGAGAAGCTTTTGTTAAATTTCTGCAAAATGGTATGTTTCTGCAGATTTAATCCTTAATTCTAAATTGTCAGGCTCACGTATTAAAGTTTATCCTAATTGTGAGAGTATGAGGAATGATTTGGCGTCAGTTTCCTCTTGTGAGGAAAAATCTGCAATGTGTAATTTAATTTCTTCTCTTTCTCAAGTCACGACTCATTGTTTAAAATATCTTTATAACCGTGTAGATGTTACTGCCAGGTCTTCTGCAGCTAGAACAGTTTTATAAAGGTTTGCCTGGCTGCATCCTCAGAATCTCTCAGAAGATGTCAAAAATGAAATTTTGAATTCTTCCTTGGGTAGAGATTAGGTTTTTGACCTTCTGCTGCACAAGTTATTAAAATGAGTGATAAGAAGAGACAGCTGATTCAGCAACTCTCTCTGATTTTTCATTCATCCTTCTCTAGCTTTTTCAAGAAATTCTGTGCTCCCTCATATAACTTTGGCAAAAACAAAATAAATGTTCTTAGCAGAATGCTGATAAGCAGATGTTTAAAAAGCAGATCTTTCTAAAAACAAATCTGTACTCCCCAGAGTAAAGAACAGTCAAAAATAAGTCAGAATCTATAGGAAGGACCTTACCCTCCCAATCCTGGTAGTCTCGTAATGCTCCAGACTGTCCTCTTTACTCCTGTCTTACATGATATACTGTCTCAAGGTGTTATAGAAACTGTTTTATTCAAGAATGTTTCTATTGCCAAAGAACGAAGATTCTAGGAGATCAGGTTTGTCTGTTTCATTCCTGAACCAGTTTTTGATAGTGCCCAAGTTCAAAATGTTTTAATTTCAAATCCAATTACCCTTCTTCCTCATTTGAGTTTCTTAGTTCAGATTTCACATGTTTCTTAAGGTTTTGTTTATCTGAATCACATTATCAGTTTCTTGCTTACTCTTTGGGCATTCCTCTGCTCCAGAAGTGTTCACAAAATGTCGAGGTCCTGTGATAGCCCATAGTACGTTACAGTGTATCCACATTTTTCATATTTAGACAACTTGCAAATCTTTGCAGACTCTTTTTCAAAGTGTCAGGAATATCACTCTTCAGTCAAATATCTCCAATGCAATCTGGGATTCTAGAAGAACTTTCAAAAGTCTTTTCTGACTCCCTCTCACAGGATTATGTTTCTGGTGTATCTGCTGGACAACTCAGTGCAAAAAGCTTTTCTTCCACAGTAAAAAGAAATAGAGCTATGTCTAGATCTATTTCTGGGGTTTTACACTCAGACTTCAGTCTCTACAAGGAAATACCTCAGGTTTCTGAATTTCATGGCTTCCATGATTCATATAATACCTCTGAGAAAGATACAGTGGTATATGAAATCTTTTTGGTCATAGGAAGTTACTAGGCTAAAGGGCTGAGGGCTGATGTTCTTCGTGTTTCACTGTTGCAGTCATCACATTTGGGTTATCTGCCTGCAGGTAGCCCTCAGCCGGCCTGAATACCAGAGTCTTAGGATTTCTGCATCGGATGCTGTCTCTTCTTCCATGACATCAGGGGTGTAAAACATGCAGCTGACGCCATTACATCAGTCTTTCTTGCTGTGCGCTTCCTGAAGCAGAAGCAGTTCACAAGTGCCGGTCGGCTGTATCCTGAAATTTTCATTTTCGAGTTTCAGACCCGAAGTCTTCAGAAAATATAAGTACCCCATTGGGGATCCTTTTTCTTGCTCCAACCAATGTCAGTAAAAGTTAACAATTGTCTTGCCTGTGGAAAGCAAATACCTCATAGAGATTTTTATTCTTACTGCATCCCGTGTTTGTTTAGACACAGACCATGACATCCTTCGCTGTCAATTTTGCGCCTTGTTCAACCCCCGCACAATTCGTCGTCGGGCTATTTTTGCAGCCATTTACTTTCATACTCGATCTTATTACTCCAAAATGGCTTCATTAAGCCATCCGACTACCGATGTTCTGAAAAAACGTAAGGATAAAGACAGACCGCATAGGTCCACAACTGCCGATGATGGTTCCGTTACGCTAGTCGTCAGTCCGCCCTTACTCAGTGAGGTGCCTTCGCAGCCCCTGATACCCGCTACTTCAGATTCGCAGGCCTCTACTGAGACCCATTCAGAGTCCGGTATGCCGCAAGATGCCTCTTTGACTATGGAACCTGCGGATGTCTCTACTTTGGATGGGTCCAAAGCCGCTGTGCAGGCACCGGCTTCTGAGGGTGTATTCAGGCCTACAGGCATTCATATTAAACCAACGCCATCGTTTCCATCCAGAAGTTCCAAATTCCTCAGACCAAAAACTCACACTATGCCTAGAAAACTGACGACCAAACCACAGGCTCAGGCCCATCTGCCTCAAAAACAAATGCTTAGAATGGCTGAAGACCTTATTACCTTAATTAGGGGAAGCCAGCCTTCCCCCTCTAAGAGACCTAGAACTGAATTTCTTTCTGATTCTTCTGATCAGGTATCTGATACTTCTGCTCCTTCTGATTACCAGGATTTGCCCTTATCAACTTATGAGGATTCTGATGCAGAGGACGCCATTCCCTCTGCTTCCCCTCCAGAAAAATTTTCTTTCGGTGAAACCTTTCATACTCTTAGGAAGCATTTCTGCTGGGAAAGCCAGAATTACTTTGAGCCCAAAAAGAAACTTAGGGAATTCTTACTCCTGCCTCAACACAGGCCTTTAGCTATACCTCCTGTTCTGGACATTGTAGATGATGCTTTTTTAGAATCTAGACTTACCCCAGACACTTTACCTCCAGCTCCCAAAAAACCTGACATGTACTACAGAGTACCCGACTCTCACAAGTTCCTCTTCAAGAATCCTTCTGCGCATCTAGAGACCATTTCCCAAGGACCAAAAGGCATTAAGGCTACTACTGCCAAAAAATCCTACCCCTTCTGATAGAGATTCCAGAGCCTTAGATGGGGTAAGAAGGTATACACTTCTGCTACTTTGGCCATTAGGGCTTTAAATTGCCAGTTTCATATGTTAAAGTAGCAGCAGCATATTATGGGACTACTTAAAAAGAAAATGATGTTGATTCCTGACTGTGCTGAACACAAAGAATTGCAAGATTTAATGCATTCTGTAGAACAAGTTGGTAAACATACTTTGCAATGTGTTTTTTACGCTTTAGAAGCATCTTGCAGGGCTGCTGTCACTGGGTCTGCACTTAAAAGGCATGCTTGGCTTAAGGAACAAAACTTGCCAGATCATGTTAAAGCTAAATTACTGGATGCTCCCTTAAACCAAGACCGTCTTTTTGGCAACAAAACAGAAGTCCTTAAAAGGATGGAGGAAAAAGCTAAATCTATGCAAACTGTTAAAGATTTCCTACAAGTATAGCCTCCCAGATTCAGTAGGCATTGGCCTTCAAAGAAGTGGTCCTTTCCAGTCCCTTCCAGGCCTTCTCAGTCCAAACCCAGGAACAGCAGACCACCTAGGCTACAGTCTCAGGCTATGCACAGACCTAAGCAGTGGGGGGATCCCACTTCCAAAGTTGGAAGTAGTAAGCCACCCCCCTACGGAAAAAATGGCACAATGACTTAACCTTAACCCTTCTAAGCCCTGCTCAACTACCTGCTCCCTTAGGAGGAAAGCTCGCCCTGCATGCAAAAACTGAGAACTCAGTACCCAGGACAAATGGGTTTTGAACATAGTTTCCCAAGGATGCAGATTCCACTTGTACACACTGCCAACCCCAAATGGTTGGCCGGACCTACCCCCAAATCAATGGGCGGAGGCCCAACAGCAGGTTCTCTCTCTTCTCAGTATCAGGGCTATTAACCTGTCCCAGCAGAACAAAGGAGATAAGGTTTTTATTCAAGACTTTTTCTGATACCCAGAAAAGACGACTCCTGGCATCCTGTCCTATCCTGGACCTCTCTATTCTCAACACCTTTCTGGTAGTTCCAAAATTCAAAATGCTAACTCTTCAACAACTTCTTCCTATGCTAGCCCAGGATGCCTGGCTGACAACCCTAGACTTAAAGGAAGCTTACATGCACATTCCAATAAGGGAATCTTGCAGGAAATACCTACGCTTCAGGGCAGGCTCCATGCACTATCAGTTCTCTGCACTCCCCTTTGGCTTATCTACTGTGCCCAGGGTATTCACAAAGTGTCTAGCTCCAGCCATTGCATTTTGCAGGCAGAGAAATATTCAAATTTACCCATATTGGACGATTGTCTGATTCAGGCAGAAAGCCAGGACTTACTATTACAACACCTGGCATTCATAAAGAAACTTCTAACCTCACTGGGGTACACCATCAACGGAAAGAAATCTCACCTAGTACCCTGCCAACAGATTGTATTCCTGGGAGCAAGCTTGAACACCACTTCCCAGATGGCATTCCTCACTCCTGAGAAACAAGTTTATTTGACAACCTACTTCAAACTATTGGCCACAAAACCCCAGCTATCTGCAAGGAAAATACTGCAAGCCCTGGGGTTCATGGCCTCTTGCATTCTACTAATTCCATATGCAAGACTGCATATGAGGAAACTCCAATGGTATCAGAAAAGCCTATGGTGTTAACATTCTCAGGACCTGGAAACAATGATTTCTATCATTCCTTGTATGAAGACAAAGTTCCTTTGGTGGGCAGAGGCCTGCTGCCACAACAAGAGCCTCCCTTTCACTCTACCCCCTGCCACCCAAACCCTAACACCAGATGCATCAAACTATGCATGGAGGGGTTCACATGGCAGGGCAGTGCATTAAGGGCAAATAGAACTCGAGACAGTTGCACCTGCATATCAATCAAAAAGAAATGTTAGCTGTACAGAATGCTCTGATAGCCTTCAAAGACCGTATTCTTCCAGGACAACTACTGGTAAAGACAGACAACACAACTGTTATGTGGTACATGAACAAGCAGAGGGGAACCCACTAATACCTTCTCTGCAGACTAGCCATGGCTCTGTGGAACACAGCCTTGAGCAACCAAGTACACTTACAAGCTCAATTCCTGCCAGGCAAACTAAATTCACTGGCAGACGACTTAAGCAGAACTCTCATGGACCCACACGAATGGAAACTAGAACCCAAAATATTCAACCTCTTGAGGAACAAATGGGGGACTCCAGAGGTAGACCTGTTTTCCTCCCCTCAGAACTACCAATTGAACAAATTCTGCACAAGAACTCCCCACAGTCAAGCTTGGAAAGTGGATACCCTGTCCTTTACCTGGGAAAGCCTCTCGGTTTATGCCTTTCCCCCTCTGCCTCTCCTCTCTAAGGTTCTACTAAAGATCAAACAGAACAAGCCAAGGACAATACTGATTGCACCAGACCCGTGTGCGCAGTATGACACTGCTGCAACCCGCAGTATGACACTGCTGCAACCATAGCACCTGCCTCAGACCCCTTCTATGCTGTCCCAGCAGATGGGCCATATTCTGCACCCTCAGCTCCAAACCCTGAACCTTGCAGCCTGGCTAATTCCTTGAGCTCTCCTCTAGCATCCCATAGTAAGCAGGTGCTAGATGTCATTCTGGAGGCAAGGAGACCTAGTACTAGAAAATCGTATGCTGAAATGTGGAAAAAAATAGTGTTCCTGAAACCAGGTTCAGGGGATGGGCACAACGGTGCCCAGCTTACCTCATATTCTACAGTACTTAACAGAAATGCTCCACAAGGGCCTATCCTTCTCGACAATTAAAATTCATGCCCCTGCCATTTCAGCACATTATAATACTGAGCCACCCCTCTTCTCTCACCCCTTGCTAAAACAATTCCTTAGAGGGGCCAAAAAATTAAGACCCCCCCAGGAGAGCTCCCACTCCAGTCTGGGATCTTAACTTTGTATTGGAAAAGCTCACTCTTCCCCCCTTTGACCCAGCTGCAACAGCAGAGTTGAAATTCCTTTCTTGGAAAACAGCTTTCCTTCTAGCCATCACTTCAGCAAGAAGAGTGTCTGAATTACAGGCCCTCATGGCAGTGGAACCCTTCATTATCTTCCGTGTGGACAGGGTTTCCCTCAGGACTAATCCTTCCTTTATGCCCAAGGTGGTGTGTAGTGTGGCCCTAAATCAGTCCATTCATTTGCCTAGTTTTTTCCCTAATCCACAAAACAAAGGGGAATGAATATTGCACTCTCTGGACATGCACAGACAACTTAGATTTTATTTGGACAGGACTAAGCCTCTCAGAAAATCTGAACAGCTGCTAGCTGGCTTTGCTGCAGGGGCAGAGGGGAAGGCCATTTCAAAGCAAACCATTTCCAAATGGATAGCCCATTGCATTTATTTCTGCTACAAGCACCATGGAAAACCTACTCCACAGGGGATAAGATCACATTCCACCAGGGCTGCATCTACCTCTGTGGCTTTTCTCAGAGGTGTCCCTACCAGGGACATCCTAGAAGCTGCTACCTGGAGCTCTGTACATACCTTCATCAAGCATTACCACATGCCTATCTTTTCTAAATCCAGAGCTGGATTTGCCACTGCAGTCTTGCAGAACTTAATAGCTGGCCGTAATGCTCTTTAACTTATTCCTCCCTTCCTTAACTTTGGGAATCAACCCAAATGTGATGATTGCAACAGTGAAACACGAAGAACATAGTACAGCTGTGTACACATACCATAAATGTAGATGTCTGAGTGTATTCACTGTTGCAGTCCTGGTTACCCTCCCTCCAGCCCCCTGACTTCTCTTGGCTCTACCTTTCCTTCTTGTTTGGTATATTTATTTTTTCTGGTGTAGTTGCTTTTTGATGGGGTGTACCATACCATATAATTACTTCCTATTGTGGGAGCACCTGATATCTGGGGCAAGAAAAACTGATGTAATGGCGTCGGCTGCATGTTTTATACCCCTGACGACCTGACATCATGGAAGAAGAGACAGCATCTGACGCAGAAATCTGAAGACTCTGGTATTCAGGCCGGCTGAGGGCTACCTGCAGGCAGATAACTCAAATGTGATGACTGCAACAGTGAATACACTCGAACATCTACATTTATGGTAAGTGTACACAACTGTACTTTACAAGCCTAGCCAAATTTTACCCTTGTTACCATGATCAGCACCTATTGCCCCTGTCCAACAGAGACACAGGTAGAACCCCTGGTGTGAATTTACAGTTGCCCATACAGTCATCCAGATTGTGTTTGAAGAGGGCCAGTGAGGAGCTCTGTTTGATGTGAAGTGGGAGTCTATTCCAAAGGTGTGGTAACCTCTGGGAGACAAATCTGTCCCTCCAGCAGATTCTATTGATGTCACATACCAGGTTTAAGTCTATAGAGTGAGTAACCCGTGTGCCATTTGACTTTTGGATGTGCAGTGTTTCCAATAAAGCGGGATCAGAGATCACCTTATATGCAAGGCAGAGATCACCTCTAAGTAGTCTGTATGAAACAGAATAAAGTGACAGTGATTTCAGCTGGCCCACATAGAATAGCTGCTGAAGACCTTGAATTTTCTTTGTGAGGATCCTTTGTGGTCTCCAACTGCTGCAGGTGCTTTGAAAGGTACATGCCAAAAGGGCGTTGTACTCAATTATTGGCCTAATGAGTGAAGAATGCAGGGAGGTGATAACTTCTCTTTTTCTCGAGGCAATGCTCTTACTTATGAGGTGAGCCATACAGAATGCCGCCCTTACCTCTCTGGAGACATGGTGATCAAAGGCAAGGTTGCTGTCAACCTGAGTGCCTAGATCTCTCAACACTGAATGCATTCTTAGGATATTGCCATTGATGTGGTAATTTGCAGGAACATCGTTGTTGCCAAAAGGAATGATAATACATGTTTTGCATTGAGTTTGAGGCCATGACTTTGGCACCAATCATTTCTTTGCTTAAGACCTTGAAGGATATTGACTTTGTTTGGAGATTATGTGATCGCACCCAGTTTACAGTCATCAGCAAACTATGTCAGCCACAGTCCTTTGGTTTTAGTTTGTATTTCAGAGAAATAGATGGTGAACATTAGAGGTCCCAGGACTGATCCCTGTGGAACACCACTGGTAACAGGTCTGCTGTTGGAGGTGGATTCCTCTCTTTTGACTGTATGAGTTTGGTCAGAGAGCCAGTTCGCAACCCACCTTACAGTATACGTGTTGATGTCTAGCTGGGAGAGTTTTTCAATGATGCCTGAGTGAGGGATAGTGTCAAATGCCTTGGCCAGGTCTAGGTAGGCTGTATGCACAGATTTCCCCTCATCCATCGCCCTTGTGACTGTCTCGAAGAAGTCCACTGGGTTTAACAAGCATGATCTCCCCTTGACATATCCAAACTGGGTAGGATCTAGTGTTTGGAGATTACCTGCTGTATATCCTTGTTGATAGGGTCCATGATGATTCTGTCCATGGCCTTGCAGTTAAGGTTAGTCAGACAAATAGTTCTGTAGTTCCCAGGGTCAATAGAAGCACCACATTTGTGCATGGGGATAATGGTGGCTATTTTCCATTCAGCTGGGATGAAGTCTGTACTTAAACTATGATTGAAAAGAGTAGCCAATGGTGATGCTAATTCTTGTTTGAGCCCACGTAGGACACAGCCTGGGATTTTATCAGGTCCCATTGATGCTGTGTTTTTGGCCTTAGAGAGGGCGTTTATGACCTGCTCTTTACAGATACAAGGTAGGGGACAGGTGGTAGGGATGTCAAAAAGTATGTGTGTCGAGGAAAGGGGAGTGAAGTTTTCACCGAACCTATTGGCTAGCAGGTTAGCTATGTCCACCGACTTAGTGTATGTGTTACCCTTAACTACCAGTCCGGCACAAATATGAGCCTTACCCTTTAGATTCTGGATGTAACTAAAGAACACCTTATGGTTGTCCTTGGTTAAGGTAACTAACTTGGATTCGTATTTTTCCTTGGAGTACTTCACAAGAAGACTTATTTGCTTATTTAAGCTGAGGAGGGAATTTCTTCATTTTAGAGCCCGGTCCTTCTTACTCTTGGACAGCAATGTCTTCCTTTTATTGTAAAGCCTGTTAATGCTGGTTGTCCACCAGGCAGGTTTGCTTTTCCTTGAAAAGCTTGTTTTGATCCTAACAGGTACTGCTGAGTCAATGCAGTTATACAGCTGCTTGTATAGGGCATTGGAGTAGAGCTTGGGATAGTTACCAGTTTTGTCTGAGAGGAGAGGTGCAATGAAGCTATTTATACCATCCCATAAGAAGTTGTAATCTGCTTTGGAGACGTCTTTTAGTCTGGTTGCTGCTAGGAGAGGGTCAGGTGTGATAGGTACCTCAAATGAGACTGATTTGTGGTCAGATCTCACCAGGGATAAACTCACAGTGGGGGAGCTACAGTGGTCTCCCATATTTGTAAGCACCAGGTCCAGGATGTTGGCGCCCCTAGTGGGGGTGTCAACCAGCTGGTCCAGGGAATTGGAGTTGACAAAGTCAAGGAACCTTTGGCCAGGTGAGTTTGAGCACGAGTAATTCACCCAGTCAGTGCTAGGGTAGTTAATGTCACCCAAAACTATGGTGTTAGGATGTATCTTGATAGACTCAAGTTGATCCAAATAGGCAGAGTGGGTGTCCTGATTCAATGAACAGGGTTCTTTAGCTGGCAATAATTTGAATAGGTAATCTACCAAACGTTAATTGCACCTGAAGTAGCTCTAGAGCATCATACTGATTGACCAGTCTGGAGGTGTATTTATCCTTGATGAATATTGATACACCACCTCCTTTAGATTTTCTTGCCTTCAGTTTATCTGGAAATGTGGAAGGAGGTGTTACCTGGTATGGCTGGGGAGCTCTCCACAGCCTTGAACCAGGTGTCTGTGACTGCACAAATGTCTACGTCCTCCAGAGTGAGGACTGCTTTCATTGAGTACAGCATTTAGCAACATGACCTTGAGGTTGTTTTTAGTTGGTATTTTTACATAGGAAGTTTTGTTCTTGTGACACTGATTAAAAAAAGGCACTATGGGGGTGGCAAGAGCCTTAGCCAGTAGCCGAAATCCCAGGGGTGACAGATGAAGACCATCTCTGGCAAAGGATTGAGGTCTGTCGATCATATCATCCAAGGGTGACAAATACTGGATCGCCTTAGAATGACACCAGAAACTAAGCCAGTTATTAAAGTCAATCATTTTCTGTTTATATTGAGGCATCATTCTAGGTGAAGGTAAAATGCTGTTTAAGGTTAAAGATATACCTGCCTGAGACACAAAGTCCGAGAGTTGTCATGTCTGTCTTCATATAGTCCAGAGAGGTATGTCTCAAGTCTTTCACACCAACATGGTGGTCCCAGCATCAACACCCACTGACTTTTCAGTTTCCATGTCTGGGATTTGCGAGAATGGAGATTATGTTGTGGAGATATCACATTTCTCAGAATTAAGGTCTCCCATTTTTTCCTTTTGCTCCAAAACAGACAGTTGAAACAGACACATCCAACTTGCTTGAGGAACAGTGTCAATGGGTATAAAAGTGCAGAGACTTTTGGACAAAACACCGAAATATAAAAGGGATGCTAGCTTTTATGAATGCTCTTAAATCAATCAATCTGTGTTCTCCAGGACCTCCTCAAGTGTTTACAGAGAGTACCACTGTGATGTGGCACATAAGCACGGGGGAACCAGACCTTTCTCCCTATGCAAACTAGCCATTTTAACATGAGATATATCTTTACAGCACAATTTCACTGTACATTCCATCAGAGCAAAATTGTGTGTCTGGCAAGCTGAGCAGGACCAGGGAGCAGACCCTCATGAATGGGAACTGAATCAGGGGGTCTTCCAAGATTTGCTCCTTCTGTGGGGAATACCTCAGGCAGTCCTTTTTGCCTTCTCTCTAAACAGTGAACCGGCAAAATTCATTTCCAGGACTCCATGCAGGAAGACCTGAAAGACAAATTCCTTCTCTTTTCCTTGGACAAGAATGTTCCTTTATGGTTTTCCACCCTTTCCACTGATATCTAGGGTACTACTGAAGATTCAGATGAACTCCCCAAAGATCATTGTGGTGGCTGCCTTCTGGATCAGGCAACAGTGATTATCCCTTTTTTGGAAATGGCCAGTGGCAACCACCACAAACCTACTTGCAGTCTGGATTTACTCATATAAGATCAGAAGTATTTGATACATCCCACCCCCAAACAGCTGCCACTGACTGCAGAGATGATAGAGTCTTAATACCTTTTAGGCTGATGTTTTCTGCAGTTGTGCAGCAAGTATTAATGGAATCACAAAAGCCTGCTACTAGAATGTCATACATTAGCAAATGGAAACGGTTTTCCTGTTGGTGCCATCAAGAGAACCAGCACCAATTTGGGGCTTCTGTTTCTCTAGTTTTACAGTATTTGTGTGAGTTACTATCCTATGGACTGTCTCATTCCTCAGAGTGCATTTGTTGGCCATTTCAGCATGTCTGTCAGTCCCCCCTCTTTCGATGCTGTCTTATGTAAAAATGTTTTTGAAAGGGGTTCTGCATAAGAAGCTTCCCAGAAAGCCAGTGTCTCCACCTTGAGATCGTAATTGTGAAGTACAGAAGTTAACACTTGATCCATTTTAATCAGTTCATCATGTTGACTGTAGGTTTTCAACATGGAAAACAGTTGTAATTATTGCTCCGACTTCTGCAAGACGAATTTGAGTTGCAGGCTCTTATTATGGGTTAACCTTTTCTCATTTTCCACTGTCAAGGGTTTATTTGAGAAGTAATCCTTCCTTTATGTCTAAAGTGTTATCTGCATTTTCTTTAAGCCAATCTATTCATCTCACTGTCTTCTTTCCAGAACCTAAAAATGAGGAAGAAAGGATGCTTCATACTTTGGATGTTCACAGACAATTCAGGCACTATCTTGGCAGAACTAAATCTTTCAGAACTTCTTATCAGTTCTTGTAAAGGCAAGAAAGAAAGACCACCTGTGTCAAAACAGATTATTTCAAAATGGTTGTCTCAGGCTGTTACTTTTTGTTATACCCTACCACAACAAAACATTCCATGCAGTGTCAAGGCTCACTGTGCCATGGCATTGGCTTCATCTGTGGCTTTTTAGAAAGTGTTGGATTCTAGAAGTAATCTAGAAGCAACAACTTAGTCCTCTGTGCACACTTTTAGAAAGCACTACATTCTTTATTCCTTCTCCAGGTGTAGGACAGGCTGTGCTAGGGTCATTCTCCAGGGGCTCCTGGGCCCTTCTCCTTCTACCTTCTAGTTGATCTAAGCTATAGTGATATACCTGTATTGCTTAGTCTGCTGCAGCAGTGATCCTTACGAAGAACATAGTACAGTTGTGTAAGTAAACAGTAAATGTTTGGATGATTACTGCTACAGTAACTGCTCACACCCTCCATCCCCCTTATTTGTGTACGCTTTTTATGTCATAGTGTGGACTTTTATTGTTTTATTCCTAGCATTGTCCTGTCTGAGTTTTAGTCTCCTTCGCTCTGTTGACTTGAAAGCTCTGAAGGGCTTGGCACCCAAACATCAGATCTGAAATAGTTAACTTCATTTGGTCTGCAACCTGTGGGATATGGATCCGAGCCTGCAACTTTACAAAGCTTAGATCCGAGCTCCTAGCTCCTCCCCTTACCCATAATCCCCTGCCAACCCTGACTGACCTCAGATCTAGTTTGCCGCGCTTCTGAACAGCAGCTAGATTGCGAGCTCCTGGTCTTTTGGTCAGATAAGTCCTTGTTTCTTAAATTTTTCTCCTTAAACTTGTGTGAGTGTGTTGTGTTGGTTAGGTTTCCCTTCTTATAACCTTATTTTATATAACCTCTTTAAATTTTTTTAGTCAAATTTTCCTCCCCATCCCTCGCTGGTCGTAGTCTGTGTGTGTGTTTAGTGTGTTTGGGGCCTACTGAGTGAGTTTTCTTTAGCTAACATGTCTGAAGCCCCAAAACCAATATTTTCTAAGTGCACCGAGTGTGGCCATAAGCTCTCCCCAGCGGATGGCCACACTCGGTGTGTCCGGTGCCTTGGGGTTGAACACCTCTCCTCTGGGTGTTCTATCTGCGTGGCGTTCAACCCCAGGGCACTGAAGGACCGGAGGTCGAAGCTGATCCTAGCGGGACTCTTGCCCCCGGATTCGGCCTCCGGTGCTTCTGTGGCCTCCTCCCAGGCTTCTGTGGTGGCCACTCCTGCCTCTCTCCCCCCGGCCGGGACTCAATCTCCCTCTTCTGTGCCGGAGGAGAGGGAGGCCAGGAAAGAAAAAAGGAGGGAGAAGCACCACAAGTGGCGGGCCGAGGCCTCCGCTTCGGCCCCCCCCGGCTAAGCGGGCTTCTCCCTCCAGGGCTTTTAGGTCTCCTCCTTCTCGGCTCCGGTCTCCATGCTTCTCACCGGGACCCGAGGAGGAGGAGACCCGATCTCCGTCGAGGTCATCGAGGCGGCACTCCCGGCCAGCCTCGGTGGCCTCGTCGAGATCCACCCGTAGCCTTTCGGATGCAGATTTGGACCAGATGATGCGAAGGTTCATCCAGGCCCAACTGCAGATGGGAGTGCTCCTGCCTCCCCCCCCTCCTGGGGGGGGGAGCTCAACACCCTTCTTTGCCCCGATAGCTCCTTCTCTGACCCGCTTCCCGGGTTCAGAGCACTCGGAGCCAGGCAACATTGGAGCCGGGGGTGGGTCGGCACCGACAGTATCAGGTACTTTGGCTCCGACTCTTCCTTCGAGTCTGTCAGATCCTTCCTTGTCGGATCCGAGCTTCTCGGAGCCGTGGTCTGAGCTTCGGATCTGAGGGGATCGGTGTGCCTTCGGCTCCGTTCAGGTCGGAGCATACTGGTCCTTCGGATCCGATGCTCTCAGAGCCGGTTCCGATCCATCCATCGGATCTGAGCGAGGGTCTTCTCTCGGATCCGAGAGAGAGCGGCTCTCCCTCGGCTTTCGATGTGGTGGACAGGGCTCTGTTGAGTGCATCCAGACCCCCGGTCCTTGCTTCGGCTCCGTCCCGCACTCCCTCTCGGTTGGGTCAGGCTTCCATCACCTGGCCACAGGGACAGCCTGCTTTGACGTCTCAGGTCGTTCCCCTGGAACAAAATGTGGCTGGTGAGACATCCTTGGACAGCCCCCCTGAGGATGTCCCTCACAAGCAAAAGTGCAAGAGGAGGCATGTGGACTCCCCCGAGTCCTTGACAGAAGACATGGATTTGGATGAGGGGGAAGGCTCCCCAAGGTCACCCCCCGAGGATGTCTCCTTTGGAGACATCATGGAAATGCTTTGGATCGGGGGGGGGGGTGGTCTGCCCCCAAGGCTTCCTCGGACAAATCAGTGTTCCTGGAGGCGTTCGAAGCAGGCCCATCTACCTCTTGGGTGTCCCCTCCGGCCGACCCCTTAGTGGACCTTATTACCACTAGGGCGTGGAAGGAGCCGGACACTGTGGAGCCAGTCCCCAAATGTCCAGACAGAATCCTAAGCCCCCCACTGAGAAGTCCCATTGGAGCAAGGGACCCCCCGTAGATGCCATGTTGGTGGCGGCAGCCACCAAGAGGGAGTTAGCCCAAGAGAGTCCCTCGGTCCATCCCCCGAGCAAGGAGTCTTGCTCGATGGACTATCTTGGGAAGCGGGTCTTTAGTTCAGCGACCTTCACTGTAAGGTCCCTGAACTACATGGCACATGTGATTCGGCTGCAGCGAGACCTTATTAAAGAATACGCTGCATCGCCCCCGAGTCCATGTCGGCGGAGGACAAACAGTTGTACTCCACTCGCATGGCCACTCTTAGGTCTATATCCAACACCTCTATGCGGCTTGTATCCCACGCTACAGAGGGAGCCGCTAGAGCCAGCGGAGCGGGCCTAGTTGTGAGGCGTCAGGCCTGGCTCCGACATTGTGATTTTGTGGAACCCTTCAAGGTGTCCTTTGCGAATGCCCCCTTTGATGGTTCTGCCTTATTCGGCAAGACAGTTCGCGAGACTTTAGTCCAGAGCGAAAAGGACGGGAAGACATTGTCTGCCATCGGAGTCCACTTCTCTGCTCCCCAGAGGTCCTTCTCCAGGAATCAAAAGGGACAGAAGAAGATGTGGTTCCAAATGTCGCAACAGTCCCAGTCCGCTCCGGACTCCCAGTCCTTCCGTGGCAGAGGAGGACAGGGTGGACGCCGCCCTAAAGGCAGAGGGGGCCCGAAAAACTTTGGGTCCAGAGAATCCTTCTCTGATCAGCCCACGCAGCAACCCTGAGGGGTTGCCTGACTGCTCCACTCTGGAGGCAGTCGGGGGGGAGCTTCTCGAGGCACCTGGCAGCTTGGGAGTCCATTACAACAGACCGCTGGGTGCTTCGTATCATATCCAGAGGATACAGAATTCCCCTTTCTTACATTCCGTACAATCCTGAACACCTCCCCGATGTTCCACCCAATCAGAGGGAGGCTGCAGCTGCAGAAATTCGGCAGCTTTTAGAAAAAGGAGCTGTCCAGCACATCCCCCCAGGCCAGTCCGGATCAGGTTACTACTCAAGGTTCTTTTTGGTGCCACAAAAGAAGGGGGACCTAAGGCCCATCCTCGATCTTTCCCCTACTAAACCTGTCAGTAACCAAAGAAAAGTTCCGGATGGTCACTCTTCAATCTATTCTCCCCCTCTTGTGGGATAATGACTGGATGTGCTCTATGGACCTCAAGAACGCGTACTACCACATATTGATGGACGTACGATCCAGGAGGTTTCTCCGCTTCTGGCTGGGAGCCAGTCATTATCAATTCAGGGTCCTTCCCTTCGATCTCACCTCAGCCCCCAGGGTGTTCACCAAGGTGTTAGCAGTGATAGCGGCCCACCTGAGACTCCAGGGAATGCATGTTTTCCCTACCTGGATGACTGGCTCCTCACTGCCTTAACAAGGCATCTACTATGCTTAGCCAGGGACTACTTCCTCAACCTTGCTCCGCAACTAGGGATCACTATAAACTCAGACAAGTCCTCTCTCACCCCGACTCAGGTGATAGATTTTATCAGGGCCAGACTGGACACCAACAGGCAACTAGTCTTCTTAACTCCTGACCGGTTGCACACATTGAAGGCACATGTGCGGGCCATCTTTCAATCTTTAAAACCTCCGGCGGGATTGGTTCTGAGGGCCCTGGGGTCCATGGCAGCCGCTATAAACCTTCTTCCCATGGCGCGTCTGAACATGAGGATTTACAGTGGACTCTCCAAGTCCAGTGGTCCCTTCATCAATACCTCTTGAGTCACCCCATTTCTCTCAGCAGGGCCTGCAAGGGGGCTCTCGTTTGGTGGCTTCAATCGCCGGACCTCCAGGTGGGACACCCCTTTGCCATGGCCCCCCCTCTCACCACGGTGACCACGGATGCCTCTTGTCTTGGGTGGGGGGGCATTATTCGAGCAGGACGGTCCAAGGCACGTGGAACGATTCGGAGACCTTATTGCACATAAATGTTCTAGAGATGAGGGCAGTGCTGTTGTCGTTGCAAGCACTTCAGAGCCTTCTGCCTGTAGGAACAATTGCAGTCCAGACAGACAGTATGTCTGTGGTATGGTATATCAACAAACAAGGGGGAACCAGGTCTTACCCACTCTGTCAAGAAGCCATGAGAGTGTGGGAATGGGCGATCTCCACCAACCGCTTTCTCATTGCAAAGCACATTCTGGGACGGACCAACATCCTGGTGGACAGACTGAGTCGCACTATCTTTTCACCTTACGAGTGGTCCCTCAATCCTCGAGTAGCGAGTCGAATTTTTGCTGTTTGGGGGCAGCCCTGTTGCGATCTTTTCACATCTCCCTCAAACACGAAATGCAACATTTACTTCACTCTCATTCCCCCTGCCGGGGAAGCCCCGAGGGATGCCTTGGTGCATGCTTGGCCACCCGGTCTTCTCTATGCCTACCCTCCTCTTCCCCTCATGCTGAAACTTCTTCAGAAAGCCAGTCGGTTGGGGAGCAGGATGATCCTCATTGCCCCATTCTGGCCTCGCCAAGCTTGGTTCCCTTACCTCTGGTCTCATCGAGTGAATCTGCCCTGGATTCTAGATCCCCTTCCGGATCTAATCTCCCACCCCCAGGGGCTCCCACTTCCCGACCTGGCCAGCCTCAAGCTTACGGCTTGGCTGCTCCAGTTCCACTTGTAGCTAGGACTCCCGGTATCTCTTCTCCAGTTAAAACTATCCTAGTAGCAGCGCACAAGCCCTCTACTAGGCAGGTCTATGGTAGTAAATGGAAGCATTTCTCTATCTGGACAGAACGCCATAATTTGGATCCTTTTATGGCCCCCTTGCCTGCAGTGCTGGACTTTCTTTCAGGTCTTTTTAATGGCGGAGCTAGCTGTTCTACGGTTAAGGTTCAGTTAGCAGCTATCTCTCATTATCACGTAGGTACTGAAATGGGTCCTTTGATTACTACAAAATTGTGCAAAACGTTCCTAAAGGACACCTTTCTTCTTAGACCTCCAATAAAGGAAGCGGTACCTCCATGGGATTTGACCTTGGTATTACAAGCCCTGACAGCCCCTCCCTTCGAACCGGCATCTTCAGTAGACCTCAAATATTTGTCTTGGAAAACGGCCTTTCTTGTGGCTATTACTTCAGCTAGGAGAGTATCTGAATTTCAAGCTCTTTCTGTGAAACCCCCATACTTAGCCTTTCACAAGGATAGGGTTTACCTCAGGACCAATCCCTCCTTCCTCCCGAAGGTAGTTTCTGAATCTAATATTAACCAATCTATCAATTTGCCGGTCTTCTTTCCTAACTACCAGAACAAAGGGGAGTACAGACTACATTCTTTGGACGTGCACAGACAACTTAGATTTTACATTCATAGGACATCTGGTCATAGACAATCCGACCAGTTGTTCGTCTCCTTTGCCAAATTTAATCTAGGTAAACCGGTCTCGAAAGTTTCCTTATCGAGATGGATTTCACAGTGTATCATTACAGCGTATCAAAATTCCGGCAGGCCCGCACCTCAAGGAGTTCGTGCCCATTCAACTAGGGCTATGGCTACATTTGCCGCCTTTAAATCCAGGGTTTCCTTGGATGATATCTGTTCAGCAGCTACATGGGCCTCATCTCATACCTTCATCAATCATCATAAATTGGACATTACCTCCAGAGGGAGAACTTCTTTCGGCTCTGCAGTGCTCTGGAATATCCTTTCATGAAGGCCGCCCAAGTTTAGGTAGCTGGGGACTCTGTCCCACAGGTTGCAGACCAAATGAAGTTAACTACTTCAGATTAAGAAGTTATGTACTCACCATAATGTTCCATCTGAGTAGGCAAACTTCATTTGTCTGCAACCGTTCCCCCCCTCCGTCCCCCTGACCTTCAGATGTGTTTCATGTCATATAGTGATGTACCATTTCTGATAATGTAGTTAGTTATCCACTATAGTGCTTGCGGGCAAACTTGATCTGAGGTCAGTCAGGGTTGGCAGGGGATTATGGGTAAGGGGAGGAGCTAGGAGCTCGGATCTAAGCTTTGTAAAGTTGCCGGCTCGGATCCGAGATCGGATCCGTATCTCACAGGTTGCAGACAAATGAAGTTTACCTACTCAGATGGAACGTTATGGTGAGTACATAACTTCTTATTTTAGTCAGTTCAGCTTGCGCTAATAGTTTGGACACATGGAAGGTGCCTTGAAGCTTTGGGAGATGGATGGCTGTTATGTCCTTAGTAGGATAATAACCTATGTAGCTTATGCTACTGCAGTAGTATTTAGTCTAACATATGATAAGTTTACTTATACAACTTCCTGGGTTCCTGTGAAGGACTTGTTATAGTATAGTAGTGTGTGCCAATAAAAACAACAGGAGATAATTCATTCATGTCTTTCCTTAAGTAGTACCTCCGTCCATCTTACTTCTTGTATTACAGTTCTTGTACTCTTCTGTATGTGATGCCTTCTTGCTTCATCATGTTTTATAGAGAGCAATTTGTATTGGTTGCTGAGGTATTTATATTTAATGGAAAAGAATGAAAAATGACTATTAGAAAAGATTATGTGACTACCTTTACTGTTACCACCATTGACAAATATAGTAAGGTGCTTTTGGCATTACCTTCACATTAATGCATCTAGTTATTCACATCACATTGATGTAAGAGGCATTCTCTTTGTATTCTGCAAGGAGCTGGGGTAGTGGTTAAGATTAACTTGCTGTACACAGTTTTTCTGGACCTTAGGTGGAGCCATTTATAATTTCTATAATGCCAAATAACCTGTAATATAATTGCCATTAACAGGCCAGGAATCCAAAATCGTGAATGCCTTTAGCTGCCTCCAGCCTGGATGGGTAATTTGTTGCCCTGGTGCCTAAGTCTAACACTTCAGATAGCCAACAGTAGATTTACAGGGAAGCAATATTTTCTTGCTTAAGAAACCAGAAACAAGCATTTAAAATGGGCAGCAGAATAAAGCCAATGACCAAAAACAGCTCACATATTGACTGGTGCCAGAAAGATGACACAGAGGTAGCAAAATAAAATAGGTTAATTTAGTCCAAATAAAGGTTTTGTTAAGCTTTTTCATCCTTCATACTCCTAGGACTTCTTCACAACCAAAAATGTAATTCTTTAAGCAAGCATCTCATTTATACAAAAGGGCAATCATGTGACTAATCAGTAACTCTCATAAAGTAAAATGCATCTGCATAATGCAAATATACCAAGTGTCCTTGACAAATATTAAAAATCATATATACACTCAGAATTCTAACTAAAATTACAATGTGTAAAAGAAGGCCTTTCATACAATATTAATGTACTAGCTATACTATTCAAATAGTAATCTGAAAGGTATACATAATATAGTTCTTAATAAATATAGAAATTAGTGTTAGAATGCAAACAAAGATTGTTATAACTCATTTCTTAGATCACAGATATATAGTTCAATTTAGACCTTCATTACTTGGCTGCTCATCTTCACCACTGGAGCAATAAAAATATAGTCATTTAACCCTGGTGGGGTTGCAGCATTCAGTCTTAATTGCCAGATTCACTCTTTCTCCAAGTCTTTTGGGTTTCTAATACCATGACAGGAATGGACCCCATTCCTATATCAAAGTGCAATTAAAGTTCATGAAATTAGTATTGTTTCACTCTTTGACAGCCAGAAGTGCTCTTCGCAGCACCCGCAATGTGCCCAGTAATGACTCCTTCTGCAATTCGGATGGTGTTACATGAATTGGTAACATATCTAAATATGATTGTAAATTCTTTTTCACAAGACCAGTTGCTCCTACTACTATTGGAACTGTCTGGGTATCTTTCTTCCACATGGCTCTCGTTTCTGCCTGCAGATCAAAGTATTTTATGACTTTATTTCTCTCTGTAAGCAAGGCACTGTATTCACTAGGTGTGGTAATTTCAATGATCAATGCTACTTTTGTCTTCTTTTCTTGGACCACCATATCCGGTTTTCTAGCATCTATCTTTTGATCTGTTGGTATTGGGTGATCCCATGTGATATAAACTTCATTTTCTATGATTTTTTGTGGCTCATGTTTCCAGTGTTTTTCAGCCACTTCGATACCATAATGTTTGCACAATCTCCAGTGTAACAGTCTAGCCATATTATTATACCTTTCAGTATACAGTCCCTCTGCCATTAGTGCATTGCAACCAGCAACAAGGTGTGTGACTGTTTCCAATTCAGTTTTATAAAACCTACATATGTCTGTTTCTTCCACATGTTCAATGGACTTTGTAAACCAGCGTGTATGTAGCCCACTATCTTGAGCTGCCAATATAAACCTTTCATTTCTTTATGTGAATTCACCTCTCCTTAACCATTCCTGCGTTTGTTCTTGATCAGCATGAGGCTCTTCCCGAAGTTTTCTATACTTGCAACTATATTTATGTTTTTTCTACATTTCTTGCCTTTTCATCTGGTCCTTTACCTTATATTCTTTCTTTTATTTTTTAGCACATTCAGTTGCTGCCTGGTTTTTATTTACTTTTGGTTTGATTTACATTCCTGCTTGACGTCTATATGCTTCTGCTAAATTATGCAGAGATGTCATCTTAGATGTATTCTCCTCATGTTTCAAAACTTTCACTACATTTGGATCTTGTGAGGTCAGTAGATATGTGTGGAGTCTCACGATTGCAGATCTATACATGTAATCAATTGAAATGAGGCCTATCCCTCCTCCAGAACGGGTAATATATAATCTTGGTATACACTCATTTGGTGAGCATGAAGCATCCTTCTTGCTTTATTATCAGGTCTATCCAACACTTTTAGGGGCCAGTCAATCACTCCAAAGCTATAAGTTAGGACAGGAAGTGCAAATTGATTTATGGCTTGGATCTTGTTCCTAGATGTCAGTACTGTTTTCAGGATTAATTTAAGTCTTCTAAAGTACTCCTTACTGAGCTTTATTCACATTTGTTCATGTTTTATTTCTGATCCTTCATCAATTCCCAAGTATTTATACACTCCCTCTTGCTCAAGTTCTTTTATATCGCATTCTTGTCCCAAACTGATGTTTTCCTGATGCTACAGTTTTCTTTTTTTAAAGGTTGCTTTTGCACATTTATCAAGACCAAATGACATTCCAATATCATCTGAAAAAGTTTTGACAACCTGTAGCTGTGCTTTCAGTTCCTCATCTAATGACAGTTTTAAATCATCGACAAAGAAAAGATGAGAGTCATTAGACTTTGTTGTTTTCCAGAAGCCAAACTGTAGCCATGGCCTAAGCTGTTAAGTAAACAGCTTAATGGATTAATGGCAAGGCAGAATAGCAACGGTGACAGAGAGTCACCCTGGAATATCCCCCTTTGAATTTTTATCCCTGGGATAATAATCTGGCCTTTATCGTGTCTTAATTGCAAAGTGGTCTGCCACTGTTTCATGGTTACTGTAATGCAGTCAATCAGTGTAGGGTGTATCTTATACATTTTTAAGCACTCTTTTAGCCATGAATGTGGGATACTATCAAATGCTTTTTTGTAGTCAATCCATGCCATACTTAGATTCTTCCTCCTCTTACAGTTTTCCACTATAACTTTGTTTAACAACAAATGATCCTTTGTTCCATATGACTTTCTTTTATTGCCCTTTTGTTCTACTGCCATAATTGAGTTTTCTTCTAAATGACTATAAACTCTGCTGGCATCAGTTCCCTTGTATAGTTTATACGTCGTTGGGAGACAAGTTATTGGTCTATAATTTTTAAGGTAGCTTGCAGGTTCACTCTTAAGTAAGAGGATTGTTTTTCCTGTTATTAACCAGTGTGATGTGTGTTCAGGGTGCGCATATTCATGGCTAATTCCTCATGCAAAGAAGTTAATACTTTAAGCCAAAAGTTAGGTATTGCATCTGGGCCTGGGGTTTACCGGTTAGAGGCTTTTCTCACCTTTATTTCAATCTCTCTAGCTGTTATTTCATCCTATTTCATATCCTGTACCTTTGAACTTCTTATTCTTTCTTTTACTTCTTCTATCCATTTAGCATCTTTGCTATGTTCCACAGGATCTTTATCGATACAGAATGTATCTACTTCCTCTTTTTTGGCGGTCTTTCAATTCTTTTTACCTTATTTCCCAATTTTCTATAAAACTTTTTTGGGTCATCAATAAATTGTTATTTTGTGCTTTTCCCTTATATTTATCTTTGTATTTTCTAAGTCTCTACCTGTTTTGAAATTTTTAGTTTGTTATCTCCAGTAGTGCACAATAGATTCTGGTCTGTTTTAATACTGCACATTGCTTTTATCAGATTTCTTTCTTAGTATTTTTGTTGATCTATTTCCTCTTCTATAATCTTCTAACAATGACACTTCTTGTCTTAGCTGCTTTATAGTTTTCTCTGTTCGATCTTTCCATGATGGTATTCACTTTCGTCCCCCCTTTTCCCCCGCTACCCTATGTTCCTGTGGTAGAACTTTATCAGTTATTAATTTAACAGCACAGTAATATATTCTGTTATATTGCATGGATCTCATGAACAGTCCTAATTACTGTGTTCATTTGTTTTATCAAGCTTCTGACTTGGGGTTTTATTAACCTTCTGCAGTCTATTTCTCTCATTGATCTTGATATATCTGTATTTGTCTATTAAATCAAGCAACTCTTCTCTTAACTTATTTTCTTCCATATTGAGGGGGACATCCCTTGTTTTCCATTTCCTGCGGGCATTTTATAGAAAGTTCTATAGCATCTTCCTGTGGCACATTCTGTTCAATTTCATCCTGTGTCATTTGTTGTTCTATCATATGGGAACTCACTGGCCTATCACTCCTCAGCATCAGAGTTTCCACAGTTTCCTTTTCCTTTCCTTGCTGTCTAGCTTCAAATGAACATTTATATTGGTTTTCTGTGGAAGGCTCCAAAATATCTTGATATGGCACCTGTTTTCTATATGTGTCTCCCATTAACTACTCCTGTCATTAAGTAAAATTGTTTCAATAATTTGAAAGGTGAACTTTATAAATTGTTTACTTTTCCAAAGTGTGCTTATATAAAGCACTGTTAGTGTTTTTTTCCTTGATATATCATAATAGTATCTATAAATTCTTGTACATACCATCCTTTCTCTCTATCCAATATAAAAAGCTTGGTAGCTCAAACATACATCAGCGTAAGTCACTCCAGCTGTCTTGCAATTACCTTTTCATAAAGTAACTCTTGAAAAACAGTAGTTTATTTAAATTCAGATGATCCTTTTCCAAAATGAATGAGCACTATTTACAAGCACCACACTTGTGTGTTCCATCGTACATTTTTCTCATTTCAAAAAGCTATTTAAAATTGCTGTATTTTTAAATACAAAATCTGGTGTATCACGTATTAGCTAAAATCTACTTCTTCATCAGTTTTAAAAATATTCCAGTTTCTCCTTACTATATCCTGAATTTTATGAGTGTCGTACTTGTACTTTAAAACTAAGGATCTTATAAAATTCTTCCCTGTTGTCTTAGTTTCAGTGGTAACCAATTTGTTCATGTCATGTCTACCAAATATACTTAAAAAGGGGAACATATTTTTTAACCCATTCCCTGCAGACTTTACTGAGTTTGTTGACCATGTCCAAAGGAGAAACTCTGTCAAAAAACATTTTACCACATTCTGTTTCTCATTAACAAAAAATTCATAGGTAGAATTCATTCTAGCCATTTTAACTAGTTGTCCTTTCTTAATGTTTTTCTTATAAATCCAAGGGTGACAACTGTTGTAGTATAAATATGTGTTTGAAAAAGCAGAGTTATAGAATATTGTGGAGACAAGAGAGTCATCTAAAACAGAAATAGTTACATTAAGTTAATTCACCTGGTCAGTGGTAAATAAATGGGTGAACTTTAAAAAAGAAGTACTGTTGTTAATGCAGTTGAGGAAGTCTACACTTTTCAAGTGGTCTCTTTTCCAAAGAACAAAAAAAAATCATCTAGGTACCATGAAATATACATTCTAGCAGGTTGTGTAAGATGAGTTTAAATTGAAGTTGTTTTCTCAAACTAAATTGGGACACAAACAGCACCCATCACAACACCTCTCTTCTATTAGTAGTATTCCTCCTCAAAATAAATAAAATTGTTGTTTAAAACAAGCTCCGTCAATTCTACCAAAAGTTTTATAATTGCAGTCTCTAAATGCGTGTAGCTTACCAAGGGCTCATTAAACATTTCCTGGCCAATTTCACGGGGAATACTAGAAAATAAATCAGTCACATTTATAGTTAAAAACTGATGTTCTCTTGATAAAATTCCTGATTTATTTTACTTAAAAATCTCATGAATCTTTTAGTATATAACTACTTTCCTGGAATACATATTTCAGTGTTCTGTCAACAAATGCAGCAAGGCGTTAGGCTTATGAACCTTTTGCTGCTAATCTCAGCCTGCATGGAGAATTTAGTTTATTTTTATGAACCTTTGGAATTCTAAATAAGGCTGGTATAAGAGGGTTCTTGTTAACCAAAATAATTGTACCAATCAAGTGAAATTACATTTTGGGAAAGAGTGCCATCCAAGAACAAATCTATTTTTCAGTATGCTATATTTCTCTTTCTTGGATACTAGAGTATGCACCTCTGTATCTTGTAACTTTTTGAAAGTTTTATCAAACATAATCAACTTGATCTACTGGTATCATTCCACCTGTTTTGTCAGGTTTCATAATTCTCGCAGAAGATTCATTAACCAAAGTTTGTAATAACTGGGATCCACTTTTCAGAAGATTGAAGTGCTTACAATGTGCTTGCCTTACATAATTTATGAAATGATTTATCACAAGCCTTTTTAAACATGACTACCAACATGCTTGTAGTTGGATTGTATGTACCTCTCTTCTTTAAACTAACTTCAGGACTAGGTGATTTAGGTCCTTCGTCATGATACTTAATAGTCATATTCAATTTTCTAATACAAAGTTTTAGTTCTTCTAGTAGGTCTGAAATATCCATTTTTATGAGGAATAAAAATAAATCCCTTTTCAAATAAAGTAAAATAATCTTTATTAATAGACAAACAAGTATAATTAAAATATTGAATCCTCTGTAATTTAATAATATTCCATTCTGTGATGGGGAAATACCATCAACTTCACCTAATAATAGTTTGCTTTGCTCCTGCTGCCATCTCTTCCTTGTTTGTTTTCCCTCCCTCTTTCTGTCTGTCTAGTCTTCTCCACCTGTCATGCCTGACTGTAGTTCTGGTTGCCTGGGGGATTTTGAGTCATGTATATAGCTGTCTGGTTCTCTAATCTGTCTAATCTGCAGGGTAAGTGGAAGGTAAACTAAAGGTCACTATAATTAATGGCCTCACAATTCTGTTCACCATTATCGTGTTCTAAATAATCATGACCATTCTGTAAACTTGGTCCTGCAGCACTTCAGTAACCTCTGTTGTCTCTCCATTAGTAACTATAGTAGGTTCTGATCTACTGTTAAAGGTTGTAGTATAATTGTGTGTTTTTTTAGCAGAAAGGGGATAAACTATATTTATTGCATACTCATTAGTATACCTTGCCAACTTTTTCTGTTTTTTTTAACTTGTTCACTTTACACAGTTCATCAGCTTTAATAAAAACGTTATCATATTTAAATTTATAATACTCAAACAGTAAGTGCTTTAAAATGCTGTCATTTAACAAATATATGTCATCCATTATATGCTTACTCTGTCCATTGTTGTATTTAATAATGAACTGTATATGTTTGAAGCTATGTCTGTCAAACATGGCTGTCTGTTCTAAATAATTGTCTCTCTCTTCAGATCAATGTCTTTAGGGAATTTAAATAATCTAAGCCCCCTTGGAACACTTTTAACCCTGAGGCATTCATGCAGAAATGCATTATTGGCTTGCAGGTTAAGGACCTTAATCAGCTTCTTTTCAAAGGAAGAAATCAACTGTTCCAATTTTTGGTCCTGCCAATCAAAATCTGTGGTTGTGTTGGGACCAAAACAACAATAATCATTTAACCAAGACTCTAAATCAGAAGGCTTGCAAACCTTCATGGTGTTAAGTTGTCTGTTGGTGAATTACAAGAGTCTATAACAAACTAAAACAATAAGTTAACAAAAAATTAAGGTCACTGAAAACCCAATCAGTAAAAACAAAATGAAAACTCCAACAAAGCTAGAACCCCCACTGAGTGACCTCCAAAACCTCTTGTATCAGAGGCACATGGGATATATGCAAATGACCCTTATGAACATCAGGTGTTTCAGCTAATTGGCGATTCTGAATGCCCATGACTTGTTTCGTTGTTTTAATGGACAATTCAAGCCAATAAAGCCAAACCCCACTAGCTGTGGATATGCATATTTCGGCCTTGTTATGACCTCATCAACACAGCACAAACAGAGTGTTTGACTAAGCATAAGAAGCACAGGGCTGTTATACCCAGCTGATGTCCATTATCATTAGGGTCACTGCAAAAATACCCCAAACAACAAACTAAAACAATAAGTAAAACGACGAAACAAGTCATGGGCATTCAGAATCGCCAGTTAGCTGAAACACCTGATGTTCATAAGTGTCATTTGCATATATCCCATGTGCCTCTGATGCAAGAGGTTTTGGAGGTCACTCAGTGGAGATACTAGCTTTGCTGGAGTTTTCATTTTGTTTTTACTGAAGAGTCTGTAACAACAAAACCAATGTTGTCAAGTCACTGAGGAGAAGCTGAAGGAATAAATTATTTTGCTCCCACTTCTTGTCCTTTGATTTCCAAGCCATGCATACTCGCACCCTCATTAAGTACCTTTAAATTTGCATATATTGTTGGATGAGTAGAAGGACTAACCTTGTCAACTCATCATCTTCTCCATTCTTATCATTTGACAGCAAGTTCAAGGAAGTTTCTTGTGACAGAACCAAGTATGAACCAGTAAGTGCTGCCTTCATGGTATTTCTACAACATCCAAGTACTCAATGCTTGAATAAACATGAATTAAAACCCCAAAATGAGCATTTAAAATGTGCAGCAGAACAAAACCAGCAACCAAAAACAGGCTCACATAGTCACTGGAGCTAGAAAGATGATGCAGAGGGTAGCAAAATAAAACAAAATGGGTTTATTCAGTACAAATAAAGGTTTGGTTAATGGCTTTCATCCTTCATTCTCATAGGATGACTTTAGAACCAGAAAGTAATTCCTTAAACAAGCATCTCATTTATATCAAAAGGCATTTACGTGCCTAACCAATAATTGAATCTGTTATAGTAAAAGAATCTACAAAATGTAGATATACAGTGTGTCACTGACAAATATTAAAAAATCAAAAATGTATACACTCAAATTTCTTTTTAAAAATATAGTGGGTAAAAGAAGGCCTTTCATAAAATATTAATAAAATATAATAGACATACTATTCAAATATTAATCTGAAAGGTGTAAATAGTATAATGGTTAGTAAATATAAAAATTATTGTTAAAAAATAAAGAATATATATATATAACTCATTTCTTAGATCAAAAATATATAGTTCCATTTAGACCTTCATAACTTTGCTGCTAGTAACTTCAAAACCAGAGCAATAGAAATATAGTCATTTAACCCTGGTAGAGATGCATCATTCAGTCTTAATTGCCAAACTGACTCTCTGCATTCTATGCATGTCTCCCACTAACCACCTCTCTCATTAGGTAAAACTATTTTAATAATTCCAGAGGTGAACTTTTTAAATTCTTTACATTCTATAGTGTGGTTATATAAACTACTGCTGGTGTTTTTCGTTGATATTTCTCATAATAGTGTTCATAAATTCTGTAAAATGATATCCTTTCTGCCTTTCCATTATAAAAAGCTTGACAGCTTGAGCATACAGCAATGTAAACAAGCACTGTACTTGTGTGTTCCATTCTGTCCCATGTTGAGTGAATAATTTTATGACAGCCTTAGTTTTAAAGTATGGTTTTGAATGACACTCGTAAAATTCAAGATATAGTATGGAGAAATTGGAGTATTGTTTAATACTGATAAATAACTTATTAAGCTAATAGGTGCTACACCAAATTTTGTATTTAAAGTGGATAGGAATTTGAAAAAGCTTTTTGAAATTAATAAAAAAGGTAAGACTTTAACATGGAGGGGAAAATGGAACACGTAAGTGGTGCTCATTCATTTTGGGAAAGGATCACTTGGTTTTAAATATCTACTGTTTTTCAAGTTTTTTTTTTACAAATAGGTAATTATAAGACAGCTAGAGTGATTTGCACTGTTGTATGCTCATGCTTCCAAGCTTTTTTTTCCTAACACCTTTATTGCATTATCACTTGTGACATAGGCAAATTTGCATTCATATATAAGTAATCAAACTATATTAACATAAACATTATGCTTCACATATATTGCTATATATCATATAACCTAAGCAGTGTTACATAAATTATTCAGTTCCTGCATTTTTTTTTAACAAAAAAACATCTTTAGTAAACCATTACTTACTACATAGGCAATCCATACATTTATATAAATGAAAACAAACCACAGTGGCATAATCCTAGTTGCAAGCATTTTACATCCTAAACCATAATGGCACACTCCCAGTTGCAAACATTATACATCACTTATAATCTACCCAATCTTTCTCACTCAAACAATACATAGCTCATTTAAGTCCTGTCACCTTTTAAACCTCATTACTTGCTTGTATGTATTGTTCCCACAATTCTCATTTTTTCCTGTCTAGTTTGCTCTGACCCTTTTCTAAAGATCTCAGTTCCAGTCGTTTTATCTCTGTTTCTATATTCATTACTTCCAGTATAGTTGGTTTAGATTTTGATTTCCATTTTCTAGTAAATGCTTTTTTGGCAGCCACTATTATTAGACACAGCAAGGCTATTAGACACAGCATTGTCTAGGCAATTCTGATTCTGTATCATAGCTCAGAAAAGTCATCTCCCTCCTCAGACCAGTCTGCCCACCCAGCATATCTGACAGTGCATCCCGCAGGAAATCCTTAAAGTCCACCAACTCACTACACTCTCAGAAAATATGTTCCCAATTGCCTGTTTCTTCCCCTTCACACCTCCAACATTTGCTATCTGCCTGAGGAAAAATTTTCTGGGGTCTACTTAGGGTATAAAAATATCTAAACGTTTCCAGGCAAAAATCCTAAATCTTCTAGATTTTGTTTCATATTTGGGAGACATACATATATCCTCCCATTGTCTCTTTGTGAATTGATTATCCAGTCTCTCTTCCCACTCCTTTCTAACCTTCTCTGATTTTTATAGTTATCGTGCAATATTTTATATATTCTGCTAATTATTCCTTTTTTAAAGATAGCTTCTATTCTAGATTCTTTTAAATACTGTACCAGTGCTGGTCTTTTATTTTAGACCCCCCCTATTTTTTATCAATCCCTGATAGGGAAGGCAGTCTCTAACCTGCAGTCCAAATAAATTCTTGGTGTTTTCCCATTCTGTCATCTTTCCCGCTCTAGTTATTTGCTCCATATACCTTGGTTCCTTTGCCAGTTTTCTCCAATAAATTACACCCCCCTCTTTCCTATAGTCTGCTTCCCTAATTACAGTCATCCCTATCGGCAGAATTGCCTTTCTCCATTTCCATGTTGGTTTAGTTCTTAAAATACTTTCTGCTACTTTATGGCTATAATATTCTGTATTATTATTGTTATTCTGCTTAAATGCCTGCATCCAAAATCACAGTCTCTCCTTGTTTCTTGAGCTTTCCCCTGTTTCGTCTTTCCTTTCTACTTTAAATTATAGTTTTCTGCTTGTGCTATATATAGGGGTCTTACCTGTGTAGCTCTGAAATTACCCCTTCAACCTGGGTAATCCCAATCCACCCTGTTGTACTGCAAGAATCATCTTATCCCACTTGACTCTTGCCGTCTTCTCCTCCCAGATAAAGCCTTTCACCTCTTTATTAATTGCTATCCACAACTTCTCCTCTGGTTGATAAAAATATGCTTGACCTGTGTACAAGACTAAAGGGACTAAAACATTTTAGCTGCTTCTATCTTTCTATCCATATCCGTATAACAAAGCTTCCATTTTCTCAGTTTTTGTATTACCTTTTGTTTAGTCTCTTCCCACATATCTTTAGCTGCTACACTGTAATCTATACTGCTAAATACTTCATTTTATCATGTCACCATAAACATGGATATTCCTGAACCAGTTCATGTGTGGGTACATAATTTACTGCTATTGCCTTTGTTTTAGCTTCATTACTTTTGTATCCCGAAAAGATCTGAAGCTGTCTCAAAATGTTATACAACACTGTAATGTCTTTTTCTGGTTTTGTTAGGTATAAAATAATATCATCTGCAAATAAAGCCAGCTTTTCTTGACTACCATACCAATTATATCCTTAAATTTCTGAGTCTCTTATTTTCTTTGCCAATGGTTCTAAATATAATGCAAATAATAATAGGGAAAGAGGACACCCTTGCCTGGTTTCTCTGCTCAAGCAGAAGTTATCAGAGAGGACCCCACCCAGTTTAGGTTTTGCCTCCGATCCCTCATATATCCTCCTAATCAACCTTATAGTTTTTTTCAGAAAATACAAATGTTTCCATTGTCCTGCTCATGAAGTCCCAGCTTACTCTAACAAATGCTTTCTCTGCATCAAGACCCACCAACAATAGTGGTATTTTCTTACATTCTGTTTCCCTGTGGATCATCAGTGTTCTGTTAATGTTGTCATATGTTTGCCTCCCCTCAACAAAACCACATTGATCCATATCTATCAGTTTTGGCATTACTTTTGACATTCCTTTAGCCATTATAGACATGAACACTTTATAATCATGGTTTAGTACTGAAATAGGCCTGTATAAAGCTGGGTTTGATGGATCTTTGCCCTGCTTAGGTATTATAGCTACCACTGCTTTCTTCCAGGATGGTGGTACTTCTCCTCCTCTTAAGATACTGTTAAACAAAACCTTCCAGATCTTTATCAGTTTTTTCCTCCAAGCTTCCAAACTTCCACAGGAATACCATCTGTTCCTGGGGACTTTTCTGTAGATTGGTTATACATCACATTTTTTATTTTGTCTCCTCCTATCCTAACCATTAGTAATTGAGCCTCATGTACCTCTAACCTTGGCATATTTAATTCTTCCATAAACATTTCCATTTGTATCTTTTCTTGATTTTCATATTTCTCTGCTTTGCAGTGACTGTCATAGAATTTCCAAAATATTACTAATTAATACCTCTACATGATCTCTTTTACCTTCCTTGTTATAGGCGCTCTAAGTTTGACAACAGCCCTTTCTACTTTCTGTTGCCTGAGTTATTGTGCTAAATGTTTTTGTGCTCTAGTGTTATTTTCAAAAAAGAGTTGCTTTACAGCAATCTTTTTAAGCTTGTGCATATTATCTAGGTAATCCCATATTTTCTGCCTAGCATTCTGCAGTAGATCCTCTTCTTGTTCTATGAGATTCCCCCTATTCTGCAATACTTTCACATTTGTCAGTCCCTCTAAATAAATGTTGTTACTTCTTAACCATAGCTCTCTTTTTTTTATTTCCACCCTATTTTTAAACTCCACTTTAATTTTATCCCTCTCCCTAGCTATATTTTCAGAAGAAATTTCTATCTTCTCTAACAGCTCCTGAACAATCTTCACAACCCATTCCTTACATTTTTGTCTTTTCAACAGATGGGTGGGAAAACGCCAATGTCTCATTTTTATTTCATTGCCCTGTGCTTTTATTTTAGCTATTAGTGGCATGTGATCTGAAATAGTTATTGGGAGAGTATCAAGACATTCATTTAAATGCACATGATCCTGTGAAATGCAAATTCTGTGTAGCCTAGCCCAGTTTTTATATCTTGGGGAATAATATGCAAATAGACTCCAAACTCCTATTACTAAATTCACATCTTCCATGCCAAATATTTTTATAAATTTCTACAAAAAATCTACCCTCTTTTGTTATATTTATCTATGTCTAGTTCTAACTTTTGTGTTATATGCGTACACTGTTTAGCAGGTTGAACTTTTATATAGTTGTTTCTTGTCATATCCATTTGAGCCTATGTCACATCTTATAAAACTTTTTGTTTTTATTAAAAACCATCACTACCCACCCCTAATACCCCCTAAAACCTTTTAACTTAATACTAACACACAAAACTATGTAGACCTTCAAATATTGAAGTTTACCCACCTAATAGGAACAAAAGTCCCAAACTGACAGCCACACTCATAGACTTGAGTTAACCTAAAAGAAAGGGTATCCCTGCTAAGATGCATGGTGCAGTCTGTGCTTCTACTAAGTGTTGATTGGTTTTGTCTTATCTTCTTATCTTTATAGCTCTCCTAGCTGGGAAAACCCCTGAATGTTTTCAGAGAACATTAACTACCTTGGGAAAGCCCCTGAATGCTTTCAGAAACATTATTTACCTTTGGAAAACCCCTAAAAGCTTTCAGAGAACATTATCTTCTAGCCAACTTCTCATCCCCCCCCCCCCCAGCCAATCACTTTCCACCATACTATAGCCAGTTTCTTTTTATCAGATTGTCTCCATGGAGACATGAGAACCAGGCAGCCAATTTCTCTTTATCAGAAGAAAAAAGCCTCATAATCTTCAATGTTCTTTTTCATTTACTTGCTCTGTCTTAAAACTTGTTACTAAATCAACCTAAGGTATTTAATCCAGTCATTCCTCCATGCAAGAATGAGAAAAAGCACATTCATTTTTCTTTTATCATGCCTTTTAACCAGGCTTTTTTTACATTGCAGTGCCACGGAATAAGAAGAAAGAGAGAAGAAGGGAGAAAAGAAGAAGCATCTGTTGACAATCCCTGTAACACTTAAAAATAACTGAAAAAAAAACTTTATAGCATGTAAAGAAAACCACATGCCACAAGACTAGTACTATTTAAGGAAAAAAAATCTTTACTTGTATTTAACTTTCTCCCTTCTCTTCCCCTCCCCAAAGCACTTTTTCAAACATTAATGACATGAAGTATGACATATGCTTTAGAGTTCCCCCACAAGTCTAAGAAATTCTGAAAAAGTCCAGCATTTCCAAATTTTCTTGTTCTCTCATATTTCATAAACATAATTATTGCATTGTGATCCCATGTTAAGTTACTGGTTTTATTCTCTGCTTCATTTCCAAAGTACTCTCGGTTCTTTTAGTCAACTCCTGTGCTTTCCTCCTCTCCAACATTTTCCATTGAAAATTTTGAAAAGATTTCACAGGTACAGTCACTCTGTGGTCTTTATTACCAGAAGAACAAGAAACAGAAACTCCTGTTTCACAGCGCTTGCTTTTTGTTGGACAAACTTTTATATTTCCTCCTTAGCATTTACTTCATAAAAAATTATTTTATCCCTCCAGGGAAGAATACCTTGAAGACAGCTGTGCACAGTAGTTTGAATCCCACACCTGCATCTTGGCATTCCCTGAATAGTGGAATAAATTTGCTCCTCTTCTGTCTGGTGTACAATGAGTAATTGTTCTCCACAAACACTGCTGTCTCCTATGTTTAGTACTTTGTCCTTCTGCCACAGTTTTGTCAAAATCAACTCCTTCTGCTGGTAGGATTGCATCTTTACTGTTAAAAGTGTAGGTTGCTTTCTTATAGCGAGGTTTGGAGCATACATACAATGTGCCGTTTCAATTAACAACTCCTGCTGTGGAATACCAGTCCATTTGCTTACTTGTGCTTTCATAACATTAATGCAGTGTGTCTCTTCCAGTTTCACTGGTATAGCTGAAAATCTCAGGTTTTCCCTCTGTGCTCTGTCCTCTAATTCTATTATTTTTTTTTGAAACATCTCTTCCTGAGCAGTCTTATATTCAGCTAGCCTTTTCTTCATGTCTACCTCTGATTTTTGCAGCTTTATCAACTCATCTGAATGTCTGTTTAAAGTTTCTTCCATTTTTTTCTAGCATTTTGTTGTTTGTGTTGATATACTCCATCAGTGTTTTGTTTATTTTAACCAGGTCTGTATGCAATTGCCTTATATCTTCTGTAGGTTATCGGAAGTCATGTCTGAAGGTTGCATTGTTTTTTGCTAAACAGCTGCAGAACCTTCCTCAGTCAGTGTTTCTTCCTCACTTTTTGGAGCAGTTTTTTTCCAGGTGTTCTGTATTTCTTTATTCCTGGCATCCAGGCAGTGCACTTACTAGCCAGTTACCGAAATTTACCCATAAACACAAATCTACTGGCCTTCTCTGCTGAGTTTCTGTTTTCACACTGAGAGAGCTAGAAATAAGCTGTTAACTCAATGTGCAGCCATTTTGGAAGTCATGCTGCCAAGCATTTTATATTGGCAAGACATTTTGGAATGTAAAGAATTTATAAAGATCACCTTTGGAATTATTGAAATAGTTTTACCTGATAAGAGAAGTGATCAGTGGGAGACTTGCATAGAATACAAAGACTGAATTTGGCAATTAAAACTGAATGCTGCATCTCCACCAGGGTTAAATGACTGCAATTCTATTGCTCTTGTGTTGAAGTTAAGAGCAGCAAAGTTAATTGGACAGGAGCAGTCGGTTCTGATCCTAGATACGCTGTGCTAACAATGATCACCTATCTATGGTGAGTTGGGGTACACAATTTTTTTACAAGGCTAGGCTTGTAAAGGTCCTAGGGCCATTAGCCTAGTAACATCCTATAAACTTATGAAGGTCTAAATGGAACTATATATTTTTGTTCTAAGAAATGAGTTATAATAAAATGGCAAGAGTCAAGTTGGATAAGCTTATTCCTCCAATAGAACAAGGTGGATTGGGATTACCTGAGTTGAAGGGGTATTTATTTCAGAGCAACACAGTTAAGGCTCCTATACGTAGCACAAGCAGAAAACTATAATTCAAAATGGAAAGAGATGATGATGAAACAAACCAAGGTACTGGGAGCAAATAACTAGAGTGGGAAAAGTAATAAAATGGGAAGATGCCAAGAACTTATATGGACTGCAGCTAAAGACTGCCTTCCATATCAAGGATTGATATCAGAGTGTAGGCAAATAGAAAGAAATAGGGGATCCTAAATGAAAGACAAGCACTGGTAGAATTTTTAGTAGAATCTAGAACAGAAGTTGCCATTAAGAAAGGAATAATTAGTAGAACATATAAAATATTTCATGATAACTATAAGAATCAATCAGGGGAGGTTAGAAAGGCTTGGGAAGAGAGACTGGATGATCAGTTTACAAAGAAACAATAGGGATGTGTGTGTGTATATATATATATATATATATATATATATATATATATATATATATATATGTATATATGAGTGTGTGTGTGTGTGTATGTCTCTCAAATATGCAACAAAATCTAGAAGATTTCAGATCTTTCATATCTTTGCCTGGAAGGGATTACATAGGTATTTTTATACCCGAAGCAGACTACAAAGAATTTTTCCACAGGTAGACAGCAAATGTTGGAGTTGTGATGGGGCAGAAAGAGGTAACTGGAAACATATTTTCTGTGGAGTGTAATGAGTTGGTAGACTTTAAAGATTCCCTGCAGACTGCCCTGTTGGAGATGCTGGGTGAGCAAGTTGGAGTGACTAGGGAAATGATTTGTTTGCGCTATGGTACAAACTCAGAATTGCCTAGCATAGTAAGACCTTGTTGAGTCAAATTATGATGGCTGCCAAAAAAGCAATTACTAGAAAATGGAAATCAAAGTCTAAACCAACTTTACTAGAAGTAGTGAAGAAACAGCTGGAAATGGGATCTTTAGAAAAAGGTAGATGCAAATTACATAGGAAAAACTGGGAACTGTGGGAGCAATACATGCAGAAAAGGAGCAAGGTTTAAAAGAAGGCGGTATTTGAATGATCTATGTAATGGTTGACTAACAATGACTGGATGTATTGAAAGGGATGTAGAATGCTTGCAGCTACATTTGTGTCGCATGGTTTGGAATGTATAATGTTTGCAACTGAGATTGTGTCACTATGATTTATTGTCATTTATTTAAATATAACATGGCCTATGTCATACATGATAATTTAATAAAGATGTTTCTTATTTAAAAAATGAGTTACAGAATTTTTATTTTTAGCCAGTAATTTTATATTTACTAGCAGTTATTCTAGGTATACCTTTCAGATTAGTATTTGAATAGTGGGTCTAATATATTTTATTAAGACTTTATGAAAGGCCTTCTTTTACACACAGTATTTTAGTAAGAAATCTGAGTATATAAATTTATGCTTTTTAGTATTTGTCAGTGACACTTGGTTGATTTGCGTTTTGCGGATGCCTTTTAAATTAAGAGAGTTAATTACTGATTAGTCACATGATTTCCATTTTAAATAAATAAGTTGCTTGTTTAAAGAATTACATTTTGGTTCTGAAGAAGTTCTATAAGTATGAAGGACAAAGGCACTTAACCAAACCTTTATTTGGGCTGAGTAAACCTGATTTATTTTATTTTGCTACCTTCCGAATCATCTTTCTACTCCAGTCACTATGTGAGCTGCTTTTGGTTGTTGCTTAAGAAATTTGGAGTAGGAATTTTTACCCATATGCTATGACTACTGGGAAGATAGGAATGGAGTTATTGTAAGTTTTTACAATTATGTTATATATAATGTAATGTAATGAACTAAACCAGAAAAATGCTATGTGGTTATTTATGACACAGTACTACAACGACCCTACCAGTTCATCCATTCTTCTCACGTTTTATATGCTGTATTTTTTCCATTTTCCTGAAAGACACATTTAGATATTCAACAAGCAGTAGATAGAAAAAGATGAAATTTAGAGGCTGATTTTGCCCTGTGTGCTATTGAAAGTGAAATTAGCAGCTAATCAGACTGAATTCAGAAACGGAATTGTGCATCCATTAGCCAATGCTTATTTTGGACAGAAGGAAATTAACTGTGTTTATTTTCCTCCTGTCCGAACTGAAAAATTATAGGAGGATGTCACCCAATTGACAAGTTTTTCTTTCCAAAAAGTGATTTTCATCCTTTGTAATCCAACAGTGAAGGTGACACATATAGAAAAAGCAAAATGAAACAATTATTCCATTCATTTTATACCTGAATGTGTTCATGTTTGCGTTTTTATGCAGTCTTACATTTTCCTTCCACTGTTTGTTTTATGAGGTGTTAAATCATGTAGTCTCGGAGAGGGTAGGTTAGATCATCAACTCACACTTCTATGTGTGAAAGAGCTTTCTCCTGAATAGTTCCAGCTATTTGAACAATCTTCCAGAAAACATTAGGAATATTAACCAACTACTGACTTCAAGGAAAATACTCAGAGACCGTCTGTTCAAAGAAAATAAATGCAGGTGCTATAAATAGAATCCTATGTTACTTTTTAGGTTCCACTGCTGGTGGTTCAGTTACAAAATGTGCAGGTTTAGTCTATTTGATGCTACCTTAAGACAACAAGAGTGATACAGATAAACCCATTTCTTCCTTTTTGAATGGCCATGCAACATTCACAGGATGATTCCTAGTCCATTACACTGTAGTAAGATCTTACAGCGATGGGATTTGCTTACATACATTTCTGTATTTCTGATGTTTAAATTCTCTACACTGCTTATTTAAGCATTTATAATGTATTAATTCTTGCAGACATTGTTTAATGTTTTAATTATTTACTGTCACCCCTTTGCTATGTTTTACAAGCTGTCTTTTTCAAAGATGAAGAAATTTTCGGGTGAGGCTACAACATCCTAATAATGGATTGAAAAAACAAAAAGGCAGGAGGTGTACCCATTTTTAAAGAAATACATTTGAAATGGATCCCCATGTAAACTCAATTCCCCAGTTTTATAATGCAGAAATACACTTTTCTCAACTAAAGCTAAACAGTCAGAAGATCATATGCATAACAGTCCTATACATAGCCCCAAGTAACAATATTAATATTGCAGAAGAAATCCTTTGCTGGATATCCATCAATATAAGCCATGTCCTCAACTTTGACTGGCTGCATTTATGCAAAGATAACCCCTCACACAGAATAAACATGTATAATTTCACTCACCTCATCACTGTTCAACTAGACTTAACAAAATATCAGTAACATGTCTTAATTGGATTGCTTTCTTACCTTATCTCCAAGCAAAATAACCACCAGTGGTTGCCTTCCAGACACCATCAGTGTCCATCTTCCTTCTTTTGCAGTAAAGCCGCAGAACAGTATTCCCTGACAACCACAATATAAGCAGGAAAGCAACCTCAGCAAATTTCAAGTACAAACTTTTAATGTTCATCATATTAATCATTGTTGCAGTAGCCTTAGCTATATGTGTTATATCCACCAAGGATATAACAGCCAGTCAGCTTCTGAAGCTTCAGGACACCACCTAACTGATCAGAATAAAAAGACAGGTTTGAGCACCAAACCTTTCAGAGCATTCCTGCCGCCAAAGAGTGCACTATTGTGCAGGCTTTCAAGGACCAGTGAAGGGCTTGTGCTGTTCCTTTACTGTACAGACAAGTTCCAGTTAGGAATAAAAAACTTCTACTTTATAGAAATTGTTATTTTTGTACCTTTCCTGTGTAGGAAAGTTATTTTTAAGCTAGAAGTGTATTTTCTAACAGACTGTCATGAGACTTAACTGTACTTTTAAACAGGAGTAGTCCTTCCCTGTCATTTTAAAAGTTGTTTAAAGTGATTGAAAAACATTTTTATGTGGGTAAACTATGTTTATTTTACTATTTGAGGTTGGTAAAGTGTTTTAAAGTGCTTCTTAATGTGTTTTTATGGGGAAAAAAGTGACTTTTAAATGCTTCCAATTTTCACTGTTTTTTGCCACTTGTTTTACCAGGGGAAAAAGGCACCATTTTCTGTTTGACCATGGAAAAATACTGGTCCCATGGTCAGTCTTTCTTCCAGCCACAAAAAGAAAACGTTTAGTAAATAGACTTTGCCACCACAGCAGGGTAGACAATTGCCTTATCTGCAAGTAGGTGACTCTGCTGTGGCCAAAGCTGGTTCTTCAGACCACTCATCTTTTACCCCAGATCTCTCTGGTGTAGCACCTATAGTCACTATGGACCAGGGGTTAGCTATGTCCTCTGCAACTGTTGGGGTCCCCTCAGTAGGTAAGGGAGACCCACTCTTGTCAGCCCAGGGAGAGAGAACAGAGAAGGCTTCCCTGTTTAGTCAAAATGTTATACCCATCCCTGGAGAAGCTGCTGCTGCCAATAATAATACTGTTGGCTCCATTTTTCCTATGAAAAGAAACCAAAAACTAAGCATTTATCTACTCCTCCTCAAAATTCCTTAGGAGTAATTTACTGGGTCTGGCTCTGGGTTTAATTCAGGCTATTGATCCTTTTTCTAAGGTGGTTTCTGGTAAAAGAAAGAGGAGTTTAAGATTATAAATCTGGACAGGAAGACAAAGGGACATGTACAGGGATTTGTCCTCAGTTTTTTGATTCAGGCTTAGAGGAGAGATCAGTTTCTCGTTCTCCCTTTTGGGGTTTTTCTTTCACTTAGACTATTTCCAGAATGTGCCAGTGTTTTCAGTGAGAGAACAGTAAGTTTTCTCAGTTCCTCAGAAAATGCTGAGAGCTGTTACAGAAGGAATTTCCAGAACCTTCATCCATTCTCCCAGTTCTTTCAGCTGTGGAGGATGTGTGTCACTGCCTGCAGTTTTCCTGATAACCATCCTGCTGACCTGAAAGCAAGATAGAATGTATAAAGTTCCTCGATCTTATACATTTTTATACACGCTTCCCAAACCTGACCCAACAGCTGTAGCTTTACTTAATCTTGCTGCTAAACATTTGGTTAATTCCAATCCTATCCTTTCTGACAAGGTTGGGAAGATTATTGATAGATATGGGAAAAACACGTATGCTTCTGCAACTTTGATTTTCAGAATTTTGAGTTGTCAGGCTCGTATCTTAAAGTTTATTCTGACTAATTGTAAAAGTATGAAGAATGCTTTGTCTGCAGTTTCTTCTTGTGAAGAAAAATCTGCTTTAAATAATTTAGTTTCTTCTGTGTAAAAGTTGCTACTTGTTATTTACAGTGTGTGTATGACTCTGTTGATAATTCTTACAGGGGTATGGCCACCTAGGATGCATTCTCAGAACCTCCCCAATGATGTGAAAAATGAGATTTGAAATTCTCCTTTGGATAGTGATTTAGCTTTTGGTTCCTGTGCTGCAGAGGTTATCAAAAAGTGTAAGCTAATACATTGAATTTCTAAAAATTTCAGCCATCCTTTTCCAAATATTTTAAGGAATTATTTAACCCCCTCATCCAGTAATGGCAAAAAACAGAATAAACAGACTTAACAAAATGCTGGTAAACAGATGTTTAAAAAATGTCAGAAGGGTGTTCCAAAAAGCATGCAGGAGTGCCCCAAAAATCAAGTACAGACCAACAACTCAGAAAAACTATTTAAGGGACCCTGTCCCCCCACCCTCCTGCTTTGTTGGTCTCTTTTCCCTTTCAAAAAGTCATGCTATCCATTTTACCTTTATTAAAAGATACATCTGATGTTGTCCTCTTTATCCTTCCTCATGGTAGGGTCTTGGATCTTCCAGACTTGGATCCAACTCTTGAGCTCCTCCCTCTACCAATAATGCACTACACCCACTCAAGCACCCCAGATCTTATTTGCTGCATTCAGAAGACAGACGGCAGATCCAGTCTCTCGAGTGAGCGTATCTTTTCAAAGGCTTTTGTTATTAGCTAGTGTGCCCCTCCATCATTTTGTGCTAGTTAGATTGTGTCTTAGTTGGTAGTTTTGTAGTTTGAAGTGATAAGATTAGGTTCTTATAGAGTTTCTTCCCTTTCTGCTGTGTGGTGCTTCTCCTCTTAGCAGTTTATAGGTGGCGCAAGTGTTTCTGTGCTTGTGCTTACCTTAGCTGTGTATTCTGTCTTATAATTCTTCCTTACAAAAAAAAGGTGTGTGTGTGTGTGTGGTAGATTGTCTTCGTGTTTCACTGTTGCAGTCATCACACTTGGGTTATCCTGCCAGGGGTAGCCCTCAGTCGGCCCGAATACCAGAGACTTAGTATTTCTGCATTGGTTGCTGTCACTCCAGGACTGACGTCAGGTCATCACTGGTATAAAAATAGGCAGCCGACACTATTACATCAGTCTTTCTTGCCGAGGAGCCCGAAGCAGAAACAGTTCGCATGAGTGCCGGTCGGCCACTACCTGAGTTTTCGTTTCTGAAATTGAAGTTGAAGTCTTCTAAAGCTAAGTACCCCTTGTGGATCCTTTTTTCTTGCTCTAACCGATGTCAGAAAAAGTTAACAATTGTCTCGCCTGTAGAAAGCAAATACCACACCTAGATTTCCATTCTTTCTGCGTTACCTGTTTAGGCCCAGACCATGACGTACCTCGCTGCAGGTTTTGTGCTTTGTTCAACTCCTGAACTATTTGTTGTTGGGCCCTTATTGTAGCTAAATACTTTCGTTCTTGATCTCCTTATTCCGAAATGGCTTTGATAAGTCATCCGACTACTGATCTTCTGAAAAAACATAAGGATAAAGACAGAGACAGACCATACAGGTCCAAAACTGCCAACGATATTTCCAATAAGCTAGTCGCCAGTTTGTCGGTACTCAGTGAGGAGCTTTCGCAGCCCCTGATGCCCGCTTCGATGGATATGCAAGCTGCTACCGAGACCCGTTTGGAGTCCAGTATGCCGCGAGACTCTTCTTTGACTATGGAACCTGTGGATGTCTCTACCTTGGATGGTTCCGGAGCCGCTGTGCGGGCACCGGCTTCTGAGGAAGTTCTTCGCACTACCGATATTCAACACAAACCAACAACTTCTTTCGCATCTTCAGTTCTTTCTAAAACTACCAAGTTTCTAAGGCCAAGAGTACGAGCTACACCTAAAAAAATGACCCTAACTCAAGTGCCTGTTTCCTTGCCACAATCACAGATGCTTAAAATGGCGGAAGACCTTATCATGCTGATTAGGGGAAGCCAGCCTTCCCCTGCTAATAGAAAAAGAGACTTGTCCACAGCAGCTTTATCTGACCAAGTGTCTGATGACTCTGAGGTTTCTGGTTATGAAGACATGCCCTTATCTGCCTATGAGGATTCAGATGCAGAGAAATCCATTCCTTCTGCCTCCCCTCCAGAGGATGTTTCTTTTGGTGAAACTCTACATACTCTTAGAGAGCATTTCCATTCGGAATGTCAGGATTATCCTCGGTCCAAAAAGAGACTCAGAGAATTTTTAGATTTACCGCAGCACAGACCCTTCGCTATCCCTCGTGTTCTGGATGTTGTGGATGATGTCTTTATGGAATCCAGTCTAACTCCTGATACTTTATCCCCTGCTCCCATGAAATCTGACAGGTACTACAGAGTCCCTGACTCTCACAAATTTATTTTCAAAAATTCTACTGCTGACCCAGAGGTCATCTCCCAAGGACCTAAAGGAGTAAAAGCAACTACAGCTAAGAATCCCACTCCCTCGGACAGGGATTCCTGAGCTTTAGACCGATGGGGTAAAAAAGTATACACCTCTGCAACTCTTGCCATTAGAGCATTAAATTGTCAGTTGCACATGCTGAAATACCAGCAACAGACTATGGAACTTATTAAGCAAAAATGATCTACCTTTCTTTACTGTGCAGAAAATAAAGTATTACAGGAGCTTATGCATTCTGCAAGCCAAGTCAGCAAGCATACCCTGCAATGTGGGTTTGATACCTTAGAAGCATCTTGCAGGGCAGCAGTCACAGGTTCTGTACTTAGAAGGCATGCCTGGCTTAAGGAGTAGACCTTGCCAGACCATGTCAAATCAAAATTATTGGACACACCTCTGAACAAGGACAATCTGTTTGGCACCAAAGCAGAAGATGTTTTAAAAAAGATGGAAGAAAAAGCTAAGTCTATGCAGACAGTCAAAGATATTTTGCAAGTGCAGCCTCCAAGATTCAGTAGGCATTGCCCCTCAAAACATTGGTCCTTTCCAGCCCCCTGAAGGCCACCTCAAACTAGACCTAGGGGGAACAGACCCTACAGACTACAGTGTCAGGGTATACAGAGATTAAGCAATGGAGTACCTCCACTTCTAAAACAGGGAGTGCTAAGCCACCCCCTTATGGAAAGAATTCACAATGACTTCTCAACTCCTCACCTCACCTCTGCCTAATTGCTCGTGCCCTTAGGAGGAAAACTTGCCCACCATGCAAAAAACTGGACCTCCATCACCAACGATCGATGGGTCCTCAACATAGTATCCCAGGGGTACAAATTTTATTTCCACATGCTGCCAACCCCAAAACGGTTCCCAGACCTTCCTCCAAACCAGTGAGCAGAGGCACAAAACCAAGTTCAGTCCCTGCTCTTCATAAGGGCAATTCAGCCTGTTCCTGCAGAACAGATAGGCCAAGGTTTTTATTCCAGACTTTTCCTGGTGCCCAGAAAAGAGGGCACCTGGTGCTCAATCTTAGATTTATCCATTGTAAACACCTTTGTGGTGGTACCAAAATTCAAAATGCTCACCCTACAGCAGCTTCTCCCTATGCTGTCCAAAGATGCCTGGTTAGCCACCCTAGACCAAAAGGAGGCCTATCTGCACATCCCAGTCAGGGACTCCTGCAGGGAATATCTACGTTTCAGGGCAGGATCTATGCATTATCAGTTCTCTGCACTTCTCTTTGGCTTATCCACTGCTTCCAGAGTTTTCACAAAATGCCTGGCTCCAGCCATTGCCTATTGCAGAGAAATATTCAAATTTACCCCTACTTGAATGATTGCTTAATTCAGGCAGACAGTCAGGAAAAGCTGTTGCAGCACCTGACATTTGTAAAGGACCTTCTAACCTCCCTGGGGTACACTGTCAATGAAAAGAAATCCAAACTATCCTCGGTCAAAAATTGTATTCCTGGGAGCAAGCTTAGACACAGCATCCCAGATGGCATTCCTTACTCCCGAAAAACAAGCCTATCTAACAGGCTATTTCTCTCAAATGGCCACCAGAACCCAGTTATCCACAAGGAAAATCCTGCAATCTCTAGGGTTCATGGCTTCCTGCATTCTGCTAATTCCATATGCCAGACTGCATATGAGGAAACTTCAATGGTACTTAAAAAGTCTTTGGTGCCAACGTTCTCAGGACCTGGAAACTATCATACCTATGTTACCTTGTCTAAAGAAAGAGTTCCTTTGGTGGGCAGCAGCATGCAACCACAACAAGAGGCTTCCCTTTACATAACCCGATGCCGCCCAGACCCTAACCACAGACACATCAGACTATGCCTGGGGAGCACATCTGGAAGGCAGGTGCATTCAGGGGCACTGGAGCCCAAATCAAATTCATCTGCACATCAGTCAAAAAGAGATGCTAGCTGTTCAGCATGCTCTGACAGCTTTTAGATCCCTAGTCTCTCCGGGGCCTCTACTAATCAAAACCGACAACGCCACAGTGATGTGTTACATCAACAAGCAGGGGGGGACCCACTCTTACCCACTCTGCAGGCTAGTCATGACCCTTTGGAACACGGCCTCAGCCATGCATATTCACCTGCAAGCCCAATTCCTGCCAGGCAACCAAAACTCTCCTGCAGACAACTTAAGCAGAAGTCTCCTAGACCCACACGAGTGGCAATTAAACCACAACACCTTCAGCCTTGTGACTCAGAAATGGGGTACCCCCGAAGGTGGACCTATTTGCTTCCCCCTACAACTACCAGCTCAGCAAATTCTGCACCAGGGAACATCACAGCAAGGCCTGGAAAGTGGATACCCTATACTTCCACTGGGCAAATCTCTCAATCTATGCATTTCCCCCTCTACCTCTTCTTACAAGAGTATTACTCAAGATAAGGGAGGAAAGACCAAGGGCAATCCTGATTGCCCCAGACTGGTCATGCCAACACTGGTACCCACTACTGTGCAGTCTGTCACCGTTGCCTCTAAGGCACCTTCCCCAGATCCCAACTCTCCTGTCTCAGCAGGAGGGACAGTTTTTGCATCCGCAATTGTAGACCCAGAACCTTGCAGCCTGGCTTATTCCCTGACTTCTCTTCTAGTGACCAGCCTAAGCAAGCAGGTACTGGATGTCATACATGAAGCCAGATGACCCAGTACTAGAAAATCCTATGCTGACAAGTGGAAAAGGTATTGTTCCTGGATCCACACTAAAGGAGCAGATCCAGCTTAGCCCTCCTTACCTCTCATCCTGGATTACCTAGCAGGCCTACTCCACAGGGGCCTATCCTTCTCTTCCATTAAGATCCATGCCTCTGCCATCTCTGCTCATTACAGCACTGAGCCACCTGTCTTCTCACACCCTCTCATTAAGCAGTTCCTGAGAGGGGCTAACAACTTAATGCCACCAAGAAGAGCCCCCTAACCCTGCTTTGGACCTTAACTTTGTGTTGGAAAAGCTCACGCTTACCCCCCTTTGAGCCTGCAGCATCAGCAGAGTTAAAATTCCTCTCTTGGAAAACAGCCTTGCTTCTGGCCATCACTTTAGCTAGAAGAGTGTCTGAGCTACAGGCACTTATGGCTGTGGAACCCTTCATCATTTTTTTATGCTGACAGGGTCTCTCTCAGGACTAACTCAATTTTCATGCTTAAAGTAGTGTCCAGTGTGGCTCTCAACCAATCTATCCATCTGCTCACTTTTTCCCTAATCCTCAAAATAAGGAGGAAAGGATCCTACACTCTTTAGATGTGCACAGACAGCTCAGATTCTACCTTGATAGGACTAAGCCCTTTAGGAAATCTGACCAGTTACTAGTCAGCTTTGCACCAGGGGCAGAGGGCAATGCCATATCAAAACAAACCATCTACAAATGGATAGCACACTGTTTCCATTTCTTTCACAAACACCATGGGAAACCACCCCCTCAGGTGGTGAGAACACATTCCACTACGGCAACTTCAACCTCTACAGCCTTTCTCAGCGGAGTCCCTACCAGGGACATCCTGGAAGCTGCAACTTGGAGTTCTGTTCATACCTTCACCAAGCATTACCACCTGCCTATCTTTTCAAAATCCAAGGCAGGCTTTGCAACTACAGTCCTGCAGGGCATACTAGCCAGCCCTTTCTCTTCTTGACTGCCTCCACTCTTTTCTCAGCTTTGAGAATCAACCTAAGTGTGATAACTGCAACAGTGAAACACAAAGAACATAGTACAGTTGTGTACACTTAACATAAATGTAGATGTTCGAGTGTATTCACTGTTGCAGTCCTGGTTTCCCACCCTCCAGACCTCTTGTCTCTCTCTCTCTCTCTCTTTTCCTCACCCTTACAGGGCTATTGGTATTCACTTTCTACTGGTGGTGTTACTCCACCATAACCTATCTCCCTATTGGGGGCTCCTGACATTTGGGGCAAGAAAAACTGATGTAATGGGATCGGCTGCCTGTTTTTATACCACTGACGACCTGCCGTCAGTCCTGGAGCGACAGCAACCGATGCAGAAATACTAAGTCTCTGGTATTCGAGCCGACTGAGGGCTACCCTGGCAAGATAACCCAAGTGTGATGACTGCAACAGTGAATACACTCGAACATCTACATTTATGTTACGTGTACACAACTGTACTTTTTAAGAAGAAAACACAGGAACTGTTACCAAACAACTCAAACACTTATTAGTGCTTACTTATAGCTAATTTAGCTACACTATATTGCTACACTCAAGCGTTCCTTTGGAACTGTATTCATTTGTTTGAACTGTACTTTTTAATTACTTGCTTCCTCCTTTTGATTGCTGTTACGTTTTACAGCAGGTTTTTGGTGGGCTTTAGCCACTGTTGTTTCTGTGCGTCCATTATATCAGAAAAGCCTTCTCCTGGACTAAAGAGATGCACTTCTTGTGGGCACAAGATCTCCAGTCAGGATGCCCATAAGGAGTGCGTCTGCTGTTTGGGCACGGAACATCTTAAAGCCTCTTGTGCTATATGCTCTTCCTTTAATCTGCTTGCGCTGGCAGATAGGTGCAATAGGTTGATTTTGAGGGGACTAATTCCTTCTTCAGCTTTAGAGGCTCAGTCCCCCTCCATGGCTTCATCCTCCTCCTCCAATCCAAGGAGCCTAAGAAGAGGTCTCTCACTGCCTTCCTGAGAGACACCTTAGAGCCTAAGACAAAGTTTAAGAAATTGTCGGATCCGTCTTCCCAGATCCGAAGAAGTCTCCTGCCTTAACTGATCCACAGGCATCCTCACACCTGACCAAGGTCATCACTTTATCTCTTCCTGTCTCTTCGGCTTCGGTGTTGGATCCTATGGCTGTGGATCCAAAGGCTCAAAGCAGGTCCCCAAGTCAGCCAGGACGGCCCATATCACCTAGGCCTAGACATTCCAGACCCCCTCCTCAGCTTCCTCTAGGTCCTCTAGAAGCTGGTCCGAGGCAGACATGGACAGAAGGATGAGGAAATTCCTCAAAACCCAGATTCAGATGAGGGTATTGTCAGTTGCATCCCCTATTGGATCTGAGACCTTCCCGGCCGATACCATCAGAACTCCTTCTCAGAACCATTTTCTGAGTTACAGGGCTTAGGACTCCCAAGAATGTCAGTGTTGGGACCAGGAAAACCACCTTCTTCAATGGTGATGGTGCCCCTGATCAGCCCTATTCCTCGGAGCAGAGCGGATCTCGGAACCGAGAGGTCGGGGCCAGGGCCGGAGGAATGGGGTCAGCTCCATCTTTGTCGGAGCCACTTCTTCCCCTAGGCAATTTGGTTTTTGAAAGCTTGCGTCCCATTCCCTCTGCAGGCCATATATCTAGACCGAGTTCTGACCATCTGCCATTGATTGCTTTGGCTCCAAGGGAAACAGGCAGGACTTCTCCAGGTCCATCGCTTTTGAAGTAGTAGAAAGGGTATTCTCCCTTAGTGGAGAATCTTCTTCTCATGTCCTGCAACCTACCCTGTACCCCAGTTGGGTCATGGTATTGATCCCACTCATTTTGTCCCAAGTCTTCCTGGCCCTGATCAGTCTCCAAGTTCTTCTGACCCATGAATGGAACCTCTTCTTTCAATACTTCTCCTGAGTACCCCATGGAGGAAGTCCCCTTGAAGAAGACATGCAAAAGGAGGCACATTGACTGCTCATTGGAGTCATTAACCCAAGACACTGACTTTGATGAGCGAGAAGGATCCCCTTGATTCCCCACCTGATGATGTCTTCTTTGGAGACATTCTAGAGATCCTGAAGCAGAAAGGTAGGCGGTCTGTCCAACATCCTCCTCCTGAGGAGTCAGTGTTCTTGGAAGCTTTCAGGTTAAGCCCATCGACGTCCGGGGTGACCCCCCCCCAACAGATGACCTTGTTGACCTGGTATTCTGCTGGGCTTGGAAGGAACTGGATGCCATTGAGCCAATCCCTAAGCTTCCAGATAGGTTTCTGGTCTCACTGGCAGACCGGAAACATTGGAGTAAGGGTCCCATAGTTGATGCCATCGTGGTGGTGGCAGCCACTAAGAAAGAACTGGCAGAGGAGTCTGCCAATATCCAGTTGGCATAACAAGGAGTCTATAGAGCACTGGACAGATTAGAAAAGTGTGTTTACATCTCAGCCACCTTTGTGCTGAGGTCATTGAACTATCTGGCTCACTTTACCCAGCTTCAGAAAGATGTGATCAAGATGCTTTCAGATTCTCTCTCTGAGTCCATGCCTTTGGAGGACTTTAAGAAACTTTCTCCCATGCTGGCCACTCTGTTGTCTATTAACCAATTCCTCAATTAGGCTAATCTTCTATATGGCAGAAGGTTCCTCTTGAGCTGCTGGTTCAAGTCTATCCCTAAGGAGACATGCCTGGATGAGACTATGTGACTTCGCAAAACCCTTTAAGGCGTCCTTTCTTAATGCCCCTTTTGATGGCTCATCTCTGTTTGGGCCGTCCGTTAGAGATACTCTTACCCACAGTGAAAAGGATGAGAAGACCCTTTCTGACACATGAATACAATTTTCTATGCCACAAAGGTCCTTTTCAAGGAACTAGCTTGGGAGTAAGAAAATGTGGTTCCATAAATCACAAGGGCCTTTTCAGGACCAGTGTATGGATCCCTCTTCCAGAGGCAGAGGAGGAGGGTATAATGGGAGACATTGCCCCAGAGAGAGAGGGGGCCTTCCAAATAAGAGCTTTAGAGACACGTTTTCTGACCAGCCCTATCAGCACTGCCAGCTGTCCATCTCTGGAGGCAGTCAAGGTCGATTTGCTTTGCACTCAGATGCCTGGACCTACTTGACACAAAATCCCTGGGTGCTAAGCGTAATATCCAAAGGATACTGCATTCCCTTTCCCTACCTCCCCCAGACATCAGCAAGAAACTCCTCGATGTGCCACCCAGTCAGAGGGAGCAAACAGCACAAGAAGTTCAAAAACTGCTGCAAAAGAGTCATCCAATAGGTCCCAGCTGAACAAAGAGTATTTGGAACCTACTCCCACTTATTTTGGTGCTGCAAAACGATAGGGGACCCAAGACCCATACTGGAACTTAGCAAACTGAATCTGTATGTAAAGAAGTACAGGTTCTGAATGGTTACAGTTCAGTTCATTCTGCCACTGTTGCACAAGGACGATTGGATGTGCTCAATAGATCTCAAGGATGCATACTATCACATCAAAATAGACAGGTGCTCCCAGAAATACCTGTACTTTTGGCTGGGAGCCAATCACATCCAGTTCAGAGCACTGCCCTTTGGGCTCACCACAACCCCTGGGTGTCCACCAAGTGTATGGCCATTGTAGCAGCTCACATGAGACTCAAAGGATACTGGGTGTTTCCATCCTTAGACAATTGGCTCCTCACTGCCCCCATGAGGCATCAAGTTCTCTAAGCCAGAGACTGATCCAAATATCACATTCCCTGGGAATCACCATAAATTTAGACAAGTCCAATCTGACTCCTGTGCAGAACTTAGAGTTCATTGGAACACAGGTAAACACAAGAGACCCAATAGCCTCTTTTCCTCTACGCCACATAATGACACTGAGTAATCAAGTTCAGGAACTGTTATCTCACCAGTCTCCCCGGCATGTCTAATCTTACAAGCCCTGCAGTCCATGTCAGCAGCGATCTTGTTAGTTCCCCTGGTAAGATTTCTTATGCAAATCCTTCAGTGGACATTAGCAGTACAGTGGTCTGTACTCTACCAGTGTCTGTCTGTCCCTATCAAACTGACACCAATTTGCAAATGTCCTATTCGCTGATGGATTCAGTCAGATGTCCCCTTTCTAGGCAGACCATTTACCCCCCCCCGCCATAGCCACTGTGACCATGGACACTTCTAGCTGGGGTGGGGGTAGCATTACAAGAGATGTATGGTCCAAGGCACATTGCCCCCCTTGGAGACCAAGATGCACATCCGTGTGCGTGAGATGAGAGCTGTTCTCCTAATGTTGCAAGCATTTCAGGACACTGTCCTTCTGGGGACTATTACTATTCACACCAACAACATGTCTTTTGTCAGGTACATCAACAAGCAAGGAGGAACCCATTCCTTTGTACAGGGAGGCCATGAGGGTGTGGGAATGGACAATCTCTTCAGACCACTTTCTGGTTGCAATGCACATTCCGTGGAAAACCAATGAGCTGGTGGACAGACTCAGCAGATCAGTCCTGATCTTGCATGAGTGGTCCCTCAAGCAGTCAGTTGTGAACATGATCTTCAAACACTTGGGTCAACCTTGCTGCTATCTTTTTGCCTTCTCCTCAACAAGTGCAGCAAGTTCTTCCCTCTGATCCCCCTTCCTGGGGAGTCATCAAGGGATGCTCTGATGCATGATTGACCCCCGGGACTCATGTATACATATTCCCCTCTCCCACCTATCCCGAAATTTCTGCAGAAGGCAAGCAGGTTGAGATAATCAGTCATCCTCATTGCTCCCTTCTGGCCTTGACAGATTTGGTTCCTCTTCCTTTGGTCTCATCTAAGATAATAAAGCCAAGACAGGACCTCCTGTCTCACCCATCAGGTTTGCAACATCCTAGTCTTCAGGCCCTCAAACGGACTGCTTGGTTTCTTCAGTTCTGGCAATAGTAAGACAGTCCAGGCTTGCTTCCCTAGTCCATAACATCATTTTAACCTCTCAAAAAGTATCCACCAAGAAGTTCTACAACAGTAAGTGGAAAAGATTTGTTGTATGGGCTAAGAGTAAAAAAATTGATCCTTTCTCTACACCTGTTTCAGGCATTTTGCTTTTTCTCAGTCAGAGAAGGGGCAGGTTTTTATATTATCGAACTTCAATTAGCAGCAATCTCCAACTTTCATGAGAGTAGCCAGTCTCGATCTCTGTCTACTTTTAGATTATGCAAAGCCTTTATGAAGGGCATTTTCTTGCTAAGGCCACCCACTAAAGATCAATCTCCTCATGGGACCTCACTGTTGTGTTACAAGATCTAACTCGAGGACCTTTTGAACCAGCGGCTACTTGTGACTTAAAGTTTCTGTCATGGAAGACAATCTTTCTAGTTGCTATTATTACTTTGGCAAAGAGAATCTCTGAATCGCAAGCATTATCTTCCAAACCTCCATACATAATTTTTCACAAGGACAGGGTTTCTTTACTTACCAATCCCTCTTTTATGCCTAAAGTAGCTACAGAAAATAATATTAACCAATCCATTCAGTTACCAGTATTTTTTCCAAATTTTGCCAACAAAAGAGAGTACACACTTCATCTCTTTGATGTTCGTAGACAACTACAGTTTTACCTGCATAGAACAAAACACCATAGGAATTCAGAACAATTGTTTATAGCTTTCTCAACTAACAAGCTAGGTTGAGCAGTATCTAAAATTACTTTGGCTAAATGGACCACTAACTGCATTACTTTCATTTATTCACAGAAGGGCTTGGAACTGCCTCGACCACCAAGACCACATTTGACTAGATCTATGGCTACTACTTCTGCCTTCTCTTTTAGAATTGCCATTGATATTTGTGCGGCAGCCACCTGGTCAAAATATCACACTTTTGTTGCACACTACAAATTGGATATTGTTTCTAGGAGTAAGACTTCCTTTGGCTCAATGGTGCTCTGGCACATCCTTCCATAAGGGCCACCCAGGAATCACATAATGGGGCTCTTACCCTACCGTGAGGAGGAATGAAGAGGACACCAGATTAGAAAGTTATGTCTTACCATAACTTGGCATCTGTGTTGTCCATCTTCATTCCTTCTCACTTTTCCCACCCAACCATCCCCCTGGGTTTTTCTTCTAGAGGTTCTATGGGAAATGGCGGAACATTTAGGTCCCATGTCTGAGCCTCAGTTGCCTTTTTTCTTCTGTGTTCTGTTTTCTCTTCATTCGATTATGATTCAGCAAACTCAGTTTGAGGTGCTTGGGTGGATGTAGTGCATAGATTCATAGATTAGTACAAGGCTAACTACCCTTATGGGCCATTTTAAGCCTAGCCAATTATCCCATGTGAGACTCAACCCTGCACCTTCAGTTTATAAGGTAAACACTTTAACCATTATGCCAACCTCCCACCCTTATGGGTAGAGAGAGGAGCTCAAGAGTCAGATCCAAGTCTGGAGGATGTGGCTGAGTCGGATCCGAGGTACGGATCCAAGACCCTACCATGAGGAGGAATGAAGATGGACAGCACAGATGCCAAGTTATGGTAAGACATAACTTTCTATTTCATACATATAGGTGCTGAATATTATTTATCAATGTTACAAATGACAGTGGGGAAAAAAATCCCTCCATTTCAGTGATCCTCATCCACCAAACTAGACCTTTTTATTTCTCCCTGTACTTCAACACATGCTGTCCCAGGGAGTTGTAGAGCCAATTACTCCTTCCCACGTTGGGAAAGGTTTTTATTCAAGGATGTTTTAGTGGCAAAGGAAAAAAAGATTTGGAGACTAGTTTTAGGTAGCTCTTTCCTAAACCTGTTTGTGATAGTGCCTAAATTCAAAATGATGTCACTTAACAGTCTGCTACCTCTTCTTCCTAATTCAAGTTTCCTGGTAACACTAGATTTAAAAGATGCTTATCGTCACATTCCATTTCATCTAGACTTGAGGCATTTCTTCAGGTTTTGTGTATCTGGATAACCTTATCAGTTCACTGCCTTACCCTTTTGACAATCCACTGCACCAAGAGTGTTCACAAAGTGTCTATCTCAAGTTATAGCTTATTGCAGGCTAGACAGTATCCACATTTTTCCATATTTAAATGACTTGCTCATCTTTGCAGAGCCTTTCAAAGTGTCAGGAATCTTTCTCTTGCATGAGAGATCTCTTACACAAGCTGGGATTCCAGTAGAACATTCTAATGTTTTTTTTACTCTTCCTCACAGGACTGTTTTCCTAGGGTATCAGCTAGACACCTCAGTTCAAAGAAATTTTCTTCCACAGAAAAAATAGATCTATATCTAGATATATTTCTAAGTTTTTCACTCAGACTTTGGTCACTGTAATGAACAGGATTTTGGGTCTCATGCCATCTATGATTTTCATGATACCCCTGGAAGGACGTCACATGATAAAGATGCAATGATGTTTGAAATCTCTCTTGTCCCAGCACCAACATTCTTTGTCTTTTCAAGTCTCGGTGCTGGGGTTTGTCTTAAGAGAAATTACTTGCTGGAGACAGCCAATATCCCTAAATCCATATCTTCCCTTCTCCGTCCCCATTCCAAAAGTCAGTCAACACACACACACACACACACACACACACACACACACACACACACACACACACACACACACACACACACACACACACACACACACACACACTATGCACCCATCAGACTTTGCTTGGGGAGAAGTTTCAGGAAGGACAAAAATGCAAGGTGTGTGGGGCTCCACGGACAGATGCAAGCTCATAAATATAAAGAGATTGGTTTATAGGTGGTTACTGGGCTAGTGACCTAAAAGGCTTTATAGGCGTAGCCATGTGTACCCAATGTAATACTAGAGAAACCCAGTATAAAGGATCTTGGCAAAACCTGAGATCTTGGTTAGCAACAACTGCCCATATGTAGGAGGGTTTAAGGTGAAATCCCCAGCAGGAATTTACAGTTTCCCATCCAGTCATCCAGGCTACGCTTCAACAAGGTCATAGAGGGACTCTATTTGATGTGAATTGGCAGCCTGCTCCAGAGGAGTGGCAACCTCTGAGAGACATATCTGTCTCTCCAGCAGGTCCTATTTATGTTGCAGGCCAGGTTAATGTCCCTGGAGTGGGCGACCCTTGTGCTATTTGACTTGCGGATGTGCAGCATTTGCATTAGGTTTGGATCCAAGATTGCTCTGTAGGGCAAGCACAAGTCTCCTCTAAGTTGTCTGTACACTTCTGAGTACAGTGACAGTGACTTCAGTCTGGCAAGCTATGACATCTGCTGGAAACCCTGAATTTTCTTGGTTAGATATATCTGAGGTCCCTCATGTTGCTGCAGGTGCCTGGTAACCAATCATTGATTTGTGTAAGTCCCTCTTGAAGTATATTGACATCATTTGGGGATTCAATGATTGCACCTAATTTTAAGTCATCAACAAATTTAGTCAGCCACAGCCTCTCTGTTTTGGCCTGAACATCTGAGAAGTATATTCCAAAGAATAGGGGGCCCAGCACTCATCCCTGTGGAACCTCAGTGGTGTCAGGTCTGCTGGTTGAGGTAAAGTCCCCAACTTTGAGTGTGATCTGTCAGTGAGCCAGTTAGCAACCCACCTGATGACATAAGGGTTGGTATTCAACTAGGAGAGTTTACCAATGATGCCCGAATGTGCGATTGTGTTGAAGGCCTTAGTTAAGTTGAGGTAAGCTTTGTGCACAGATTTTCCTTCGTCTATGGCTCTGGTGACATTTTCAAAGAATTCCACCAGGTTTAACAGGCATGACTTGCCCTTGATAAAATCAAACTATGTCGGATCAAGTGTTTGGAGATCACTTATATCCTTATTTATAAGGTCCATGATGATTCGTTCCATGGCCTTCCAGATAAGGTTGGTTAAGCCTATCGGTCTGTATGTGCCAGGGTCTGTTGCTTTATCCCTTTTATGAAGGGGGATGACTGTTGCTGTTTTCCATTCAGCAGGGACAAAACCAGTACTCAGGCTGTTTTTAAAGAGAATACCTAATGGAGTTGCTAACTCATGTTTTAGAACATTTAAAACACAATCTGGGATGCCATCTGGTCCCATAGAGGCTGTGTTTTTGGCCTTGGAGAGAACATTAATGACTTGGTCTTTGGAGATGCAAGGTTGGGAAGATGTAGAGGGAGTGCTTTGTGTAATGTTTGGAGGGACAGGGGGGTGAAAATTTCACTAAACCTGTCAGCTAATAGGTTAGTTATTTTCTCAGGATCAGTATGTGTGTGATGCCATCCACAGCTAGTTCAGCACACATCTGGGCCCTACCTTTTAAATTACAGATATAGCTGAAAAATGCCTCATGGTTATCCTTAGCTATGGTCTAAACTTTTTTGAAGCTGCCCTTAGAGGATTTTACAAGTTGTCTTATTTGTTTGTTCAAGCAGAGGAGGATGTTCTTCTAGTGCTGGGACCTCTCTTTTTTTATTCTTAGACAGCAACTTCTTCATCTTGTTGTATGACTTATTAATGCTAGATATCCACCAGGGAGGCTATTTTTTTCTTGAGGGTCTTCTTTTGATCCTGTCAGGTACAGCAGTGTCAATACATTTGTGTAAGTGATTGTACAGGGCATCTGTTCTTACCTTAGTATAGTTGTCAATGCCATCTGTGGGAACAGGAGCTTGGAAATTATTTATGCCATCCCTTAGGAGGCTGTAATTAGCTTTGGTGATGTTTTTTAGCCTGATTTCACCTAAGAGGGGTTTGAGTGTTATAGCTACTTCAAATGTGACTGATTTGTGATCAGATTTAACCAGTGAGGGTCCTATACTTATGGTGGTGCAATGGTCACCCATGTTGGTGAGGACCAGATTGAGAATATTTGAGCCCCTTGTGGGGTTGCAGTACTATTCGATGTCTTTCTCTTCCTATGTTGCACTATTCATAACCTTTGGGAGTTCCCACCTTGACAACCCAAACATTCGTCCAGTATACAAAAGACTTTTGCTACTGCATGGTACGTGCAACATTGCACATAGCAGTGCAGCCTATGTAGGCCATAAAGTTGACATTGTCATGTACCATTCCTCAGAACTTATCTGCAGCCAGTCTAAATGCCAGCCTCTACCTTTCTTATGATCACCAAATGTTTCCTTTTTTCAGGTAAGTGTCCCATTGGGGAAAATCTTTGATGTTAAGTTGTCTATCTCGCCTTCATTCTTGCTGGTTGGGATCGGAGCCGATCCTCGGCTCTGACTCGGCCATCTTCTATAGCTCGAGAGCTGTTTACTGGCTCGAGGCTACCCCTTATCCCATGATGCCTAGTGCTAGCTACCCAGATCTCGTTTGCCACTTCAGCTGCGAGGCGTGGTTCATACTGGCTCAGGCTCATATAACTTTCTTATTTAACTATTTCTAGTCAAATTAATCTTTCTACTGAGATTTTTTCTTGTTTTAAGTTGTAATCTGTAACTTAGTGTTAGTTTAGTCTCTTGGTAGTCCTTCCCTTAGAACTCGTTTAAATTAGAGAGTTCTCCCCCACCCCCAACCCCCTATCCCTTCTTGTAGGTTACGGTTAGTTTAATCCCTTCTTTCTTTCTTATTGTTAGGTAGCCGTTTAAGTTAGAGGCTTCCTAGTTATAAAAAATCTTTAGCTGTAGTTTACTGTGTGTTTTTTGCCTTTGTTATTAGTGTTGTGGTATTCTGTTATCACCATTCGGCCAAAAATCACTGTAGTGTCTTACGGGTTATTTTGCGGGTATGTCTAAAGAATCCAAAGTGTCTGGATTCAAGAAGTGTGACTCATGCTGTCAGAAAATGTCTCTGACAGATGGTCACACTTTTGCACCTGCAGGACTCTTATTCCATATGCCATGCATTCAGTCCAAGAGTTCTGCAGGAGTGCAAGAATAAACTTATTCTGAGGGGTCTTCTCAAGCCCCAGGATTTACCGGCCAAGGCTCAGCCTGTGAAATCCCCAAAACCGACCAAATCGTCGGCTCCAAGCTCGGAGCCGTCATTGGTTCAAACTTTACTAACTACTTTGGTTCCGGCCGGAACCGAGGAGACTATCTCCCCGTCGGCTCCATCAGTGTCCTCGGAGCCGTCGCGGAGCCACAAGAGGCTGAGGTCCCCTTCATTAGAATCCATACATTCGGCTCCTCGGTGTCCCCTGCTGCAAAGTGAGTGCAGTCACAGATCCTCCCACTCCTCTCGGTCCTCTAGGCTCTCGGATCACGACATGGAGAGAGTGGTCAGTAGGTTATTGAAGTCGCAGGCACTTGCCAAGATGTTGTCCAGCCCTCTTCAACAGGTGTCGGCTCCATCCACTGCTATCGATATTCATCCTCCGACTCCATTGAGCTCGGAGCCGGAGTTCGTTGGGGTTCGAGTCGTGGAACCGTCGGCTCCGATAACTATCCCTCCTTCGGTTCTGTCGTCTGTTCTGATTCCCACGATGGTGCCGTCCGTCGAGGGATCTGGGTGCCAAGGCTCCCTCGTCTGCTCCGAGGGGGCGAGTGGCATCGGACCCTTGTCCGACCCCGTTCTCCCTCTCGGAGCTTCGCCGCAGGTGAGCTCGGCTCCTACATCGGCCTCGGAGCTGTCTCCCTTGGTGCGGAGAAGGATTCCGATTTCCTCAGAACCGGAGCCTTCTCGGCATCATGGCAGGGACGCCTTCGATGTCATGAGGAGTGTTCTGGCCACTGAGTCAGCTCCACATTCGACCTCATCGGCTCCGTCCCCTGTAGTACCTGTGTTAACCTCTGCTCCTCCTCCAGACACCAAGCGTGGAGAACCGGCGCTCCAGGCACCCCTCTTCCTCTTCTTCTTCCGAGGCCTCCCCTGATCATTCAGAGGAACCTCCTCAGAAGAAGTGCAAGAGGAAGCACATTGACTCCCCTGAGTCTGTCACTTCTGATACAGACTTAGATGAATTGGAAGGGTCCCCGAGATCCCCCTCTGAAGATGTTTCCTTCTCAGACATCCTAGAAATGCTTAAGCAGAGGGGGAACTGGACTCCCCTAGCCCCTACCGAGGATGAGTCCTTCCACCTCCTGGGTTTCTCCACCTTTCGATCCACTCATGTCAGTAGTGGCTCGAAAGGCTTGGTCAGCTCCAGATACAGTGGAACCAACCCCAAGGAGACCCGGCAAGTTTGTCACTGCACCCATTGATAAGCAGTTCCTTACTAAAGGTGTTCCTGTGGATAACTTGGTGGTAGCAGCAGCCACTAAGAAAGAGTTAGCGGAAACTTCTGCGTCTGTCCATCCTCTTAACAAGGAGTCCAGGACTATGGATAGATATGGGAAGTGAATGTTTGCTTCAGCGACCTTTTCTATGAGGTCACTGAATTACTTATGCCATTTTACCCAGCTTCAGAGGGATCTCTTTAAAGAGCTGGGATATACCCTTCAGGATCCATCAGCTGAAGGGGCTCAAGCCAAAGTGGCTTCTCAGCTGGCGACCCTTAATTCTGTAGTCAACTCCTCCATGAGGCTCATTTCCTATGCAGCCGATGGTGCGAGTAGAGCCGCAGGTACAGGCGTGGCCCTTAGGAGACACTCATGAATGTGGCTGTGTAATTTTGCGGAACCATTTAGAGCATCATTCACCAACACCCCCTTTGATGGTTCCTTTCTCTTTGGACCACAGGTGAAAGACACTCTCACTAGGTGTGAACAAGAAGACAAGACTCTCTCTGCCATGGGAGTCCGTTTTTCCACTCCTTCCAGACCATACCACAAGGGTCAGAAGAGAGGTAAAATGTGGTTTCAAAAATCCCAGGGAGCCTCGCCTTACACAGTTAACGATTTTTCCTCCAGGGGCAGAGGAGGAAACAACAACAACAGACGCCGCCCTCGTGGCAGAGGGGGTCCGCAGAACCAGGGCAGCAGAGAATCCTTCTGAGAAGCCATTCCAGCATCCCTGTAGGGTTGTCCGGCTGCCCACCTCTGGAGGCAGTCGGGGGAAGACTTTCACTGTTCCCAAAAGCCTGGCAAAATATAACGCAAGACAAATGGGTACAGTCAATCATATCTGGACGTTATAAAATTCCCTTCTCTCAACCCCCCTTACCGTCAAGCAAATCCCTTCCAGATGTTCCACCCAATCTGAGGGACCAAGCAGTCATAGAAGTTTCAAGACTGCTAGAAAAAAAGAGTCATCCAGGAAGTCCTGGCAGACCAACACGGATCCGGAACTTGCTCAAGGTTCTGTTTGGTACCAAAAAAGACAGGGGACTGAAGACCGATTCTGGATCTCAGCAGACTAAACAAGTCTGTTCTAAGAACAAAGTTTTGGATGGTCATGCTACAGTCCATTCTACCCTTTCTGGGTCAGGACAGTTGGATGTGTTCCATAGATCTTCAGGATGCGTACTACCACATCAAAATGGACAGGTGCTCCAGGAAATTCCTTCGCTTCCGGCTGGGAGCCAGTCATTACCAGTTCAGAGCTCTGCCCTTTGGTCTCACCACAGCCCCCCAGGGTGTTCACCAAATGTATGGCAGTGGTCACGGCTCACCTGAGACGTTGAGGATTCCAGGTGTTTCCATATCTAGACGACTGGCTCCTTACTGCTACTACCAGGCATCACCTTCTACAAGCCAGGGACTACACAATCACTTTTTGCTCCCAGCTAGGCATTACAATAAACTTCGAAAAATCTGCTTTGTTGCCCTGTCAATCTATTACCTATATAGGAGCAGACCTAGACGCAAAGAGTATGTTCGCAAGGCTACCACCAGACAGAGTGACCACAATTCGACAGCAAGTACAAATTCTAATGCAGTGCAAAAGGGTCCAAGTCAGGATGGTTCTTCAAACTCTGGGTTCCATGACAGCGGCAGTTCCTCTAGTCCCTCTGGCACGCTTTCATATGAGAATTCTTCAGTGGCTTCTGTTCACATATTGGTCCTTTCAACAGCTGTCCATGTCTCACATGATCATGATTACAGACACATGCAAAAAGCACCTTTCCTGGTGGATGGTCTCCCCACTAGTCTCTCAGGGCAGACCATTCATTCAGCCCCCTCCGGTTGCCACAGTGACCACAGATGCCTCCCTGATAGGGTGGGGAGGGGAATTATCAGGGCAGGACAGTCCAAGGCACTTGGCAGTCTCACGAGTACCATCTACATATAAACATCCTAGAAATGAGAGCTGTGCTCTTAGCGTTGCAAACTCTTCAGGAATCTCTCCCTTCTGGGACCATTGCAATTCAAACGGACAACATGTCAGTGGTTTGGTACATCAACAAACAGGGTGGAACCAGGTCCTACCCCCTATGTCGAGCACTCAGACTCTGGCAGTGGGCGATCACCTCCCAACGATTTCTGATTGCGATGCACATCCCTGGAAGGTCCAACGTCATAGCAGACAGGCTCAGCAGAGCTATTCTCATGCCTCACGAGTGGTCTCTGAATCAGGAAGTTGCAAATCTTATCTTTCGCAAATGGGGACAGCCTTGCTGCGACCTTTTTGCCACCCCCTTCAACAGCAAATGCAGCAACTACTTCTCCCTTCTTCTGCTTCCAGGTCACACACCCAGAGATGCTCTAGTCCACGTTTGGCCTCAGGGTCTTCTTTATGCCTTACCTCCGTTTCCCCTGATACCGAAACTCATACAGAAAGCAATATCGTTGGGTTGCAAAATGATCCTCGTTGCCCCCCTACTGGCCTCGACAGATATGGTTTCCGTTCCTGCACCATTACCTTCTCGATCAGCCCTGGACTCTGGATTCCATTCCAGATTTGCTGATTCATCAATCAGGCGGGCTGCATCAATCCCTCGAAACACTCCAGCTCACAGCTTGGTTGCTCCACTTCCAACCGTAGCCAGGCTTCCCAACATTTCCCCGGCTGTACGTGAAATTATTGTCTCCTCGCACAAGTCTGCCACTAGAAGGACTTATGCTAGCAAGTGGAAACGTTTTTCTTGTTGGGCAGAGGCTAGGAACACAGATCCCCTTTCAGCCCCAGTGCACGAAATCCTGGAGTTCCTAGCAGAACTTTTTCATTCTGGGTCCGCTTCTGCTACAATCAGGGTTCAATTAGCCGCTATTTCAAACTTTCATGTTGGTTTCTCTAATGCAAACATCATGTCTCATAAGCTATGTAAAGCTTTCCTAAGAGGGACTACTCTCCTTAGACCCCCAGTGAGAGATCCCCCTCCTCCTTGGGACCTAAATTTAGTACTAACCTCCTTAATTTTGCCCCCTTTTGAACCTGAGCATCCTGCTCCATTAAGTTTTTATCTTGGAAAAGTCTCTTTCTGGTAGCTATTACTTCAGCCAGATGCGTCTCTGAACTTCAGGCACAATGTGTCCGTCCTCCTTACTTAGTTTTTCATAAGGACAGGGTAGCTCTGAGGATTAATCCCTCTTTCCTTCCGAAAGTCTACTCCGAAAATAATTTAAACCAAACCATAGACCTTCCCGTGTTTTTTCCCAACCACACCAACAAGGCAGAATACAAATTACGCAATTAGATGTTCACAGACAACTGCGTTTCTACCTGCATAGGATGAAGGACATAAGGAAATCGGACCAACTATTCCTTTCCTATGCTCTGGGCAAACAAGGTCATCCAGTCTCCAAATTGACCTTATCCAGGTGGTTGTCTCACATTATTACTTTCATTTATCAATTGAGAAACAAAGAGTTGCCTATCAAACCAAAAGGTCATTCCACTAGGGCCTTGGCCACCTCTGTAGCATTTCAAGCTAGGTTGCCCATGGATTCTATCTGTGCAGCCGCTACGTGGGCAAATCCTCATACCTTTATTTCTCATTACAAGCTAGATATGGTTTCCAGGAGCAGAACTGACTTTGGTTCCACTGTTCTGAAGAGTCTGTTCCAATGAGCCACCCAGGATTGTAGGTGCTAGGGACGCTGTCCCAACCAGCAAGAACGAAGGCGAGATAGACAACTTAACATAAAGAAGTTATGCACCTATCATAATGTTCCATGTTAGCTGTCTTCATCTCGCCTTCTTTCTTGCGTCCCAGCCTCCATCCCCCTATCCTATTGGACCGAAAGGAGTTCAAGTTTCACTGGCTGAGTGTTCTCTGGTTGTTTCCTCTACTGACTTACAGAGTATGACAGGTGTGCTCAACATTTTGTTTGGAGAGGTTCATTCTCTAGCTATGGCTAGGGTTAGCTATTTCAAACGAGATCTGGGTAGCTAGCGCTAGGCATCATGGGATAAGTGGTAGCCTCGAGCCAGTAAACAGCTCTTGAGCTATAGAAGATGGCCGAGTCGGAGCCGAGGATCGGCTTCGATCCCAACCAGCAAGAAAGAAGGCGAGATGAAGACAACTAACATGGAACGTTATGGTAGGTACATAACTTCTTTTTCTTTTTGCTGCTACATGTTTTTGAAGTTAATGTCATCTAGGAAAGGCAAGTGCCTTTACCTTTGTGGATGTCAGATTCCACACAAAGACAGCCACGATCAGTGTTTGTTTTGCCCTAGGGTCTGAACACAATTACAAGTCTTGCACGATTTGCCAGACGTTCGGCCCCAACACACATCATAGTCATTTGTTGGCTCTTAACATTTACCTTGAAAATCAACAACTGAAAAGGCTAGCTTTTGGTATGGAGGGCACCACAGGTCTGTCTGGTGAGCCACTGAAGAAGGCCAAAAAGATCAGACCCTAGTCTCTCACTGTGCGTCTGGATTTTGACTTTTCTCTCAAGGCCAGTGAAGGCCTGTTTGATCTCTGATGTTCTCCATGTTTCACTGTTGCAATCATCACATTTGGGTTCTCTGCCTGCAGGTAGCCCTCAGCCGGCCTGAATACCAGAGTCTTCGTATTTCTGCATCGGATGCTGTCGCTTCTTCCCTTATATTAGGTCAACAGGGGTATAAAACATGCAGCGGATGCCATTACATCAGTCTTTCTTGCCACGCGGTGCCCAAAGCAGAAACAGTTCGCAAGTGCCAGTCGGCCGTCTCCTGAAATTTTCGTTTTCGAGTTTCAGACCCGAAGTCTTCAAAAAAAAATAAGTACCCCGTTTGGGATCCTTTTTCTTGCTCCCACCGATGTCAGTAAAAGTTAACAATTGTCTTACCTGTGGAAAACAAATACCTCATAGAGATTTCCATTCTTACTGCATCCCCTGTTTAGGCCCAGACCACAACGTCCCTCGCTGTTGGTTTTGTGCCTTGTTCAACACCTGAACTATTCGTTGTCCGGCTATTTTTGCAGCCAATTACTTTTGTACTCTATCTCAGTACTCCGAAATTTCTTCGTTAAGCCATCCAACTACCAATCTTCTGAAAAAAACGTAAGGATAAAGACAGACAGACCGCATAGGTCCAAAGCTGCTGACAACGCTTCCGTTAAGCTAGTCACCAGTCTGTTGGTACTCAGTGAGGTGCTTTCGCAGCCTCGGATACCCGCTATTTCAGATTCGCAGGCCTCTACTGAGACCCATTTGGAGTCTGGTATGCCACGAAATGCTTCTTCGACTATGGAACATGCGGATGTCTCTACCTTGGATGGGTCCGGAGCCGCTGTGCAGGCACTGGCTTCTGAGGGTGTATTCAGGCCTACAGACATTCATATTAAACCAACGCTATCGTTTCCATCCAGAAGTTCCAAATTCCTCAGGCCAAAATCTCGCACTACGCCTAGAAATCCGATGACCAAGCCGCAGACTCCGGCCCATATGCCTAAAAAACAAATGCTTAGAATGGCTGAAGACCTTATTACCTTAATTAGGGGAAGCCAGCCTTCCCCCTCTAAGAGACCTAGAACTGATTTTCTTTTTGATTCTTCTGATCAGGAATCTGATATTTCTACTCAGTCTGGTTACCAGGATTTGCCCATATCTACTTATGAGGATTCTGATGCAGAGGATTCCATTCCCTCTGCTTCCCCTCCAGAAGATTTTTCTTTCGGTGAAACCTTGCATACTCTTAGGGAGCATTTCCATTGGAAAAGCCAGGATTATTCTGAGTCCAAAAAGAGACTTAGGGAATTCTTACTCTTACTCTACCTCCAGCTCCCAGAAAACCTGACAGGTACTACAAGAGTACCTGACTTTCACAAGTTCCTCTACAAGAATCCTTCTGCGGATCCAGAGACCATTTCCCAAGGACCAAAAGGCGTTAAGGCTACTGCTGCCAAAAATCCTACCCCTTCTGATAGAGATTCTAGAGCCTTAGACAGATGGGGTAAGAAGGTATACACTTCTGCTACTTTGGCCATTAGGGCTTTAAATTGCCAGTTTCATATGTTAAAGTATCAGCAGCATATTATGGGACTACTTAAACAAAAAATTATGTTGATTCCTGACTGTGCTGAACACAAAGACTTGCAAGATGTAATGCATTCTGCAGAAAAAGTTGGTAAACATACTTTGCAATGTGATTTTGACGCTTTAGAAGCATCTTGCAGGGCTGCTGTCACTGGGTCTGTACTTAGAAGGCTTGCTTGGCTTAAGCAACAAAACTTGCCAGATCTTGTTAAAGCTAAATTACTGGATGCTCCCTTAAACCAGGACTGCCTTTTTGGCAACAAGGCAGAAGAAGTCCTCAAAAGGATGGAGGAAAAAGCTAAAGCTATACAAACTGTTAAAGATTTCCTACAAGTACAGCCTCCCAGATTCAGTAGGCATTGGCCTTCAAAGAAGTGATCTTTTCCAGCCCCTTCCAGGCCTTCTCAGTCCAAAACCAGGAACAGCAGATCACCAAGGCTACAGTCTCAGGCTATGCACAGATCTAAGCAGTGGGGGGCTCCCACTTCTAAAGCAGGGAGTAGTAACCCCCCCCCCCGCCCATGGAAAAATGGTACAGTGACTTAACCTTAACCCTTCCTAGCCCTGCTCAACTACCTGCTCCCTTAGGAGGAAAGCTCGCCCTGCATGCAAAAAACTGGGAACTCATTACCCAGAACAAATGGGTTTTGAACATAGTTTCCCAGGGATACAGATTCCACTTCCACATACTACCAACCTCAAATGGTTGGCCAGACCTACCCCCAAATCAGTGGGCAGAGGCCCAACAGCAGGTTCTCTCTCTTTGCAGTATCAGGGCTATTCATCCTGTCCCAGCAGAACAAAGTGGACAAGGTTTTTATTCAAGACTTTTTCTGGTACCCAGAAAAGACAACTCCTGGCGTCCTATACTGGACCTCTCTATTCTCAACACCTTTCTGGTGGTTCCAAAATTCAAAATGCTAACTCAACAGCTTCTTCCTATGCTAGCCCAGGATGCCTAGCTGGCAACCCTAGACTTTAAGGAAGCTTGCCTGCACATCCCAATAAGAAGAACCTGCAGACAATACCTGTGTTTCTAGGCGGGCTCCATGTACTTTCAGTTCTCTGCACTTCCCTTTGGCTTACCTACTGCGCCCAGGGTGGTCACAAAGAGTCTAGCTCCAGCCATTGCATTTTGCAGGCAGAGAAATATTCAGATTTACTCATACTTGGATGATTGTCTGATTCAGGCAGAAAGCAAGGACTTGATATTACAACACCTGGCATTCGTAAAGAAACTTCTAACCTCACTGGGGTACATTATCAACGAAAAGAAATTTCACCTAGTACCCTGGCAACAGATTGTATTCCTAGGAGCAAGTTTGAACACAACTTCCCAGATGGCATTCCTCACTCCGGAGAAACAAGATGTTCATCGTGTTACACTGCTGCAGTCATCACACTTGGGTTATCCTGCCGTCAGGCGGTCCCGCAGTCGGCCCGAGTTCCAAAGTCTTGGTCCGGCGTCGGTTGCTGTCGCTTCTTCCCTGACGTCAGTGTGCCAGGGGTATATAAGATGCAGCCGACGCCATTTTCTTCAGTCTTTCTTGCCGCGCAGTGCCTGAAGCAGAAGCAGTTTGCAAGTGCTGGTCGGCCGACTCCTGAGATTTTCAAAGTCGAATTTCAGATCCGACGTCTTCAATAAAGCTAAGTACCCCGTTAGGAAAACTTTTTTCTTGCCTCAGACCGATGTCAGAAAAAGTTAATAATTGTATTTCTTGTGGGAAGCAAATACCTCATGAGGACTTCCACTCTTACTGTATTCCATGCCTAGGCCCTGATCACAACGTCACTAGTTGTCGGTTTTGTGCTAGATTTAACAAGCGCACTATAAAAAGGCGTTTTGATTTTGCTTTACACTACTTTGGGCGAAGGTTCAATTATACTATGCCGTCCGATCAGCCGACGACCTCAATACCGAAAAAACGCAAAGACAAGGGTAAAGACAGGCATCCGAGGTCCAAAACCGACGACGAAACCTCTTCTAGGCCAGTCGCTGGTTCGCCGGTTCTCAGTGAGGCGCTTTCCCAGCCCCTGACACCTGCTACCTCAGAGCCACAGGCCGCTTCCGACTCCCACGTGGAGACAGCTAGGCCTCTGGAAACTCAAGGTATTGGGCCTACGGAAACTAATCCCTCAGATGGGTCCGGAGCCGCTGAGCAGGCATCGGCTTCTGAGGGTGTTTTCAGATCTTCAGAGCTAACCATTAAAACAACAGCCAAGACAAAGGTACCATTAAAGACAAAGAAACAAGTACAGCATTCTTCTGGACAGTCCTCCATGCCTAAGAAACAGATGCTTAAAATGGCCGAAGACCTCATTACTCTAATCAGGGGTTCCCACCCCCCTCCTGAGAAAAGGCATAGGCAGGATGCAGACTATGACTCCTCTGATCAGGTTTACATTTCCTCTGATTCCTCTTCAGACCAGGGATACTCTCTACCCCCCTATGAGGACTCTGATGCTGAAGAATCTATCCCTTCAGCCTCCCCTCCTGAGGATTTATCTTTTGGGGAAACTTTACATACCATGAGGGAGCATTTCCATTGGGAAAGTCAGGATTACTCAGAATCCAAGAAAAGGCTCAGGGATTTCCTCTTATTGCCTCAGCATAGGCCCCTGGCTATTCTGCCTGTGCTAGATATTGTGGATGATGTGTTCTCTGAATCCAGCCTATCTCCTGACTCTTTGTCCCCTGCTCCAGCCAAGCCAGATAGGTATTATAGAGTCCCTGACTCTCACAATTTTCTTTACAAAATCCCTTCTGCTGATCCAGAAACTATTTCCCAGGGTCCAAAGGAGGTTAAGGCTTCCATTGCAAAAAATTCAGTACCCTCTGACAGAGATTCCAGAGCTTTGGATAGATGGGGGGAAGAAAGTATACACGTCTGCAACTTTAGCAGTAAGAGCTTTAAATTGCCAGTTTCACATGCTTAAGTACCAACAACATTTAATGGCTCAGTTAAAACAGAAAATGCTTGCAAGCTCAGAAGCTCCTGATTGTAAAGAAATGCAGGATGTATTGCATGCAGTTGAACAGGTGGGAAAACATGCTCTGCAATGTGGATTTGATTCTTTAGAGGCCTCTTGTAGAGCCGCAGTTACAGGTTCTGTTATTCGAAGACATGCTTGGTTAAAAGAACAGAGTTTACCTGATCATGTTAAGGCAAAATTATTGGATGCTCCTTTACAGCATGATACTTTGTTTGGTGTTAAGGCAGAAGAGGTGTTAAAGAAAATGGAGGATAAAGCTAAATCTATGCAAACAGTCAAGGATTTCTTACAGGTACAGCCACCTCGCTTTAGCAGAAATTGGCCAACTAAGAATTGGTCCTTTCCAGTGTCAGACAGGCCACACAGAGGCAGATACAGACGCCCAAGAGGCAGATTTCAACCCCAAGGCTCAAACAGACGACAGTGGGGCACCTCAACCCCAAAAGGAGGTGACGACAAGTCTCAACCTTACAGGAAGCAGTCACAATGACATTCCTCGTTGTATGCCAAGCACATCTCTTTTGGAAGACCCTTAGGGGGAAAACTAGCACTTTTTTCTCAAAACTGGCAAACAATCACCCAAGACAAATGGGTTCTGGATATTGTGTCTCAAGGCTACAGATTCCACTTTCATACTTTACCAAGGCTAAAAGGAATGCCAGACCTGCCACAAAATCAATGGGCAGAGGCACAAAAACAAATTTCAGCCCTCATGGACATGAGAGCTATTCAAAAAGTGCCACAACAGGAGCAAGGACAAGTATTTTACTCAAGGCTGTTCCTGGTCTCCAGAAAGGACAAGGCCTGGAGGCCCATACTAGACCTTTCAATTCTGAATACTTACCTGGATATTCCGAAATTCAAAATGTTGACATTACAGCAGCTTCTACCCATGCTGGGCAAGAAGGCTTGGCTTGTTACTCTGGACCTCAAAGAGGCATACCTGCATGTCCCTATCAGACAAAGTTGCAGAAGATACCTCAGATTCAAAGCTGGTACAATGCACTACCAATTCTCTGCACTGCCATTTGGCTTATCTACTGCGCCCAGGGTCTTCACAAAGTGCCTGGCACCAGTAATTGCATTTTGCAGACAAAAAGGAATTCAAATATACCCATACCTGGACGACTGCCTCATTCAGGCAGAGACAAAGGTCATTCTTCTACAGCATCTGGCGTTTGTAAAAAGGTTGCTAATTTCTCTAGGGTACACAGTAAACTAAAAGAAGTCAAAACTAGTGCCCTCGCAACAGATTACATTCCTGGGTGCCAGCTTAAATACAATGGCCCAGATGGCTTACCTCACGCCAAACAAGTTCAACTAACTCAATATTTTCAATTACTGGCAAAAATGTCCCATCTCCCTGCAAGAAAAATTCTGCAGGCCCTGGGATTCATGGCATCCTGCATACTACTAATACCATATGCCAGACTGCATATGAGAAAATTACAATGGTACCTAAAAAGTGTTTGGACTCAACACTCTCACAGTTTAGAAGCAGTAATACCAATGATTCCCTGCCTACAACAGGAGTCTCGATGGTGGGCTCAGGCATGTCACCTAAACAAGGGTCAGCCTTTTACCCAACCCACAGCCAGGCAAACTCTTAACAACAGATGCTTCGGATTACGCCTGGGGAGCACACATGGCAGGAAAATGCATTCAGGGCAAGTGGACCACAGACCAGATGCATCTTCACATCAATCAAAAAGAGATGTTGGCTGTTTAAAATGCCCTAACAGCTTTCAAGGACCTTCTACATCCAGGACAACTATTACTAAATGCAGACAACACTACAGTAATGTGGTACATAAACAAGCAAGGGGGCACTCATTCTTATTCCCTATGCAGGCAAGTCATGACCTTGTGGAACACAGCTCTAACGTACCAAGTTCACCTGCAAGCACAATTCCTGCCAGGAAAGAAGAATACTCTGGCAGACGATCTAAGCAGAAATATCATGGACCCTCACTAATGGAAATTGAATCTGCAGATCGTCAGCATGGTAACGCAAAAATGGGGATGCCCAGACATAGATCTTTTTGCCTCCCCACTGAATTGCCAACTACAAAAATTCTGCACAAGGACTTATCACAAACAAGCATGGAAAGTGGATGCTCTTCTGTTCAGCTGGAAAAACCTAAAAGTTTATGCCTTCCCACCACTGCCTCTCCTTTCAAAGGTACTCCTAAATGCCAGACAAGAAAAAACACAAATGATCCTGATTGCTCCAGACTGGCCACGCCAGCACTGGTACCCTATCTTAAGGAACTTGGCTCAGGGCCCACCATGGATTTTCCCTCAAATTCCACACCTTCTAACTCAACAAAGCAATCAGATCCTGCACAGTCAGCTCAAAACCCTAAACCTGGCTGTATGGCAGATACATTAGCCAAACAGGCAACACCTCTCTCTAAAGCTGTTATGGATGTCATTTTGGAGGCCAATAGGCCTAGCACCAGGAAAGCTTACTCAGAAAAATGGAAAAGATTCTGCGTCTGGAACCAGGCTCAAAGCCTTGACCCTCTTGTTCCAAACATTCCTCAGATTTTACAATACTTATCTGAGATGCTAGACAGAGGCCTATCCTTCTCATCAATTAAGATCCACGCCTCTGCCATTTCAGCACATCACAACACGGATCCTCCTTTATTCTCTCATCCCTTGCTAAAGCAGTACCTCAGAGGGGCGAAAAACATAAGACTGCCCTGGAGAGCACCAACACCAACTTGGGACCTCAATTTTGTTTTGGAAAAACTGACCCTACCACCTTTTGAGCCAGCCAATACAGCCGATCTAAAAATGTTGTCATGGAAAACAGCTCTGCTCCTGGCAGTAACTTCAGCACGAAGAGTCTGAGCTACAGGCATTAATGGCAGTGGAACCTTTTATAATTTTTCATCAGGACAGGGTATCTTGAAGGACAAACCCTTCCTTTATGCCAAAGGTGGTATCTAGTGTGGCTCTTAACCAAACCATCCATTTGCCAACCTTTTATCCAAACCCACAGAATAAAGGGGAGAAACTTCTGCATTCTTTGGACATACACAGGCAGCTACGCTTCTACTTGGACAAAACAAAAGCCTTCAGGAAAACTGAGCAACTGTTTGTGGCATATGCTGTAGGATCACAGGGCAAGGCTATCTCAAAGCAGACTATATCCAAATGGATAGGACACTGTATTCGGTACTGCAACACACAGCATGGAAAATCAGTCCCAAATAACATCAGACCACATTCCACCAGGGCAACAGCCACTTCAACAGCCTTTCTCAGAGGAGTACCTACCAAGGAAATTTTGGAGGCTGCAACTTGGAGTTCAGTGCACACCTTTACCAAGCATTACCACCTGCCTCTTTACTCTAAATCCAGAGCAGGATTTGCCACTGCAGTTCTACAGGGCCTCATAGCCAATCCTAACTCTTTATAGACCAGCCACCCAACCTTAGCTTTGGGATTCTACCCATGTGTGATGACTGCAGCAGTGTAACACGATGAACATAGTACAGTTTTGTACCTACCATAAATGTAGATGTTTGAGTGTTCACACTGTTGCAGTCCAGGTTACCCTCCCTCCATCCCCTCTGAAATAGCTGGACTTATCTATACCTTTCTATCCTATACAACCTTTGGGGTGTATTTGCTGGTAACTGAAGTTATTGTTTTTATTTTATATGTATATTTTTGATTAGCAATATGTATTGCCTACCTACTTGGGGGCACCTGACATCTGGGGCAAGAAAAACTGAAGAAAATGGCGTCAGCTGCATCTTATATACCCCTGGTGCACTGATGTCAGGGAAGAAGCGACAGCAACTGATGCCGGACCAAGACTTTGGAACTTGGGCCGACTGCGGGACCGCCTGATGGCAGGATAACCCAAGTGTGATGACTGCAGCAGTGTGAACACTCGAACATCTACATTTATGGTAGGTACAAAACTGTACTTTTATTTGACAACCTACTTCAAACTATTGGCCTCCAGACCCCAGCTATCTGCAAGGAAAATACTACAAGCTCTGGGGTTCATGGCCTCTTGCATTCTACTTATTCCATATGCAAGACTGCATATGAGGAAACTCCAATGGTATCTAAAAAGCCTATGGTGTCAACATTCTCAGGACCTGGAAACAATGATTCCTATCATTCCTTGTATAATGACAGAGTTCCTTTGGTGGGCAGCGGCCTGCTACCACAGCAAGGGATCCCCTTTCGCTCTACCCTGTGCCGCCCAAACCCTAACAACAGACGCATCAGACCATAGTCTGATGGGGGGCTCACATGGCAGGGCAGTGCATTCAGGGCAAATGGAACCTGAGACAGATGCACCCGCATATCAAGCAAAAAGAAATGTTAGCTGTACCTTCAAAGACCATATTCTTCCAGGACAACTATTGGTGAAGACAGAGAACACCACAGTTATGTGGTACATAAACAAGCAACGGGGAACTCACTCGTGCCCTGTCTGCAGACTAGCCATGGCTCTGTGGAACACAGCCTTGAGCTACCAAGTACACCTACAAGCACAATTCCTGCTAGGCAAACCAAATTCACTGGCAGACGACTTAAGCAGAAATCTCATGGACCCACACAAATGGAAACTAGAACCCAAAATATTCAACCTCTTGAGGAACAAATGGGAGACTCCGGAGGTAGACCTGTTTGCCTTCCCTCAGAACTACCAATTGAACAAATTCTGAACAAGAACTCCCCACAGTCAAGCTTGAAAAGTGGAGGAAAGCCTCTCTGTTTATGTCTTTCCCCCTCTGCCTCTCCTCTTGAAGGTTCTACTAAAGATCAAACAGGACAAGCCAAAGGCAATACTGATTACACCAGACTGGCCACGCCAGCACTGGTACCCCCTCTTGTGCAGTATGACACTGCTACAACCATGGCACCTGCCTCAGACCCCTTCCCTGCTGTCCCAGCAGGATGGCCAGATTCTGCACCCTCAGCTTCAAACCCTGAACCTTGCCACCTGTCTTATTCTTTGAGCTCTCCTCCAGCATCCCTCAGCAAGCAGGTGCTGGATGTTATTCTGGAGGCAAGGAGGCCTAGTACTAGAAAATCCTATGCTGAAAAGTGGAAAAGATACTGTTCCTGGAGCCAGGCTCAGGGGATGGGCACAACGGTGCCCAGTTTACCTCATATTCTAGAGTACTTAACAGAAGTGCTTCACAAGGGCCTATCCTTCTCATCAATTAAAATTCATGCCGCTGCCATTTTAGCACATTATAATACTGAGCCACCCCTCTTCTCTCACCCCTTGCTAAAACAATTCCTTAGAGGGTCCAAAAATGTAAGTCCCCCCAGGAGAGCTCCCACTCCAGCCTGGGACCTTAACTTTGTATTGGAAAAGCTCACTTTTCCCTCCTTTGAGCCAGCTGCTACAGCAGAGTTGAAATTCCTTTTTTGGAAAACAGCCTTCCTTCTAGCTATCACTTCAGCAAGGAGTGCCTGAATTACAGGCTCTCATGGCAGTGGAACCCTTCATTATCTTCCATGAGAACAGGGTTTCCCTCAGGGCTAATCCTTCCTTTATGCCCAAGGTGGTGTCTAGTGCGGCCCTAAATCAGTCCATTCATTTGCCTACTTTTTTCCTTAATCCACAAAACAAAGGGGAACGAATACTGCACTCTCTAGATGTGCACAGACAACTTAGATTCTATTTGGATAGGACTAAGCCTCTCAGAAAATCTGAACAACTGCTAGTTGGCTTTGCTGCAGAGGCAAAGGGGAAGGCCATTTCAAAGCAAACCATTTCCAAATGGATAGCCCATTGCATTCATTTCTGCTACAAGCACCATGGAAAACCTACCCCACAGGGGATAAGATCACATTCCACCAGGGCTGCATCTTCCACAGCAGCATTTCTCAGAGGAGTCCCTACTAGGGACATCCTAGAAGCTGCTACCTGGAGCTCTGTACATACCTTCACCAAGCATTACCACATGCCTATCTTTTCTAAATCCAGAGCTGGATTTGCCACTGCAGTCTTGCATGGCTTAATAGCTGGCCCTAATGCTCTTTAACTTCCTCCTCCCTTCCTTAGCTTTGGGAATCAACCCAAATGTGATGACTGCAGCAGTGAAACATGAAGAACATAGTACAGTTGTGTACACTTACCATAAATGTAGATGGTCGAGTGGATTCACTGTTGCAGTCCTGGTTACCTCCAGCCCCCTGACTTCTCTTGGCTCTACCTTTCCTTCTTGTTGGTATATTTATTTTTTCTTGTGTATTTGCTTTTTGATGGGGGTGTACCATATCATATAATTGCTTCCTATTGTGGGGGCACCTGACAATCTTGGGCAAGAAAAACTGATGTAATGGCGTTGGCTGCATATTTTATACCCCTGACATCAGGGAAGAAGCGACAGCATCCGACACAGAAATCCGAAGACTCTGGTATTCAGGCAGGCTGAGGGCTACCTGCAGGCAGATAACCCAAATGTGATTACTGCAACAGTGAATACACTCGAGCATCTACATATATGGTTAGTGTACACAACTGTACTTTTCCCAACCTGCAGCAGGTACCATTTTGGAAGCTGTTAGGGAGGATGCCACTAGCATGTCCGCAGAGACGCTGAAGATATCCATTCAGGGTGGTAAGGGGGAAGTGCAGCCCACTTCTTCGGGTATCCCTAGCGCTGCCCCTCCAGCTTATCTGTCTCATGCTATCCCTCCACCCGACCTAGTGCCTATACATATATCAGCTATTTCTTCACAACCTGGGGTGATCTTCCTGTTAAGAAATTAAAACAGAAATATGTTTCCTCTTCCAAAGGTCCTTCTCCTGATTGGCAGGCCTTCTCACAGGGAATTCTGAATGCATTTCTAGCTTTAAATCCATCCTTTGCTCAGCCTTTAATTTCTGTTACTTCCTGCACTCCCAGGAGATCAGTAGAGGAACAGGATTCTCCTGGAGAAGAAGAAACATCTTCATCAGATGGATCTTTGATCTACACCTCTCAAATAGAGTCTACTCTAGGCTGTGCTTACCCAGAATTAGATGATTCTAACAGTGGGGATTTTCCTGAGGAAGATTTGTCCTTTGGAGAAACTATTTCTAGAATGAGAGACTACTTCAAATGGGAAAGCAGTCAAGTATCAAGCTAAAAAGAGAGATTACGACTTGTTGCAGATGGATTCTCCATCTCCCTTGGCCATCCCTCCTGTTTTCCCTGCTTTTCTGGATGCATTTGTCTCTGTGTCAGAGTCCAGATTCTTAACCTCCAGCCTCAAAACAGCCTGACAGATTGTGTAAAGTCCCTGAGGACAGCAAGTTTTTATGTAAATGTCCTCGATCCTGCAGTTATTTCCTTTTCTGTAGAAAACACCTTCTAGACTTCCCTCTACTAATCTGCTCCCTTCTGGCAAGGATAGGAAAATGATGGAAAGGATAGGGAAAAAAGTGTATATTTCTCTACCCTGGCTTTCAGAGCCATCAGCTACCCAGACCCACATGTCAAAATATGTTCTGGCATTGCTTTCCCAAGCTTCTCAGCTGGTATCAGACACTCCTGATTCTCCAGCCAAGGCTCAGCTTGCTTCATTATTGTCTACCTCAGCCCAGGTGCTTAGGCATTCTGTTAAATGCAGTTATGACCCAGCTGATGTTTCTGCAAGTATCAGCAGCTTCAGATTCTGTCCTAAGGAGGTACTTATTGTTGAGACTCCAGCCTTTGCCTGATGATGTCAAAGCTAAAATTATGGATGCACATCTGGACAATGATGCCTTCTTTGGTCCTAATGTTGCAGCCCTTTTCAAGTCCCTACAAGACAAAGGGAAAGAGTTTAAAAAACTGAAATGCATATTTGTGTCTCCAGTACCTTAATACCATAGAAACTACCCTTCCAAGACACAATTTGTCAGAAGGAAACAATGCAGATGTTCTTCATCTCACATTGCTGCAGTCCTTACACTTGGGTAGTCCGCTGTCCTCGGTCGGCCCGAATATCAAAGTATAAGGCTGACGTCGGTCAAGGCGCATTAGACTGACATCAGGACGTCAGGGTACAAATGCGCATGACCAACGTCATATCCTCAGTCTTTTTTGCCGCATGGTCCGATGCAGAAGCAGCGTTGCAAGTGCCGTTCGGCGTTCTGAAATTTTTCGAATTGCGGAGTTTCAGACAGAGTCAAAGTTGGCTAAGTATCCCGTTGGGGAATATTTTAGTTTTTTCTTGCCTCAGTGGTTTACCGGATGTCAGAAAAAGTGAATAACTGTATTTCTTGTGGGAAACAGATACCGCATAGAGATTATCATACTTTGTGTATTCCTTGTTTAGGGCCTGAGCACGACGTTGTTGGGTGTCGCTTTTGTGCTAGATTCAATAAGCGCACTATTAAGAGAAGGTTAGATTGTGCCAGGTTAGTCTTCGGGAAGCGGTGCAATTATAATATGCCGTCGGATGCTCCGGCGTCCGCTTCTTCAAGAAGCGCAAGGATAAAGCAGCTAAGCCCAGGCAAGAAGAGTCGTCCGTGCGGACGCCGGTTCTTTAGAGGTGTCGGTGGAGCCGGTGGTTCGCCGGAGGTTTCTCTGGAGTCCCAGGGGGAGACTTTGTTATTGCAGGATGTGGCCTCTCAGGAGGCAGGTCAGGCTGAAGGGGCTTCTCAGGTTACTGTGCTCCCCTCCCTTCCTAGGGTGGTTAGGCCCTCTCCTTCTGTTTCCAAGGCTTCTCCCAGAGGCAGGCCAGGTTTAGCTTCAGTTAGTGTCACTCCTAGTTCTTCAGGATCTGTGCCCAAGAAGCATATGCTTAAAATGGCAGAAGATTTGATTACTTTGATTAGAGGTTCTTTGCCCCCTCCTGATAAGAGACCTAGGGTGGAACCTGAGTTGGGGAGTTTTGAGCAGGCCTCGGATGTTTCAGAGTCTTCGGCTGAAGACTTGCAGGAGTATTCTCCTTATTCTGATTCTGATGTGGATGATTCTACTCCTTCTGCTTCTCCTCCTGAGGATTTTTCTTTTTCAGACTCTTCATTCCATGAGGGAGCATTTTAAGTGGGAAGGTCAGGACTTCTCTGATTCCAGGAAAAGGCTTAGGGAATTTTGTTTTACCCCAGCATAGGCCTTTGGCTATACCTCCTGTTCTGGATGTTGTGGAAGATGTGTTTGCAGAGGCTTCTCTTAATCCTGATTCTTTGCCTCCTGCTCCTGTTAAACCGGATAGGTATTACAGGGTGCCTGAAGCTCATAAGTATCTTTTTAAGAGTCCTAGGGCGGACCCAGAAACTGTTAGTCAGGGGCCTAAGGGTGTTAAGGCTTCTGTTGTTAAAAATCCGGTTCCTCCAGATAAAGAGGCCAGGGCTTTGGATAGATGGGGAAAGAAAGTCTATACTTCTTCCACCCTAGCTATGAGGGCTTTGAATTGCCAGTTTCACATGTTGAAATACCAAAACTATCTACTTTCTCAATTGAAGTCTAAGGTAGATGCTCTGGCGGAAGGTATTGAGTGTAAAGAGTTACAAGATTTAGTACATGTTTCTGAACAGGTGGGTAAGCATTCTTTGCAATGTGGTTTTGATGCTGTACAGGCCTCGTCTAGGGTGGCTGCCACTGGGTCAGTTCTTCGCAGGTACGCCTGGCTGAGGGATCAGAATTTATCTGACCATGTTAAGACAAGGATTTTAGATGCTCCTTTACAATCTGATGTGTTGTTTGGTTCACCTGTTGAGGCAGTCTTAAAGAAAATGGAAGACAAGGCTAAGTCTATGCAGACTGTTAAAGATTTTTTGCAGGTTCAGCCTCCGAAGTTTAGTAAGAATTGGCCTACCAAGGGGTGGACGTATCCTTCTTATGATTCCCAGTCTAGGGGTAGATCTAGACGTGGTAGGGGCAGAGCTCAGGGCTCTTTCAGGCCTAGAACAGGGAGTTCACCTGCACAGTCTTCGGTGAGGGCAGGGGTCAGTCCTTTCGTAAACAGACCCAATGACCTACCTTTTCAGCTGCCAGAGCCTTCTCGTCTGGCAGCACCTTTGGGAGGAAGGTTGGCACTTTTCAAGGAAAATTGGAGTTTAATTACCCAAGACAGATGGGTATTGGATATCATACACCAAGGTTACAGGTTTTATTTCCATACCTTGCCTCCTTTCAAAGGCATGCCAGACGTTCCTCCTCAGCAAAGAATACAGGCTCACAAACAAATTTCTCTGCTACTTCAAATAGGGGCCATACAGCCGGTCCCTATGCCAGAAGTGGGCCTAGGTTTTTATTCTCCCCTGTTCCTAGTACCAAAGAAGGGGAACACGTGGAGACCAATTTTGGATTTATCTATCCTCAACACTTATCTGGACATTCCCAAGTTCAAAATGTTGACGTTACAACAGCTTTTACCTCTGCTGGGCAAAGATCATTGGATGGTAACTTTGGATCTCAAGGAGGCTTACCTTCATGTTCCTATCAGACTGAGTTGCAGGAAGTATCTGCGTTTTCGGGCTGGGACTTCTCATTATCAGTTCTCTGCATTGCCCTTTGGCTTATCTACTGCGCCCAGCGTGTTCACGAAAGTTCTGGCTCCAGTGATAGCTTTCTTCAGGCTAAAAGGAATACAGATCTATCCTTATTTGGACGATTGCCTGATTCTGGCTCAAGGAAGGGAGGAGCTTCTTCATCATTTGGAATATGTGATAGCAGTGCTAAGATGCCTGGGGTATTCTGTGAACGAAATAAAGTCCAGTCTAGTACCCTCTCAGGACATGTGCTTTCTGGGTGTAAGACTGAATACAGCATCCCAGATGGCCTTTTTGACCCCGGACAAACAAAATAATCTTTCCCTTTACTTTCATCAATTGTCTCATCAGTCCAGGCTGACTGCAAGGACAGTCCTTCAAGCCTTGGGGTTCATGGCATCTTGTATTCTGGTGCTTCCCAATGCCAAACTGCATATGAGGAAGCTACAATGGTATCTCAAAATGTATGGACACAGCACTGCCAGGATCTGGACACTGTCATTCAGATAATACCTTGCATTCAAAAGGAGTTTTTGTGGTGGGCTCAGGAATGTCACCTAAACAAGGGACTCTCTGTGACCCGGCCAGAGGCGAGTCAGATTCTAACGACAGATGCCTCAGACAAAGCTTGGGAGCTCATCTAAATGGAAAGTGGATACAAGACAAGTGGCCTGCCAGACTACAACATCTACATATCAACTTGAAGGAGATGTTAGCAGTCCAGTTTGCATTAATAGCTTTCAAGGATTTACTTATTCCAGGGCAGGTGTTGATTCTAACAGACAACACAACTGTCATGTTGTACATCAACAAGCAAGGGGAACACATTCTTATCCTCTATGCAGGCAAGCAATGATTTTGTGGGAGACTGCTCTCAGTTTACAGCTAAATCTTCAGGCAAGGTTTCTGCCGGGAGCACAGAACTCCTTAGCAGATGTGTTGAGCAGACGAATTATGGATCCCCACGAGTGGAAATTGGATCCTCAAGTATTTCAGAAATTGACAGTGTCATGGGGAACTCCAGACATAGATCTGTTCGCTTCTCCACTAAACCACCAGCTGCCAAAGTTTTGCATAAAAGGTTTCATCCCACAGCTTGGAAAGTGGATGCTCTTTCTTTCAATTGGAGCAATCTTCATGTGTATGCCTTTCCACCTCTGCCTCTCCTCCCAAAGGTACTTCTAAAGGTCAGACAGGACAAGCCAAAGATGATTTTAATAGCTCCAGATTGGCCTCGACAGCACTGGTACCCATTACTGAGAAGTCTGGTACGGGAGCCTCCATGGCCTTTGCCTTGATTCCACACCTGTTGTCTCAGGAGAACAGTCATTTACTCAATGTCAAGCTTCACTCTCTTCACCTAACAGCCTGGCATATTCTGTTTTGAACCATAGAGGGTCTCAACTTCCACAGCAAGTTTTGAATGTTATTTTGGAAGCTAGAAGGCCTAGTACAAGGAAAGTGTACAGATAAATGGAAGAGATTTTTATTTTGGAGTGCAGCAAAGGATTTTGATGTTTCTGAGCCTAATTTAAGTGTGGCTCTTCAATATCTTACTGAGTTACTGGACAAAGGTTTGTCCTTCTCTTCTATTAAGGTTCATGCTGCAGCAATTTTGGCTCATTATGACTGCGACCCACCATTGTTTTCTCATCCTTTGTTCAAGCAATTTCTTAGAGGGGCAAAGAATATAAGACCCCCACGTAGAGCTCCTACTCCTGCTTGGGATCTCAATTTTGTGTTGGAGAAACTTACTCTGCAACCTTTTGAGCCTGCAGCTACTACTGAGTTGAAATATTTATCTTGGAAGACTGCTTTTTTGTTGGCCATTACCTCTGCAAGAAGGGTTTCTGAATTGCAGGCACTTATGGCGGTTGAGCCTTTCTTAATTTTCCATAAGGATAGGGTATCTTTGCGTACTAATCCTTCCTTTATGCCTAAAGTGGTTTCTAGTGTGGCTTTAAACCAAACTATTCATTTGCCTACTTTTTATGCAAATCCCCAAAATAAAGGGGAAAAGATTTTGCACACTTTAGATGTACACAGGCAGTTGCGATATTATTTGAGCAGAACTAAAGGGTTCAGGCAGTCTCAGCAGTTATTTGTTTCTTTTGCTTTGAGTTCTCAGGGCAAGCCTGTGTCAAAACAAACTATTTCTAAGTGGATTGGGTTTTGCATTGCTTTCTGTTATTCCCATCATGGCAAGGAGATTCCAGCTGGGATTAGGCCTCATTCCACTAGGGCTACTGCCACTTGACAGCTTTTTAAGGGGTGGCAACTAAAGATATTCTGGAGGCAGCTACTTGGAGTTCAGTGCATACTTTCTCTAAGCATTATCACCTTCCACTTTACTCTAAATCTAGGGCTGGTTTTGCCACTGCTATTTTACAGGGCATTTTGGCAGCTCCTGCTCCTTTATAGTTTTGCCATCCTCCCTTACCTCTGCTTTGGGATTCTACCCAAGTGTAAGGACTGCAGCAATGTGAGATGAAGAACATAGTACAGTTTTGTACCTACCATAAATGTAGATGTTCAAGATCCACATTGCTGCAGTCCAATTACCCTCCCTCCTTCCCTCTGTAGTTAGAGGCGGTTGTGTGGGTTGGATTGTAAATATTGTGTATATTGTATATATTGTACATATTATTAGTGCAAGGGTGGTTGGTTGGTTGTTTGCTGTCTTTTGGTTTTGACCTTTCTTTTTAGGGTCTTCTGACATCTGGGGCAAGAAAAGACTGAGGATATGACGTCGGTCATGCGCATTTGTACCCTGACGTCCTGATGTCAGTCTAATGCGCCTTGACCGACGTCAGCCTTATACTTTGATATTCGGGCCGACCGAGGACAGCGGACTACCCAAGTGTAAGGACTGCAGCAATGTGGATCTTCGAACATCTACATTTATGGTAGGTACAAAACTGTACTTTTCCCTTCTTCCCATAAGAAAGGGGCTCATAGACGGGGATCTTCCAGACCTCATCAATCCCCTGCTCAAAAGACCACCTTTCAAGACAGGCCAGGTAGTCACAGACTACCTATCAAATCTTTCAAACACACCCCTTTCCTAGCACCTATCTTCTCTTCCCTCTTGGACAAGTATCTCCACTGACAAATGGTTCCTTTCCATTATCCAAAATGGCTACTACATGGTTTTGAAATCTGTCCCTCCCTTCATGGGCATTCTACAACCTCATCAGGACCAGATTAATCTTGTTCCCTCAAATCCTAGAATACTTGCTAAATCAAGGATCTATTCAAGAAGTTCCATCACTTCAAAAAGGAAGGGGGTTTTACTCAAGAATGTTCCTAGTCCCCAGAAAAGATGGTCCTTGGAGACCAATTTTAGACCTCTCACATCTCCACCTTTTCCTCAAAGTGCCAACCTTTCATATGCTCACTCTGCAAACTCTTTTCCCCCTTCTGCTACCCCAGGCCTTTCAAGTCACTGTGGACACCAGGGATGCATACCTGCATCTCCCCATTCATCTGCAGTACAGGAAGTTTTTACACTTTTCTGTTGCTTCCTCACATTTTCAGTTCTGTGCTTTGCCCTTTGAACTCTCTTCAGCATCAAGGGTATTCACAAAATACTTAGCACCTGTCATTGCCTTCTGCAGACTCCAGGGAATACTGATCTATCCTTATCTGGATGACCTGCTAATTCAAGTAGTCCACCGAGACACAAGGGAAACTTAGTTTTCACTATCTCCCTTCTCTAAGGCCTGGGGTTCACCCTAAACTCCAACAGGTTCTCTCTCAATCCTTCCCAGGATCAGATTTTCCTAGGATGAAGACTAAGGATAGATTGGATGGTGACTTTCATCCCCCCTCAGAAAGTGGAAACTTTACTCAGCTACTTCCACCATGTACTCCACTTAACCTCCACCTCTGCCAGGGAGTACTTGCATATACTAGGGTTCATGGCATCACTCATTCACATGCTAGTCCTAGCCAGACTTCACATGCAAAAAATCCAGTGGTTTCTAAAAACTCTTTGGAGCCAGCTTGCCCATTCTCTGGAATTTATACTCCCTCTTCTCCCATACATAAAGAGAGAAATACAATGGTGGGTTCAACAGATTGTACTGAACTCAGGCCTTCCCTTTCAACAGCCAACTCCAGTTCAGGAGCTCTACACAGATGCCTCAGACATAGGGTGGGGAGGAACTCTGGGTCACTTAAAAGTCCAGGGCCTTTGGTCTCCCTCAATCAAGAAACATATCAATGCAAAGGAAATGAGGGCTTTGATTCTGGCACTCCAAGCCTTTCATTCTTCCCTACTCCCAGGACCTCTGAAGTTATTCATAGACCACACTAAAATTCTTTGGCATGTCAGCAAACAGGGGGGGGCACCAAGTCATACTTGCTTTGTTTGCAGGCTTGGCCTTCAAGCCTAGGAGATTGCCTCTCAAGTGAAGGTTTCTTTGCAAGCAGTTTATATTCCTTCGGCTCACGATGTGCTAGCAGACACTTTCAGCAGGTCTGTGACACAAGCCCACAAATGGATGCTTCACAGGGATGTGTTCCTGGGCATTCTCCACCGGTGAGGTACTCCTCGAATAGACCTATTTGCCTCCCCCATGAACAGACAATTTCCAAAGTTTTGTGCCAGAGTCCCAGACCCTCTACTGTGGAAGGTGGATGCCCTATCCTTCTCATGGAAGAGAATGTTTCTTTATGCATTCCCCCATTTCCTCTCATTCAGAAGGTTCTATTGAAAATACAGCAGGACAAGCCAAAAATCTTGCTGGTGATTCCCTTTTGACAAAGACAGCACTGGATGTTCATCGTGTTTCACTGTTGCAGTCATTACTCTTGGGTTATCTTGCTGACAGGCTACCCTCAGTCGGCCAGAATTCCAAAGTCTAGGTCCGGCGTCGGTTGCTGTTGCTTCTTCCCTGACGTCAGTGCGCCAGGGGTATAAAAGATGCAGCCGACACCATTTTCTTCAGTCTTTCTTGCTGCGTGGTGCTCAAAGCAAAAGCAGTTCACAAGTGCCGGTCGGCCGACTCCTGAGATTTTCAAATACGAATTTCAGAACCGAAGTCTTCATTAAAGCTAAGTACCCCATCGGGGAAACTTTTTTCTTGCTCCAGACCGATGTCAGAAAAAGTTAACAATTGTATTTCTTGTGGGAAGCAAATACCTCATAAGGATTTTCACTCTTACTATATTCTTTGCCTAGGCCCTGATCACAACATTGCTAGCTGTCGGTTTTGTGCTAGATTTAACCAACGCACTATTAAGCGTCGGCTCGATTTTGCATTTCTTTACTTTGGCTGAAATATAATGCCGTCGGAACAGCCGACAACCAGAGTTTACAAAAAACGTAACGACAAGGAAAAGGATAGGCATCCGAGGTCCAAAACCGACGACGAGGCCTCTGCTAGGCCAGTCACCAGTTTGCCGGTTCTCAGTGAGGCGCTTTCGCAGCCCCTGGTGCCTTACTACCTCAGAGCCACAGGCCTCTTCCGACTCCCACGTGGAGCCGACTGGGCCTCTGGAAACTCAAGGTATTGGACACTCGGAAATCATTCACTCAGATGGGTCCGGAGCCGCTGAGCAGGCATCGGCTTCTGAGGGTGTCTTCAGACCTACACAACTATATATTAAGCCATCTTCAGCTTCAAAGACAAAGACTAAAGCAGCTCTAAAGACAAAGAAACAAGTACAGCATTCTCCTACTCAGACTTCCATGCCTAAAAAACAGATGCTCAAAATGGCCGAAGACCTAATTACTTTGATCATGGGCTCCCATCCCCCTCCTGATAAGAGGCCTAGGCAAGAGACAGAGTATGATTCTTCTGATCAGGTTTCTATTTCCTCTGATTCCTCTTCTGAACAGGATTATTCCACGCTTCCCTATGAGGATTCTGATGCTGAAGAATCCATTCCTTCAGCCTCTCCTCCTGAGGATTATTCTTTTGGGGAAACCCTGTATACCATGAGGGAGCATTTCCACTGGGAGAGCCAAGATTATTCTGAATCTAAGAAAAGGCTCAGAGACTTTCTGTTACTTCCTCAGCACAGACCCCTTGCTATTCCACCTGTTCTAGACATTGTAGATGATGTATTTTCAGAGTCCGCCCTGTCCCCTGACTCTTTACCCCCTGCACCTGCCAAGCCAGACAGATACTACAGGGTCCTGTATTCTCATAAATTCCTATGTAAAAACCCTGCTGCTGACCCAGAAACTATATCTCAGGGTCCCAAAGGGGTTAAAGCTTCCACTTCAAAAAACCCTGTCCCCTCTGATAGGGATTCTTGGGCTCTAGACAGATGGGGGAAAAAAGTCTACACTTCTGCTACCTTGGCCGTAAGGGTTTTAAATCATCAGTTTCATATGCTTAAATATCAGCAATATTTAATGTCACTTCTTAAACAGAAATTGTTGACAAATACTGAATGTTCAGAGAACAAGGGATTGCAGGATTTATTGCATGCAGCTGAACAAGTGGGAAAGCATACTTTGCAATGTGAGGCCTCTTGCAGGGCCACTGTTACAGGTTCTGTTATTAGAAGGCTTGCTTGGTTAAAGGAACAGAATCTGCCTGATCATGTTAAAGCAAAATTATTAGATGCACCATTACAGCATGATACTTTGTTTGGTACTAAAGCAGAAGAGGTGTTGAAAAAATGGAGGATAAAGCAAAATCCATGCAGTCAGTTAAGAATTTCTTACAGGTACAGCCACCCAGGTTTAGCAGGAACTGGCCTTCTAAAAATTGGTCCTTTCCAGTGTCAGACAGACCACAAAGAGGCAGATCTCAGCCCCAAGGCTCATACAGGCCTAAACAATGGGGTGCTCCTACCTCCAAAAGTGGAGAAGACAAAACATAACCTTACAGGAAACAGTCCCAATGACTTTCCTCTGCCAGATCCAAGCACTTTTCTTTTGACAGCCCCCTTAGGGGGAAAACTAGCACTTTTTTCATCAAATTGGCAAATGGTTACCCAAGACAAATGGGTCCTGAACATAGTGTCCCAAGGCTACAGGTTCCACTTTCACACTCTACCAAGGTCAAAAGGTATGCCAGACCTGCCACACAATCAATGGGCAGAGGCACAAAAACAGATTACAGCCCTTATGGATATGAGGGCCATTCAGCAAGTACCACAACAAGAGCAGGGGCAAGACTTTTCCTAGTACCCAGAAAGGACAAAACCTGGCGACCAATACTGGACGTGTCTATACTAAATACATTTCTGGAAGTTCCAAAATTCAAGATGTTAACTCTACAGCAGTTACTGCCCATGCTGGGCAAGAAGGCTTGGCTCATAACTTTGGACCTAAAAGAGGCATACCTGCATGACCCAATCAGACAGTCTTGCAGAAGATACCTCAGATTCGTAGCTGGCTCAATGCATTATCAATTCTCTGCACTGGCCTTTGGCTTATCTACTGCGCCCAGGGTCTTCACAAAATGCCTGGCACCAGTAATTGAGTTTTGCAGACAAAGAGGAATTCAAATATATCCCTACTTGGACGACTGCCTAATTCAAGCAGAGAACAAAGACATTCTTCTAAAGCATCTGGCGTTTGTAAAAAGATTACTAATTGGCCTAGGGTACACAGTAAACGAAAATAAATCAAAACTAGTGCCCTCTCAAGAGATAGTATTCCTGGGTGCAAGCTTAAATACAACTGCCCAGATGGCTTATCTCATGCCAGACAAACAAATACAGCTTACTTCTTACTTCAAGAAATTGGCAACAAAGACCCACTTATCTGCAAGGAAAATCCTGCAGGCCTTGAGTTTCATGGCATCCTGCATTCTACTAATTCCATATGCCAGACTGCATATGAGGAAACTACAATGGTATCTAAAAAGTGTTTGGACTCAGCATTGCTACAGCCTGGAGACAGTAATTGCACTCATTCCCTGCCTTGCAACAGGAGTTTCGATGGTGGGCAGAAGCCTGCCATTCAGTTTACCCTCGGCCAGTCAGACACTGACAACTGATGCATCAGATTATGCCTGGGGGGGCCCATATGGCAGGAAAATGTATTCAGGGCACATGGCCTGCAAACCAGATGCATCTTCACTCACATCAATCAAAAAGAGATGCTAGCTGTTCAAAATGCCCTGACAGCTTTCAAGGACTGGCTTCATCCAGGACAGCTACTGATAAAGGCAGACAGTACTACAGTCATGTGGTACATAAACAAGCAGGGAGGTACACATTCCTACCCCCTCTGCAGACAAGCAATGACCTTATGGGATACAGCATTGGCTTTTCAAGTTCACCTGCAAGCACAATTCCTGCCAGGAAATACAAATACTCTGGCAGACGAACTAAGCAGAAACCTCATGGATCCCCATGAATGGAAACTGGATCCACAAGTCTTCAGCATGATAACAAGGAAATGGGGATGCCCAGACATAGATCTATTTGCCTCCCCTCACAACTGCCAATTGCAGAGATTTTGCACAAGGATGTATCACAAGCAAGCATGGAAAGTGGACGCCCTATCCTTCAGCTGGAAAAATCTAACAGTATATGCCTTTCCTCCACTGCCTCTCCTTCCCAGAGTACTCCTAAAGGTCAGACAAGAGAAGCCAAAAATGATACTGATTGCACCAGACTGGCCACTCCAGCACTGGTACCCAATCCTAAAGAGCTTGTCTCAAGGTCCAGCATGGATATTGCTTCAAACTTCTCACTTGCTGACCCAACAAAACAATCAGATCCTGCACATCCAACTCAGGACCTTAAATCTGGCAGCATGGCAGATAATGTAGCCATTCAGAACACTCCTCTTTCAAAAGCTGTCATGGATGTTATCTTGGAGGCCAGGAGGCCCAGTACCAGAACATCTTATGCAGAAAAATGGAAAATATTCTTTGCTTGGAACCAGGAACAAGGCATTGACACGCGTGTACCAAATATCCCTCAGATTTTACAATACCTAACTGAGATGCTGAACAAAGGCCTTTCTTTCTCATCAATTAAGATTCATGCCTCTGCCATTTCAGCCCATTGCAATATGGAACCACCTATCTTTTCTCATCCTTTAATAAGGCAGCACCTCAGAGGGGCCAAAAACATTAGGCCTCCAAGGAGAGCACCAATTCCGGCCTGGGACCCCAATTATGTTTTGGAAAAACTCACACTGCCTCCTTTTGAGCCAGCATCAACAACAGATATAAAATTCTTATCCTGGAAAACAGCTCTACTCCTAGCATTAACCCCTTAGACGAGTCTCGGAGTTACAAGCACTCATGGCTGTGGAACCTTTTATCATTTTTCATCCAGACAGGGTTTCTCTGAGGACAAACCCTACATTTATGCCTAAGGTGGTATCCAGTGTGACCCTCAACCAAACCATTCACTTGCCTACCTTTTATCCAAATCCACAGAACAAGGGTGAGAAAATTCTGCATTCTTTGGACATACACAGGCAGTTACACTTCTACTTGGACAGAACAAAAGCTTTCAGAAAGACTGAGCAACTTTTAGTGTCATATGCTGCTGGATCACAAGGAAAGGCTATCTCAAAACAGACTATTTTTAAATGGATAGGCCATTGCACCCGTTTCTGCTATTTTCAGCATGGCAAAACTGTGCCTAAGGGCATTAGGCCTCATTCCACCAGAGCAGCAGCCACTTCAGCAGCCTTCCTCAGAGGAGTACCAACCAAAGATATCTTAGAGGCTGCAACTTGGAGTTCAGTGCACACTTTCACAAAGCATTACCACTTACCTCTTTACTCTAAGTCCAGAGCAGGCTTTGCCACTGCAGTTCTGCAGGGCCTCATAGCCTCTCCTAATCCTATTTAGCCCAGCCACCCATCCTCAGCTTTGGGATTCAACCCAAGAGTAATGACTGCAACAGTGAAACACGATAAACATAGTACAGTTGTGTACCTACCATAAATGTAGATGTTCAAGTGTATTCAATGTTGCAGTCCAGGTTACCCACCCACCATCCCCCTTTTCTTTGCTGGGACTTATCTGCACTTCTCTATCCTATACAACCTATTTGGTGTATTTGCTTGTAGATGAAGGAAATGTTATTTTTGTGCATGCATTTTTATTGTCATATTTTTCAGCCTTCCAATTTGGGGGCACTTGACATCTGGAGCAAGAAAAAATGAAGAAAATGGCATTGGCTGCATCTTTTATTCCCCTGGCGCACTGACGTCCGGGAAGAGGCGACAGCAACCGACGCCGGACCTAGACTCTGGAATTCTGGCCGACTGAGGGTAGCTTGCCAGCAGGGTAACCCAAGAGTAATGACTGCAACAGTGAATACACTCGAACATCTACATTTATGGTAGGTACACAACTGTACTTTCTCTCTTCTTCTGCATTTAGCCAAGGGCAATCATCACAAGATGTTCATCGTGTTACACTGCTGCAGTCATTACCCTTGGGTTATCCTGCCGTAACGTGGTTCCCCAGTCGGCCTGAGTTCCAAAGTCTTGGTCCGGCGTCGGTTGTGGTCACCTCCTCCCTGACGTCAGTGCTACAGAGGTATATAAGATGCAGCCGACACCATTTTCTTCAGTCTTTCTTGCCGCGCGGTGCCCGAAGCAGTTCGTGAGTGCCGGTTGGCCGACTCCTGAGATTTTCATTCCGAATCCAGAACCGAAGTCTTCTAAAAAAGTTAAGTACCCCGTTTGGGAAACTTTTTCTTGCCTCAGACCGATGTCAGTAAAAGTTAATAACTGTATTTCTTGTGGGAAGCAAATACCTCATAAGGATTTCCACTCCTATTGTATTCCATGCCTAGGCCCTGACCACGACGTCACTGGTTGTCGGTTTTGTGCTAGGTTTAACAAGCGCACTATTAAACGTCGGTTTGATTTTGCCCAACACTATTTTGGCAGAAAATTCAATTACACCATGCCGTCGGAAATTCCGACGACCGTAATGCATAAAAAGCGCAAGGACAAGGACAGGCATCCGAGGCCCAAAACTGACGACAAGGCCTCTTCTAGGCCGGTCGCCGGTACTCCGATTTTCAGCAAGGTGCCTACGCAGCCCCTGACGACCGCTTCCACAGAACCACAGACTGCCTCCGACTCCCACGTGGAGCTGCCTGGGCCTTCGGACGCACTAGGTTTTCAGCTTTCCAATCCTAACCCTACAGAGGGTACTGAAGTAGCTGAGCAATCCACAACTACAGAGGGTGTTTTCAGACCTACTCAGTTAACCATTAAACCCTCTGCTAAGTCTAAACCCCCCTTAAAAGCAAAGAAACAGACACAACTCTCTCCAGGACAGGCTTCCATGCCTAAGAAACAAGTGCTAAAAATGGCCGAGGACCTAATCACCCTGATCAGGGGATCCCATCCCCCTCCTGATAAAAAGGCCCAGACAGGATGCAGACTATGAATCTTCTGACCAGGTGTCCATTTCCTCAGACTCTTCCTCAGACCTAGGATATTCTTTACCCTCTTATGAGGATTCTGATGCTGAGGAATCAATTCCATCAGCCTCTCCGCCTGAGGATTACTCCTTTGGGGAGACCTTGCATACCATGAGGGAACATTTCCATTGGGAAGGCCAGGATTACTCAGAATCCAAGAAGAGGCTCAGAGACTTCATGTTATTGCCTCAACACAGACCCCTTGCTATCCCGCCAGATTTAGATATTGTGGATGATGTGTACATTGAATCCAGTTTAAACCCTGACTCCGTACCCCCAGCCCCAGTTAAACCTGATAGATATTACAGAGTCCCTGACTCTCACAAATTTCTGTACAAAAGCCCTGTTGCTGACCCTGAAACCATTTCTCAGGGACCCAGAGGGATTAAGGCCTCATCAGCAAAAAACCCAGTTCCCTCTGACAGAGATTCCAGAGCATTAGACAGATGGGGAAAGAAGGTATATACGTCTGCAACTTTAGCAATGAGAGCCTTGAATTGCCAGTTTCACATGGTAAAATATCAGCAATTTTTGATGTCTCAGTTGAAACAAAAGATGCTTCCAGATTCAGATCCTCCTAACTTTAAAGAAATGCAGGATTTATTGCATGCAGCTGAACAAGTGGGAAAACGTACTTTGCAATGTGGGTTTGACTCCTTAGAGGCCTCCTGTAGAGCAGCAGTTACAGGCTCTGTCATTAGAAGGCATGCTTGGTTAAAAGAACATATGTTACCAGGTCATGTTAAGGTCAAATTATTGGATGCACCTTTGCAGCGGGATGTGCTGTTTGGAGTTAAGGCAGAGGAGGTATTAAAGAAGATGGAGGATAAGGCAAAATCTATGCAAACGATGAATGATTTCGTACAGGTTCAGCCTCCTCGTTTTAGCAGAAATTGGCCAACAAAGAATTGGTCCTTTCCAGTCACAGATAGACCTCAAAGGGGAAGCTGCAGACGTCCAAGAGGTAGAGGTCAGAAACAAGGCCATTACAGGCCTCGACAATGGGGTACACCAGGCCAGAAAGAAGGGGAAGACAGGCCTCAACCTTATAAAAAGCAGCCTCAATGACTTTCCACTGCAGCTGCCAAACAGCTCTCTCTTGGCAGCCCCCTTAGGAGGAAAACTTGCACTTTTCTATCACAACTGGCATTGCATCTCCAAAGACAAATGGGTTCTCAACATTGTATCTCAAGGTTACAAGTTCCACTTTCACACTCTGCCAAGGCTAAAAGGAATGCCAAATTTGCCACCAAATCAATGGGCAGAGGCTCAAAAACAAATTACAGCACTCATGGACATGAGAGCTATTCAAAAGGTACCACCACAGGAACAAGGACAAGGATTTTACTCGACTCTTTCTTGTTCCCAGAAAGGATAAAGCCTGGAGACCCATTCTGGACCTTTCTTCACTAAACACTTACCTGGATGTTCCGAAATTCAAGATGTTGACACTACAGCAGCTTCTTCCCATGCTGGGCAAGAAAGCTTGGCTCTTGACTTTGGACCTCAAAGAGGCATACCTGCATATCCCTATCAGACAAAACTGCAGAAGATACCTCAGATTTCTAGCTGGTTCAATGCACTATCAATTCTCTGCACTGCCCTTTGGCTTATCTACTGCGCCCAGGGTCTTCACAAAGTGCCTGGCACCAGTAATTGCATTTTGCAGGCAAAAAGGAATTCAAATGTATCCATACCTGGACGACTGCCTGATTCAAGCAGAAAGCAAGGGCATTCTACTAAAGCATCTGGCGTACGTAAAAAAGTTATTAAGTTGCCAGGGGTACACAGTAAATGAAAAGAAATCAAAACTAGTACCCTCACAACAGATAATATTCCTGGGTGCCAGCCTGAACACAACGGCCCAGATGGCTTATCTCACGCCAGACAAGCAAGGACAACTGACTCAATATTTCCATTTAATGGCAACAAAGACCCAACTCCCTGCAAGAAAAATTCTGCAGGCCTTGGGCTACATGGCATCTTGCATACTACTAATTCCATATGCCAGACTGCATATGAGGAAACTACAATGGTACCTAAAGAGTGTATGGTCTCAACACTGTCAAAGTTTGGAAACAGTTATACCACTAATTCCTTGCCTACAACAGGAGTTTTGATGGTGGGCACAAGCTTGTCATCTCAACAAGGGACAGCCTTTCACTCAACCCACAGCTAGGGAAACACTGACAACAGATGCATCGGATTGCACCTGGGGAGCACACATGGCAGGAAAATGTATCCAGTGCGAGTGGCCCACAGAGCATAGACATCTCCACATCAATCAAAAAGAGATGCTACCTGTACAAAATGCTATTATAGCTTTCAAGGACCTGCTGCATCCAGGACAATTACTACTAAAGACAGACAACACCACAGTTATGTGGTACATAAACAAGCAAGGAGGCACACACTCCTACCCCCTCTGCAGACAAGCCATGACCTTATGGAACACAGCTCTAAACTACCAAGTTCATCTGCAAGCCCAATTCCTGCCAGGAGAGAAAAACACACTGGCAGGCGACCTAAGCAGAAACATTATGGACCCACACGAATGGGAACTGAACCCACAAATATTCAGAATGATAACACAAAAATGGTGGAGCCCAGACATAGATTTGTTTGCTTCCCCAAAGAACTGCCAATTACAGAAATTCTGCACAAGGAGCTACCATCCACAAGCATGGAAAGTGGATACCCTCTCATTCAGCTGGAAAAAACTACAAGTATACGCTTTCCCTCCTTTACCTCTCCTTCCAAAGGTACTCATAAAAGCCAGGCAGGAAGAGCCAAAAATGATCCTGATTGCACCAGACTGGCCACGCCAGCACTGGTACCCAATCTTAAAGAACTTAGCACAAGAACCACCCTGGATTTTGCCTCAGATCCCACAGTTGCTGACACAGCACAACAATCAGATACTTCACAGTCAGCTAAAGACCTTAAATCTAGCTGCATGGAAAATTCCTTAGTCAAGCAAGCAATGCCTCTCTCCAAAGCTGTTATGGATGTCATTCTGGAGGCCAGAAGGCCTAGCACCAGGAAAGCATACTCGGATAAATGGAAGAGATTCTGTGCCTGGAACCAAGCGCACAGCCTTGACCCTCTTGTCCCAAACATTCCTCAGATACTTCAATACTTAACTGAGATGCTGGACAAGGGCCTCTCTTTTTCATCCATCAAGATCCACGCCTCAGCTATCTCTGCTCATTACAACACGGATCCACCAAGTTTTTCTAATCCTTTGCTCAAACAGTACCTCAGAGGGGCTAAAAACATAAGACCACCCAGTAGAGCACCTACACCAACTTGGGACCTCAACTTTGTATTGGAAAAATTAACTTTACCTCCTTTTGAGCCAGCTAACACAACAGAATTAAAATACATCTCTTGTAAAACTGCTCTGCTACTGGCAATAACATCAGCACGAAGAGTTTCAGAATTGCAGGCACTAATGGCAGTGGAACCTTTCCTCATCTTCCATCAGGACAGGGTGTCTTTAAGAACTAATCCTACGTTTATGCCAATATGCCAAAGGTGGTATCAAGTGTGGCTCTAAACCAAACTATTCACTTGCCAACCTTTTATCCAAAACCACAGAACAAAGGGGAGAGACTACTACATTCTTTGGACATTCACAGACAGTTGCGCTTCTACTTGGACAAAACCAAAGCTTTCAGAAAATCTGAGCAATTATTGGTAGCATACACTGCAGGAGCACAGGGAAAAGCCATTTCAAAGCAGACTTTTTCAAAATGGATAAGACACTGTATACGTTTTTGCTATACCCACCGTGGGAAACCTGTACCCAGCAGCATTAGATCTCACTCCACCAGGGCAACAGTCACTTCAACTGCCTACCTCAGAGGAGTAACCTACCAAGGATATTTTGGAAGCAGCAACATGGAGTTCTGTGCATACCTTCACCAAACATTACCATTTGCCTTTATACTCCAGATCCAGAGCTGGCTTCGCCACTGCTGTACTGCAGGGCCTTATAGCCACCCCTAATGCCTTATAGATCCAGCCTCCCTACCTCAGCTTTGGGATTCCACCCACGTGTAATGACTGCAGCAGTGTAACATGATGAACATAGTACAGTTTTGTACCTACCATAAATGTAGATGTTCAAGTGTAAATACTGCTGCAGTCCAGGTTACCCTCCCTCCTTCCCCTCTTACTTTCTGGTACTTACCCAGGTCATCTACCCTTTATTACCTATGGGGAGTATTTGCTGGTAACTAAAAATGATTGTTTGCTTTTCTTTTGTATATTTTACTAGCAATTTGAATTGCCTACCTATTTGGGGGCACCTGATATCTGGGGCAAGAAAAACTGAAGAAAATGGCATTGGCTGCATCTTATATACCCCTGTCGCACTGACGTCAGGGAGGAGGCGACCGCAACCGACGCCGGACCAACACTTTGGGACTCAGGCTGACTGGGGAACCGCCTGACGGCAGGATAACCCAAGTGTAATGACTGCAGCAGTGTTTACACTCGAACATCTACATTTATGGTAGGTACAAAACTGTACTTTACTCCACATGGTGGATCCTCTCACACAAGGCAAGGGATCGCTTATCCATCCACATCTCACCTCCTTGCATCTAACTCTGTGGTGATATACTTTTGATCCCTTTCCAACACCTTTTTCTGCGGACGTGCTTCTAGTCTTGCAGGAAACCAGGAAACCCAACACTAGGAGATCCTATTTATCCAAATGGAAGAGGTACTCCATCATTCATTTACATCTCCCATGGGAGGACACTCTCTACCACTGTAAAGGCTCACTCCACTAGAACAGTAGCCTCTTTGAGGGCCTTCTTCAAAGGTCTGGATACTGCATTTATTCTGGAAGCGGCCACATGGTCTTCTGTCCATACTTTCACCAAACATTGCAAACTGGACAATATTTCCAGATCCAGAGCAGGATTTGCTAGGGCTCCATCCTCCCTTTCCTTTCCTTGAGCTTTGGTACTCTTCCAAAGGCTGTGAATACTGTAAAATAGGAATAGAAGGACATACAATAATTGTGTAAAATCTTACCATGACCATGGATGTCCTTCTCTTCCATGTTGCAGTATTCTGTCCCTCCCTCCTACTTCCTTGGTACTTGCTGTTTATTGGATGATATTGTATACCTCATATCCTTAGATTGGTATTCTAACTGTGGCATTCAGTTCTGAGGAATGGTATGTGCTGATATCACCTTTATGGCCTACGTAGGCTGCTTTGGTATGTGCAACATCGCATGTACCAAGCAGTAGCAAAAGCCTTTCATATACTGGCTGGATGTTCGGGTCACCTAGGCAGGGAATCCCAAAGGTTATGAATACCACAACATGGAAGAGAAGGAAATCTGTTGTTATGGTAAGATTTTACACAACAATTCTTTCCAGGGCATTAGTGTTAACAATGTCCAGGAACCTTTGTGCGAGCATGTTGTCACTCATATAAATTTCTCAATCAATAGAGGGATAGTTAAAATCTCCCTTGACTAGAGAGAGTGGTTGTAATTTGATTGATTCAGGTAGGTCCAAATAGGCAGCATGGGTATCATGGTTCACTGAAGGGGACCTATAGCTAACGATGACTTCAAAGGGGGTCCTACCCATAGTAAGTTGAACTTGGTGTAATTCCATGGAGTTTTCTTGTCTAACTAGTCTAGAGGTATAATCTTTGATGAAGATAGATACTCCTCCTCTTCTGTTCTCACACGCTCATTTGGAAGTGTGGGAGGCATTGTACCCACACACACACACACACACACACACACACACACACACACACACACACACACACACACACACACACACTCAGGTATATATATTCACATATACAGTTGATATAAAAAGTGTACACACACCCCTGTTAAATAAACTTGCTCAATAATTTAAACATCATAGCCAATAGATTTCAATTTTAAAATAGGTAAAATAGACAGTGGCATTAAGTCCATTAGGTCCAGTGGCAAATAATTTGATCTGCCAGAATACTTCTTTTGCTTCTAGCTTATACTTCCATGGTCCACCCCTTAAATCTGGCCCCTTAGTGTCTGATCTGAAAAACTTAAAGAATTTCTTTCATTCTGCTGAATGTGCTTTCAAAGGGTGTTTGGTTTTTAACAGTATATATTTGCTTGTATATCCATTCTTTAAAAAAATCTCTCGGGTTTTCCCTAGTTAAAATTTGTCACATGACTGACATATAGCAATATATATTACACCCTTGGAATTACAGTTAACATTAACATCAGATTTTATATAACCATATGCCTTTATGTTAATGCCAGTAGTTTCTAATAAGAGGGAAAACTGGGGACATCTACAACATCTGAATGTCCCCTTTCTAGTTACAGTCAATTGCGAACAAATATTATTTGTATCTCCCATTCGTTCAGTACAATTTTTAATACACCAATCCCTCCTAAAAACTATGCAGGTATTGTTACCATCTGCCTCTTGGTTAATCCATCCTAATTCGAAAACCTTCCAATTTCTTACTATTTGACAGATGGCTTCACTATCCCCATTATAAGTGAGTATTAGGCTATGGTTATAATCACTTGTTTTTTTTTTTTGTTGTTCGGGTCTACCTTGGGGGGTACAGATTCTCCTAAGAGAGGAAAATACAACCCATTCACTTTTTTGTGTTGACTTCTAGAAAAATGTTACCAAGAAAGTCCTCTGGGATAACTCTTCTGAGCATAAACCAAAGCTTATCAGGTTCTTCTTGAAACAAACAGGATCCGAAATCATATGACATAACCTAACCAATTGCCCTTTTACCATGGCTTACTTTCGATAACCACATCACCACAACAGTCAGGAAATCCTTCTATGTGGCACACCTCATCACTAAGGGCTTTTCATCCAGAAAATTGGAGGTCATTGTCCCACTGCACTCATCCCTCATTAGACCCATTATAGAATACAACACCCCACTTGGTATGTACCTCTCAAGACATCTGCAACAACTGGAAAGGCCACAGAAATACCTCAGTAAAAGAATCACAGGCCTAAAGCAGATGCCCTACACTGACTGCCTTAAAAAAACTCCAGCTATACTCTGTCGCATATCGTCTTCTCAGAGGCGATCTCTGCTTAACATACAAGGCCATGTCAAACCCAGAGCTGTTGGACATGCTACATTTAAAGAAATGTCAATCCCTCAGAGCCACATGCTCCAGGGATCTAAACCTTGTCATCACAATAAACAAAACATGCTGGAGGGATAGGTTCCTGGCCCAGAGACTCCCCAGACTCTGGATTAGACTGCCCATACATGTCAAGCAGAGCGCCTCTTTGGCCATCTTCAAAAGGAACCTTGACAATTGGATGGGAGATAGGAAATTCACCTTGGGGATCACGTCATTCACCCTGCTAGACAGGGGTCCAGGGAAGTAAATACTGTGGAAGGAAATAGCCAGGGAATTGTTATGGCTAGGCTTGTATAGGTCCTAGGGCCGATAGCCTAGTACCAACCTATGAACCTCACTGTTGATTTATAGTTGTCTTGGACCTCCTTGATGTTGGAAGACCTAAAGGGTCGGAAACATTACCTCATCTGTCATATTATTATCAAAAAAATTGTCGCCTTCATACTGCTGCTCATTGTCTCTATTACCTTTGTTTAATGTCACTGGCTTTGGGTGTGCAATACACTTTTCATAATCTCTCTTGACCTGAAATGCATCCTTTTAGTGTTTAACATCCAAGGTACTGGCCTTGACCAAAATGTAGGTTACCCTTCATTCCAGAGAACTTGAGTTTGGGCCTTATTCTTTCTCGGAGTTTGAGGTTGGGGTTGACTTTGTCATTCTTGGCTCCTTTATTTTTTTTATATCCTGGCCTCAGTGTTGGGAATGTGGCAAGCCCTACTGTCTACAATGCGGGCATCCTTGCATTAGCTTCCTCTCAAAGTGATTGTCTGTGGCTCAAACGAGACCTTTTGGTGCTTCTGCCTTCCTGACTCAGGACTAAGGGATTTCGGCAGAATACTGATATCATGTTTGGCACTTAGTCATTCACCACCTTCTACTCCTTATCCAAGGACAGAACATTTGGTAATATGTAAGAACAAGCATGTAGATTTCTCCACAGATTTTCCCACCTGAGACATGGATGTTGATTCAGAGGCTGATTCTTTTACTTTGCCTCCTGATGATCCCGAATTCAAGGAGCTCCTGGAGCTCATTAGGATCAAAACAAAGTGTCTCCTCAACACCCTCCCAAACCAAATTGGCCTTCTGCTTGCTGAGGTAATCATCTTGTGTGATTCTGCTGACATAAAATGTTGAAGTTGGTCGCAATAGCATCAATCCAAGGCTTTCTAATTACTCTAGCAAGAAGTCATGTTCCTTGGATGGAGTATGGTAGCAGGTGTCCTTCAATAGGGAGTCTCTGGGTCAGGAACCTATCCCTCCAGCATGTTTTGTTTATTGTGATGACAAGGCTTAGATCCCTGGAGCATCAAACTACGTTGAGCATATGCAAAGTTTTTAGAAAGACTTTCTAAATAAATCTGCCAAGGTTGTGGAGGAGGTGCCAGTTTCTGAGATCAAGAATAAGCATTAGTCCCAACTGTTAACCTTAAGAGTAGTTGCCAAGCAGACCATCCATCTCATCCATGACAGTTGCTTGTTAAACACACAGGCATATGCCAGTGTATTTTTAAAGTTTGTTGATTAAAACACCATAGCTGTTTTTGCTGGTTTCATCAACACTGTTTATTAAAACACTATAGCTGTTTTGCCAGCTTTGTCAGTACTTTAATAATGGTATTTGTGTCGCCATGTTGGTGAGTGGTTCAACGGTCTTACTCTTCTTCACTACACCTAGCTCTCTACCTTATGGATTTTGCTGAGAACTCTAAAGCCCTGTTAATGAGCACATTCTTTGATAGTTTCTTGTTGTTTGGAAAGTCCATAGAAGCTCAGTAGGAAAGGCAGCAGAGTGAGCGCTCTACCCTTTCTAATGTTGGGGTGATATTGCAGGCTCTTAAGCAACCATTTTGCAGGATGGATTGAAGCCTGCACCTACTTTGGTTACTGTGTCCCAGTAATATACTTTCAAGGCTCCAGAAAGCACTGCAACGGTTGAGGCAGTTTTCAGAATGGGTGTGTTCCCAGAGGACAAGGTCCTGAGCAGAACAGTCAGGAATTGCATGGCTCCTCTTCCCTAAGGCTATTCTTTAACCACTGAGGGCTTACCTGACTGCTCTTCTGTGCTCTGGAAGCAGTCATGCTGTCTGTCTCCATCTGTCTGCAAAGAAGGCCATCACACGTGACAGATGGTTGAGATTTCATATTCAGAGGTTGTTGGATTCTGTTTTTGTTCCTCTCCAATCTGCTTTATATTTATTTTCCCAATGTCCCACCCAACAAAAAGCTTCAGCAAAGCTATAGGCACCAAATTTATTACTAAAAAAAGCCATCCATGCAGCTCGGCCAGGCCTGAAAGGGCATGGCTTTTACTCGAGGTTAAGTTTAGTTCCAAAAAAGGTCCACAAACTCTGACCCATGCGTAATCTGAGAAGAGCAGCTTAAGTCAGCATATTGTCAAAATAAGCCCTTTCAAATGGTCACAGTGCAATCCAGTCTTCACTGTCTATCAGAAGGGAAGTGGATGTGCTTTCTGATCATCCAGTATGCATGCCCACACATTAAGACAGAAATTGACTTCAGAAGATTCCTACATTTCTGCATGAGAGCTAGCCATTTTCAGTTCAGGACACTGCCATTTGGCCTTATTAGAGTGCCTTGGTTGCTAACCCAGTGCATGTGTGTGGTCATGGCAACATTGTGACTAAAAGGCCCCATAGTTTTTCTGTACCTGGATAACTGACTTCTAGCAGCAGCATCCATGCAGAGTCTGGTTCCTTTGAGGATTTACTTCTCATTCTGTTTTTGTCTATGGGTATAGTAGTCAGTTGTGCAGAGTTTCAGCTGATGCCCTTTCATTACATAATGTCCATAAGCTGCACTGTGAATACCTTCACTTGTCATGTATAGCATTTGTTTGTGTTTGAATGCCAGGCCTAATAACTTCAGCAATCTTTATTGTCCCCCATACGACACCCTTATGAGACTCCACCAGTTGGCTCCAAAAGTTCAGTGGAATCAGCTGTTAGATTCCTTTGGATGTTCCCTTAAGTATTTTAGAGACTGTCTTCATTGGTAAATTTTTCAAGTCCAACCTGTTTCTGGGTAGATCCTTTCAGACTGTTCCTTAGAGCAACACTGACTGCAGATGACTCCTCTATGGAGTACAGGGATATTATGCAGAGTAGACAACCCAAGGCACCTGGTCAGCTTAAGCTTCCAGTCTGCACATCAACATAATGGAAATGAGGGCCATTCTTCTCACCGTGCAAGTGGATTCCCTTCATCCAAGTGCAATTGTCTTTCACTAAAACAGCATGACAGTGGCTTGCTACCTAAGCTAGCAAGGGAGACTCACACTTGTCCCATTTATTGGAGGCCATAAAAGTATGAGAATGGGATGTTGCTGCCAGTTCCCTTCTCCTTCCTAACCATACCCCTGGACAAGACACTTCTCTCATGAACAGGCTCAGCTATTGTCTCTTGATGCCACATCAGTGGTCATTCAATTCACCAGCAACTTGGACAGTGTTCCATCACTGGGGAGAATATGTGCCATGACCTCTCTGCAGCCCCATCCAGCCACAAATTTAGCAGTTACTTTTCCTGTTTTTCTTTCTCAGTTAGATTCCCCATGGATGTTCTGGTCCAGAAGTGGACCCTGGGTCCTCTTCATGCTTTTCTGTAATTTCCTCTTATTCTGATATTCTTCAAAAAGGCCATAATTAACAAAGCCAAAGTCATCCTCACCGCCTCCTTTTTGGTGCTGTCAGGTTTGGTTCCCCCCACTTTGATATGTTCCCTTGTACTAGCCTGACCCTCCATGAATTGTTGTCTGGTGAGCCTCACTAGGACGTTTACTCTCATTTTATCATGAATTTAACTGCTTAGTTTTTTTTTTGTTCCACAGGTAACCTGGAACCCTTTACACTTATATAGGTTGGTCCAGATCCTCACTTCCAGCCAAAATCTGGGTACTAGAAAAAAAAATTGTTATTGTAATTGGGCTTAGTTCTCAGCTTGGACCACAAGAAGAAGGAGGCTAGACCCGCCTCTGCTGGTGGTGCAGAGAAAAAAAGACTTGACTGCAGCCTAGGTGACCTAAGTTTGAATAGTGTCTCGGGTTTTTGATGGTGAAGGCAGAGAGGTCCTATTCTGAAGGGGAGTAGAGAGGCATGCATGCACACTGTTGCAGTTCAGTTTCCCTTAGAGTGACTTGGGAAATAACCACCATGTGACGCCTACAGGGTGGATGTGGTGTCCTGCTGCTGCTGTCTGTCCCTTGCAGAAACAAGTGACAGTTAAGTACTAATGCCCTTTATACATCCTGCCCTTGAGGCAGTACTGAGAGATCACAGAGGCAAGAAGTTACTAGAAAATGCTCCCCATCAGCAGTGCAGTCCTGTCCCAGTGTCCTCTATCACCTCTCAGACCCCAGGCATGAGTCTGGGGTATCCCGGGAGTCCATGTTGGGTCCAGTAGACTCAGTGGACAAGAAAAGGAACAGGACAATTGATAGCTGATGTCGGGAACTAAAAAGATCCAGAAAAGAAAAGCTAGACCCATTTACAGCTCCTATACTCAGTGTTTTACAATATTTTTCCCAGATTGTTGAGTGTTAATTTCTCCATCAAGTAAAGTTAATTTAACAACCATTTTCATTTATTTTCTGTATCCTGTTCCCCCTACTGCCTGAAGATTATCAAACCCTCCCCAATCGGAGTTTAGCCTTTTCATTCTCTAATGGTGGTTGGCATCTTACCAGATCCCGTATGGTATGAGCCAATCTTGAGGGTGCTGTCATCAGGCAGCTATTGTTGAGTTAGTGCTGTCAGTGGCATCCTAGCAATGAGATCATTATTTATTTATTAACTGAATTCCATCATTGGGGGTGACTTGCAGTTGCTTCACTGCAAGGACTACCTTCACCCTTACTTCATGTATTTGCATGCTCCTGACAAATGTGAACATCACGGGTTTGGGTAGTGCTGCTCATGCCTGCCTATAGTCCTGCCCCACTAATGACCCATCACCACCCACTGGCTGACGCTAATTCATCTCATGGAGCAGTGGTTGAAACCAGACCAAGGCACACTGGCCCTACTCGACAGGATGGGACGCACCCATTCTCCCTTGCTTGCACCATCAAGCAACTGAGTCCACAGGTCACCTGGGCTATAGTCAGGGCTTCATCCCGCTACACCACAACTGCAGGCTAGCCATTTCCAATTATCTCCAGGATGCAAATTCTGCATTCTTAACCTCTGTTAAGGTATGCAAAACATGCTTGAGATGTACTTTTGTGTTGTATTCTCTTTTTAAGATGCTTCTTCATCTGTGGGATCTTAATTACATAGGTGTGTACTAGGCTAATGGCCCTGGAGCCTTTACAAGCCTTGCCCATAGGATTACCCTGGCATCGTGCCACCCGACCTTAGTTCCTAGTGCCTCTGTCGAGTAGAGCCACTGGAGTGATCCCTGGGGTGAATTTTTTATTTCCCATCTACTCTTCAAGATTTCTCTTGAAGAGGGCCAGTGAGGTGCTCTGTTTGACATGTATGGGAAATCTATTCCATAGCATGGGCAGTCTCTAGATTATGAACCTGTCTCTCCAGCATGTTCTGTTGAATGTGGTAATGAGGTTGTGGTCTCTGGAGCGTGTGGTGCGGAAGGATTGGGATTTCTTTAGATGTAGCATTTCTAACAGAGCTGGGTCAGACATAGCTTTGTAAGTCAAGCAGACATCACATCTGAGTAGGTGATATGAGACAGAGAATACTTGGAGTTTTTTGAGTCTGTCCATATAGGACAAGTGTTTAAGGTAAGATCCTCTTTGTGAGGTACTTTTGTGGCCTCTCCAGTTGTTGCAGGTGTCTAGTGAGGTACATGCCAAATGGGGCATTGTACTCGATGATTAGCCTAATGAGGGAAAAGTAGAGGGAGACAGTGACCTCTTTCTTCCTGGATGCAAAACCCTTAATAATGAGATGTGCCACATAGAAGGACTTTCTGACCACAGTGGCAATGTGGTGGTCAAAAGAGAGGTTGCTGTCAGCCTGTGTTCCCAGATCTCTTATAACGCCTTCTGTGTTCAGTGGATTACCATCGATGTGGTAATTCATGGGAACCGGGTTTTTCCCAAAGGGGATGACACATTTTTTGGCATTGAGCTTAAAGCCATGGTTCTGACACCAGTTGTTGGTCTCAGTGAGTCTTTTCTGTAGAATGCCAACATCACTTGGGGAGTTAATAATATTTCCCAACTTGCAATCGTCTGCGAACTTTGTCAGCCAGATTCCCTTTGTGTTGGCCTGGACTTCAGAGAAGTAGATACCAAACAGTAGATGACCCAGGACTGAACCCTGTGGGACTCCATTTGTGACTGGTCGGCAGTCTGACTTGGAGTCAGCTACTTTCACACTGTGGGTTCTGTCTGTGAGGCAGTTTGCAACCTACCTAGTGATATACGGGTTGATGCCTAGCTTAGTGAGTTTTTCTATGATTCCTGAGTGGGAATGCTATCACAGGCCTTGGCCAGAGCAACATAGGCTGTATGAACCACCTTGCCTTCATCCACAGCTCTGGTGACTGACTCAAAGAAGTCGACCAGGTTGAGCTGGCATGATCTAACCTTCACAAAACAAAACTGTGTGGGATCCAGAGTTTGGAGATTCCCTATGTCCTTGTGTGTTAGGTCCATGATGATGCATTCCATAGCTTTGCATATCAGACTCGTGAGGCTAATGAGGCGATAGTTCCCAGGGTCTGTAATCACTCCTCCTTTGTGAAGAGGGATGACTGTAGCAGTGTGCCATTTGGTAGGGACAAAGCTTGAGGTGAGGCTGTGATTGAACAGGGCACACAGGTGAGGTGCCAGTTCACTCTGTAGTTCATGTAGAACACAGCCCAGAGATATTGTGAGGTCCCAGAGAATCTGTATTCTTGGCCTTGAACAGTGCTGTTTTATCCTGTGCAGCAGTAATACTGGGTGCCTGGCAATCTAGTGGTATTGTAATTGGTCCTTTGGGGGAAGAGAGGGGTGAAGTTGGCACTGACTCTGTCGGCCAGTATATTGGCAATATCTGTTGGCTTGGTATAGGAGGTACCATTGTGCAGCAGCTGAGAGCAAATCTGGGTATTGACGTGGAGATTTTTTACATAACTATAGAAGGCCTTGTGGTTGTCTTTACTATCTGCTACAATTCTGTTTTCATAGCTAGCTTTAGAGGATTTGATGAGGGATCTCAACTTTTTGTTGAGGCTGGTAAGGAAGTTTTTCCAGTCTTGGGACTTCACCTTATTCCGCATCAGTTTCCTTCTTCTGTTGTAGAGTTTGTTTATGGTAGGGGACCACCAGATTGGCTTCCTTTTTTTGGAGGAGAGCGTCTTGGTTGCATTGGGTATAGCAAAATCCATGCATTTGTGTACGTGTTTGTACAATGCATTGGTGTATGATTTGGCTGTCATGCACTATTCTCCATTTACATGGGTGCCGTGAAGTTAGCCACCTCTGTTTTTAGGAACCCAAAGTTAGTATTGGAGAAGTTTTTCATGGTGGTTAGCTTTGCGGGGGTGGGTATTTCCAAGGTGATTAGTTTGTGGTCGGATCTAACCAGGGAGGAGTTGACTATTGGTGTAGAGCAATGATCGCCCATGTTAATAATGACAAGGTCAATGATGTTGCTACCTCTAGTGGGGGCAAAAACGAGCTGGTCCAGGGCATTGCAATTAATGAATTCCAGGAAACGTTGGGCAAGTGTATTGGTACATGAGTAGTTTTCCCAGTTAATGGAGGGGTAGTTTAAGTCGCCCAGTATGAGAGTGTTAGGTTGGACCCTAATATTTTCCAGGGTGCTTAGGAACATGGAGTGTGAGTCTTGTGACATGGTTGAGGACCTATAGCAGGCTACGACCTGAATCGCTGTCTTACCCAATGTTAGCTGCCACTGAAGTATCTCTGATGTGTTATGTTGGACTACCAGTCTGGTAGCCCAACATAACTCCATCTTGGAGAAGCTGACACTATCTCCATTTGAATCAGCTTTTTCTGCAGACCCAAATTTTTTTAAATGAAAATTATTTTCTTGGTAGTTGTTACTTCAGAAAGAAGGATTTTAGAGCTGCAGGCCTTGTGTTTTCATCTACTATTCATCTACCGTAAATCTCTTTTCAGAAGGACCAGACTAAACATCTGATGTTGTCAATTTTCATTTATTCCTCCATTTATGGGTTTGGATCTGATCCCCCGGATCCAACTCGGCTGTTGTAAAAGCTTGTGGCAACCAGGAAAACTCTCGAGCTACTCTCTTACCCCACAGTGCACTGACCTCAGTTACCTCAGATCACGTTTGCTGCTTGCAGCGAAAGACATGGTGTTCCTGTGCTTTCAAATGACTGTTCAGATAAGTTAAGTTTTTTCCTTCTTATGGCTTTTTCTTATCCAAATTACATTTTCATTCCTTTCCAACTACACCCTTTATTGTACAGCTTTATCTGTTAGTTTTTCCTTCCCCTTTTGTACTCGCATACTTCTTGAGTACTGTAGTTAGTACTACCCCTTTCTCTACACTTTTGGGTGTAATTTCTAATTTAATACTATTGTTAGTAGTCATTTCCTTTCCCTTTATTATAAAAAAAATCCTTCTGTTATATATTCCTTCCTTTCTGACTTATTTTCTTCAGGCTTAGTTGAACTTGTTTTAACATGGCTGACAAAGTCCCGACTGGTTTTAAGAAATGCACCAAATGCGGACACAAGATTCCTTTCTCTGATACACATATACCATTTGTGTATATTGCTTAGGACCACACCACCTCCTGGAGGATTGCTCCATTTCCACTCCTTCAACCCAAGAGCTCTGATTGAGCTAAAGAGTAAATTTATTCTAAAATGATTACTCCCTTCCTCTTTTCCTGAGGAATTATCTGGAGCTTACCCTGAAAAATCAAAAAAAGACTATCTCCTTTTCAAAGCACTTCTTCAGCCTCAACAAAAACGTCAGACAAGGCAAATAAAAGGCCTCTTTCAGATCTGACTGACTTCTCAGATCCTAAAAAGAAGATTTCTAAATTGTCAGATCTGAATTCATACTCTGATCCAAAGCAAAAGACAAAAGGACTATCATATGTGATCTCATTGTCGGATCCGAAGATTAAGAAACCTAAAGGACCTGTTGGATCAGACTTCTTCAGATCTGACGCAAAAAACATTGGTTTCAACTTTTACGTCAAAGCCCCTTCCAAGAACCAGATACTTTCTTTCAGTGGACCCTATTTCTTTCAGGGTCTCTTCTCCTTTTTTGGAGAGGCCTAGGTCTCCTTCCATAGTGTTCACTCACTGTTCCAGGAACCTTACAGAAGAAGATGTGGAGATGTTAGTGAGGAGGACTCTCGGCGCAGAGCATGCCTAGCATTCTGGCGACTCCTACTCCTCTGGGTTAGGAGATCTGACCTACCACTACATCCTCTTTGCAAGTTCCTCCTTTGAATCCGTCTTGAAGTCTTCAGATTTTGGATCTGAGTCATCCTGGTCCATCTGCATCAGATCTGAGAATTTCTTTATCCTCTTATCCGAAGCTTAGTCTGAGCTCTTTGATTCCATTGAATTTGGAGAGCTGTCACAGCTGGGGCTACCCTGTTGGGTCCGGGATGTTGCAGTCAACTCTGAAGTTTTCAGAGCTGTCCTACACCTCAGGAATTTGTCACGGGTGAGCTCAGCTCCAACTTCGACCTTAGGGGGATTCTTCTCAGAGCAGGGAACAACTACGGACCAAAGGCTTGCTGTTTTGGATCCAGGGTTCTATTCCTTTCTGTGGGTGTCTGCCTTTGATGTCATGGAGAGAGCCTTGTCTGTGTCCATGCCAAAGACTGTTCCCTTCTCCTCAGATCCTTATTCTGCAGGCTTGCCATCTCTTTGCTTGGATCACAGGAGGTTAATAGGCTAAAAGCACCAGGGCCCTTACAAACCTAGCCAAGTTCAACTCATGCTCCCAAGGGTGTCTGGTCGAAGCAGACACTAAAGTCAGCACCTCTTGTCCCTGTCCAAGAGGGACACAAGTGGAAACCCCAGGGTGAATTTCTGGTTACCCATCCAATAGTACAAATTTTGCTTAAATAGGCCCAATGAGGGGCTTTATTTTACATGAATAGGAAGCTTGTTCCAAAGGTGAAGCAACCTCTGTGAGACATTTGTCTGTCTAGCAAGTTCTGTTGATGTTGCATACCAGGTTAATGTCCTTTGAGCGAGTGACTCGTGCCATTTGACTTGCGAATGTGCAGCATTTCCATTAAAGCTGGGTCAGAGATTGCTGCATATGCAAGGCACAGGTTGCCTCTTAGCAGTCTGTACAACACAGAGTAAAGTGACAGTAATTTCAGACTGTCTGCATAAGACTGACCTTGAAGACACTGAATTTTCTTTATGAGGAATCTTGTGGTCTCTCCAATTGCTGCAGGTGTTTGGAAAGGAATATACCAAAGAGAACATTGTACTCTATTATTGGCCTGATGAGGGAAGAGTACAGGGGAGTTATAGCCTCTTTTTTTTCTGGAGGCAGTGCCCTTACTTATGAGATGAGCACTATAAAATGACCTTCTTACCACTGTGGAGACATGGTGATCAAAGTTAAGGTTGCTGTTGACCTGTGTGCCAGATCTCTCACCACTTACTGTATTCTTGTATTGCTGTTGATGTGGTAGTTTGTGTGACCCATGCACTGGCCCAGCAATCAAGGAGCCTCAATCCTCACCACTAACACCAGTGAGGGACAATCCATATAGGGAAAGGATTACAAATACACACACAGTAAAGTACAATTTCTCTTAAGAGAACACAGAGATCACAGTCAGTTTCGGGCTGATTTCTCCCTTTCTCTCCAGGTCCCCAATAAGACTCCCCACTGGCACAGCTATAGGGTCCAGCTCTCAGCCTAGTGGACAAGTTAAAACCTCCAGCACACTCTCTGTCCAACCAGTGCTTCATGTCCCTGCCCAAGTGGCTGACACACACACACACACACACACACACACACACACACACACACACACACACACACACACACACACACACACACAAGACACAGACAGACACACACACACACTATATACAGCCACACAGACACACACACACACTATATACAGCCACACAGACCCTCCTGGGGAAGGCTGGCACAGGTTCTCCAGCTGTGCCCCTTTTACCCAGACTATACGGTAGTACCACTCGTGCCACCACCCACTAATATTTATCAGCTACCAAAAAGCCTTTATGAAAGGGTGTCCAATTATACTGTGCAATATTATTATCCAAATGGTAAGTGCAACTGAACAGTCAAGGCTTATTTGGAGTGGACTTTGTACAGTATCACTCTCTCTCTCTCTCTCTCTCTCTCTCTCTATATATATATATATATATATATATATATATATATATGTTTGTGTGTGTGTGTGTGTGTGTGTGTGTGTGTGTGTGTGCAGTACTCTAGAGAGTAAATTATCTCTACACAAAACAGCCACAGTTGAAAGGTTTACAAATATTTAATAATAAATAATAAAAATGCAAGACAATACTTCTTACTACACAGTGCTGGTCGGAAGTTCAGAGATCACAGAAAAATACTTAAAATAATACAGTAGAAAGGTTATGACATCAATAGAGAAAAAAACTAATGTAATCTTCCTAGTTCCTAGCTATATCTAAGAGAAAACACAGTTCTAAAATAAACTTACATAGAGAGCATAGGCAGTTCTGGTGAGTTGGCTGTTCTCAAGACAAATGCTCAATGCCCTCATTCTTTCTGTCTTTAAATTGATAACACAGTACCACTGATTTATTTCAGATTACATAATTTTTTTCTGGTTCTCAGGCTAACAGAAACTCAGAGGTTAATAGCCCTTTTGATCTTGCAGCTGGTCAGGACGCCAGAGCAATAAAATAAATTATACATGTAAATTCTAGCCATTAACTTTGGCCTCAAAACAATAGGCAGAATGCCTCCCGCTAGACATCTCTGCTCAGAGTTTTAGATCAAAGAATTTCACAATGCGTATTAGCTTTCTTACAGTAGAGTGCACTATTAAATTTTTTTCAGTTCAACATCCAATACAGTCTTTTCACATTTAAGAGAACAAGCCTGTGGCTTACATTAATATTTACAAATGACAGAATTATCTACAAAATTCTATCTAGGTAGGTTGGCCACCTTCACCTATCTTCACAGTTTGCAGGAACATCACCCTTGCAGAAGGGAATGATAATGCATTTTTTTGCATTAAATTTAAGATCATGGCTTTGGCACCAGTCATTAGTCTGTAAGACCTTCCTGCACGATGTTGACATCGCTAGGAGTTTCAGTGATCTCTCCCAGTTTGCAGTCATCAGCAAACTTTGTGAGCCACAGTCCTTTAGTTTTGGCCTGTACTTCAGAGATGTAGATTCTGAACAGTAGGGGTCCCAGAACTGATCCCTGTGGAGCACCTCTAGTTACAGGTCTGCTGGTGAAGGTGAAGTCCACTATTTTGACCGTATGAGTTCTATCAGTGAGCCTATTTGCAACCCATCTGACAACATATGGGCTGATGCCAAGCTGGGTGGGTTTATCAATGATGCCTGAGTGGGGGATTGTGTCAAAAGCCTTGGCTAAATCTAGGTAGGCCTTATGCACAAGTTTGCCCATTTTAGGGCTTTGGTGACTGTCTCGAAGAAGTCCACCAAGTTTAACAGGCATGAACTCCCCTTGACAAAGTCAAACTGGGTGGGGTTGAGCATTTGGAGATTTCTTATTTTTTTGTTAATAAGGTCCATAATGATTTGTTCCATGGCCTTGCAAATAAGGTTGGTCTGGCTAATGGGTCTGTAGTTCCTGGAGTCCGTGGATGCACTCCTTTTGTGCAAAGGGATGATGGTAGCTGTTTTCCATTCTGTTGGGACAAAGCCAGTGCTTAGGCTGTGATTGAAAAGTGTGCCCAATTGTGATACTAATTCCTGTTTTAGCCCTTGTAGAACACAGCCCGGGATGTTGTTCTGTCCCATAGAGGCTGTGTTTTTGACCTGGGAGAGGGCATTTAAGACCTGCTCCTCAGACATACTAGGTGGGGGACAGGTGTTAGGGATGCTTTGGTGTATATCTAGCGGGGACAGGGGAGTGAAGTTTTCACTGAATCTGTCAGACTGTAGGTTTGCTATATCCACAGGTTCTGTATATGTAGTACCATTAACTGCAAGTTCAGCGCAAATCTGGGGCTTACCTTTGAGGTTACAGATGTAACTAAAGAACGCCTTGTGGTTATCCTTAGCGTAGCTAATTTTGGAGGACTTCACTAGGAACCTTATTTGCTTGTTTACATTGAGGATTGAGTTTTTCCAATTTTGAGACAGTTCCTTCCTACTCTTAGACAGCAATTTCTTTCTCCTGTTGTATAACCTATTATACAACATTAATAATAATAATAATAATAATAATATTGGACAGTTGTCCACCAGGCAGGTTTGTTTTTCCTTGAAGATTTTGCTTTGATTCTATCAGGTATGGCAGATTTAGTACAGATGTTCTTCGTGTTTCACTGTTACAGTCATTACATTTGGGTTATCTGCTGGCAGGTAACTCAGCATATGTGTCTGTTCCATCAGTGGGAGGGAGGGGCTGTGAAGCTATTTGTGTTGTCACGTAAAATATTGTAATTGGCCTTTGGGAAGTTTTTTAGTCTAGTTGTTGATAAGGGGGGTGGGTCTTGTGTTATAGTTACTTCTAGCAAGACTGATTTCTGTTCAGAGCTTACCAGGGATGGTCACATACTGGGGATGTTGCAGCAGTCCCCCATGTTAGTGAGCACCAGATGCAGGATGTTTGAGCCTCTTGGAGGTGTGTCAACCAGCTGGTCCAGGACATTGGAGTTAACTAAGTCCAAGAACTTTTGGGCAAGTACGTTAAAACACGTATAATTTATCCCGTTAATGTATGGGTAATTAAAGTCACCCAAAACCAGAGTGTTTGGCTGTATCTTGATTAACTCAAGTAGATCCAAGTAGACTGGGTGGATGTCTTGATTCATGGAAGGGGCCCTATAGCTTGCAATGACCTGAAGAGTGCTCTTACCTACAGTCAGTTGCACCTGATGTAATTTAAGGGAATCGTGCTGTTTAACCAACCTGGAGGTGTATTTATCTTTAATGAATATTGATACACCACCTCCTGTAGTTCTCACACCTCCAGTTTGTGTTCTGAATGTGTGGAAAGAAATGTAACCTGATATAGCTGGGGTGCTCTTTGCAGTCTTAAACCAGGTCTCAGTGACTGCACAAATGTCAGCTTCTTCTAAGGAGAGGACTGCTTCCAGTCAGTGCAGTTTTTGGTCTAGACTCCTAGCAATTAGCAGCATGACCTTGAGGTTGTTTCTTGAGTGTATTTTTACATTGGGAATTTTGTTGTTGTGACATTGCCTAAAAAAGGCACTATGGAGGGTGGCAAGAGTCTTGACCAGTAACCGAAATCCCAGGCAAAGCTTTGAGGTCTGTCAGCCATATCATCCCAGGCTGACAGATATTGGATCCCCTTTAAATGACACCTTAAACTAAACCAATTCTTAATCTATTTTTGTTTGTACTGAGGTAGCATCTTAGCCGAAGGTAAAATGCTACTTAAGGCTAGGGACATGCCTGCCTGAGACACACAATCAGAGAGCTCAGTCATGTCCAGTGAGGTATGTCTCAAGTCATTCATACCAACGTGGACTATGACAGTGTCGTAGCAGTGCCTGTTGTTGAGAGACTTGAGTGCATGTGTGATGTGGTGGATCCTGGCATCTGATAGACAGCTGACCTTGACTTTTTCCATATCCACCTTAGTGAGAGCGGCATCTGTGTGTCTCACAATTGAGTCATGTACAACTAAGATGTTTGTTTTTGTGTTGTGCCTTAGGGGCTTGACTGGTGATACACTGGTGTGTGATATATTATGTCTAATATGTTAAGCAGAGGATGTATTATGTGAATCATGCTTTTATTTGTGAGGTCTCTAATGTTTAGGTAAGCTTCTGGCAAGGACTTCTGCATATGTTATGCGTTGTTGATTTGGTAGGTGCAGGAGGCGAGGTGTGCATGCTGACAAACCTGTTTAGTATCAGACAAACTGACTGGTGAGCGAGAGAGTCTGGATTCTAGGTTGTTTATATAGATGCATCTCTCACATAATGAATTCATGTGGACTAGAAGAAATGGGTTGTCAGTGTACATGGGGCAATTGCTACATTCCTTCAGGATACCCATTTGACCAGGTTGGCTGGAGAAACTGCGGGAAATTATCCGTTCATAATGCTAGGTAAGTTAATGTGGTCAGAAAACAGGGAGAGGACAGAAAGGACCAGGTAAGTGGACAAAAAATATGAAGGGCTAGTGGTTAGGATCTGTGTTGGTACCTCAGGAACTTTGCTGAAGGGCTAGTGGTTAGGATCTGTGCTAGTACCTCAGGAACTTTGCTGAATGTATCACCTGGCAGTGAGGGACAATTGCGAGAACTCACCAATGACGCATCAGCAGAGTACTAATGGAAAATTTGCAGGCAGGTGTTTGCATCTATAACCACCAGCAGTGCCCACCACTGCTTGGCAATGAGCGATGCGCAAACAAGTGGTACTTATGTAGCAAATGGCAGTAAATTGACTTAAACAAATTAACCAATAAAAAAGCTCAAAACTGAGCCCTCTTCCAGCATCCTTCAATCAGATGAGTTCTAACTACACAGTCCTGCCACTAGAGTGCAGGGGACCTCTTTCCAACAAAAGATAGCCAGTTTTAGTGCTCAAGTTATACAAAGAACTGGACTCAGCAGGTCTGATCCAGTCTATGCTACAGCAAACAAAGTGCAACAATTTCTGAAAAAAGCAGTTCAAATAAGCAGTGATATGTAAAAATGCAGTTCAAAAATGCAATATACATTGAAAAACTCTACTTAGGTTTTACAGAGATCAGCAGATGGCTTGGGTTGATCAGATAAATACAGAAGAGCAGTAGCTGCTCACCAAATTCTGTGGAACTTTGCTAAAACAAGAGCAAACCTGTGCAAATGTGGTGCTTATGTAACAAATGAGAGCAAACTGATTTAAACAAATTAACTAATAAAAAAGCTCAAACTGAGCCCTGTTCCAGCAGCCTTCAATCAGATGAGTTCTGACTGCACAGTCCTGTCATTAGAGTGCAGAGGAACCCTCTCCAACAAAAGTTGGCCTGGTTTAGTGCTCAAATTATACAAACAGAACTAGTTTCAGCAGGTCTGAATCTAGTTTGTGCTACAGCAAAACAAAGTGCAACAATTTCAGAAAAAAAGTTCAAATAAGCATGCACAATAAGCCTTCAACCAGCAACTCCAAGCTCAGAAGGACAGAGGCTACCATCTCCTCCCACAAGAGTGTAGACCTTAGGCTTTCTTAATGTAAAATAACTGGTCTGAAGCCCAAGCACTTAAACCAGAACAAAGACACTTTAAAAATAACAGATACACTAAGCCTTCAACCAGCAATTCGCAACTTAGAAGGATGTAAGCTACCTCTTTCACTACAAGAGTGTAGACTGCAAACCTTCTTAATGTAAAACAACTGGCCTGAAGCCCAAGTGCTTAAACCAAAACAAAGAGGCTTAGAATAACAGTTACAATTTAATCAGGCTACTAACAAGCAGTACTAAATGCAGCAGAATAAATGCAATTGAACACTTTTAAGAACAAGCAGCAAAAGCAAAATAAAGTAGGAAGAAATACAAATACAGTAAAAGCAGCTGAATAAAATGCAATTTTTTTGGAGTGTCAGCTATCCTTTCCACAGGGATAGCTGGTACTGAAACTTCAGGCTCCCCAGCAGGGTATCCCGACCTCTTCTGCTACTCCCCAAGAGCATCACACTGAGGAGGTCCCTAAGAAGAGAACATACAAGAGGAAGCACTTAGTCTCCCCAGAGGAGTCCATCGCAGAAGATACAGACTTTGATGAAGGTGAATTGTCCCCATGGTCACCTCCTAACGTTGTCCAATTCAGAGACATCCTTGAAATTCTGAAGCAGAGAGGTGGCTGGAAGTCCAACAACTCCTCATCCAAGGAGTCTTTGTTACCGGAGGCATTCAGTACCAGCCCGTCTACCTCCTGGTGACCCCACCCACCGATGAGCTCATAGAGTTGATCTCTCAGCTGGCATGGAAGGCCCAGAAAACATTGAACCAACCCCTAGGAGACCGAATAAAATTGTGACAACACTGGGGTGCCTGTTGATGCCATGGGCATGGTGGCGGCCACTAAAAAGAAACTCACTGGAGAGTTCCACTGTCCATCCATCAAACAAGGAGTCTCTGGCAATGGACAGGTTTGAGAAGCATGTCTATGCTTCAGTGAATTTCGCCTTAAGGTCTCTGAACTACTTCACACATTTCATAAAGTTGCAGAGAGACCTGATTAAGGCACTCTCTGATACCCTCTCAGGATCTGTTTCTGATGAGGTACAGGCATCTGTGATTTCTCAGGTGGCTACCCTGCAGTTTCCCATTCTTCCATGAGACTAATTTTGCATGTGGCTGAAAGAACCTCAAAGGCAGCGGGTTCCAACGTTTCCATAAGGAGGCAAGCCTGGATGCGCTTATGTGATTTTGCAGAGCCCATCAAGTCTTTGCTCATCATTGCTTCCTTTGATGGTACAGCTTTGTTTGGCCCCAAAGTTAAAGATACTTTATCCAGGTGTGAAAAGGACAGAAAGACCCTGTCTACTCTAGGCGTTTGTTTTTCCATGCCTTAAAGATCCTTCTCCAAGAATCATTGAGGTACTGGGAAAATGTGGTTCAAGAAGTCCTAGGGCCTTTTCCAGGACACATGTGGAAGAGGTTCCCCCCAGGGGTAGAGGGTGGAACTCCAGTGGTAGATGCCACCCTCAAGGCTGAGGTGGCGTCCAGAGATTAGTTCTCCGATATACCCTACCAGTGCTCCTGAAAGGAGGCCTAATTGCTCCCCTCTGGAGGCAATTGGGAGTCATTTATCCCTGCACCAGATAGCCTAGCTAGAGGTAACAAATACTTGGGTGCAGAGGATCATTTCCAGAGGTTGTATAATGCCTTTTTTCCCTTTCATCTCCAATCTCAAGAAAAATCCCTGATGTTCTGCCCAGTCGGAGGCAAAATGCAGCAATTCAAATACAAAAGCTGCTAGAAAAAAAGTCATCCAAAAGGTCCAACCAGACCAGATATAATCGGAAACTTACTGAAGGTTCTTTTTAGTGCCAAAGAAAACAGGGGACTGGAGCCCAATCTTAGATCTCCGCAACTTAAACAAATCAGTTTGACGCACCAAGTTTCAGATGGTCACAGTTCAATCCATTCTCCCTTTTCTGGGCAAGAACAACTGTATGTGCTCAGTAGACCTTCAGGATGTGTACTATCACATAAAGATGAACAGGTGATCCAGCAGGTACTTATGCTTTCGTCTGGGAGCCAGTCATTACCAACTCAGTTCTGCCCTTCAGTCTCACCGCAGCCCCCAGGATGTTAACCAAATGTATGGCAGTAGCAGCAGCTCACTTAAGACTGCAAGGATTCTGGGTGTTTCCATATTTAGAAGGCTGGCTCATGACTGCCCTGACCAGGTGTCAAGTAATAGAGGCAAAGGATCAGGTTCTCCACACATGTTCTCATCTGGGGATAACCCTAAACTACAAAAAGTCTCCTTTGGACCGTACTCAAAATTTGGAATTTTTAGGAACACAAAGTCAATAATAGCTTCAATGCCTCCTCTAAAAGGTCAAACACTAAGAACACAAGTCAGGAAAATAATCTGCAGTAACAAGGTTTCAATAACCACAAGCAGATCCAAACTGGTAAAGGTAAACCAAACAACAGAGCCAGTGACACGTGGATAAAAAAATGAGATCTCAGTTTTTTATCCACGTGTCACTGGCTGTGTTGTTTGGAGTACCAAGGTTTCAGCCCACTTGGTCCTTCAGTCTCTAGGATCAGTGGCAGTGGCAGTAACTCTAGTACCTTTAGCCAGATTTTGCATGAGGGTTCTACAGTGGATGTTAGCCATACAATAGTGAATACATTATCAACCTATGTCAACCCTGATAAGTATTACTAAGATTTGCAAAAGAGATCTCAAATGGAGAAGATTTGCTTACTGGTCCTATCAAAATAATGTTCCCTTTTCAGCTCCTTTGCATAGTATCCTTGAATTTTTAACCATACTTTTAAAGAAGGAGCTAGCTCCTCCACAGTTAAAGTCCAGGTGGCAGCAATGTCAAATTTTCATATGGGATTTGAAGGTGCTTCTGTTGCCTCCCATAGACTCTGCAAAACCTTTTTGTGAGGCACTCTTCATCTGAGGCCTTCTTTTAGGGACCTTACTCCCCTATGGGACTACAGTCTGGTACTGCAGGAACTTACTGAACCCCCTCTTTGAACCTGCAGCTAAATGTGACCTTAACTATCTTTCTTGGAAAATAATTTTCCTAGTAGCCATTACTTCCACTACAAGAATTTCAGAGAATCAGGTCTTGTCTTCGAAACCACCTTACTTGGTCTTTCACAAAGACAGGGTCACTTTACAAACTAATGCTTCCTTTCTCCGTACAGTGGTATCCGAGGCTAATATTAATCAAGCTATTAATTTACCAGTATTCTTCCCCACATTTACTAACAAAGTTGAATACACTTTGCATTTATTGGATGTCCACAGGCAATTATGTTTTTACTTGCACAGAATGGAAAATATCAGGAGGACTGAGCAATTATTTGTTTCATTTTCTGGCATAAAACTAGGAAAACATGTTGCCAAAATAACTCGGGCCAGATGGCTGACTGATTGATTGTATTTCTTGTATATATAATAAATTGGATGTTACCTTATCAAACCCATTGTGGGCTCATTCAACTATAGCTATGGCTACTTCATCAGTCCTTCGGTCTAGAGCGTCCATGGATGACATTTCTGCAGCAGCAACTTGAGCTAATCGCCATACCTATGTTACTCATTACAAATTTGATATGGTTTCCAGAGGGAGGGCATCATTTGGTTCAGTGGTGCTCAGGAATATCCTTCCTTGAGTCCACCCAGGATTTTAGGCTGCTGGGGACTCTGTCCCATAAGTTGATGACAGAATGAAAATTGACAACATCAATTAAAGAAGTTATGTACTTACCATAATGTTTCATCTGTGTTGTCCATTTTCATTTTTCCTCAACTCCCCTCCCATCAACCTCTGCCCTAAAAACTCCTGGAAGAGTGAGTGTTTTTAAGTATGCCACTTCCTTGGTATATAGCTCCAGATGTAGTCTTCTCTCTGTTACTACAGTATTTCTTTCTGCTACTAGCAATCAGGATCTGAGGTACTTGAGGTTGGTGCATTGTGGGTAAGGGAGTTGCTTGAGAGTTTTCTGGTTGCCACTAGCTTTTGCAATGGCCAAGTTGGATCCGAGAGATCAGATCCAAATCCGTACGTTGAGGAAGAATGAAAATGGACAACACAGATGGAACGTTGTGGTGAGTACATAACTTCCTTTTATGTATTCATCCTGTTTCTTGCCCAAAGCTACTACAAAAGTTAGTATGAATTATATGATTGATCAAGTATTCTTTCCAAATTACTAAAATCTTGGTGATTATTTGTTGCATTGCTTGGCTGTCCACAGACAGGTCTGGTTTTGTTTGGATAAAACTAAATATTTTAGGAACCCCATTTTTGTGTTTGCTTCTGTCCAAATAAATTGGATCAAAAAGTTTCAAAGGGTAGTATTTATACCTGACTTTCTTACTATATTACATCTTGTTACCCAAAAGTATGCCATGCCTTTTCCTCGGGATACCAATACTCTCACTGCCAGTTTTATGGGTAGCTACATCACACGCCTTATTCAGAAATGTTTCGGGTGATGATATTTGCAGAGCTGCTGCATGTTTATCACTATGTACCTTTGCAGGAAATTTTAAACTGGATATCCTCTTCAGCTCATAATCAGCATTTGGAGATGCTGTAATCAAGATCATTCTTTCATGGAGGAGCCACCTAGGAACATTGACTTGGGACACTGTCCTAAAAGTGATAGAGTTTTTAAACTCCCAGTGTCAGATTGAAAATGTATATATTTACCATAATACTGATCTCTGTTGGCCAGTTTAACTCCATCACCATTCCTGCATTCCCACCCAGTCTCTGCCTAGGGGGTGTGTTAAATTATGCAATGTTTGGTCTTTTCTTACAATTTTCTTCTGATTACTCTAAGTTGTCAGCTTCTGAGATCTGAAGATGGATCCCTTGATGCCAAGGATTATGAGTAATGGCAGAATCTAACTTAGCCTATGAAAGTTTGCTGAGCTGAGCTAGAGGTGACAGAGTTAAAGTTGCTAATGCAGCTGTATCATTACGGTAACTAACTTTAAATTTATCTTCTAAATGAGAAGATGGCATTTTCTTTGCATTGGTCTTAGCATTTGGATAATATGCCTTAAATCTTAGATGATATATAGAAAAACTTAATAAATGTATACCTTGTGAGACAGTTAATACAATTCATTAGTATTTTATAATGTGGAGACATTGAAGTAAGATGATGACATGTATTACTACTACAGATGAAATCTGTGCATCCTGTTATGTAGTAACTCCATATACTTCTGGTGGCAAATTGAAGAATCCACAACGAACTATGCACTCAGTTGTGCAGAAAGATGAGGTGTAAATGGCTTAGACCATTGTTAGTCCGCTTTATAGATGGGGAAAATGAATCAAGGTTTACGGATGACATTGTGATCTGTAGCGAGAGTAGGGAACAGGTTGAGGAGACCCTGGAGAGATGGAGATATGCTCTAGAGAAGAGAGGAATGAAGGTCAGCAGGAGTAAGCCAGAATATATATATAATGGGTCCCCTTCACATGGTCGACTTTTCAGAAAGTCGACTTTCATATGGTCGAGACAATATGATCAAATTTTGAAAAGCTGACCATGGAGAACCGCTATCTCCATACAGTGCATAATGAGAACATTTCCTTCTTCCGCACTGTAGTGCAATCTCGGAGTTGGTATATTTAAGTTACAGGGGGTGGAGCCCCCCACAGGGTGTGCAGGGGGGCTTGCCCCCCTGCTAACAGTTTAAAGGTAAGTGTTTGTTGCATGTTTTGTGGGGGTTTTTTTACATGGTCGGCTTTTCAAAAGTCGATCGTATGGTCTCTTTTCTTCAAAACAAAATCAACAACGAAAACCAAGTGTCCCGACTAGAAAACTAATGTATATAATAATAAAATACCAGTAAGACAGCCACTGCAATAAAAAGTCTCTTTTAATGCTGACATAAACCATATAAAAATACCAGGCAACATTGAATTGTTTGTTAAAATGTGTGAAGATGCACTGTATAAAGATACTGAAAGAGGGAGATTGGGTGCTTTTCATAATTTGACAAACACGGAGAAAGAAGCCTTACAAGGCTTAATGAACAATTTGTTAGCTATTAGACCAGCTGATAAAGGTGGGGCGGTTGTCCTTATGAACACTGTTGATTATTTCAGACCTTGAATGAAATGTTGGATGCTCGTGATGTGTATGTTAAAGTGGATAGATCTTATGTTAGAATAGTTATTAATAATGTGCATGATTATTTAGATGAGCTATTAATGACTAGATCATTTATTGAGACTTTATTTGTTTTTTTTTTGAAAGTGACTCACCTGGTTATTCCAGTGATCAAGGGACTCCCCAAAATACATAAATCCTTGGTATCATCCCCTATGAGACCCATTGTTGTTGGTAGGTGGTTGGGTTACTGAATCACTTTCTGTTTATGTTGAAGGTAAATTAAAGAAGGTTGTTCCTATGATTGACACCATATTGAAAGATACCATGCACTTCTTAAATGATATCAATGAATACATTGCCAAAAATTATGTATCTTCTCTTTTGATGGTTACCATGGATGTTAATAACTTGTTTACTTGCATGCCAAATGATTATGGTATAGATGCCATAAGAAGTGTTTTACTACAACAAAGAGCCTTTTCTAATGTTGAAGTTGAGATAGTTTGCACATTCCTGGAGCTTATTTTGAGTAATAACTTGTTTCTATTTTGTGAAAAGATTTTTCTGCAGAAATGGGGTGTCGCTATGGGCACCCCTTGTGCTAATTCCTATGCAAATTTAGTTATGCACTTTTGGGAGTTAAGCCATCATCACAAAAGTCCTTATATTAATAGAGTTAAATTATATAGAAGATTTGTGGATGATGTTTTTATGTTTTGGGATGGGGATCCTAACTCTCTGCTCCAATTCATACAGCAGTTAGAATTACCTACTGATTTTTTGAAATTTACTGTTACTAGCTCCTATGACCATGTTGATTTTCTTGATGTATCTGTTTATAAGAATCAGGATGGGAATGTTTATACACCATTATTTAGAAAATCATGCTGACAGAATGGGCTTTTGAGCCATGATAGTATGCATCCCCGTCACATTTTGCCAATATGTGAGAGTTCAAAGGATATGTGAAGGGAGTGAGACCCTTAATTCGGAGATGCACAAAATGAAAGCATGTTTCTGGATACAGGTTATAAGAGAAACATGATACAGAGAGTGGAAAGGGATATAACAACACATGTTAATAATGTGCAGTCTGAAGCTGCAGTTATTTCCCCATCCAGTAACAATGTTCAAACACGGAATAGGAAATATTTTTACCACGGACTATACTAATAACAACAAAGTGGTAAAAGATATTGTTCACAAATATTGGCCACTTTTGCTCACTGATGACTCCACTGCTAGAACTGTAGGTGAGACTCCACATTTTACATTTCGCAATAATGCTAACCTGAAACAGCTTTTATGTAAGGATAAGAGGAACAAGCATTCTATAGAGAGCAAAAGATTAGGTACTTATGTATGTAGGAAGTGCAAAGTTTGTGATGATTTATGTATACAACAAATATTCAACTGTTCCAACACCTTGTTTAAATTTGAACCCAGGCTCTATGCTGATTGTGATACTAGCAATCTGGTGTACTTGGCTACATGTGATACATGCCCATGTTATTATGTGGGCAAAACCACTCAGAGGCTGAAGGAATGTATAAGTAAACATCTATATGAAATATGCAAAAAGAATGAATTGAATGCTTTGGCCAGTGTACAATAATATCAGAGGGGGTGATACCAATAACTTCCTTGAACAACAACAACTTCATTGGATACTGAGGTTACAAGCACATAAATATCCAGGAGTAAATAACAGTATCTCTATTAAGCCTGTATTGAAACGACGCAGGCTGAGAAAAGTTTAAATTTGTGTTCTGTGTTTTAATGCTCAATTGATATTTAATTAGTTTTAATTGTTATGAGCTGTTGATTGGTTATACAATTGTATTTAAACTGAAGGTTTTTATTTGATTTTAGATGGTCTCTTTTCTTCTGAAGTTTGAAAATGTTTTAAGTGATCTGTTTTGCAAGGGGCAGTTTCAGAGCCTGAATATAACTTCTGCGTGGTGCTGCAGTAACGTTGTTGCCTTACAGTAAGACGCTGTCCGGTTTGATTCTCAGCTAGAGCGTCTTCTGCATGGAGACATGCGTGAGTGGGCTAACCTTCATTGAAGGTTGTGCGTCAGAGCTGGCAACTCGGCACGTAAAAATCTACTGCCAATCATTAGCAGACCGGAGTTCCGCTGTGGCGACCCCTAACCGGGAAAAGCCGAAAGACACAACAACAACATGGCGAATAAGTTCAAATAGTCTTGGATGCATGGAGTTTCAGAAATCCATAAAGATATATTAGCTCCATCTTTGAGACCAGATATAACGGCACATGGGGTTATATCAAAGTGCATTTTTTATTTATTTTTTTCTTTATAGAATGTTAAAGCCTTTGTTGGAACATGCTAAGGCATACATTAAAGACGCACAAGAATTTTTTAAACAAATGAACAAAGTACTGCATGTTAAATGTGGTACAGTATTAACAGCAAATATACTGAAAATAATTATGGTTTAGAAGCAGTTCAAGCATAGCTCTGTAAGTATACTTACTGGATCATTACTTTGCCAAATGTAGTTGTTACTTTGTTGCACTGGAAAATAAATTATGCATATTTGAACATGATGTGCTTATATATGAATAAAAGGGACAAATGCGGGAGCTGGTATTGCTCGAACATATGCAAATATGTTATTAGAATGGTTAGAAAAATAGTATGTATTTCAGAAAGTAAGAGTGTATTGTTGATTTTTTTTGGAGGTCAGGTTTCAGTGAACTGTTTCTGATTCAGGAAGAGGTGAATCGTAATGTAGCCAACTTAGTTTTATTTTGTTGTTAATAAACAGAAATGATCTTTTTTGATATCATAGCTTATATGGATAATGGGAAATATTCTGTGTGTGTGTGTGTGTGTGTGTGTGTGTGTGTGTGTGTGTGTGTGTGTGTGTGTGTGTGTGTGTATCCATGTAGAGAAAAGTATATCAAAAGGATTGTTAAGGAGGTTAAGCTGGAATCCAGCTACTGATAATTCAGAGTTTTTTTTACACATTCCACAGAGATGATTAATAGATTTGGAAATACGGATTGTCCTGATCATATAGTAAGTAAAATACCTGAAGAGGTGGAATTTCAATGGTTTAATGTGGCATGAACTAAACATTGTACTCAAAATTATAGCAAAACTCCAAATGCAACTATTAGTTTCATCAACAGTTATTCTGCACTGATTATAAAGGTTATAAACAGTATGGAAAAAACTGAAGGTGCTAACAGCAGTCAGATTCTGTTAAAGTAGTTGGAAACCGTATAACTTTCAAGTACAGGACATCTTGCAGTATCAGAAAATTGCTACAGAATGAAAACCTGCAGGACAAAGATAGATTGACTGACTGGTTGAAAGGCACCTACTGATTTGGCATGTGCAGTAGTTGCTTGTTTATATCTAACCAAATTGTAAGCTATAGAAATCCCATTACAAGATATTTATTTCTCTTTGATTGTCTTTGCACTTTTGCAACTGCCATCATTGTTTTTCTTCACCACTGAGTGTATGGAGCTCTTTATTTTTAGAAGACAGAAAGAAGTTATAGATGTATGATATGGGAACACGATAATGATATAAAGATGAAGAATCTTTATAATATTTTGTATAAACAATCCAAAATGTAGACCAGATCATAATTGTAAGTTTGTGACTATATTGGTAATAAGAATTGAAAATGGTGTAAAACGCTTAATGAAGTGTTTTGTGAAGCATAGTGGAAAATTATTTTAATGGCACATGTCCAACTGGCATTAAATGTTCACTTTTTTAATTCCTTTTTTAAATGGACAATAAATGCATTTTGTTTTGTTTTAACTAAGGAATCTACCGGTGTTCTTGAGGTTTTAATACCATGCAGTCAAGAATGTTGTATATTTAAGAATATTTACCCTTGAAGCAATATTCCTGTTTTGTGTAACAAGTAATGCTGCTACATATGGACTGTGCTGCACTACATACCCTCAGTAATACATCCTATTCCTAGCCTTCCACAAACACAAATACACGCACACACACAAAGTAAATCAATAGTCAGACAATGTTCTCTTCTTTATTTTCTTTTTCACTTCTAAACAGAATAATATATATTTTTTCTTCATATTCAGTATATTAGTGCTTATTAAAACATTCTGTAAGTTATTGTTTTCTGCATTTTTATTATAGAGAATTATGTGCGGTTCGAGAGGTGAATCTCTGCATCCATGTCAAGAACACATAACGCAGTTAGTATAAGATAAGTCTTTGTAGTACATGGAGCTTTATTTGGTCCATGTACTTAAAGTTACAGTAAAAGCAAACAAAACATTGTTTTACTGACTTTCAAAGTCAAAAACCGTAGTGATCACTTTCAGAAAGTAGTGTAAGACAGCCCCTTTATGCTTATACTCACCTTCCATACCTCTCAACTGTCCAGATTTTCATCTCATATGTTGGGTGTATTCCTCATAATGTCCATGGTTTCATAAAAATTAATGAGGATACATTTAGGTTTCGGACTTTGTATCCTTCAGAAAAATCAGGTGGACTCGCATCTTTTATTCTATTAACTTTCTAAGTTTAGAAAAGGAAGTCAAGGACATGTTACTGATGGACATAAGGCAACAACATTTTTTTATTCTTTCACTGTCATTTGTACTGGCAGGTTTTACTGACTAGTCTGAGTCCCAACCTTAACAACTTTAGCAGGGGGATACTTAACATTTGTTAAGGTGGGATCTCACTCCATTCTAGCACTTAACTGATTTGTCTTTTTCCAAACATTGGAGCTTAATCTATGGGCTGCATTGCAGCACTATATATGTTTTACTTCAGCATTCATTTTGGCTGTGATAATTTTTCTCTTTGATAGTCTTCTTACTAATCACAACACAAACACTTGAGCAGTTCAAGAAAAAAACTCAAAGTCGTATCTTATACAAGAATTTAAATGCTGTTGTTTTTGAGAGTTTAATTAGTTTAAAAACAAGTGGTTGAAGTCTCAAAACTTAATTCTGCTCTCTTCTACCTGTTAACTTTGCCTCTGCCTTCCTTGACTTAAACTTTGCTACCTACTTTATAGCTTTCATTGTTACTAAATTTGTTAGCTATTACTTTTCAGCTTATGCAGATCTGCATGTTTCTATATATGTTATGCTGTTTACTTCATTAGGGACAATACCTGTGGTTTAATAACTGCTACTTTATTATATTAAGTCTGCATATTGTGAATAGGAAAATTAAGATGTTTTTTTATATCAAATGCATATAGTTTGCATTGTGATTTGTCACTGTTTACCTGTTGTTCCTCTGTCTTACCACGTGCCGTGGATTGTGGTTGAAAAGGTATTGAAGCAGCCCACTCTCCTAGTTAGTATATAAACAGCTCACCATACAGATCTAAATCACATCTTACTGACATAGCCAAAAAACATATGCACACTACTTTCTTACTGCCATCACTCACAGCAGTCCATTTGTGGTTGTGCTTTGATGAGGACATTTTAGCCAGCACTACAGAAGCAGTAGAAATAAAATTACCATTTATGTGATTGTCTTTAATTTATTGTTGACCTTGCTTGCTTGCTGTCAGGTCTCCACGCTTGTGGGCAAGTAGTGGATATAGGTTGACAGCAGTTTAACAAGATTAACAGTTCAACACACGCATGCACATACAGTTCTTCTACACAAAATTCATCTTCTGTTTTAACCTCTGCCAACAACGCTCGATTGATAGGATCGATTATGTAAGCTACACAAATCTACTAGGTATTATCATGGATGAGCAGCTAAAACTAGACCTTCACATATCACAAACTATATTAAAAATAAATAAATAGTCTCAGCTCACCATACAGATCTAAATCACATCTTACTGACATAGCCAAAAAACATATGCACACTACTTTCCTACTGCCATCACTCACAGCAGTAAGCAGAACTCTCCATAAGCCCAAACCCTGCCCATCCCTAAACAACATCATTCATCTATACTCCTCAAACATGGCTTTATGTTCTAGAGATAAATTGCTTCTCACTATCACCATAGTGTAAAACAGTGTAGGAGATTCCCTGTATTTAGCGAAAATTGCCAAAGTCATTAACCACGTCCCATTAACAATGAAATCAGTCCAAGAGCTAAGCTCTTTCAAAAAACAATTCAAATCTCATCTGACTGACAAATGTCTCTGTTCCTGCATTCCCATAGGCCAGATCCATAATTTCTATCCATTTTTACTACAGACTTGTCTCACGACTAGTCTGACTCTGTGTACATAGCTTGCAGCTTATTCAACCGACTGCTAACGCTGCCCTCCCCTGACTCTCTCCCACTGTCACTTTCATTGTTGCTTAGCTGTTCCTAAACTCCACTCAGTGCTTCTGCTCTTCCCCACAACTCTACTATTACCACCTCTCTTCTTATCTCTCTTCCCACCACATTTCCTGCTTACTCTCTTTCTATCTTTACCCTTGCTCTACCTCTTTCACATGCACTCCTACTCACCCTCCTTTCTCTTTTCACTCCTGTTACTGTCCTGCCTAATACACATCACTTGTTACCCACCAGCCCACTTACATATATGTCAAGATTCTACAGTCATCTCTTCATAAGATAAACAATTAATGACTTTGTTTAATTTATGTTCTTTGAAGGTTAGGTGGATATGGAGTGCCACTAATAACTAATGTTTAGAGTTGGAATCAAACCAGATTGCCAACTGTTGTCAGTGATTTCACTGACAGAAAACAATATTCCATGTTGCAGACACGTGCGATAGCAAGCTTATTTTTGATTTTTATTGTTTTTTCACTGCCGCGGTGGTACGGCAGTAGCGTTGTTACCTCACAGCAAGAGGTTCTCCCGTTCGATTCTCGGCTGGGCTTGGGAGTGCCTTCTGTGTGGAGTCTGCATGTCCTCCCCGCGCTTGGGTAGTGTTCGAAAGACATGCGTGCGTAAATGGGCGTGCCTTCGTTGAAGGTTGAGCATCAAGCTGGCATGTCGGCATTTCGTAAAAATCTACTGCCAATCATTAGCTGTGGCGACCCCTTACCGGGAAAAGCCAAAAGACAAACAAACAAACATTGTTTTTTCAGACTTCCTAGGCATGAAGTACTGGTGCTCCAGTCTACTGTTAATCCTTATCTATTAGGGTTATGAGCAGTTGTAGAGATATACAAATTAGGTAAAAGTTATAACAAGCCTCAATATGTATTTATTTCATTACATTTTTTATTGCAGCATAATTGATAGATGGTGATATAGATGAGTGATGGTATTATTTCAGCTGCATAAAAATGTCAACAGAAAACGGTCAGATTTGCAAGTGTACTGTGACCTAGATGTCATTACAAAAGTCTGTTTAACAATCTGGTATCATGCAGCCATAATGAGGCTATGGCATGCAAGTTTTGCAGCAGCCTACTGGTCTCTCCATCTTTGGAATTAGTAATTGAGGTTCTGATTAACAACCGAGGGAAATATATTACCAGTAGGTAGCAGCATTACATCCTGTCATGCTGAAATGTGTCATGTATCTAGTGCCAGCTTTAGTATAAATCAGTTAAAGGACATTATGAAGCTACTGCAAACATAGCCGAGATTTACTAGATGGGTTTGGCTTGAATTAATGCCGCAGCAAACAATAAAATTGAAATGCAGCTCACTGAAGGGTATAGCTTTCACACTGGTGTCAAGGCTATCTTAAAAGTTACATAAACTGATTACTTTCATTTACTAATTTCTACTGACTCAGTCCTTTAATACACACAGGCATATGCCAGTGTGTTTGTAACATTTATTGATTAAAAACCCATAGCTGTTCTTGCTGGCTTTGTCAGCACTGTGTTTATTAAGACCCCATAGCTGTTTTTGCTAGCTTTGTCAGCACTTTAATGATAGTATTTATGTTACATAAATTCACTGTGCATACACTTAATAGATTGCTTCTAGTCTGAGATTATTAACTGTAATCCTCTTTGCATAATTGTGTTATTCTGTATGCAGATATGGGAATCGGAACATGCTGTAGTAGTCACTGTAGGTTTAATTGCTATAGAAAGTGAATGATCTAGCAGTATGATGCACCCCTGTCCTCAGTAAAACACAATATTTGGCAATCTTGAATGAGCCTATTCTGGTAAATTGTAATGCAGTTTATATAAAGTAATGAAGTCTGCCAGTTATGTTTTTGTGTGATACATTCACTTTTGTGACGCAAATAATATTTATTGTTACTTTGTAATTCCCTGTCACCCAAGAGAATAACTCATTGGAAATTTATGAGCGAAAATAATGGCTTAACAAATTGAAGCAGTGTCAATCTTACAAATGAACTGTATTTTCTTTTACGAATTTGCACATAAATGTTCACTTATGTTATAATAAACTTCAAAAAGGGGAAGAAACATTGTTCTTTCCTTGAAAGAAACATAAAGACTTGCAGGAAGTTTATGTAAGACAGTGGGTACAATAAAAATGCCATTTATGAAAATGTTTGAGTAATGTATGGTATTATTTTATTAATTTTGGACAGACTTCTCATTTCAGAACTGTATGAAAGAGCATGCTTTACCACTGTTTTAAGGCTGGTGTTACATATGACCTGGAGAAGTATTTTCTTTTTGAAATAATTTTTAGTTGCCCCCACCCTCATGACCATCAAACCAACTGACTCCAACCATTCTAAGTTGGAGAGAGAGAGAGAAAGAGCAAGATCCAGGGACAGTCATTATCTTACAGCAGGATTTAGGAAAGATATGAATGATTGCAACATTACTGTTGTTGGCTAAAAAGCATGGTCAAACACCTCTTACACTGAGCCTTTTAAGAATGCATGCATTCAGCCCCCCCAGCTACAGTGAATATGTTACTCAGCATGCAGGCACCCCCCCCCACAATAGTAGTGCAAGTTCTGCAGTCCTGGTTCTTTCCACAGGTGGTACTCCTGTGGTGGGACTGCACCAGCACGCCTCACACCCCACCCCTGTAGACAAGCAGGCATTGAGTACATTCCCATTCATCCTTTCAGATTTCATATCTTTCTGAAAATGTATGACCTGTTGTTGTCTTTTTCATCTGTTTCTCAAACAGTGGGTCATAGTTCTGACTTCTGCCACTTTTCAGACTTAGGATCAGTAGCTCGAGTTCCTCCCCTTGCCCATAATCTCCACTAAACCCTGTATTACCTCAGGTCTCTTTTCAAGCTCTCAGCATTCAGATGTGGATGAAGTAGCACAAGTGTTGGCAGATAAAGTGGGTTATTGTTTTTGATCCTATAGCTTCTGTTATAGTTTTATCTGGGCTCTTTTGACCCTTTACTTGTCTTTTTCTTCCCCTGCTAGTTAAAAAAAATATCTTCTATCTGGTAATATTGTTTTACACATCTCCTCCCATTACTGTATTACTAGGAGTGTAGTAGCTCTCTTTGTTGTTGTTTTCTATTGTTGTTTCTCCAGTTCATAGGTTGGTACTAGGCTATCAGCCCTAGGGCCTATACAAGCCTAGCCATAACAGTTCCCTGGCTATTTCTTCCCACAGTATTTACTTCCCTGGACCCCTATCTAGCAGGGCAACTGACATGATCCCGGGGTGAATTTCCTATCTCCCATCCAATCATCAAGGTTCCTTTTGAAGAGGGCCAAAGAGGCACTCTGCTTGACATATATGGGCAGTCTATTCCAGAGTCTGGGGAGTCTCTGGGTCAGGAACCTATCTCTCCAGCATGTTTTGTTCATTGTGATGACAAGGTTTAGATCCCTGGAGAGTGTGTCTCTGAGGGATTGGGATTTCTTTAAGTGTAGCATGTCTAACAGCTCTGGGTCTGACATGGCCTTGTATGTTAAGCAGAGATCGCCTGTGAGTAGACGGTATGCAACAGAGTATAGGTGGAGTTTTTTTTTAGACGGTCAGCATAGGGCATCTGCTTTAGGCCTGTGATTCTTTTAATGAGGTATTTCTGCGGCCTTTCCAGTTGTTGCAGATGTCTTGAGAGATACATACCAAATGGGGCATTGTATTTTATAATGGGTCTAATGAGGGATGAGTATAGTGGGACAATTACCTCCTTTTTTCTGGATGAAAAGCCCTTAGTGATGAGGTGTGCCACATAGAAGGATTTCCTGACTGTTGTGGCGGTGTGGTTATCGAAGGTGAGACCACTGTCCACCTGTGTCCCTAAGTCTCATCACACTTTCGGTGTTTAGTGTACTGCCACCTATGTGGTAATTCACGGATACATGTTTTTTCCCAAAGGAGATAACTATACATTTCTTGGCATTGAGCTTGAGCCCATGGCTCTGGCACCAAGCATATGTTTCTGTAAGGCCCTTTTGTAGAATATCCACATCATTTGGGAATTCAGTAATGGCTCCCAGTTTGCAGTCATCTGCGAACTTTGTTAGCCAGAGTCCATAAGTGTTGGCCTGTACTTCAGAGAAGTAGATGCCAAATAAGAGCGGTCCCAGGACTGAACCCTGAGGTACTCCACTTGTCACTTGTCTGGAGCTGGATTTGGAGTTGGCTATTTTTACAGTATGGGTTCTGTCAGTAAGCCAGTTGGCAACCCATCGAGTGACATAGGGATTAATGCCCAGCTTAGTAAGTTTATCTATTATTCCAGAGTGGGGGATGGTGTTGAAGGCCTTGGCGAGGTCCAGATAGGCTGTGTAGATCACCTTACCCTTGTCCACGGCTCTGGAGACTGATTCAAAGAAGTCAGTCTGGTTCAGGAGACAAGATCGGCCCTTCACAAACCCAAACTGCGTGTGGTCCAGTGTTTGAAGGTTGCCAATGTCTTTGTTTATAAGTTCCATGGCCTTGCAGATCTGGCTCATCAGACTGATTGGGCGATAGTTCCTGGGATCCAAGGTGGAGGTGGATCCCCCTTGTGGAGTGGGATAACTGTAGCTGTGCACCACTCAGTGGGCACGAAGCCTGAGGTGAGACTATGATTAAACATGACACTTAGGTGAGGTGCCATCTCATTTTGTAGTTCATGTAGTACACAGCCTGGGATGTCATCTGGTCCCATGGATGCTGTATTCTTAGCTTTGGAGAGTGCATTTTTTACCTGTGCGGTCGTTATTACCGGAATTTGGCAATCTTTCAGTATTGAGATGGGCCATTTCGGGGGTGAGAGGGGGGTGCAGTTTGCACTGAGTCGATCCGCCAGGATATTGGCAATATCCTTGGGATCAGTATATTTAATGCCATTCTGCTGTAGCTCAGAGCAGATGTTCTCCATGTTTCACTGTTGCAGTCATTACATTTGGGTTATCTGCTTGCAGGTAGCCCTCAGTCGGCCCGATAAACAAAGTCTTGGGTCCTGCGTCGGTTGCTGTCCCTTCTTCCATGACGTCAGGTCGTCAGGGGTATAAAACATGCAGCCAACGCCATTACATCAGTCTTTTTTGCCGTGCGGTGCCCAAAGCAAAAGCTGTTCGCAAGTGCCGGTCGGCCGACTCCTGAAATTTTCATTTTCGAGTTTCAGAACCGAAGTCTTCAACTAAAGTTAAGTACCCCGTTGGGGAAACTTTTTCTTGTTCCTTACCGATATCAATAATAGTTAATAATTGCATTACTTGTGGAAAGAAAATACCTCATAAAGATTTCCTTCGTACTGTATTCCTTGCCTAGGCCCTGACCACGACGTACCTTGCTGTCGGTTTTGTGCTTTATTTAATCAGCGCACTATCCATTGTCGGTATATTTTCGCCTCTAAATATTTCGGTTCTTGGTTTAATTATCCAGAAATGTCATTGGTTAGCCATCCGACTACCGGGATTCCAAAAAACCGCAAAGATAAAGACAGACACAGGCCGCCGAGGTCCAAAACTGCTGACGATGCTTCTCCTAAGCCAGTCGCCAGTTCGCCGGTACTCGGTGAGGCGCTTTCGCAGTCCCTGATACCCGCTACTTCTGATTCGCAGGCCTCTACTGAGACCCATTCGGAGTCTGGTATGTTACCAGATGCTTCAACTATGGAACCCGCGGATGTCTCTACCTTGGATGTGTCCGGAGCCGCTGTGCAGGTACCAGCTTCTGAGGGTGTATTCAGGCCTACAGACTTGCATTTTAAACCGACGCCTCCTTCTTTACTTAGGCCTAAATCTCGATCCATGCCTAAAAAATCGACGCGCAGGCCACATGCTCAGGTCTCTATGCCTAAAAAACAAATGATAAGAATGGCTGAAGATCTAATAACTCTAATCAGGGGTAGCCAACCCTCCCCCCTTCTAAGAGGCCTAGGACGGAAGTTGAATATTAATCTTCTGATCAGGATTCTGTTGTTTCTGATTCTTCTGATGATCTGGATTTGACCTTATCTCCTTATGAAGATTCTGATGCAGAGGACTTCATTCACTCTGCTTTCCCTCCTGAGGATTTTTCTTTTGGGGAAACCTTACATACTCTAAGGGAGCATTTCCACTGGGAAAGCCAGGAAGATTTCTGATTCAGAAAGGAGGCTTAGGGATTTCCTTCTCCTACCTCAGCATAGACCTTTAGCTATGCCTCCTGTACTGGACATTGTTGATGATGCTTTTTCGGAATCTAGTTTGGCCCCTGATTCCCTGCCTGCTGCTCCCAGAAAACCTGGCAGATACTACAGGGTCCCGGAGTCCCACAAATTCCTTTTTAAAAATCCTATTGCAGGTCCAGAGACTATTTCACAGGGGCCCAAGTGCATCAAGGCTTCTACTGCTAAAAATCCTAACCCTTCTGATAGAGACTCCAGGGCACGGATAGATGGGGTAAGAAGGTTTACATGTCTGCATCCTTGGCCATTAGGGCATTAAACTGCCAGTTTCATATGTTAAAGTATCAGCAACATGTTATTGGACTACTTAAACAGAAAATGATGTTGATTCCTGACTATGTGGAAAATAAAGAATTACAGGATTTAATGCATTCTGCTGAACAAGTTGGAAAACATACTTTGCAATGTGGTTTTGATTCATTAGAAGCTTCTTGCAGGGTGGCTGTTACTGGGTCTGTGCTCAGAAGGCATGCTTGGCTTAAGGAGCAATCTTTGCCTGATCATGTTAAAGCTAAATTGTTGGATGCTCCTTTAAATCAGGACCGCCTGTTTGGCAACAAGGCTGAGGAAGTTCTTAAAAAGATGGAAGATAAAGCTAAATCTATGCAAACTGTTAAAGATTTTTTACAAGTTCAGCCTCCTAGATTTAGTAGGCACTGACCCTCTAAGAACTGGTCCTTTCCAGCCCCTTCCAGGTCTTCTCAAGCCAAATCCAGACACAGCAAAAAACCCAGGTTTCAGTCCCAGGGAACACACAGAACTAAGCAGTGGGGGGCCTCCACTTCCAAATCTGAGAATAAGACTCCCCCTATGGTAAACTGTCTCAATGACTTTCTTTTAAAATTTCCAAGCACTTATCAACTGACTGCCCCTTTGGGGGAAAGATTGCTCTTCATGCAAAGAATTGGGAACGCATTACTCAGGACAAATGGGTTTTAAATATAGTGTCCCAGGGGTACAGATTTCACTTCCACATGTTGCCAACACCAAGCGGGTGGCCGGAACTACCCCTAAATCAGTGGGCAGAGGCCCAAAAACAAGTACTTTCTCTCTTAAGCATGGGGGCTGTTCAACTGGTACCAGAAGAAGAAAAGGGACAAGGTTTCTACTTGAGACTTTTCCTGGTACCCAGAAAAGATAATTCATGGCGTCCTATCCTGGACCTGTCTACTCTAAACACCTTTTTGGAGATTCCAGAATTCAAGATGCTGACTCTTCACTGATTATTTCCTATGCTAGGCAAAGATGCCTGGTTGGCAACACTAGATTTAAAAGAAGCATACCTGCACATCCCAATCAGGTAATCTTGCAGAAGATACTTACGCTTCAAAGCAGGTTACATGCACTATCAGTTCTCTGCACTGCCCTTTGGCTTATCTACTGCACCCAGAGTATTCACAAAGTGCCTAGCTCCAGTTATTGCATTTTGCAGGCAAAGAAACATTCAAATATACCCATACCTGGACGATTGTCTAATTCAGGCAGAAAGCCAGGACATATTTTTGAATCATCTGGCCTTTGAACAAAGGGTTCTAACTTGTCTTGGGGTACACTATAAACGAAAAGAAATCACACCTGGTACCCTGCAAACAAATTATATTCCTGGGAGCAAGCTTGAATGCAACTTCCCAGTTGGCTTACCTCACGCCAGAGAAACAAATTCATTTGACAACCTACTTCAAACAAGTGGCCACAACAACCCTGCTATCTGCAAGACAAATACTGCAAGCCTTGGGGTTCATGGCCTCCTGCATTATTGTAATTCCATATGCAAGACTGCATATGAGGAAACTACAGTGGTATCTAAAAAGCCTATGATGCCAACATTCTCAAGACCTAGAAACAATGATTCCTATCATACCATGCCTATGCCTAGAGTTCCTTTGGTGGGCAGAGGCCTGCCACCAAAACAAGGGACTACCTTTCACACCACCCCCTGCCGAACAAACCCTAACAACAGATGTATCAGACTACGCATTGCTCACCTGTCAGGGAAGTGCATTCAGGGCAAATGGAACCCAAGTCCAATGCACCTGCATATCGGTCAAAAAGAAATGTTAGCTGTACAGAATGCTCTAACAGCCTTCAAGGACCACATTCTTCCAGGACAACTAATGGTAAAGATGGACAACACCACTGTTATGTGGTACATAAACAAGCGGGGGATACACATTCTTACCCCGTCTGCAGACTAGCCATGGCATTGTGGAACACAGCCTTGAGCTACCAAGTGCACCTACAAGCTCAATTCCTGCCAGGAGAATTAAATACACTGGCAGACGGACTAAGCAGAAACCTCATGGACCCAGACGAGTGGAAACTGGAACCAAGGATTTTCAACATGTTGACAAGCAAATGGGGGACCCCAGATAAAGACCTGTTTGCCTCTCCCCAGAACTACCAATTGGACAAATTTTGCACAAGGACTCCTCACAAACAAGCCTGGAAAGTGGATGCTGTGTCCTTCAGCTAGAAAAACCTATCAGTCTATGCCTTTCCCCCTCTGCCTCTGCTCTCCAAAGTACTACTAAAAATCAAACTGGACAAACCAAGGATGATTGTGATTGCTCCAGACTGGCCGCGCCAGCACTGGTACCCCCTCCTGTGCAGTGTGTCACGGTTATCTCCATGGCACCTGCCTCAGACTCCTTCCCTGCTGTCTCAGCAGGAGAACCAGATTCTGCACCCTCAGCTTCTAACACTGAACCTTGCAGCCTGGCTAATTTCTTAATCTCTCCTTTACCATCCATCATTAAACCTGTGATGGATATCATTTTAGAGGCAAGGAGGCCTAGTACTAGAAAATCTTATGCTGAAAAACGGAAAAGATTCTGTGCCTGGAACCATTCTCAAAGGTTGAGCACAGCAGCACCCAATTTCAATACTTAACTGAGATGCTTCACAAGGGCCTGTCTTTTTCCTCCATTAAAATCCACACCTCAGCCATTTCAGCTCATTATAACACAGAACCTCCCCTCTTCTCTCATCCACTGCTCAAGCAGTTCCTCAGAGGGGCCAAAAATTTGAGACCAAATAGGAGAGCTCCAACCCCAGCCTGGTACTTTAACTTTGTCTTGGAGAAACTCACTCTACCTCCTTTCGAGCCGGCTGCTACTGCAGACTTAAAATTTCTTTCTTGGGAAACAGCTTTCCTTTTAGCAATCACTTCAGCTAGAAGGGTATCTGAATTACAGGCCCTTATGGCAGTGGACCCTGTCATCATCTTTCATGCGGACAGGGTGTCCCTCAGAACCAGTCCATCCTTCATGTCCAAGGTGTGGTATCCAGTGTGGTTTTTAATCAGTCCATTCATTTGCCAACCTTCTTTCCCAATCCACAGAATAAAGGGGAACGGATACTGCATTCCTTAGATGTGCACAGACAACTTAGATTCTACTTGGACAGGACTAAACCTCAAAGGAAATCTGAACAACTACTGGTGGCATTTGTTGCAGAGGGGAAGGCTATTTCAAAGCAAACCATTTCTAAATGGATAAGCCATTGCATTAATTTCTGCTATAAGCACCATGGAAAACCTATCCTCCAGGGGATCAGACCTCACTCCACCAGGGCTGCATCTACCTCTACAGCCTTTCTCAGAGGCGTCCCTACCAGGGACATCCTAGAAGCTGCTACCTGGAGTTCTGTACATACTTTCACCAAGCATTATCATTTGCCAATTTTCTCTAAATCCAGAGCTGGCTTTGCCACTGCAGTCTTGCAGGGCCTTATAGCTGGCCCTAATGCTATCTAAATTCCTCCTCCCAACCATAGCTTTGGAAATCTACCCAAATATAATGACTGCAACAGTGAAACACGAAGAACATAGTACAGTTGTGTACGCTTACCATAAATGTAAATGTTCGAGTGTGTTCACTGTTGAAGTCCTGGTTACCCTCCCTCCAGCCCCCTAACTTCTTTTGGCTATACCTCTACTTTCCTTTACTATGCTTAAAAGCCTTTTTGGTGTATTTGCTTTTTTGTTGGAGGTATATCCTTGTACTTTTATATTTAATTGCTTCCCATTAAGGGGGGCACCTGAGATCTTGGGCAAGAAAAACTGATGTAATGGAATCGGCTGCATGTTTTATACCCCTGATGACCTGACGTCATGGAAGAAGGGACAGCAACTGACTCAGGTCCCAAGACTTTGTTAATCAGGCCGACTGAGGGCTACCTGCAAGCAGATAACCCAAATGTAATGACTGCAACAGTGAATCCACTCGAACATCTAAATTTATGGTAAGCTTACACAACTGTACTATCTGAGCATTGCCATTTAGATTCTTGACATAGCTATAGAATGCTATGTGGTTGTCTTTGGAATCTTTGGCAATTTTATTCATGTCAATTATGTTGAACAAGTCTATTGGATTCAAAAAGTGTATTTCCTGCAGCCATAAAATCCCTAACTCTAGTAGTCATTTGCAGTGTGTGTGTATTGCTTAGGGGCGGGGCATCTCGACATGCAGTATGATATTAGTTCAGGTTTTAACCATAGAGCTTTGGTAGAATGAAGGAATAAGTTAGTGTTAAATGTTTGCTTCCTTCCTCCTCCTCCTCCATCTGTGTCTGGAGCTTCACCTGTTGTCAAGAAGCCCTCAAATAATAGTTGAAAAATCCAAAGAGCCAAGGAAGTGATCCCCTGACTGCTTTCCTTACTCGGCTCTGTTTTTGGCTCCATCTGCTAAAATTCAGAAGACCTCAGATCTAACTACTACTGTGGATCCAACTTGTTCTTCCCCGAAGTTGCCTTCTCAAAAGCAACTTGGATTCTCCCTGGAACTGATACCTTCAAGATTGCATCCTAAATTCCTTCAAGATATGTCCTGTAGGGCTTTGAGACCTCCAGCTTACCTCATCATCCTTCAGGTCTTCTAGAAGCCTGTCTAAAACAGATGTGGATAGCATGATGAGGAAATTTCTCCTGACCCAAATTCAGTTTGGAGTTCTTCCAGCTCTGTCTCGCTTAGGACTAAGACCTCTATTGTTACTCCTCATCCAATCCATCCTTGGGATTCAGAGGATCGGATCTGAGACTTCCTGGATTGTCTGTGTTGGATCCGAAGGTCTGGTCCTCTTTGATTTCTGTACTGTCTCTGATACAGCCAGTGCCAACTCTGTCAGAGGCAGAGGGATCTCAGAGCCGTAGCTTCAACACTGGATTCGGGAGTAGAAGCTGAAGTCTGAGACTCGTGGAACCAGTCTAATCCTCTTGGTGCTTTGGCATTAGATAGCTTGACCTCTGCTTCTGCTTTAAGACAAGGTCAGACAGATGCCTTGGGCTATCCTAGTCAGATGACTTTGGCTTCTACAGGGGTAGTTTCGAGATCTGCCTTGGCTTCTGTCTTCAAGGCAGTGGAGAGAGTTTTCTCCTTGCAGGAGATAAGGCATCCTTGCCCCCCTCAGGTTGTCCTTCTCTGCAAATGTCAGTCCTGAATCCTGTGCCTGCTCTTTCTGTTCCATTAGGACACATGGTTCATTCTAGTCTTGCAACAGTCCTCATCTAGGACTCTGTGAGAATTTCCAAGTCTCCCATGGATTATCCCCCCTGTGGAAGCTCCCCAGAAACATAAATGCAAGAGGACGCACATTGACTGCCTGCAGTAACAGAAGACATGGACTTTAGTGAAGATGAGGGGTCCCCCAGGTCACCCCTTGATATCTCATTTGGGGAGGTCCTCGAGCTTCTGAGGCAGTAAGGTGGTTGGTCTTCCAAAGCCCCTTCCCAGGAGGAGTCAGAGTTGCTCAAGGCTTTCGGAACCAACTCAGCTACTTCCTGAGTAGTCCTCCTGGCAGACGAAATGGTGGATCTGATTTCTCATAGGGCATGGATGGATCCAGATATGACAGAGCCCATCCACAAGAAGCCAGACAGATATCTAGTAACATCCAAAGACTGTGCCCACTGGATGAAGGACCCCCCCTGTCAATGCTATGTTTGTGGCAGCAGCCACTAAAATGGAACTTGCAAGGAAAGTCCTTCTGTCCATCCCCTTAACAAAATGTCTTGGGCCTTGGGCAGATTCAGGAAGCAAATTAATACATCAGCAGCCTTTGCTGTCTGATCACTGAATTATTTCGCACACAACAAGGTTTCACAGGAACTTGACTAAGGAATATTCCAAGTCCCTCTTGGGGTCCAGTACTATGTAGGACAAGAAGACTCCATGACTTCATCTTTGCAACTGGCCACACTTCAGTCCCTCTCAAATTCCTCCACATATTTGATCTCCAATGCTACTGAGGTTGTTTCTAGAGCCGCAGATTAAAGCATTACAGTTTGGAGGCATGCCTGGATGTGATTATACAACTTCATGGAGCCTTTCATGACTTCCTTCATCAGTGCTCCTTTTGATGAATCAACTCTTTTTGGGCCCAAAGTCAGAGACTTCACTGCAGGAGTGAACAGGATGGGAAAAATCTGCCATAGGAATATGGTTTTCTACCCCTCAGGGGACCTTTTCTAGAAACCAGAAGTAGGAAGATGTGGTTCTGAATTCATAAGGTTTTATCCAGCACTCCTATGGAGATAGATCTCCTGGAGTCAAAGGGGTTGAATTCTAATGGTAGACATCACCCACATGGCAGTGGAGGACTGCAAAATCAAGGCTTCAGAGGTCCATTACTGAGAAGCCTTATCAGTGCTCCTGAAGGACTGTCTACACACAGGAGGCAATTAGGGGCACTTATATCTGCTCCTGAAAACTTGTACATCCATTGCCAAAAATGTCTGGGAGCAGATTAATTACCAGAGGCTATTACATTCCCTTTTCCTATCCTCTCCCAGTAAGATCAAAGAAAATTCCCAGTGTGCCACCCCACCAAAGGAAAGATGCAGTCTTAGTAGTCGAGAAGCTGCTGGCAAAAAGCATTATCCAGAATGTCCCACCAGACCAACAAGGGTTCAGAACTTATTCAAGATTCTTTTTGGTGCCAAAGAAAAATGGGTATGATAGGACCAATTTTAGACCCAAGTCATCTGATTTTGTTTGCAAAACACTGAAAGTTCTGAGTGGTCATGGTTCAGTCCATACTTCCGCTACTGAGAATGGATGATTGGATGTGCTTGGGTCTATATTAGAACACCGAACATTTGAAATGTCAAGTGTTCTAATATCGACCCATTTTCAGCGAATGCTGAAAATATCGAAGTAACAGGAAACTGAATTCTTTCCTAGGCAAAGAATTCGGTTGTCCGTTTCTGTTGCTTCAGTATTTTCAGCGCTCTGTTGGAAAGTTACGGGTCGGGTTCAGGTAAGTGTGCCATTTGTGGACGTGTGGGTTAGGGCGTGGGTCAGGTAAGTGTGTGGATGTGTGGGTTAGGGCGGGTTAGGTGAGTTAGGGTTAGGGTGCGGGTGAGGTGACTGTGTGATAGTGACGGACCTTAGGGTTTGGGTTAAGGTAAGTGGATAGTTAGTGGTGTATGTATAGTTTAGTGTAGGGTTAGGTGTAAGAGTTTAGGTGTATGTGTGTGGATTGCTGTTTGTTTAGTGTGCTTGTGTTATGTGTATGTATTTTGGAACAATGAATTTTTTCCCTAGGAAAAAATTCGCTGTTCTGAATGTTCAATGTTTTTTTTTTCGATTGCTAGGGTTCGATATTAGAACACTCGACATTTTGAATGTTTAATGTTCTAATATAGACCCGATGTGCTCAATAGATTTTCAAGATGCATACTATCACGTCAAAATAGACAGATGGTCCAGGAGGAGGTATCTTTGTTTTTGGCTGGGGCTAGTTACTTGTTACTTCCAGTTCAAGGCCCTGCCCTTCATTCTCACCACAGCCTCCAGTTGTTAACCAAATGTATGGTAGTGGTTACAGCTCATTTGAGATTGCTAGGATTCTGGGTCTTTCCCTACCTTGATGACTGGCTCCTCACTGCTCCTAGCAAGACTTTTTTGACTTGTGCTAGAGACTACTTGCTGCATCTGTCATCACAGTCGATTACAACAACTCATACCTCTTTCCCTGTCAAGTACTGGAGGTCATAGGTGCTCACCTGGAAAGAGTTTCTGAGATAGCAAGACTACCTCAGTCCAGATTTTTCACCTTGCAACATCAGGCTGCACAACTCTTGTCTCTTCAAGCACCCCCAGCCAGGTTGGTTTTACAGCTCCTCAGTTCTGTAGCCACTTTTATAACACTTGTACCGCTGGCAAGATTTTATATGAGAGTGCTACAGTGGACACTGTCTGTCCAATGGTCAGTAAGATGACAACCCATGAATTTTCCCATTTGAATCACAAGGTTTGCAAGGAACATGTGTCCTGGTGGATCCATGCCCCAGAAGTTACTCAGGGCCATCCTTTTTTTCCACCCTTGCTTAAGGCTGCAGTGACCACTAACACTTGGGGGTGGGGGGGCACTGCCTAATGAAGATGGTTCAAGTCATGTGATCCCCCTTAGAGACATTGTTCTATAAGTGAGAGCAATCCTCCTAGCATTGAATCCCTTTCAGGATGTTCTTCTGGGGAAGATCACTATATTGACAGACAATATTTCAGTAGTCTGGTACATTAAAAAACAGGGGAACCCACTCCTGTCCCTTGTTTTGAGAAGCAATGAGAGTATGGTAGTGGGTGATCTCTTCCCATTGCTTTCCTATAGGAATGCACATTTTGGGGAAGTCCAACATGTTAGTCAACAGACTGAGCAGATCTATTATATTGCCTCACAAGTGGTTTCTCAATCCGTTAGTGGAGAAATTGATATTTTGTCATTGGGGTCAACCATGTTGTGATTGTTTCACCTATCCCCATAACTCCAAATGCAGCAGTCATTTTGCCCTGGCTCCTCCAGAAATGGAGCTACAGAGAGACATATTCTGGTCCATAGTTTTGACTTCCCATCTCCTCTGTGCTTATCCATCTACTCCCCTTATCCCAAAGTTTCTACAGAAAGCATGTCAGCAGAAGAGCACAGTAATACTCATCCCCCCATTTTGGCCTCAACAAGTGTTGTTTCCCTTCCTTTGCCCTCACTTAATAGGCCCTCTTTGGCTACTGGATCCCTCTCCAGATCTCTAATCTCACCCATCTGGACTGCCTCATCTGGACATCCAAACACTCAAGCTCTCACTGCATGGTTTCTCCACTTCCAGTGATGGCTAGACCATGTTTTCTTATCAGGTTCTGCATGTTCTCACTTCCTACCAAATGAGTCTACCAGAAAGATATACAAGAGCAAATGGGAAAAGTTAAGTTCTCTAGAGACACTTGGATCCTTTTTCAGCCCTCATTCCAGCTGTCCTAGATTTTCTTGCCTCAATTTTCCATGAAAGAGCAAGTTATTTTACAGTCAAGGTGCAATTAGCTGATATTTCTGATTTTCATACTGGCAAAAATCATTCCTCATTGGCTTCTCTCCAGCTGTGCAAAGCAATCGTTAAAGGTACCTTTCTACTCAAATGACCTATTAAGGACCCTACTCCTCCTTGGGACCTTAAAGTGCTTCTACAGACCTTGACATAATCCACCTCTGAGCCAGTGGCTAAAGTAAGATTTAAAGTATTTATCTTGAAATCCTGTTTTTCTAATTGCTGTTACATCAGCCAGGTGAGTGAACTCCAAGCACTATATTGTTAGTCAACGTACCTTAATTTTTCATAAAGACAGTTTTTCTCTTCAAGCCAACTCTTCCTTTTTACCAAAGAAAGCCTCAGAAAATGTCCTTAATCAGTATATTAATTTGCCATTCTTCTTTTCAAAATTCTTTAATAAAGGGTAATATACCCTTCTATTATTATATATACGTAGAAAGTCAGATTTTTACCCCCATAGAACTAATGTTTTCAGAAAATCTGACCAGTTCATTTTCTTCTCAAAGGTAAAATTGGGTCACTCTGTATCCAAAGTAACTTTTGCTAGATGGCTCACTGATTGTATTTCTGACCTTACCAAGACCTCCAAGAGTTCCTCCAAGAGTTCATTCCACAAGATCCGGTCCCACTTCTTCTGCTTTCTTATCAAGAACTTCAGTAGATGGCATTTCTGCTGCTGACATTTGGTCTAAAGCTCATATCTTTATTGCTCATTACAAGTTGGATATTTTTCAAGGGACAGGGTGGCATTTGGCTCTGCCATCCTTTGGAATATCCTTCCATGAAGACCACCCTTGGATTCACCAGCTGGAGACTCTGTTGCATTGGTTGAGGAACAGAGAAAAAGGCAATATCATATACAAAAGTTATGTATTCACCATAATTATGCATCTGTGTTGTCTGTTTGTCCTTCCTCAAACTGCCCCCCTTCTTTCCCCCTTCCTTTTATGGAAGATTTACATATGGCTTGCTGGTATGACCTGAGTGCTATCCCCATTGGTCTTTCTTCCTTATCAGCCCCAGAGCTTCTACTGTCTTAACTTTGGTACCTGTCTTTTTCCCCTTTATGAATACCATAGTATTTAGTCCTTTGGAGTTCTAAGCCTAAGGAGGTAAACTTGACCAGATGTAATAAAGGGTTTGGAGGAGATTATGGGTAAGGGGAGGAGCTTGAGCTATGGATCCTAAGACTGAAAAGTAGACAAAGTCAGATCCGAGGCCCATTAGTAGAGGAAGAATGAAAGCAGACAACACAGATGCATAGTTATGGTGAGTATATAACTATTTTTAATACTAATCTTTTATTCTAGCAGCTTTCTAAGTATTTCACCTCTCAGTGCAGCTACCCTACAGCAACCAAGTATAGATTTTATAGCCACTGGGCCTGCCTTTAACAAAATTTCTATAATCTGCAGTACAATGGAAATTGTTGTTCCAAGAGAGCACTCCTCACTGCTTTATTCTTTACACCATAGGCACAGCATGGACAGCACAGTAATTCAGTGGTTTGTGTTGTCGCTTCACAGCAAGCGGTTCTCAGTTTTGATTCTCAACTGGGGTGCCTCCTGTGTGGAGTCTTCATGTCCTCCCACATTGCAAAGACATGCATCTGGAGCAATTCCCCCCCGGCCTCTGCTGAAAATTGGCACGTTCCAAGTTGGACTTTCCCAGTAAATAAACGTTAATAAACAAAAATAAATAAATAAAATAAAATTTGCCTGTGCTCAAAGAAGATCTGAGATTTTTATGTTTATTAAAAGTGTTTGTATACTCTCACCAGAAATGTGGAAAAAACAGCAAAAGTCCAGATAAAACTCCACAGATTTATTACAGTTAAGCACATTCGTCCCTAAGTGGGACTTCTTCAGAACTGCCATTATTACAACAAAAGCCATTTAAATACATCTCAAACTAATCATGGACATCCAATGAACCATTGTGTAGAAGAAAAACACAAATACATAAAACAGTATGAAAACATGTGCGTATGCCCCTGAATGATAAATTGTTTCGTGTTAGGACAACAGCCCCTTAATTTATTAGATATCAAATGTATGTTTGCATAACACCGACTTTTAAAAATATATAAAAAAAATCTATTCTAAAAAATTACTAAACATAAACACTTTTTAGCTTTAATAAAGAGCTAATAGAACAAGCTTCATTCAACCCAGGGGGCCCTGTAGCATGTAATTTCAACTGCTAAGTAAGTTTCCTAACCAACAAGTGTTCTTCAATAATATATCCCCTTGAGTCTCTTTTTATCTTCTCCAGAATTGTAAATTTAAATCTGTGACTAAAGCAAGCATGTATGTGTCTGTACAAGACATTAATAGTTTTTGCCTTGTTAACCTCCAGGTCAAGTTCATAAATTCTCTCCTTTAGTTTTCTGGAGGTTTTCCCTATATAAAAAGCAGGGCAAGAATCACAACAGGCAGTATAGACTGTCTAACTAGACTCACAGTTGAAATGCCCTTTAACTTTGAATTTGTGCCCTTTTATATAAAAGGTATCCCTGCTAATATAAACTGGCACTGCCTACGACACCCACATTTAAACATACCACTGTTAATATGCTTGCTCACATTCCTGGCTTTTCTTTCCAGTAGATTCTTGAAACGTTTATTTTTCCTATACACTGTTTTCGGCCTGTCACCCAACAGCCTCCTCAAGTGTTTATCAGAGGATATAATGAGCCAGTTTTCTAAAGTACAATCCACTGTTCTATAGGTGTCAATGGTAAAAGTTAGAGTAAAGGGTTTACCAAAATCCACCCCTTTATCCACTCTCACCATGGAGTGCTTTACATTAAGTGGTCCACCACAAACACTAAAAGGTTTTGGTAGCAAGGGCATATAAAACCACCTCTGCCTTTTCCCCACAACTTCATTCTTAATGTCCAATAAAAATTAATTTGGATAAGCCCGCTTAATAAATATCTCCAACAGTTTGTCACACTCCATTACAGAATACAGAATCATCTGAAACCATTCTAGCAAGCCCTACTAGCTGGTCTTTAACCATGGCACGTGATGTTATCTAGTCACCAGTCCTCATGCTAGGGACTTGGATCCAATATTGGATCCAAGCCAGCATACTCAGAACACAGCTTTGGTCATGCTCCTCCCCTCCCATAATGCTCTGCTGCCCTACACTCCCTCAAATCTCATTTGCCACTCAGTCAGACACAGATTGCTCAGCTCGTGTTAGTGTAAGTGCATTTAGCTCAGAATTTTTGAAATTTCTTATTATTTTTGTGTTTGTAGTTTTAGTGAGTAGTTTTCTGCTTATCTATCCCCTCCCAGTTGAGTCTTAAACTTGTTAAGTTCCTTTCTCCTCGGGATTTTGTTTTCAGCCTAGTTGTTTGTGGTGTGCAAGAGTTCTTTCATATGTGTGTGTGAGAGTTCTGGATGGATTTTAGGCTTTGAACCTTGGCTTGTTTGCAGATTCTGGTTTTGCTTGCAGTTAGGCCATGTCTGAAAAAACATTAGTTTTTAAAAGGTGCTCCTCTTGTGGGTGGAAAATGCCTATTTCCGACTCACATGAGGAGTGCCTTTACTGTCTTGGTGGTGATCACCTCGAGGTGGAATACGACATGTGTGCCACATTCAACCCGAGGGCTTTGGTCGACTGTCAAAATAAGTTAATTAAGGGTTTGGTCAAAGGAGGGCCCTTGGTCACTGCTTCCCCAGCCAAAGCTGGCCCTCCTGTGGCAAAAAAGAAAGCTGCTTTCGAGGAGGCCCCGACCAAGCATCCCAGGCTATCAGATCCTAGGTCCTTGGATCCGGCTGCAGCAAGGGCAGGTTCAGATCAGAGATCTTCGTGTCTTAGGTTATCCAGGGAGTCCACTTCTGCATCCAAGGGATCAGATCCTAAGCTGTCAGATTCGGTGACTTCAATGCCTCCCCCTCGGATCCAAAGACCTCGGCCCCTCGGATCTGAGGGATTTGAGAATTATTTCCTCAGATCCTTTGTTGAGCCCGGTTCCGATTTAGTCATATCCGAGAGTCATGCCGGAGCCTATAGTAGTGGAGGATCTTCCATTGGATCCTTTGCACCCTAAGCAGCTGTCTTCTCCAGCTAGATCTCATTCCAAGGAGTGCAAAAGAAGACACTCGAGCTCCAGGCGCAACTCTCCTATTAGTTCCTCCATCTCCTCCCGATCTTTCAGGAGTGGCATCCATATGGATATAGACAGGATGATGCAAGCCTTCCTGAATGCTCAGATGGATTTGGGGCTTCTGGCTTCCTCAATCCATAGGTCAGGGATCCAATCCCCCCCCCCTTTGATCGCTCCTCATCCAACCAGGGGCTTAGATTCTCAGGGACTGTTGAGTGTGGTGGAGGCTAGGGGAGTTTTAGGACCCAATTCGGGCCCTTCCCTGATGGGATCAATGGCTGGCACTGCTTCTGTTTCCCTGGGACAGTCCACCCGGCCGGCCCTGTCGAGTCAGCGTCCATGGGATTGGATTCGGGACCCGGCTTTTCAGACCATTCTCTTCCCCTGGGTGCCTCTGCCTTTGACAGTTCCAGTCCAGTCCCGTCTGGCGGAGTGGCAGGACTGGGGGGTCCACCCTTTCTTCCACCAGGATTTTGTCGGCGGGAGAGGGGATGGAACCTTTTCTAGTCCTTCTGCCTTCCGGGCTGCTAAAAGATCCTTCCCTGCTTTCAGAGCTGCCTCTCCCATGCACTGTTCTCTTACCCAGCCCCAGTTTCTGAGCGGCTTGTCTCATCCTACTCCAGGTCAGCCCGTCCAAATTAGTCTCCAGGGGGATATCCCCCCACAGGGTTCCCTTCCCCTTCTGAGTCTTACCTGCAACCCCCGCAGGAGGAAGTTCCCAGAAAGAGGACTTGTAGGAGGAGACATCTCAACTTCCCTGTGGAGTTTCTTACTGAGGACACGGATATTGATGAGGGGGACGTATCCCCAAGATCTCCTCTGGGGGACGTCTCCTTTGGAGACATACTCAAGATCCTCAAGGTCAAAGGCGGTTGGTCTACCCAAACCCTGTCCTCAGAGGATCCTGGAGGCTTTTGGTATGGGACCATCTACCTCCTGGGAGTCCCCCCCCCCTTGCTGATCTTCTCATTGATCTTGTGGCCAGCAGGGCCTTTAAGGAGCTAGATACTGTGGAGCCAGTGCCCAAGAAAGCAGACAAATTTTTGAGCCCTCCCCCAGACAGAACCTTGTGGTCCAAAGTGGTCCCAGTTGATGCTATTGTCGTGGCCGCTGCCACCAAAAAGGGATTGGCAGAGCAGAGTTCTTCTGTCCATCTGCCCAATCATGAGTCGAGGGCCATGGACAGATTTGGAAAGCAGGTGTTCACTTCGGCTGCTTTCAGTCTGTGAGCTCTAAATTACCTGGCGCATTTTACCCGTCTCCAGCAGGATTTGGTAAAAGAACTGTCTTCATCCCTCTCTGGGTCCATGTCTGAGGAGGAATTCAAGACTATTTCTCCAAAGCTATCAACCCTTCATTCTGTGGTGAATTTGTCCATGAGACTCATTTCCAGTGCTGCGGAAGGGTCTATATGGGCTGTGGGCTCGGGTATTACTATTAGGCATCATGCCTGGCTCCGCTTGAGCAGGTTTGCAGAGGTCTCAAGACGTCATTTGTTAATGCCCCCTTTGATGGTTCTACTCTTTTTGGTCCCACTGTGAAAGACACTTTGACCCACAATGAACAGGAAGGGAAGACCTTGTTGACCGATGGGATCAGGTTTTCTGCCCCTCAGAGGTCCTTTTCCAACACCCCGAAGGGGAGTAGGAAAATGTGGTTCAGGAAGGCACAGTCTCCCTTTCAGAATGTTCAGGAGGATTCCTCTTCCAGGGGATGGGGAAGAGGTTTCAATGGTATACGTCGCCCGAGGGGCAGAGGAGGCCCACAAAACCAAGGTTCTAGGAAGCCCTTCTCTGAGAAACCTTTGCAACGTCCCTGAGGCATTGCCCGACTGTCCTTCCCTGGAGGCAGTCAGGGGTCAATTATCACTGCACCCCTTACCCTGGGCAAGTATCACAAACTATCTGTGGGTGTTCGCAATTGTATCCAGGGGTTATTACATTCCCTTTTTGGAAACTCCCCCAAAATTCAGTCCTCTTCCAGATGTGCCACCCAGTCAAGAAGAGGCAGCCCAAAAGGTCATAAGCACTCTTCAAAAATGAGCCATCCAACATGTCCCTGCATGACAGAGAGGATCCTGAACTTATTCCCACTTCTTTTTGGTTCCAAAGAAAACAGGGGACCTACGTCCTGTATTGGATCCCAGCCGAGTGAACCAATTCGTGCAGAAGTCAAAGTTTCGGATAGTGTCTGTACAGTCGATTATGCCTCTATTGCACAGCAATGACTGGATGTGCTCAGTAGACCTCCAGGACGCATACTACCATATAAAGATTGATCAACGGTCCAGGAGGTTTCTCCGCTTTTGCTTAGGAGTCGATCATTTCCAGTTCCAGGCCCTACCCTTTGGTCTCACCTCAGCCCCCTGGGTGTTCACCAAATGTATGGCAGTGGTAGCAGCTCACCACCGACTGCTTGGAATCCAAGTTTTTCCCTATATGAGTGATTGGTTCCTGACGACCCCAACAAGGCATCAACTACTGGGCAATATTCACTATGTTCTCTCCCTGTTACATCGTCTGGGGATCACAGTGAACATTGTAAAATCCTCCCTGACTCCAAAACAAAAATTGGAATTCATAGGCACTCTGTTGGACACCACCTCTCAGATTGCAGCCTTACCTCCTTAAAGGGTGTCGCTTATTCGTGACCAGGTTCAGACCTTGCTGGAGCTAACCTGCTCTCCAGTCTCACTCACTCTCGGGGCTCTAGGATCGATGGCTGCAGCCATTTATTTGGTTCTGGTGGCTCGGTACCACATGAAGGTCCTTCAGTGGATCCTCGCAGTTCATTGGTCAACATGACAGTGTCCTCTGTCTTTTCCCATTCGGCTCACCTCGGTGTGTCAGAAGCATCTGTCATGGTGGATTCGATCTCCGGATCTCCTAGTAAGCAGACCTTTTGTTCTTCCAACTCCTGTGGTGACAGTCACCTCAGACACTTTCCTCCTGGGGTGGGGTGGGGGCCTTTCCAGTGACAGATAGTCCAAGGGACTTGGTTGCCCACAGAGACCAAACTGCACATCAATGTTCTGGAGATGAGAGCAGTCCTATTATCACTGCAAACCTTTCAAGACTGCCTTCCTCATGGGACGATTGCAGTTCTATCAAACAACATGGCAGTTGTGTGGTATATAAACAAGCAAGAGGGCACACATTCTTATGTGCTGTGTTGCAAGTCCATGAGGGTCTGGGAGTGGGCAATGGGTACGGGCAGCTTTCTCATTGTAAAGCACATTCCCAGAGCATCCAGTGTGTTGGCGGACAAACTGAGCAGGGCTATATTGAGCCTCATGAGTGGTCCCCTGAATCCAATGGTGGCACAACAGATCTTCCGTTGGTGGGGTTATCCAAGCTTCAATCTGTTTGCATCTCCTCTCAAACACAAATGCAGCAACTTCTTTGCATTGATCCCCCCCAGGGACACGCTCTCCAACGATTGGCCTCTGGGTCTCCTGTACGCCTTTCCTCCATTACCCCTAATCCCCAGAGTACTTCAAAAAGCCAGATGCCTCCAGAGTCAAATTATCCTCATTGCCCCCTTTTGGCATCGGCAGGTGTGGTTCCATCTCCTATGGTCTCATTTGAGGCATCCACCCTGGGTGCTCAATCCAATTCCGGATCTGCTATCTCATCCTTCTCTTCTACTGCTCCTGAATCTTCAGACCATACGTCTAACAGCGTGGTATGTCCACTTCCAGTGATTTTGGCTAAGTCCAGCTAGCTTCACCCTTGAAAGAAATTATTCTTGCTTCCCAGAGGTCTTCTACCAGAAAAGTTTATTCCAGTAAATGGAACAGGTTTGCAGTTTGGGCAAAGAATAAGAATTTAGACCCCTTGTCCACCCCTATTCCAGAAATACTTCTCTTCTTGACCTCTCTCTCTTTAAAGAATGAGCTAGTTTTTCCACTATTAAGGTACAGTTGGTAGCCATGCCATTTCAAATTTTCACCTTGGTGGTGATTCGACCTTTTTGCACTCCTCTGTAAGGCCTTTTTAAAAGGGATTTTTCTATTAAGGCCTCCTGTTAAACATCCTTCTCTTCCATGAGATTTGGCTTTGGTGCTTCAGGCTTTAACAAAACCTCCCTTTGAACCAGCAGCTTCGTGTGATATTACATTTCTCTCCTGGAAGACTGCCTTTTTAGTGGCAATTATTTCGGCAAAGAGAGTCTCGAAGCTGCAAGTTCTTACTGTCAAGCCACCCTATTTAATTTTCCACAAGGACAGAGTGTCTCTAAAACTTGATCCATCCTTCATGCCTAAAATGGCTTTATCAGCGAATATCAACCAGTGTACCCATATTTTTCCCTAACTTTTCCAGTAAAGGGGAATATATTCTGCACACATTGGACGTTCGTCAACTTCGCTTTTATTTGCATCTAACGCGTGAAGTTTGGCATTTAGACCAATTATGTGTGGCCTTCTCTGTTAATAGAAAAGGCAGGGGTATTTTGAAAGTCACAATTACCCGTTGGATTTCACAATGTATTTCCTTTATTTATTCTTCAGAGGGTGTTTCCTTCGCCACACCAGTGAGGGCTCATTCAACCAGGGCAGATGTTCTTCATCTCACATTGCTGCAGTCCTTACTTATGGGTAGTCCGCTGTCCTCGGTCGGCCCGAATACCAAAGTATTAGGCTGACGTCGGTCATGGGCGCACAGCCCTAACATCAGAGCGTCAGGGTATAAAAGCGCATGACCGACGTCATATCCTCAGTCCTTTTTGCCGCATGGTCCGATGCAGAAGCAGCGTTGCAAGTGCCGTTCGGCTTTCTGAAATTTTTCGTTTTCGGAGTTTCAGACATACCAAGTTGGGCTAAGTACCCGTTGGGAGCATTTTTGTTTTTCTTGCCTCAGTTATTTACGGATGTCAGAAAAAGTGAATAATTGTATTTCTTGTGGGAAGCAGATACCGCATAGGGATTACCACTCGCTTTGTATCCCTTGCTTGGGGCCGGAGCACGACGTAGTTGGGTGTCGGTTTTGTGCTAGGTTTAATAAGCGCACTATTAAGAGAAGGCTAGATTGCGCTAGGTTAGTCTTTGGCAAACGGTGTAATTATAATATGCCGTCGGATCCTCCGCCCGCTTCCATGAAGAAGCGTAAAGACAAATCTGTAAAGCCTAGACAGGATGATTCGTCCATTTCGGACGTCGGTCCTTTAGAGACTGCAGTGGAACAGGTGGATCCGGCTGAAGTTTCTGTTGAGTCTCAGGGGGAAACCTTGATTTTACAGGATGTGGCCTCACAGGAGTCAGGTCAGGCTGAAGGGGCCTCTCAGGTTACTATTCTCCCTTCTTTGCCTAAGGGGGTTAGGCCTTCTGCTACTGTTTCTAGGGCTCCTTCTAAGGGCAGGTCTGTTTTGCCTTCTTCTGGAGTTAGTTCTGGTTCTTCAGGGTCTGTACCTAAGAAGCATATGCTTAAAATGGCAGAAGATTTGATTACTTTAATTAGAGGTTCCATGCCCCCTCCTGATAAGAGGCCCAGGGTAGAGCCAGAGTTGGAAATTTTGGAGCAGGCCTCAGATGATTCTGAGTCTTCTGCTGAAGATATTCAAGATTTTCCTCCTTATTCGGATTCCGATGCAGAGGATTCTACTCCTTCTGCTTCCCCTCCAGAGGATTTTTCTTTTTCAGAAACCTTACACTCTATGAGGGAACATTTTAAGTGGGAAGGACATGATTACTCAGATTCCAGAAAGAGGCTTAGAGAGTTCTTGTTTTTACCACAGCACAGACCCTTGGCTATTCCTCCTGTTTTGGATGTTGTTCAGGATGTTTTTTCGGAGGCCTCATTTAATCCAGATTCTATGCCTCCTGCACCAGTTAAACCGGACAGGTATTATAGGGTACCTGAGGCTCATAAATACCTATATAAGAGTCCTAGGGCGGACCCAGAAACTATTAGTCAGGGGCCTAAAGGTGTTAGGGCTTCTGTTGTAAAGAATCTGGTTCCTCTAGATAAGGAAGCTAGAGCTTTGGACAGATGGGGTAGGAAGGTGTACACCTCTTCTACTTTAGCAATGAGGGCTTTAAATTGCCAGTTTCATATGTTGAAATATCAGAATTTCCTCCTTTCTCAGCTAAAATCTAAAGTGGATGTTTTGGCAGAGGGCATAGAGTGTAAAGAATTGCAAGATTTGGTGCATGTTTCTGAACAGGTGGGGAAACATTCTTTGCAGTGTGGCTTTGATGCTTTGCAGGCTTCTTCTAGAGTGGCTGCCACTGGTTCAGTTCTTCGTAGGCATGCCTGGTTTAAGGATCAGAATTTATCTGAGCATGTTAAGTCTAGAATTCTGGATGCCCCTTTACAGTCCGAAGTTTTGTTTGGTCCTCCTGTGGAGTCTGGTTTGAAGAAAATGGAAGACAAGGCTAAGTCTATGCAGACTGTTAAAGATTTTTTGCAGGTTCAACCTCCTACATTTAGTAGAAATTGGCCGGCTAAGGGGTGGACGTACCCTTCTTCTGATTCCCAGTCTAGGGGTAGATCTAGGCGTGGTAGGGGCAGAGCTCAGAGTACCTTTAGGCCTAGAACATGGAGTTCGCCTGCTCAATCTGCTGGTGAGGGTAGGGGCCAGTCCTTTCGTAAACAGGCCCAATGACCTGCATTTTCAGCTGCCAGATTCTTCTTGCCTGGCAGCTCCTTTGGGAGGAAAGCTAGCTCTCTTCAAGCAAAATTGGTTTTTAATCACCCAAGACAAATGGGTGTTGGACATTATAAACAAAGGTTACAAGTTTTATTTCCATACATTGCCTCCTTTCAAAGGTATGCCAGACATTCCTCCTCGGCAAAGGATGGAGGCTCACAAACAGATTTCATTACTTCTTCACATGGGAGCCATACAGCCAGTACCTCCTTCAGAAGTGGGTCTAGGGTTTTATTGCCTGTTTCTAGTACCAAAGAAAGGGAACACGTGGAGACCGATTTTGGATTTATCTCTCCTCAACACTTATTTGGACATTCCAAAGTTCAAAATGTTGACATTACAACAGCTTTTGCCTCTGCTGGGAAAAGATCACTGGATGGTAACTCTGGATCTAAAAGAGGCTTATCTTCATGTTCCTATCAGGCCCAGTTGCAGGAAGTACCTGCGTTTTCGAGCTGGAAATTTACATTATCAGTTCTCTGCATTGCCCTTTGGCTTATCTACTGCCCAGAGTGTTCACAAAGGTTCTGGCTCCAGTGATAGCCTTTTTCAGGATGGAAGGAATACAAATTTATCCTTATTTGGACGATTGCCTGATTATTGCACAAGACAAGGACGAGCTTCTTCAGCATCTACAGTATGTGATGGTAGTGTTAAGATGCCTAGGGTATTCTGTGGGCGAAACAAAGTCCAGTGTAGAACCCTGTCAAGACATGTGCTGTCTGGGTGTGAGACTGAATACAGCTTCCCAGATGGCCTTTTGACCCCGGACAAACAGAAAAGTCTTTCACTTTATTTCCATCAAATGTCTCTACAGTCCAGGCTGACTGCAAGGACAGTCCTTCAAGCCTTGGGGTTCATGGCATCTTGTATTCTGGTGCTTCCCAATGCCAAATTGCATATGAGGAAGCTTCAATGGTATCTCACAAATCTATGGACACAACACTGCCAGGATCTAGACACTGTCATTCAGATAATACCTTGCATTCAGAAGGAATTTTTGTGGTGGGCTCAGGAATGTCACCTAAACAAGGGACTCTCTGTGACCCGACCAGAGGCGAGTCAGATTCTAACGACGGATGCCTCGGACAAGGCTTGGGGAGCACACCTCAATGGAAAATGGGTGCAAGACACGTGGCCTGCCAGACTTCAACATTTGCATATCAACTTGAAGGAGATGTTAGCAGTACAATTTGCATTGATGGCTTTCAAGGATTTACTTCACCCAGGGCAGGTGTTGATTCTAACAGACAACACAACTGTCATGTGGTACATCAACAAGCAAGGGGAACTCATTCGTACCCTCTTTGCAGACAAGCGATGATTTTGTGGGAGACAGCTCTCAGTTACAACCTCAATCTTCAGGCAAGATTTCTACCAGGAGCACAGAACTCCTTAGCAGATGTATTGAGCAGACAAATAGTGGATCCTCACGGTGGAAATTGGATCCTCAGGTATTTCAAAAGTTGACAGTGTCATGGGGAACTCCAGACATAGATCTGTTCGCTTCTCCACTAAATTACCAATTGCCAAAGTTTTGCACAAAAAGGTTTCATCCCACAGCTTGGAAGGTGGACGCTCTGTCATTCAGTTGGAACAATCTTCATGTATATGCCTTTCCACCTCTACCTCTTCTGCCCAAGGTTCTCTTGAAGGCCAGACAAGACAAGCCATCCATGATCCTGATAGCACCGGATTGGCCTCGACAACACTGGTACCCACTACTGAGGAGTTTGGTCCGAGCCTCCATGGCCTCTGCCTTTGATTCCACACCTTTTGCCTCAGGAGGGCAATCACTTTCTCAATGTCAGAATTCAGTCTCTGCATCTAACAGCCTGGCATATTCTGTTTTAGATTCTGGAGGTTCTCAGCTTCCACAACAAGTTTTGAATGTTATTTTGGAGGCCAGGAGGCCTAGTACAAGGAAAGTTTATGCTGATAAATGGAGGAGATTTTTATTTGGAGCAAAGGGAAGGACTTTGATGTTTCCAAGCCTAATTTGAGTGCTTCCTTACAATATCTTACTGAGTTATTAGACAAAGGTTTGTCCTTCTCCTCCATAAAGGTTCATGCTGCAGCCATTTCGGCTAATTATGACTGTGACCCTCCTTTATTCTCTCATCCTTTGTTTAAGCAGTTTCTCAGAGGGGCAAAGAACATAAGACCCCCACGTAGAGCTCCTACTCCTGCTTGGGATCTCAATTTTGTGTTGGAAAAGCTTACTCTACAACCTTTTGAGCCTGCAGCTACTGCCGAGTTAAAGTATTTGTCATGGAAAACTGCTTTTTTGTTGGCCATTACTTCTGCAAGAAGGGTTTCTGAATTACAGGCCCTTATGGCAGTGGAGCCTTTCTTGATTTTTCATAAGGATAGGGTATCTTTGCGTACTAATCCTTCTTTTATGCCTAAAGTGGTTTCTAGTGTGGCCTTAAACCAAACTATTCATTTGCCTACTTTTTATGCAAATCCTCAAAATAAAGGAGAGAAGATTTTGCATACTTTGGATATTCACAGGCAGTTGCGTTATTATTTGAGCAGAACCAAGGAGTTCAGACAGTCTCAGCAGTTGTTTGTTTCTTTTGCTTTGGGTTCACAGGGTAGACCTGTTTCAAAACAAACTATTTCTAAATGGATTGGGTTTTGTATTTCTTTTTCTTATTCCCATCATGGTAAGGAGATTCCGACTGGAATCAGACCTCATTCCACTAGAGCTACTGCAACTTCTACTGCCTTTCTAAGGGGGGTAGCTACAAAGGATATTTTGGAAGCAGCCACTTGGAGTTCAGTACATACTTTTTCTAAACATTACCACCTTCGTCTTTATTCCAAGTCTAGGGCTGGATTTGCCACTGCAATATTACAGGGCAATTTAGCAGCCCCTAATGCTTTATGATTTTTCCAACCTCCCTTTCCCGTTGCTTTGGGATTCTACCCATAAGTAAGGACTGCAGCAATGTGAGATGAAGAACATAGTACAGTTTTGTACCTACCATAAATGTAGATGTTCGAAGATCCACATTGCTGCAGTCCAATTTTCCCTCCCTCCTTCCCCTCTGTAGCTTAGCATGGTTATATGGTTTGGGTGATGGCTGTAGTTGGGCATATCTTTTGGGAAGGTACTCTGTTTTTTGGCTGTGGCCTTTCTTTTAGGGCCTTCTGACATCTGGGGCAAGAAAAGACTGAGGATATGACGTCAGTCATGCGCTTTTATACCCTGACGCTCTGATGTCAGGGCTGTGCGCCCATGACCGACGTCAGCCTAATACTTTGGTATTCGGGCCGACCGAGGACAGCGGACTACCCATAAGTAAGGACTGCAGCAATGTGGATCTTCGAACATCTACATTTATGGTAGGTACAAAACTGTACTTTTCTACTTCCATTGCCTTTGCAGATCGTCAGTCTTTAGATGACGTTGTGTGGCAGCAACGTGGTCTTCTCCCCATGTTTGTTTCCCACTATAAGTTGGATTTGATTTTCAGAGGAAGGGCTTCATTTGCCTCCACAGTTCTTCGGCATGTCCTTCCTTGAGACCTCCCAGGATTTAGGTAGCTGGTGATTCTGACCATAACATGAGGAATGGTGACTAGATAACATCAAATTTATAGTTATGTACATACCATAACGTGACATCTGTGTTACCTGTAGTCACCATTCATCACGATACCACCCTCCAGCACCCTACCTGGAAGATTGGTTGAATTTGGAGGTTTTATTTGATTTCTATGTTTTATCTGTCTTCCTTCCTTGTGCAAACTTGATCTGAGGGAAGGTAGGGCAGCAGAGCATTATGGGAGGGGAGGAGCTTGAGCAAAGCTATGTTATGAGTATGCTGTCTCAGATCTGATATCAGATCCAAAACCCTGACGTGATGAATGGTGACTACAGATAACATCGATGCCAAGTAATGGTAAGTACATAACTTAAATTTTTTCTGAAATTTTGGGTGCCAGCTATTATAGTGGAGATAACTGTTGGAGAAAGTGGACTTCCTATGGATGTTAGAAATAAAACATCCGATCACAGCCATTCACATAATCTTTAGACAACATTGCATCCAAAAATGTGATACTATGAACATCATAAGAAAAAAACAATTTTAAAAAGGTGGTGGAAACATTAATATATTCCAAAAATTCATTCAGTTTCTCCTCAGTATCAGTCCAAACAATGAAGATATCATCTAAAAAATGGGTATGATAGCGCCAACAATTTTTGTAGGGAGTGTTGCAAACTTAATTCCATTCCCAGTTAACCATCACTAAATTAGCAAAACTGGGGGCACAGGCTGCCCCCAGAGCCACTCCACTAAGCTGTTTGAATAACTGACCTCAATAAATAAAAAAAATATTAGCTAGTACCAAGTCCATTAAAGCCACAGCTATGTTGACTCTTATCAAAATCAAATACTTCAATATCAAACAAAATTTCTTCCAACCACATGATGCCCTCACGGTGGGGAATAACAAAATACAAGTTGTATACATCAGTAGTTACAAGGTAGCAGTCTGCACTAAACTCAGTATTAGCAATTTTGCTCAAAAGTCCCAAGAATCACAACATATTTGTGGCAACTTGGAAAGAGAGTATTTGAGTATATCATCCAGGAATTTATATAGTGTGTCTTACTTCAATTAGACACTTATGGATTTTAGGTATACCAAAAAGTCCGGCCACCACTGGCTATTTATTCTTCATAAACTCATATTCCTCAATATGTGTTTGCCCCTACATTACCATATCATATAAGCACATATCAGTTTTAGCATAAGCAATATTGAGTTAATTCCTGGAAATTTCAGTGTAGGTGTCACTAAATAAAAGACTGTTCATCCTGTTCACATAATTATTAGTGTTCAATGACTACAAGTCCACCACCTATGTCAGGCTTCATATATCTCACAGTTTTGTTAGAAGTCAATTCTTTTGTTGTTTTTTCCACATTTCTGGGGTGGTGGTTAGTAGGATTCTTGTTCGTTTGATATTTTCTTGTGTACCAGCAGTTCACCACTTGCTGGATTTGTATACCATGTCCATAGTAAGTCCACACAAATGGTTCTGAGATCTCAAACTTTACTAACTTTTTATTTACTTTTTATTTTTCCTCCTACTTCTACACATTCATGAGCTCTGTAAAAATTGAGCACCGTGACTTGGTTTCTACTGTATGCTATTTTTTCTGAATGCATGTACTGTTCAAAAATAAGAATCACTTTGTGTAGCTTTAAGTGACTACCTCCCCTGCATATAAAAAGGGCTGCCTTTATCAAGAGGAAGAACCGGGACTGGTTACATTAATCACATATACATATATGAGCCTCATAAGCAGGCACCATAAACCCTTTTTTTGTTATACAAGAGAATATTAACTTTTCATATTATATGTCAGGAGATAATGAGACCTGCAAAAGTGGGTACAGACCCTTATTTTACATGTGATCGACTGGAAAAAGTTCTGTATAAAAGCTTACATACTGGGCTGCAAGGAATATGAGCCCCATTGATGCAGACACAGCCTCTCGTTTTATACTACATGTGTTACAAAACAAATAAAGACTGGTGTTAGCCTCATAAAAGCAGGCATTTTCAATTATCAAAGTGGAAACCACTCTATTAGATAGACCTGATGAACCTCAGGAGAAAGTGTTTTCTTCAATATAGTTCTGTAGCTGTGGCTCATAGTGTGTTGTCATGCTTTGTTAGTGGTTATACAGTAAATAAAAATAAAATCTTTTAACTAAGAATGAGGTTCCACAGGCTGCTGAGCTGGTAAACCCTTACAGGTCTTTCAGAAATATTCAAGTAAGGTACTAATCTCTAAGCTTTTTTCATCTCCCAGATTTTCCTCCAGTCAGCTCCCATGGAACCTCCCACCATTGTCTATAACTGCCTTTAAATAACTGACCTGTTGAATGTAATGTATTAGAACAAGAACTATCATCCATCTACCTGCTTAACTGAATAAACTTCTGGAAACTTCAACAAGGTGTCTTTATTCCTCCCACAGGGAGGATATCAGAGACAGAGAGAGACAGTCTCCTAGATCTGCTAGCTAAAGTGATTTTATTTGGACTAATCCTTTATACTCTATTTCTTGTTAGTCCTCTCACCCTCTGGGTTACAGGTGGGATACCAGTCTCCACTTGAGCCCTCTGGATTACCTCTGTTAACTTTCTTAGTATATAGGAGCAATATTTAAAATCTGTCCCTGATTTTTGCGCCTTTGTTCCCTCATTCTTTGTGGCATTGTTCAGATTCCTTGCATTTAGGAATTAAGAGGTATGATCATGGTCACTCTGTTGAAACATATTCAACAGTCTGGTATCTTTCTCAGTTACAGCTCTTACAACCATAAAGATAGTACTTCAGATATAACTTGACAAATGACATGCAAGAATGAATTACTTGACAACTACAGAAGGACGTTGCCTAGCATCTTGATGGCAGTATTGCTGCGATCATGAAAACTTACATCCAGTGCTTTGCAAGATATTTTGCTGCTTTACACGACCCATCTGTTCTCAAGTACAGAAAAATAGTTGTAGGTAAGAAATGGTGGCTTGAGGGATAGGCGCAACATTATCTGCATTTTTCGGCTTGTCTGACTGGGAACATCTGACTGGATGATGTGCAGATTTTCAGTGGAGGTCCAGAAAGAAAACCTACAAAAAAGTAAAATTACAATAAATGTGACACTGGAACATATACAAAGGGGAAAAAATGTATGTGCAAGTTCATGTTAAAAAAGTGATTGAATTACTGTGAATTATACAAGCTGGTCGATATCCAAAGGGAGAAAAATATTAAAAAGGTTACCCATCATTGTCGTTCACTGAACAATTTTGCAAAGGCAAATGTTCATTAAATTAAGGAAGTTAAAGCTTAAATATGAATAACATCGCATTTCATGGCAAAGGTGCTGTATTATTATTATGTTATAATAATATACAAAGGACAAATATATGTGCAGGTTTAACACCATTAAAGATAAATTACATTCCTGTAAAATATGAAAGCTAGTGAAAATAAAAAACGTACAATAAGCTGGTTGTATATGTGTGCACACCCTTAAACTAATACTTTGTTGAAGCACCTTTTGATTTAATTACAGCATTCAGTCTGCTTGGGTAGAAGTCTATCAGCATGGCACATCTTGACTTGGCAATATTTGCCCACTCTCCCTTGCAAAATCACTCCAAATCTATCAGATTGAGAGGGCATCTCTTATGCACAGCCCTCTTCAGGTCACCCCACAGATTTTCTATTGGATTTAGGTCTAGGCTCTGGCTGGGCCATTACAAAACTTTAATTTTCTTCTGGTGAAGCCATTCTTTTGTTGATTTGGATGTATGCTTGGGGTCATTGTCGTGTTGAAAGGTGAAATTCCTCTTCATCGTCAGCTTTCTAGCAGACGTCTGAAGGTTTTGGGCCAAATGTGACTGGTATTTGGAACTGCTCATAATTCCCTCCACCTTGACTAAAGCCCCAGTTTCAGCTGATGAAAAGTAACCCCAAAGCATGATACTACCACCACCATGCTTCACCGTGGGGCTGGTGTTCTTTTGGCGATGCGTAGTGTTGTTTTTGCGCCAAGCATATCTTTTGGAATTGTGGCCAAAAATTTCAACCTTGGTCTCATCAGACCATAACACATTTTCCCACATGCTTTTGGGAGACTCAATGTATTGTGTTGCAAATTTTAGCCTGGCCTGCATTTTTTTCTGTGTAAGAAAAGGCTTCAGTCTTGCAACCCTACCCCATAGCCCAGACATATGGAGAATATGGGAGTTTGTCACATGTACTACACAACCAGTACTTGCCAGAAATTCCTACAGCTCCTTCAATGTTGCTGTAGGTCTCTTGACAGCAGGGTGGCCAGACATCCCTATTTGAGTGGGATTGTCCCGGGATCAGCAGCCCGATCCTGAGTCCAGCACTGCCGGTTTAAATCCCGGCGAAACAGCCTTCATTTTTTTTTTTGATTGACCAGTATACCGGCATATGGGCCAATCAAAAATCGCTAAACACGGAGCTACTTGTGTTTAATGCGGAACATCAGGCAGTTCCGTATTAAACACAAGTAGCTCCATTTTGTGATTTTTTGATTGGCTTGTAAACCGGCATACAAACCAATCAAAAATCGCTAAACACGGTGCTACTTGTGTTTAATGCGGAACTTTTTCAGCAACAAAAAATATCAGATCCTAGACTCTCCACTCAAGAAATCCTTAAATTTTAATATCAACTTCCCTTATACCTTTATTCTGCCCCGAGTTGTTAGGTACAGCAGAAGTATTATTCTTCGCTAACCTCTCACTCCTACAAACAGTATTTAAACCGTCCTGATGATTATTCCCTGTGTGTATAACTTCATTATTACTATTAGTACCATTGGTGTTTGAAGCTGCCCTTCCCCCAAGTTCAGTCTCTTGGTTATTGTTGTTAAGAAACCCATCAGTGTCAATCAAAATTCCCCTTTGGGAACCTGGTGGTTTCGAGTACGCAGTACCTGCTTCATAGTCTTTAACATCACGTTTAATTTTCTTTATTTTAGTAGCATTCAATTTTGTTAAGTATTGATCGATGCGTACAAAAATTCGGTCATACTCGAACCGGTATCTGAGAAAACCAGTATCGTTCTTTATTGAGGAATCCAATTCCTCTATTTCAACTAACAGTTCATCCACCATATATTGATAATGCGTGCAAAACGTGTCCAAAAGTTCTATACCTTGTTTATCAAACAAGGCGGTTAGAGCTTTATAAAATGAAGAGCCCTCGGTGATTCCTGTAGGGAACTGCCACCATCTAAGCCCTTTTGGAATTATTTTCAAGTTAATACATTCACGGAAGTATGCTATCTCCAATTGCAACTTCCGTACCTTACACAGTTTTTCATCAAACACATTAAATTTGGATGCTAAGTCCATGCTTACCTCCTGGTTAGCTTCGGTTAAATCAATCGAATGTGCCTCAGAAAAAGTAAATGTCCTGCGTACCCAAATATTCATCTCGATTCGCGTTGCAATTCCATCCGACTGGTAGTTTTCCCCATACATATGCTCCGGGCTGGTTCCGTCAGCATTAACGCTTCTACGGCCACACAATCCCGTCGACGTTGCAGGTTCCTCAGTAAAATTAGCCTCCCCGATCCGTGAACCTGCATTTTGATTTAAAGGTGCAGTAAATGTACCGTTGGCTCCATTCGAACCTCGCAAGTCCTGTTGTGGTTTTTTAGCCCCTTCGAGCCTTTGTGTCAAGTTGTCCACTTTCTGGGACAACATTTCAATAAGCGCTGTCAAGTTTCCATCACCCCCATTGGTGTTTTGTGTAGAAGTAAGACTTGGTGGAGAATCCGGGTCCATATTCCAAAAACAGAAACGAAGACAAACCAAGAAATTGTTCCGACAAATTCAGCAACAAAAAATATCAGATCCTAGACTCTCCACTCAAGAAATCCTTAAATTTTAATATCAACTTCCCTTATACCTTTATTCTGCCCCGAGTTGTTAGGTACAGCAGAAGTATTATTCTTCTCTAACCTCTCACTCCTACGAACAGTATTTAAACAGTCCTGATGGTTATTCCCCGTGTGTATAACTTCATTATTACTATTAGTACCATTGGTGTTTGAAGGTGCCCTTCCCCCAAGTTCAGTCTCTTGGTTATTGTTGTTAAGAAACCCATCAGTGAACTTGGCGCAAGGGCACCTTCAAACACCAATGGTACTAATAGTAATAATGAAGTTATACACACGGGGAATAATCATCAGGATGGTTTAAATACTGTTCGTAGGAGTGAGAGGTTAGCGAAGAATAATACTTCTGCTGTACCTAACAACTCGGGGCAGAATAAATGTATAAGGGAAGTTGATATTAAAATTTAAGGATTTCTTGAGTGGAGAGTCTAGGATCTGATATTTTTTGTTGCTGAATTTATTGGAACAATTTCTTGGTTTGTCTTCGTTTAATGCGGAACTGCCTGATGTTCCGCATTAAACACGAGTAAGCTCCGTGTTTAAAGACAGACCTCTTTTTTTTTTTTTTTGCCCCTACCTGGCCAGTCGGAAATCTGGCAACCCTGCTTGGCAGCCTCCCTGACCAGTTTTAGTCTTGTCTTCTCATCAATTTTGGAGGGATGTCCAGTTCTTTGCAACGTCGCTGTTGTCCCATATTTTCTCCACTTTTTATGACTGTCTTCACTGTGTTCCATGGTATATCCAATGCTCTGGAATTTTTTTGTTCCCTTCTCCTGACTGATACCTTTCAACAATGAGATCCATATGATGATTTGTAAGCTCTCTGTGAACCATGGCTTTTGCTGTAGCAGGCAACTGAGTAAATGTCAGGAAAATCCTACTAGGACAGCTGAACTTTATTTGGGGTTAGTCAGAGTCTCTTTAATTGATGGCAGGTGTGTACCCAAGAAGACTGAATGTTGTAATTAAATCAAAAGGTGCTTCAACAAAGTATTGGTTTAAGAGTGTGCACACTTGTGCAACCTGCTTATTGTATGTTTTTTATTTTTTATATTTTTTCCCCTAACAGATTTGTTTGTTTTTCAATTGAATTGTACAGGATTTGCCATGATAGATGATTTTATGTTTGTAAGGGAGTCATGGCCTGGGAAGGAATAACTCTGCGGTTCCATGACAAACGTGCTGTAGCATGTGAGTACTACAGTTGTAGTAAATATACCCCAGAATTTACTACAGTATGTGTGTGACTGCAATTGTAGTAAATAAGCCACAGAATCTAATGATGTTATACATCTTTATTTAAGACATTTGATGTCCTTCCATTTCACTGTTGCAGTATCCATAACATAACAGATCTCTTGCCAAGGATAGCCCAACATCCAGCCAGCATATCAAAAGTCTTTAGTACTTATACATGTACATCACACATATGCTCCCTAGGAAAGGCGTAGGGCATAGAGGTAACATATGGGCGCATATACTCAGAGCTTCTTTGCCATCAGTCTGAATGCCATTGTTGAATGTCTGAATTCCCTTCTGGCGTGCTGGCTACCAATGCATGTTTTAGATAAGTGCCCAGTTGGGGTTTCTTGCCATCTTTCTTTCTTTTATTTAGTGCTGTTGCATTCTTGTCATCCAAAAAGGAAAAATGTCAGTGTGGGAGTCAGATTCCCAATAAAGACCATCACAACCAGTGTCTTGTTTGTTTGGATACTTCCCACGACCATACACAGTGTTCTGTCTGCCACACCTTTATCCCTAAGACCCTACGCAGTCATTTCTCATCTTTATCTGTTTAATTTGAAAACCAATGTCATTACCTGTTGGCTGAAGGTGCTATGGTGCAATCTTCCTCTCCCGAGAATCAGCAGTCTCTGCCAAGAAAAAGGTCAAAAATCTTAGGCCTGAAACAGCTGCTGTCCAGCCTCTGCAAGACCTCAAGGCTAGTGAATACCCAGAGGATTATCCGGTGGATGACTCTGATTCCTCTGCTGCAGTCCTCTGTTGGAGGCTGGTGTGGATCAGACTTCTCACACATCCTTGGAGACTTTACAGCCATCTGCTCCTGATGCTGAGGGGGAATCATGGCTGATTATATCTGAGAGACCGAGGGGGAATCCACAGCTCTTAGTTAGAGAGAAGATCCCTACTCTGCCTACTGAATGTTGCCAGGTGTCTGACCCCTCGAGAGTGTTTTGTGTGGATGTGCCACATAAGAAGAAACAGAAAACTAAGCATATTTCCCCTGTAGTTAAAGATCCCCAATGTGAATGGCAGGATTTTACTCAGGAGTTATTTAATACTTTAATGGCTTTAAAGCCTCCTGAATGTGTGTCTGTGTCTGCCTCTCCCTCGTCTTCCACTCTTGTTAAAAGACCCGGGGAACTGGATTCTTCAGATGAGGATCTGGATTCTGGGGAAGAGTCCCTTGGTTCCTGTCTTACTCTTCTGATATTCCTTCTCCCTTGTTCTGTGGTTCAGAGGAAGAGGGGATGTAGTTTTTTTAAGCGGGATTGTTCTCAAGTCTCTGACATCCAGAAAAGTGTATTATAAGCTCTTCCATATGGAGTCTCCTAAGCCATCGGCTGTTCCCCCTGTTCTAGCTGCCCTCCTGGGTACCTTTTTAGCAGCTTCTGTAGCCCCTGATTCTCAACCCCCTGCACCCAAGAAACGTGATGCATTTTACAATGTGCCTCACAAATTTAAATTCTTTTATAAATCCCCTTTTGCTGATCCTTCTGTAGGGTCTGTCTCTTCTGACAAGCTCTCCAAGTTATTGCCCTCTACCATGTTGTTTCCTTCAGAAAAGGACAGTAGGACCATGGAGAGACTGGGATAGAAGGTTTACACTGTTGTCACTTTATCCTCTAGGGTCATCAACTACCAGACTCATATGACCAAGTATGCTTTGGGCCTCTTTTCTCAGTTTTCCAAAGTGGTTTCTGACCTTCCTGACTCTGCCCTGCATCTGCCCTTTCCCTGTTGAGCTTTGTCTCTCAAGTTGCTTGCCACTCTGTCAAATGCAGCTATGATGCATCTGATCCCTCCTTCAGGGCTGATGCCTTTGGCTCTGTTATGAAGCGTTAATCTTGGCCTCGTCTTCAGGCTCTGTCTGATGACATTAAAGCCAAACTGTTGGATGCTCCTGTGGATAATAAAATCTGCTGCTGCTACTGAACTTTTCAAGTCTTTCCAGGATTAGAATAAAGCCATGAAGGAGATGAAACATATTTTTGTTTCTCCTATTCCTAAGTTTCAGAGGAATTATCCATCCAAATCTGTTTTTTCCTCGTAAGCAGTCTCACCTTCCACTTAAAGGGTTGTACACGTGTGCCTCTTGCTAAGTCTACTCAAACCCCTTCCTCCCAGAAAGTTACTTTTCAGCATAAGCTAGCTTCCATTTGACAATTTGTTTCCCCTTTCCCTTGGCCATGTTCCCTTATTCCTCCATCTATTTCTGTCTGTTCCAAACTGGGTAAAGATCACAACAGACTCTTGGGGTCTGTCTATTATCCATCACGGATATTTCATGGTTTGAAAATCCCTTCCTCCTTTATTGGGCATCCCTCAACCTTGTTGGAAACAACTTCCTCTTCTCCCGCAGGTGCTCTATTCTCTTTTGGTCCAGGGCACCATTCATGCTGTGCTTCCTGCCCAGGTAGGGAGAGGGTTTTAGTCTAGAATTTTTAGGTTTCTAGAAAGGAGGGAACTTGGAGACCAATTCTGGATCTTTCCCAGCTCAGCACCTCTCTTAAGATTCATTCCTTTTGAATGTTGTCTCTTCAGTCTCTTCTTCCTCTTCTTCTTTGTTAGGCCTTTCTGGTCTCTCTGTATTCAAAGATGCTTGCTTCATATCTCATCCATCCTCCTTCAGGAAATGTTTGTTTCTCTGTTTCTTACTTGCATTTTCAGTTCTCTGCTTGGCCTCTGTACTGCCCCAAGGATATTCATCAAATGCCTCACTCCTGCCATTGCCTTTTGCAGAATGAGAAGTATTCAGATCTTTCCCTGTCTGGACGATCTGCTCATTCAAGCTTCTTCCCCGACGCTCTGACTCAGGATCTCCAGTTATTTTCCTGTTACAGAGCCTGGAGTTCACCATAAATTTCCAGAAATCAGCTCTGATGCCTTCTCAGGATCCTATTTTCCTCAGTTGCACACTTCAGACCATCCCCATGTTGGCATCTCTGCCAGCCCACAAGACCCTGTCTCTCACTGCCTTTTTCCAGTTTCTTCTTCCTTTGGGGTTAGTCACAGCCAGGGAATTTCTCAGGGTCCTCTGGTTCATGGCTACCACCAACCCCATGATCCCGCTGGCCAGACTCCACATGAGAAAGTTTCAGTGGTGCCTCAACACAGTGCGACTCCAACATTGCCACCCTCTGGACTTCCCAATCCCCTTCCTTCCCTCTTTCAAGCTTGACTTTCAGTGGTGGATTCATCAACTTTTTCTAAACCCATGGCTTCCTTGCCATGCTTCAGTCCCAACTCAAGAGCACTTTACAGATGTCTCAGACAGGGGATGGGGGCCCTTCTTTGGTTTTAGCAAGATTCAGGGTCTCTGACCTCTACATCAGAGGTCGGACCATATTAATATAAAGGAGATGAGGGCTGTGCTTATAGCTCTTCAGGATTTTCCTTCCCTCTTTCATCCTGGGACTGCTCAAAATCTTCACAGACAACACTAACAGTGATGTGGTATGTCAACAAGCGAGGGGGTACAAGGTCCTATCTTCTTTGCAGACTAGCTCTTCAGGAACTAGGATCTAACTCTCCAGTATCAAGTAACTCTTCAGGCAGTTTACATTCCCTTGGAGCACAATATAATGGAAGATTTTTTGAGAAGATCCAGCACACAAGCTCATAAATGGATGTTTTACATAGATGTGTTCCCAGGCATTGTCCATCGGTAGGGTATTCCTCAGGTAGATCTGTTTGCCTCCCCTCTGAACAGACAACTTCTATTCTTTTCCAGAGTCCCAAGTCCTCTGGCTTGGAAAGTGGATACCCTGCCTTTTCTTGGAAGGGGATGTTTCTGTATCCTTTCCCTCCCCTTCCTCTATTACCATGAGTTTTGCACAGTATCAGGCAGTACTGTCCCAAAATCTTGATAGTAACTCCCTTTAGCCTCAGACAACATTAGTTCCCTCTTCTCTCTCAGTTGGCCAGGGGCAATCACCACAAGTTACTTCACTAGATGGATCGTCTAACACAAGACAAGGTATTTCTTATCCACCCTCACTTGTCCACTCTTCAACTGATGCTAGGGTGACAGGGTTTTGATCCCTTTTAGGCAACACTTTTCTGAGAATGTGCCTCTGTTCCTGCAGGAGGCCAAGGAAACCTACTACTAGGAAATCATACATCTCCAAATGGAAGAGATTTTCTGCCTGATGCCTCTCTTGCCATCAGTATCCCCTATCTGCGGAGGTTCCTCTGCTTCTCTTTTTTGTGTAAACTGCTACATGCTAGGTTAGCGTATTCTTCAGTTAGAGCTCACCTGCAAACAATTTCTGTTTGTATGCCCTTCATTGCTCCTCTGGCTTGAGGTCAAGCAGTTTCTTAAAGGTGTCCTTCATATCAGGCACCCCAGGAAGCCAATACCACTTTCCTGAGACCTCAATTTTGTACTTGAAAAATTGACTCCAGTTCCTTTTGAGCCTGCTTCTTCAGCTTTCTTACAACATTGTACTTGGAAGACTGTTATTTTGGTTCTCACTTCAGCCAGGAGAGTGACTGAACTTCAGGCTGTCGTGGCTCTTCCTCCCTTTTTAGTTTTCCACAGAGACAGGGTGTCTTTTCGTAGTAACCCTTCTTTTATGCCCAAGGTGGTCAATGAGTTGTCCCTTAATCAGTCTATTCATCTGCCTTCCTTTTTTCCTACTTCACAGTCTACCACTAAAAGGGTTCTGTACACCTTGGATTTGCATAGACAGCTCAGATATAATTTGGATAAAACTAAAGTTATTCTCAAATCTGAGCAGATTTGTTTCCTTTAATTCCAGGTCTTTGGGTTTGCCATTTCTAAGCAAACCATCTCTTCCTGGATTTCTAAGGCAATTTCTTTTTGTTATTATTTTCATGGTAAATGTTTCTCTTCCTCATTGAAGACTTATTTTGCCAGGACTATTGCCTCCTTTGGTGCTTTTTTCAAGGGGCTGGGTACCAGTTCCATCCTTGAGGCTGCTATTTTGTCCTGTGTTCATACTTTCACTAAGCGTTACAAGTTGGATGTTATTTCCAGAGCCAGAGCTGGCTTTGCCAGTGCTATCCAGCATGGTTTTTTGGAGTGCTCTTCCATACTGTCCTCCTCCCCCCAGGCCTCTTCTTGAACTTTTTACACTCTCCCTTAAGTAACGAATATTGCAACAGTGATATGGAAGGAGCTAGTACAGTTGTGTAAAAATCTTATCATAACAATAGATGTCCTTATTTTCATTGTTGCATATTCACTTCATCCCTCCTTCTCCCTTTGCTGTAGCCTGTTCTTTCTTGCCCTCCTAGCTGAGGGCTATTCTCCTTTTTCTTCCTTCTGGATGCACATCTTTTCCTTGTCCCTAGGGGCATTCTGTTCCTCCTGGGGCTTTTTCAGTTCTGATTGTATGTGTCCTTATCTCACTTTATGCCCTACGCCTTGCACGGTGAGTGTATGTGTGATGTACAATGACTATAAGTACTAAAGGCTTTGTTATGCTGCCCAGATGTTGGGCTATCCTTGGCAGGCTACCCCTTAGGTTATGAATACTGTGACACTAAAGAGGAGGACATCTACTGTTATGCTAAGATTTTGCACAACTGTACTTTTTTATAAATGTAAATAGGTTGTGTGTGCAGAATATGAAGCACAATGAGCATCATGCTAGTATTCACTGGTTATTTCTTCACATATTATAATGAATATAAAAACATCAGTACTTTAGACATGAAACCTCTTACTGCCCTTCATCACAGCCATACCAAAGTCAGAAGCATAAAAATGTCTGTTTGGAACATCCATTTCATTCCATTTGACCAATTTGACTGTAATTGGTCTTTTTGATACTTCTCATATCCAAGATAGCAAAGCCTATGCTCCAGCCTGAAGCTCCTCAAATTTTCCCTCTACAATGCATCTGTCCAAAGTAAGCTGTCTTCCCTCATATCTCATTTGCCGCCATCACATTCAGACGTGGTCTCTGGCTGCTCAATTTAGTACTCCATTGTTTTCTATTTATTTGCTATTGGATACAGTTAAGACATTGTTTCTACATTTCCTTATTTGGTGCCACACTGGATGTTGATTTTAGTTTATACGTAAAAATGTTAAATTCTGTGATTTCTCTCCTCCCATCAATGCATCCTATAACTAAATTAGAGCTTGTAATGCTAAAACCACAACACAACCAGTAACTTGAAAAATAAAAAATAAAAAACAACAGATAGACCCGGACCAGTACACACTTTATTGATACAAATTTAGCACTTTCGTCAGTGGTGATTTTTGACTTCTCCAGAATGAAATCCAATTGCATTCGCATCCTTTTTAAATACTTATTCAAGTCACATGATCTTAACACATCCAGTTGAAAGTCTTAAAGAACCATATTCAACAACAAAACCCTCACAACTTAGACCCAACATAGTTTTTAAAAACATTGTAAACAATCTCCTACAAATAATAAAATATTGAAATAAAAACCTAGAAGGCCCCTCATTTTTAAAACACAGTTGATGGAAATCATCTCACTGAAGCCTGGGGGGGACCACAACATTCTGTCTTAGCTGCCATCTGAATTCCTTATATTCTAAAAATAAATCAGTCCCCCCCCCCCCCCCCGCCTCTTGGTCCCAGTTCTACTCTGTCCACCACTGTATATTTAAAATTATGTTCAGGGTGGCTTTTTATGTGCCTTGCCAATGCATTCCTTTCATCAAACTTAGAAATATTGTACTGGTGCTGATATATCCTCTTCCAATAATGCCTTTAGTTTTCCATATATAGAACATTTTACATGTTTGGCAAACAGCCATGTACACCACACCTGAACTATAACAATAACATTTACGCATTGTTTTCACAGAATCACCTGTCCCTTTTGTAGCACCTTTTCCTTCCAGAATAAATGTACACTGGTGACATCTCCCACACTTGTACATACCCCACTCTTCTGGAACCAGACTCCCTCTTTCAAGCAATTTTTTGAAACATAAATCTTTTTTATAAACTATAGGAGGTTTTTCACCCTTTTTCTGCAAAATATCAAGGTCAATTCCAAAAATGCTCCAATTGTGTTTGATTATTTCTTTCACCCCATTGAAACATAGGTTCTATGGCAAAACCAAAGCTCCCTGGAAACATACCTATGTTAGAATGTTGCCCCCTTCTACTGGCTGAATCTTCAAGACCCCTTCTATACATCCTAGTAGTGGTGCGAAGATTCCATCTCGCCTTTTCCTTTTGACTTCTTCCATACCCTCATTAAGCAGAAAATCAGTATACCCCTTCCTTTCAAGCATAGCCTGTAGATTTTCACACTTACTGATAAACACATCTTGTCTGCTTAGCATATGGGCTAGCCTAACACATTGCTCCTTGACAAGGGACCTATTTTAGTAGAAGGAGTGTCCACAGCTGAAATGAGGCAATGAATTTGAATAAATTGTCTTTCTATAAATCGAGGATTCAAACTTGTTAGCTGCCCTATTTTTTGATATGGTGACATCTAAATAATGCACCTTCTCACTGTTAACTTCCATGGTAAAGTTTAAAAAATTAGTGCTGGCATTTATGTAACAAAAGAATCTAACCATTCCTGTGAATCTTTCCAAAATATAATAATGTCCAAAAAACGACCATACATTACCCAGCACTCTGAAAATTTGGAATTAAGAACCATGGTGTTTTCCCATAGAGCTAATACAATATTTGCAAAGGCTGGGGCGCATACAGCTCCCATGGCCACCCCCCCTTCTTTTGTTTGAATAATTGGTCTTCAAAGATCAAAAAGTTGTTTTCAAGGATGGTCTCCATTAAAGCCCTAATAGTAAGGACTTTGTCATGGTTGAAGCCCGAGTTGTCACAAAGGAAGTCATAAAACATGTGTACTGCTACTCCGTGGGGGTTGACAGAAAACAAATCCATCACATCGATAGTAGCAAATAGTCCATCAAAATAGACCTGAGAATTCACTTTAGTTAAAAAATCCCAGGAGTCCTTATACATATGTTTAAATTTACTCAGAACCCCTTTAACCTGCAAATCAACAAACTTGGCTAACGAAAACGTCTTAGATGCTTTGGCATCTACGATTGGTCTTAGTGGTGAATCATTTATACTCTTGTGCACTTTCAGAATTCCAAAAATGGTGGGGGTTCTTGGATGTACTACTATCAAAAATTCATAATCTGCCAAACTTATTTGATTGATAAACAATAACTCATCTAGTAGCATATCCAACCTTTGGTATGCAATGTTTCTCTCATTTATATAAACCTCTTCATAGGTTTCTATGTGCAATGTACTAAACATTTTACTGATGTATTCATTTAAATCCATGACTACTAATCCCCCACCTTTATCTGGTTTCATGATCCTCAAGTGCCTCATACCAACGATATCCCTAAGCAACTCATTTTTCACAACATCCACGGTGGAGAGAGGGGGACTTCGGGAAAAGTACAAATGTCTGATGTCTTTTTCACAAATCTTCTCAAAAATATTAACTAGGGGTGTAATGGGGGAATTGAAGGTGCTGCACTAATTGGTGGTTGGTTGTTGACAATCTGCTCAAAATAAGTGTTCAAAATTTTCTCTCAAAAAGTTTTAATTGTAACAAAATGTCTTCTATTCTAATTTTTCTCAGGGGGACAGAAGTAAACCCTCTTTCAAATAAGTCCACCCAGTCAGTAGTAACCTGGGAACTACTCAGGTTGTAAGTCTTAAAGTCCCAAAGTCCCCTACAGTATTTGTCACAATCACACATTTTTCACATTTATTATCTACCACCAATTGAATCTCCCCCTGTACCTCCCTCTCCTTGTTTGGTATCTTTTCTCTGTTTCTATCCCACTCGGGTTCCCTTCCCTCTGGTTCATTAGTCATGCAGACCTCCTCAGAGGGGGTGTTCCTAAAGGGACCTCCTGGTTATCATCTCTTTCATCTGATTCATTATTTCTATCTTCTAAAACATTAACACCCCATTCTCCATTAGCATTAATATGCATGTTAGAATTATGACCTGGTAGGATCGGGTAGGCGTTACCAGCTTCATAATCATTTTTATCTATTAAAAGTTTTTTAGATTTTTTGATTTTTAATTCATGAATTTTGTCTGTTTCTAAAAACATAGTCCTGTACACATTAATTTTACTTTCAAACAATGTCAGCCTGAATATTATTATTCAATAACATAATAAAATTGTTTAATGCATTCATTTGTCTGTCATTGTCCCTTATTAAGAGCTCCAAAAGTTTGCAGCCTTGCTTGTTGAATAAAGTTAAAAGTTCACAATGTAAGGCAGAGTCACGTACCAAACCTGTAGGATACTTCCATAGCCTCAAACCTTTCGGTATCTGTTCTCTTTTGAGGCATTCACTGAGATAGCAGTTCTCCAACTGTAACTTCCTAAATGTTAAAGTTTTCTGTTGTAAAGTCTTCAGTTGATTATTCAGGTTCCCAAAGTTCATTTAAGGTCTGTCAAAGGTAAATGAGCTATTCAACCCGTCCTGAAGCCAAGTGTTAAGGAAAAAGGCATCTCTATTGTCGGTACCCGTTTGCAAGTGTATCTCTCCACTGTTTCCGCTTGCTTGACCCAATGAATTACTCCCCCAATGCACCGTGGGATGTGTAGTTCTCTGCGCTGGTGTTATCCCAGGGTCATCAGTCATTTGAAACAAATTCTCACTATTGCTAACACCCAATACCATATGATTTGATGCCAAACCACCTGAGGTGGAATATACTGATAACTATTGGGTCAGCTTCAAAATCAGTTCAGTTAATTTCCCAGTAGAAGTAGTTAACTCAGTTCCCAATGTCTGTGTGTTGACATTGCTGCCCAGGTTCATCTCCATTGCACAAAACACTACAAACTTGTAATGCTAAAACCACAACACAACCAGTAACTTGAAAAATAAAAAAACGATGGAGAGACCCGGACCAGTGCACACTTTATTGATACAAATTTAGCGCTTTCATCAATGGTGTTTTTGACTTCTTCAGAATGAAATCCAATTACATTCACATCCTTTTTAAATACTTATTCAAGTCACATGATGTTAATTAACACATCCAATTGAAAGTCTTACAGAACCATATTCAACAATAAAGCCATCACAACTCAGACCCAACATACTTTTTAAAAACATTTTCAGTAATCAACAAATAATAAAATACTGAAATAAAAACCTAGAAGGCAAACTCAGCCCTCATTTTTAAAACACAGTTGATGGAAATCGTCTCACTGAGGCCTGGGGGACCACAGCATTGTAATTTAGCTGTCATCTCAATTCCTTATATTCAAACAATAAATCCGTCGGCCCCCCTCTTGGTCCCAGTTCTGCTGTGTCCACCACTGTATATGTAAAATTATGTTCAGGGTGGCTCTTTATGTGCTTTGCTTTATGTACTTGAAAGGAGGGAGTACCCAGATTTTCCGCTTAATGAGGTTGTGGAAGAAGTCAAAAGGAAAAGGAGAGATGGAATCTTCGCAGCACTATTAGATTGTATAGAAGGAATCTTGAATATGCAGCCACTAGAAGGGGCCAACACTCTTAACACAGGTACTTTTCCAGGAGCTTTGTTTTTTCCATGCAACCTATGTTTCAATGGGGTGAAAGAAATAATCAAACACAATTGGAGCATTTTTGGAATTGACCTTGATATTTTGAAGAAAGTGGGTGAAAAAAACACTATAGTTTATAAAAAAGGTTTATGTTTCAAAAATTTGCTTGAAAGGGGAGTCTGGTTCCAGAAGTGGGGGTTATGTACAAGTGTGGGAGATGTCACCAATGTAAATTTATTCTGGAAGGAAAAGGTGTTACAATAGGGACAGGTGAGTTTGTGAAAATAATGCATAAAAGTTATTGTTATAGTTCATGTGTGGTGTAGATGGCTGTTTGCCAGATATGTAAACTGTTCTATATAGGGAAAACTAAAGACATTTTTAGGAAGAGGATATATCAGCACAAGTGCAGTAATTCTAAGCTTGATGAAAGGAACACTAAGTCTTCCAAAACCTTATCTACCAGCTCGTCATTAGAGTCGGAGCCAAAAAAGGGCTCATCGACATCTAAACCTAGCAAGACTGCCACCTCGGCTCTTAAGCCTACGGAGCTGGAGGTAATTGTTGTCAGTAGGAGCCGGTCCCCAGCATTTGAGCTGGTATCTCCCACTTTGAAATCTCCGATTCTGCAGTCAGAGACCTCATCGATTGCTTCCTGGTCCTCAAGACTATCGGATAAGGATGTGGATCGAGTGGTACAGAGACTTCTGAAGTCACAGGCACTAGCAAAAATTCTGTGAGGTTCGACTCTTAGGGCTTCGGAACAGACTTAACCCGTTTCTTCAGTTCCTCCTCCGATTCGACCCAAAGTTTTGGAGCCAGAGTATTTGAAGCCAATGATTGTGGAACCGGCGGAGTCGACACCCATTGGGCTCTTGGTTCCGACTACACTGACCTCTTTGGTACCTACCTTAGAGTCTGGGAGCTGACATTCTGGTCCAGAGAGGATAGTCGTACCAGTATTTCGGTGCCGACTCTGCTTGTTGGGGCCTTGGCTCGGGTGAGCTCGGCACCTACCTCGGGCTAGGAGCCCACGGTTTTGGCGCAGCGGAGACTGCCTGTTTCTACGGATCCAGGCATCTCTTCAGACCGGAGCCATGGGGCTTTTGATGCTATGAGGAGAGTGTTGCCCCCTCGGGCACCCAGGTCATCAGTACCAGCAATCTCTTCCCCTAAAGTTCCTGTGTCTGTCTCTGCTTCACTGATCCCTCAAAAGCGTAGAGACCCCAGAGTCCCAGGTCCCCCCATTGGGTGAGCCCTGTTCTTCAGGGACCTCTCCAGAAGCTTCATCCGAGGAGGTTCCCAGGAAGAGAATTTACAAGAGGAAGCAACTGGATTCCCCACAGGAATCCATCACATCAGATACTGACTTAGATGAGTTAGAAGGGTCCCCATGGTACCCCTCTGAAGATCTCTCTTTTGGTGATATCTTAGAAATCGTAAAACAGAGAGGGGTGGCTGGAATCCCCTTAACCCTACTGATGATGAGTCAGTACTCCTGAAGGCTTTCCAGTCTCAATCCTCCACCTCTGGGGTGACTCCGCCTTTTGAAGAGTTGATGGACCTTCTCTCTCGAAAGGCGTGGGAATCACCGGATACCATAGAACTATTCCCTTGGATGCCGAATACATTTATTATGTCACCTCAGAACAAGGCTTTCCTTACCAAAGGAGTACCCGTTATTGCTATGGTGGTGGCGGTGACCACCAAAAAGGAGTTATCGGAGACCACCACATCTGTTTATCCTCCTAATAGAGATTCTAGGATCATGGACAGATATGGAAAGTGCATGTTTAGTTTAGCAGCCTTTACTCTTTGATCCCTGAACTATCTCACACATTTTACCAGACTACACAGAGATCTCCTTAAGGAGTTAGGAGATACTCTACAGGGTGCGGTAGCTGTGGCGGTCTCAGATAAAGTAATCTCCCAGCTTGCTACCCTAAATTCCCTTATAAACTCTTCCATGCGTCTGATTTGATATGCAGCTGATGGAACGAGTAGGGCAGTGGGCACAGGGATTGCTCTTAGGAGACACTTCTGCATGCACTTATGTTTCTTTGCAGAGCCCTACAAGTCATCCTTTGTAAACACCCCCTTTGATGGTTCATCATTTTTTGGACCGAAAGTGAAGGAAACGCTTACCAGGTGTGAGCAAGATGGAAAGACTCTCTCTGCTGTAGGAGTCCATTTTTCCACCCCTAGCAGACCTTATCCTAAAGGTCAGAAGAGTGGGAAAATGTGGTTCTGCAAAGTGCAAGGAGCTTTCTTTGACACACCTGGTGAAACCCCCTCTAGAGGCAGAGGAGAAGGCAATAATGGGAGACGCCGTCCACGTGGCAGAGGGGGCCCGCAAAATCAGGGTGACAGGGATCATTTCTTTGGCAAGCCCTACCAGCACTCCTGAAAGGAGGTTCATCTGTCCATCTCTGGAGTCATTCGGAAGACGCTTATCTTTGTACCCAGACACCTGGCTAAAAATCACAAAAGATCATTGGGTACAAAGCATAATATCCAGAGGATACACCATTCCCTTTACTACCCCTCCACCCCCTGTGAAAAAAAATCCCAGATGTTCCACCCAATCACAGGGAACAGACAATAATAGAGATTATAAGGTTGCTAGAAAAAAGAGTCATCCAACCAGTCCCAGCAGATCAGAGAGGATCCAGAACTTATTCAAGGTTCTTTTTAGTTCCAAAAAAAAAAATAGGGGACTGGAGACCAATTTTAGATCTCAGCGGGTTGAACAAATCTGTCAAAAAAAACAAAGTTTCAGATGGTCATGCTACAGTCTATACTTCCTTTTCTAGGAAAAGACGATTGGATGTGCTCAATAGATCTCCAGGATGCGTACTACCATATAAAGATGGCCAGACCATCCTGGGATCATCTGGGCTTTTGGCTGGGAGTCAGTCACTTTCATTTTCGAGCTCTGCCCTTTGGTCTCACTACAGCCCCCAGAGTGTTCAAATGCATGGCAGTAGTCACAGCTCACCTGAGACCGTTAGGATTCCATGTGTTCCCATATTTAGACAACTGGCTCCTCACCGCCACCACCAAATATCAACTCATACACACAAGGGAGACAACCTTAGATCTTTGCAGTCGATTGGGAAATTCTGTAAACCTGGACAAATCTGCTTTACAGTCACCCAGACGTACCATCTTTATAGGAGCAGATCTCCAGTTTCCCCCTGACCATAAAACTTCCAGTGAAAAGAGTGATGGGCCTTCGACAACAAGTTCTGGATCTCATCCCCAAACAGAGAGCCCCAGTTTCAGTAGTGCTCAAATTACTAGGGACCATGGCTGTAGCCATCATTACCATTCCATTAGGCCAAATGCACATGTGGATACTGCAATGGCTGGTTTTTACACAATGGTCTTATCAGGAACTTACAATGTCTCACCCCATTATAACAACAAAGTCATGCAAGAGGGACCATGGCTGCAGCCATAATTACCATTCCATTAGGCCGAATGCACATGTAGATACTGCACAATCTTCTTGGGTCACTGACCTCTCCTCAAGTGACAATAGGGCATCCCTTTGTTCTTCCATCCCCGGTTGCCACTGTGACCACAGGCGCCTCCCTGATAGGGTGGGCATTATCATGGAAGGACAGCCCAAGGCACATGGGAGAATCACAAGGCTCATCTGCATTATCAATGTCCTAGTGATGAGAGTGGTACTTCTAGCGTTGCAGTCCTTTCAAAACTTTCTACCTCTAGGGACTATTGTAATACAGACGGGCAACATGTCTGTGGTCTGGTACATAAACAGAGAGGAACCAGATCATACCGCTTATGTCGAAAGACCTTGAGAGTATGGCAGTGGGCAATATCCACCCAGTGCTTTCTGATAGCAACGCACATTCCGGAGAGTTCCAATGTGATAGCGGACAAATTTAACAGAGCAATACTGTTTCTTCATGAGTGGTCCCAGAAAGAAGAAGTAGAGGAAAGGATATTCCGCAGATGGGGCCAGCCTTGCTGCAACCTCTTTTCAACCCCCACCAACAACAAATACAGCAACTACTTTGCCCTGATCCCCAACTCGGGAGATGCCCCAAGGGATGCACTTGTACACAGTTGGCCCCCGGGACTTCTTTATGCTTTTCCTCCATTTCCTCTGATACCCAAATTCTTACAAAAAGACCATTATTTTAATAACCCTTTACTAGCCTTGTCAGACCATTATTTTAATAACCCTTTACTAGCCTTGTCAAATTTGTTTCCCCTTTCTGCAACCTGGAAGAACCATGGATTCTGGACCAAGTTCCAGATCTTCTGATGCATTCATCAGGGGTTCTTCATTCTGCAATTCATACCCTAAATTGACATCTTGGCTGTTCCGGTTTCACAAATAGCCAGGTTCCACACTTTATCACCTGCAGCACAGAACATCCTAATTTCTTCTCATAAATTTTCTGCTAGGAAACTATACCTTAGCAAGTGGAAAAGATTTTCCATATGGGTGTCAAATAATAATGCTGATCCTTATATGGTTTCAATTTCTTCCATTTTAGAGTTTCTGACTAAACTGTTTCATGAAGGTGCGGCCGCAGCAACCCTTAGAGTTCATTTGGCAGCAATCTCTAATTTTCATATTGGTGATCAACAGACTCCCATCATGTCACATAGACTTTCTAAAGCATTTCTTAAGGGTACTGTTCACTTGAGACCACCTATTAGAACCCCATCTGCTACATGGAATCTCAATTTTGTGCTCTCATGGATCATTTTACCCCTTTGAACCTGCATCATCCTGTGATTTGAAATACCTGTCATGGAAGACCTGTCATGGAAGACCATTTTCCTAGTAGCTATTACTTCCACTTGAAGAATTTCAGAACTATATGCCTTGTCCATCAAAGCCCCGTACTTGATTTTTTATAATGATAGAGTAACACTGAGAACAAATCCTTAATTCCTACCTAAGGTTTGTTCTGAAACAAATCTCAACCAGACTATAGAATTACCTGTGTTTTTTCCCAAATATACAAACAAAATGGAACACGTTGCACAAACTCTATGTCCGTAGGCAACTTCGATTCTATTTAGACAGGACTAAGGACTTCAGAAAATCGGATCAACTTTTTGTCTCCTTTTCATATTCAAAGAAGAGTACTCCAGTGGTAAAAAAACACTTTATCAAAATGGCTGTCAGATTGTATTTCCTTCACATACAACTCTTTGCAGATGACATTAAATCATAAAGTCAAGACTCACTCGACCAGGGCAATTTCCACATCTTCAGCCTTTCTGGCATGGCTGCCTATAGATACCATTTGTGCAGCAGCCACATAGTCCTCACCTCACACCTTTATCACTCATTACAAATTGGATAAGACCTCCAGGGACAGGGACTCCTTTGGTTCTATGGTTCTGGGGAATGTACTTCCATGAGCCACCCAAGGGGATGGTGCTTGGGACGCTGACCCATCATTGAGAATGAAGGAAAGATAGAACAACTTCACATAAAGAAGTTATGTACTTACCATAACGTTCCATCTGAGTTGTTCATCTCACTTTCATTCTTATGTCCCACCCACCAGCCCCCTACCTTTAAAGTCTTGAGGGCCAGGAAGTTTAAACAAGTCTTAGTGATAATTTGTCCTTATCTACGGTATTCTTATTTCAATGCCTAGATTCTTTAGTTATCAGTATGGCTGGGCAAACAAGATCTGTGGGAAGCACAGTTGCATCATGGGATAGGGAGTAGGCCACGAGCTGTTTGAAGACCTCTAGCTTTAGCATCTGGCCGAGTCAGAGCCGGGGATCGGCTCCAAACCCATCAGTGAGAATGAAGACGAGATGAACAACTCACATGGAATGCTATGGTAAGTACATAACTTCTTTTTTATTGTTTGGGGGGTTGAATAATTTGAGTGTGGAGTGCCCTTGTATGCAAGTCCTTTGGGCAAAGAGCTCTTTCAACAGAAGGAACAAACTGGTATTTAAGGGTCTTCTTCCTCATGAATCCAAGAGAGATAAGCCGAGGAAAACTTCAGGCAAAACAAAGTCCTGTGATAAATAATGACAAAGAAAAGGAATAGGAAGAAAATAAAAGCAGATGAGGTTTTTTTCTTCAACCCTGAAAGTGTCTCCCTTGCAAAGTTGGAATTGGGACCACCAACTTATGTTTTGACCACCTTCATAGCCTATTCTGATTGTATGTTGCCAGCTCGGTGGAACATTCATGTTTTCCATTGAGTCCTCTCTCAGTTTCCTCATTCAGGTCTTTCAGGTCTATAAGAAATGCTTCAGATATGGAATTGAGTTGTATGATGAGGGAGTTTCTGAAGATGTAAATAAAAATGTGTGTCTTGCCTCCCACTTGGCATCAAAGATGGAGAGAGCAGGCCTTTCTTCCCCCATTTATGCTCCTTCCCTGGCCCATGCTTTACAGCCACTAGTTTTTGAGCTGTTCCCTATGTCAGACTCCATTACTTTAGCACCATTTAGTGCTCCTCCCTCAGTGTCAGGATCTTCAGATCCATCCCACTTGACTCAGAGATTCTCAGACCCATACAGAGCTCGATAATGAGTATTGTGCACCATCTTCAAAGCCACCTCAAGTGGGTTTGAGATTGGTGTTGGGGTCCTCAGCTTTTGAGGCAGTGGGGCTGATCCCTTCCTTGAGGCCTTCCACTCTCTTGGGTTCAGGACTCTTGCCTTTGGCTGGAGTCATCCCTTGTTCAGCAGGGATTGTGTCTTGGCTGTAGGGTAGTCCTCAGATCTGGAGGATGCCAGATCTGCCTTCAAGGTGATGGGGACAATGATTTCTTTTCCACTGAGATGTGATTCGCAGACTCCAAGTGTCTGCTCATTTCCCCGGATACCTCCTCCGTTTGCTCTTCAGCCCATTCATACATCCATGAGTCAGAGTCAAACCCTATGCCTGAAAGTGGTAGGCCAGGTATTAGTGCAGTCCTCTGAGGACTCAGACAACTTGCCATCTCATGTTCCAAGAAAGGGGAGTGCAAAAGGAGGCACGTGGTTTCCCCATTGGCATCATTTACATTGGATTTGGACTCAGATGATAGAGAAAGATCCCCTCAATCTCCCCCAAAGATGTTACCTTTGGTTAGGTTTTAGAGCTCATAAACCAGAGGGAGGTAAATAGCCCTCAAATTCACCTCTTTGGATGAGGAAGTCCTGTTGGAGGCTTACTATTTGGTTTGACTCCCTCTATTTCTTGGGTGCTTTCTCCTGCAGATTATCCAATTGACTTGCCCATCCAGAAGTTATGGCAAGAGTCCGATTCCTCTGTGCCCATTCAGAAAATAACATACAAAATTCTGAAACCATCCAAGGATGACAATGCTGTCTGGTGGGTTACCTGTTGGATTCCTTTATTGTGTCATTCGCTACTAAGAAGGAGCTGACCAAGGATATAGTCACAGTTCATTCATCCAACTGGGAGTCTCAGGTAATGGACAGATTATGGAAGTGGGAATATGCTTCGAGCATCTTTGCAATTAGAGCCCTGAACTGTGCCACCCACTTGAACAGATTTCACAGGGCCTAGCCAAACCAGGATTAGAATCTCTGAAATGACCCCTCCACACCAGATTCAAGGAAACAGCTGAAAACCACCTTGAAAGCTGTATATAACATTGCAGATTGCTTCATGCGGTTCATGCACAATGAAGCCAGTGGAACAGTCCAGGCAATGGGGAATAGGCATGTGTATGAGACTCCTTGCTTGGCTGTACTTATGCTGTTTTGGGAAGAATTTGAAGACGTCCTTTACCAATACTCCATATGATGGATCCTCCTTATTTGGTTCAGCCATTAAGGAATACATGGAGATGTGTGAGCAGGATAGGAAGACACCATCTGCCATTGGAGTAAGATTTGAGAGACCTCAAAGGCCTTACAGATGGAACCAAAAGAGACCCATGTCATTGTAGTTCCAAAAATCTAAAGATCTTCCTTTTGACCAACTTCTGACAGGAGTGGCTATGGCAGAGGCAATCCCTTTAATGGATGCTAACCCATAAATGCATAAAACCAAGGCTATAGTGTTCCATTTTCTGACCAGCAGTAGTCTTGACCTGTAAGGCTACCTGACCTCTCCCCTCTGGAGGCATTTAGGGGCCATTTATTCCTCCACTCTCTTGTGTTGATGGCCACCCAGAGACTATTACATACTCCCACCCCCCCACACTATTCACCTTGGCTTCCCAGAACATATCACACTACCAGTGAAAAGTGAGAGGAAAGTTCTATCCTTTCTAGAAAAGAGAGACATCCAGGAGAGTGCCACCAGACCAGATAAGTTTAGGATACTACTCAAGGTTATTTTTAATTCTGAAAAATAGCAAAGTTCTCAGGCCAATTTTGGACCTGTGTCACCTCAACACCTTTGCAAAAATGACCCAGTTCAGGATGGTCATGGTACAGTCAATTCTGCTATGTGTTCAGGCAAATGACTGTCTGTCAGTGCTGGTGAGTTTACAGAGAAAAGAAAAACAAAGAGATGAGTTATGTACCAGTAAATAACTTAAAACTATTAAGCGCATAAGAACAGTGTACAACAAAGTAAGAAGATAGAATAGAACAGGAAAATCATTCCTGTATTGTTGTCATATGTTCCTTCACTGTTCCCATTTACCACCTAAAATAGTTGTAACTGATTAAATGGCCTATCAGCAATGTCCTTTCTGCAGTGCTGTTTGTACTATTGTATTTTTCTTTTTCTTTCTTGATATTGCCTGGCTGTACTCCTTCAAGGTTACATTCCATAATGTAGTTCTTTTTTTGTAATGGGTTCAGAAGTCTTGTACTTTAAAATATGATTAAAATATGACATTAGAGACTTCCAAAAGTGGATTTTGTGTTTTAATGGACTGTTATGAGACTGTAGTATACTTTAAACAGAAGCACTCTTTTTCTCCTGTTAGTTTAAAAGTTGTTTAAAGTAACTGAAACAAAATATTTTGTAGAGAGATTGTGTTTACTTTACTTTGTGAGGCTGCTGAAGTGTTTTAAAGTGCTTTTTAGTGTGTTTTTCTTAGGAAGAAGTGACATTTAAAGACTTTTTATTAATACAGGTATTTACTGCTTGATTTCCACAGAATAAAAGGCACCCTTTTCCTGCTCAGCTAAGAACATACAGAGCCTACATTATAAGAATTAAAACCTACTGTTGAGCTAATGTAGGTGCTTTTCCTGCAATAATATCTGTGAGCAATTTCAGTTTATTGGCATATTACTACCTGTATTAAGTGGTGTGCACACTCGCAAGGACAGCAGCTAATAGCACCCCCACCCTTTTTTTCCACTCTTTGCCTTGTTTACTTTCTGCCACTGGGTGGCAGTAAAACACCACTTTTTGAGGTTATTCCATGTACTAACAAGGCTCAGTCAAGCTGTTTTCCCCACGGAGACTCTAATTGAATCAGTTTCTCCCAGCTGAAAGTGCTGCTTACCAAGCATAGCATACTGCTGCTGTAATGACAAAAGCCCCCCCCCTTGAAAACTAGCAGTCATAGCTCTCACTTACCTTTCCACAGTTTCATTTCCAAGTCTCACTGATGATTTATTTTTCTTAGCAGCTGTTGGACTGGCTCTGCCTGCTCTGTTTGCCCTTCGGGCTCACTCCGCTCTCTTACCCTACCCCCTTTTGCACCCACCCCTGCACCCCCAGATTTATACTTAGCAGTAACTCCACCTCCTCCAGTCAACTTTCACCTGCTCACACAATCCACTTCTGTCTGTACCCTCCCCCTCCTCCCCAATCTCCACCCATAACAGTACCTTCCAAACTCCAAAACCTTTCTAAAGTCTTTTTCTAATTCTTGACCTTAGCATACAAATTCTATTTACCTCCCCCAAATCTACACTTCACCCCCAGAGCTAGTACTTCTACAGCGTCTCCCCTATGCAGTGACAAACCATTAAACAGTGTCCATAATATATCACCTAGCCTATTCGAATACCATTTCATTCATTTATCAAAACTAAAAATATTCCCCTATGCCATCATAAATGAAAACATCTGCCACTATCTAGCAACCTATAACAAAAAAAAACATATTTCCAAAACATTCCCTTAACAACCAAAACAGAATATACCTATGTGGTGAAATCCACCCCAACCCAGGACCCTCAGGCATAGCTACACTCAGACTCCATTTTTTAAAGATATACTCTTAGCAACCTTAAACATTTCTAGTGTCTGTAACCACCTTACAGACTTCCATGCTTGGCTAACACAAAACACCCCTGACACCCTAGCAGTCACTGAAACCTGGCTAAAACCCCAAATCCAAGATATTGAAATAACACTTGCCGATTATAACATACTACAGAAAGAACCAACAAAAAAGGAGGTGGGGTATCCCTAATCTATGCTGACTGTCTCACAATACTACCCTTCTGGAAAACACTCCCATAATTTTCAAATGCTGAAATCCTAGTAGGAACTCTACAAATTAACAAATCTAAGCAGCTATGCAAAGTTAGTCTGCATATCCCACCAGGACAAAATATCCAAACCCTTGAAGACATCCTCGCCTAGATGTCAGAAAATATCTGCAAATAAACTGCTATCATGGGAGATTTAAACATCAGTTGGCAAGATTTAATAACTGACTCCCCAGCAAACAGCATAAACCTCTACAAGTTCACCCAACTTGTCACCAACCCTAGCAGAATGCTCAAAAGTAATACACCAGGAGCTACCCTCGACTGGATCTTTGTTTCAGATCCCCCTTAAATACTCAAATCCAAAGACCCTATCCAGCGACCACTTACCTGTTTTCACTTCTAGATCCACTCCACATATATCCGAATCTCTTAACTATAAAGCCACCAGAAACCTAAAACTTTTTGATCAACAAGAATTTGTCAACATTCTGAAACTCTGATTGGCGCCCACTAAAAACTCTCCCATTGAATGATGCCTTATACTATTTTAATAAGATATTCCTAGACACACTTAACCTAGCCCCTCCTCGTACTAAAAGAGTAAAATCAAACTATGCACCCTAGCTAACAAAGGCCACTAAACAACTCCCACGACATAGGGACAAGGCCTAGAAAGAATGGCATAAAAACAAAAATGAATGTAACTTACTTAGAAACAAACAGTTACAAAACAAAACTAAAAAACTAATATGTACTGACAAGAGAAACTATTTATATAACCAACTGAGTAACCATAGAAACAACCCAAAACAATTCTGGAAAAGCATCCACCCCCTAGCATCAAACAAAACCCATCACCATGCCCAGAAAAAAACACCATCAAAAATAGCCACTATGCTCAACTCACATTTTATAAATAGCATACACAAATTAATAACATACTCCTCTTCCTGTACCCTCACCCTATCAAATTCCTTTTCCCTTCCTCCTCTGCCCCACAAAAGCAGTCCTCACTTAGAAAGCCCCCCCCCCCTTATAGATCATTTTTCTCCCCTTCACCAAAGCAATATTATACCATCTAGCTTTTTCTTACTACAACCAATTCCAACCACAGAAAAGACTACTCAGAAAATTAAAACCGTGCTCTCTCTCCTCTGATGACCTCCGACCAGAATACTTAAAACTCACTGCCGAGGCCATAGCGTACCCCATTAGCATTCTGATCAACCACTCAATTACAGAATCCTATGTCCCGAGCCTCTGGAAAAAATCCATCATCACTCCACTTCACAAAGGAGGTAACTCCAATGAACCCTTTAACTGTCTAATCTCTATCTTCTCCCCACTATCCAAACTCTTCGAAAAGTGCATCCATAAACAATTAGTTCAACATCTCACACACAGTAACCTACTCAACCCCACCCAACATGGCTTTTACCCCTCACAAGCACTGAACTTATCTCCTTCATGGATACTTAACAGAGATCCATAGACTCAGGTAATATTACCTTGGTACTACTACTAGACCTGTTGAAGGCTTTCGATACAGGATCACACAAAAAACTTCTGCAACACCTTTCTAATATCAGCTGCACTCCACCCACCAGTGGTTTAATAGCTACCTCACTAACAGGCAGCAATGTGTAAAATGTCAAAATACCCTATCAGAATGCCAAACCAACCAAACTGGAGTACCACAAGGGTCCGTACTTGAACCTTTACTCTTTAACATATTTACCAACAACCTTCACACTGTTTCTTCTCTTAGCTCTATTGTTGAATAGGCAGATGATACTTCCATCATCTCCTCCTCAAATAACCTACAGCACCTCCAACAAATAACTCAAGATACCTTCTCCACAATCAAAGCCTGGTTAACTGAATCACAACTACTTCTTAATGCCAAAAAAGTAAAGCTTCAACTCTTCGCAGCAAAACTCATATCACCTGACTCTCACTTTCATATATTCTCCCAAAGCAACACAGAAATTAAAATCCTATCCCATGCTAAACTTTTAGGTATTACCATTAACAATAAACACATTTGAAGACCATATTGGTAATGCCATTAAAAAAAACACTGCAAATTAGGAGCCCTGTACAGACATAAGCATTTCATGGACAGCACCACCAAAAAAGCTCTCACCAATCCTTACTTGCTGCCCTCCCTGTTATACGATACTGCCATTTTTACTAACCTGCACTCATCTCTACAAAATAAGTTCCAGTTCTGCTACCATAAAATCGCCAAATGTGCCACAGGCAGCTGATATGCCTTTACTCATACACTGTCACTAAACTGTGGAACTCACTTCCAACCAGCATAAACACCATTAGCTGCTTCAACAAATTTAAACTCACACTAAAGAACTACCTACTGAATACTAAAATCTGCCCCTTTATCTATCCAAATAGATAACCATCCTACTCTCCTTGAGCATTCCTCTAGCTTACCCCAGTCTTTACCCATCAAAACCAGTAGGAAACTCTTTTTGATCTAGAAGTTATTTTAAACAGCTCTGTTCTTATTATAAATCTCACTAACCTTAAATATCATTCTAACCCCTCACCCCTTTAAAACTACCCCATTAGTGATTTTTCTTTCCCTTTATTCATTCTTTCAACCTAACACTACCCCTCTAGTGATCGTTTCCTTACTTAACTTTCAACAATTTTTCAATATTACTGCGGTGGTGATGCTATGGTAGCGTTGTCGCCTCACAGTTAGACATTGCCCGTTCGATTCTCAGTTAGAGCGTCTCCTGTGTAGCGACATGCGTGAATGGGCGTTCCTTCGTTGAAGGTTGTGCATTAGGCCCGGCAAGCCAGTACATAAAAATCTACTGCCAATCATTAGTGGACCGGAGTTCCGCTGTGGCGACCCCTAACCGGGAAAAGCCGAAAGACACAAACAAAAAAAAATGTGTATATATCTTGTAAATTACTGTTTTTCTCTCTGATTCATAGGTTCATAGGTAAGTACTAGGCTATCAGCCCGAGGGCCTATGTAAGCCTAGCCAACAAGGTTCCCTGACTTATGCCACCCAAGAAAGTAGTTTTCCTGTGGCACTGTCGAGCAGAGACACAGAAGTGATCCCCAGGGTGCATTTCCTATTTCCCATCCACTCATCAAGATTTTTCTTGAAGAGTGCCAATGAAGAACTTTGCTTGATATAGATGGGTAGCCTGTTCCAGAGTATGGGAAGTCTCTGGGACAGGACTCTATCCCTCCAGCATGTCCTGTTTATTGTGGTGACAAGGTTTAGGTCTGTAGAGGTGTGTAGCTCAGAGGGATTGGGATTTCTTTAGGTGTAACATGTCCAACAGCTCTGGGTTTGACATAGCTTTATATGTTAGGCAGAGATCACCTCGGAGTAGGTGATATGCTACGGAGTAAAGCTGGAGTTCTTTGAGATGGTCAGTGCAAGGCATCTGTTTGAGGCCAGTAATCCTCTTTGTGAGGTACTTCTGTGGCCTTTCCAGCTGCTGCAGATGTCTTGTGAGGTACATTCCAAAAGGGGCGTTGTACTCTATAATGGGTGTAATGAGTTTCGAGTAGAGGGGAACAATGACCTCCTTTTTCCTGGATGAGAAACCTTTTATGATGAGGTGTGCCACGTAGAAGGACTTCCTAACTATTGTGGCGATGTAACTATCAAAGGACAGACTACTGTCCACCTAGGTCCCAAGGTCTCATCACACATTCGGTGTTAAGTAGACTATCATCTATGTACTACATGGGTACAGAGTTTTTACTAAAGGGGATGACAATGCACCTTTTGGCATTGAGCTTGAGGCCATGGCTCTGACACCAGGCATCTGTCTCAGCGAGGCCCTTCTGTAGGATTTCCACATCATTTGGGGACACGACTATGGCTCCTAGTTTGCAGTCATCTGCGAACTTCATTAGCCAGAGGCCTTCTGTGTTAGCCTATACTTCAGAGAAGTAGATACCAAACAGGAGAGGTCCCAGGACTGAATCCTGTGGTACTCCACTTGTCAATGGTTTGAGGTCAGATTTGGAGTGTGCAACTTTTACAGTGTGGGTTCTGTCAGTAATCCAGTTGACAATCCATCTTGTGACATAGGGATTTATACATAGTTTAGTGAGTTTAGCTATAATCCCAGAATGGGGGATGGTGAGGTCAAGATAGGCTGTGTGAACCACCTTACCCTCATCTACGGCTCTGGTGACTGCCTCAAAGAAGTCGATCAGGTTTAGAAGGCATGATCTGCCAAACCCGAACTGGGTGGGATCCAGAGTTTGGAGATTACCAGTGTCTTTGTTTATGAGTTCCATGATGATATGTTCCATGGCCTTGCAGACCAGGCTCATCAGGCTAATAGGGTGATAGTTCCCGGGATCAGTAGTGGCTCCCCCTTTGTGGAGTGGGATAACTGTTGCTGTACGGCCATTCAGTGGGCACAAAGCCTGATGTGAGGCTATGATTGAACATGGTGCTTAGGTGGGGAGCCAGTTCGTTCTGAAGTTCGTGTAAAATGCAGCCTGGGATGTTGTCCGGTCCCATGGATGCTGTATTTTTGGCTTTAGAGAGTGCAGCTTTTACCTGTGTAGTTGTGATTACAGGGACTCTGTATTCTTCCTGTATAGATATGGGCCCTTTAGTAAAGTTAGCACTGAACCTATCTGCCAGGATGTTGGCAATATCAGTTGGTTCTGTAGTTTTCGTGCCGTTGTGCTGTAACTCAGAGCAGATCTGGGTGTTGCCATTGAGATTCTTGACATAGCTATAGAATGCTTTGTGGCTGTCCTTAGAATCAGTGGCGATTTTGTTTTCATAGCTAGCTTTGGAAGATCTTATAAGGGATGTCAGCTTCTTACTGAGGCTAACCAGGGTGCTCCTCCACTCACGGGATTTTACTCTCTTTTGCAATAATTTCTTCCTTCTGTTGTACAGTTTGTTTATGGCAGGGGACCACCAGATTGGCTTTCTTTTTTTGGAGGATAGCTTCTTGGTTCTCTTTGGGATAGCATGATCCAGGCACTCGTGTAAGTGCTTATAGGGTGCGTTTGTGTAGGATTCAGCAGTCGTAATATTGTAACTTCCCACAATTTATTAGTCTTTTTCTCATTTTGTTATATTGCACTGTATTGTGCTGTAATTTCTTTAAATTCTTGTAAAATACTGTGCAATCATAGTGTGTTTGTGAAGCTTTTCTCCCCAGGCCTCCACTGAAAATGGGCTGCTGTCCCAGTTGGACTTTCCCGGTCAACAAATGTCAATAAATAAATATTCAACTTGACCATGGAACAAATTGTTAGTGCCACGGTCGATCCTTCTTCCAGCCACAAAAAGAAAAAGTTAAGCAGACAGCCTTTACCATCACAACTTGCTAGCAATTTGTCTCAGCTGCAGTTGGTTGACGCTGCTGTGTGCATTTGTTTTACCTCAGACCACTCATCTTCTACCCCAAATCTGTCTGATGTAACACCTATAGCCACTATTGATTGAGAGATTTGTGGCTGTTGTGATCCTCTCACTAAGCAAGGGAGCGGCACTCTTTTCAGTCCTGGGAGAGGGAATAGGGAATGCTTCCCTTTTATCAAAATGTGCCCATCCCTAGGGAAGCTGCTGCTGCCACTAATAACACTGTTGGCCCCATTTTTGTGACAAAGAAGAAAACTAAGCATGTAACTACTCCTCCCCAAATTTCCTTAGACAGGAGTAGTTTACTGTGTCTGGCTGAGGGTTTAATTGAGGATATTGATCCTTCTTGTAAGGTAGTTTATGGAAAAAGAAAGAGGGATACTTCCTTTCCTACAGAGATTCCAGATTCTGAATCTGGACAGGAAGATAAAGGGACAAATGCAGGGTTTTCACCTCAGATTGCTGATTTTGACTCAGAGGAGAGCTCAGTTTCTGATTCTTCCTGTTGGAGGAGTTTTCTTTCTCTGTGGCTATTTCCAGAATATATCAGTGTTTTCAGTGGGAGAACATTGATGTGTCTTAGCCCCCTCAGAAAATACTGTGAGCTGTTACAGAAGGAATTTTAGTACTTTTCCGTTAACGAGGCAGCTGTTGGAACATCACCACATGAATTCTGTCAAGCATATGACTAAGTCACATGACACAAATCTACTACCAAACAATATCATTAACATTTAAAGAACCAAACTATAAAAATAAATACATAACATAATATAAGGATACAGTATCCCCTGACAGGTGTAAAGTATGACAGATTGCATAAAACCTAACAATTTATAGGAGAAAACCATTTTTTCAGCTTCTAAAATAACCACCATAAATTCTTTCATATGTAATGACTGACCTTGAGAGGCGGTCACTGAAACAGCTGTTATTATTCCACAAATAAAACATCCTCCATATACAATATGTTCAAAGACCATCAACAACGGCAGCATCATCTTGCTGTAATACACAAACAACCTCAAAAGTGGGATGGGTGAAGCACATGGAAAAAAGGGGCGAATCTGTCAATTGTGTTGGACATCGCACAAAACTTTATTTTAAAAGCCATTAAAACAATGTTTGGATTTGAATGATAACCTGATGTGTATTTTTTGTAACACTGATTATAATGCGTTTATATCACGTTATCGAAAGATGAAAATAGTGAATGCTATTTCATCGAACCTAAAATATCTAAACCACATAATATCGAACATTCAAAACAGCAAATTTTTTCCTTGGGAAAAAATTTGCTATTCCGAAACACATACACACAACACAAGCACACCTAAAAAACATCAATACACATACATACACTTATAATCCTACAACTAACCCTACACTAAACTATACATGTTAAGTTGTCTATCTCACCTTCATTTCTTGCTTGTTGGGATCGGCTCCGACTTGGCCATCTTCTATAGCTCGAGAGCTGTTTATTGGCTCGAGGCTACCCCTTATCCCATGATGCCTAGTGCTAGCTACCCAGATCTCATTTGCCGCTTCAGCTGTGAGGTTCGTTCTTACTGGCTCAGGCTTTTGTAAGTTAAATACTTTTTCTAGTGAATTAAGGGTTATTTTTTGATAGTTTAGTCTTTCGACTTTATTATTAACAAGCTTGTTGTAGTTTTTAGTGTTATTGTATTTTCCCTTAGAACTAGTTTGTTAGATAGTTCTTCCCCTCCCCCCTTCCCCTTTCCTATCTCTTCTTATTGTAGCGTTTTCTCTTTAGTTTTAGTCTCTCTTTTACTTCATAGGTTAGCCGTTTCAGTTAGAGGCTTCCTATTAAAAAAAAAAAAAAAAACTTATTTACTGTAGTTATTGTGTTTTTGGTAGATTAGTGTTTGTAGTTGTTTTGTTGTTGGGCCTTTGGCCAAAGACTTCTGTGTAGGACTAGATATGTCTAAAGAATCCAAAGTGTCTGGATTCAAGAAGTGTGACTCATGCTGTCAGAAAATGTCTCTGACAGATGGGCACACTTCTTTCGTCTATTGCTTAGGACTCTTGTTCTGTATGCCACGCATTCAGCCCAAGGGTTCTGCAGGAGCGCAAAAATAAGCTGATATTAAGGGGTCTCCTTAAGCCCCAGGATTCACCGGCCATGGCTCAGCTGGTGAAATCTCCCAAACCGACCAAATCGTTGGCTCCCAGCTGAGAGCCATCATTGGCCCAAACATTACCGACTACCTCGGTTCTGGCTGGAACCGAGGAGGCTGCTTCACAGTCGGCTCCACCAGCATCTTCTGAGCCATCTCGGACCTACAAGAGACCAAGGTCACCATCTCTAGAGTCGATACATTCGGCCCCTCGGTCTTTCCTGTTGCAGAGTGACCGCAGTCATAGATCCTCCCACTCCTCTCGGTCCTCTAGACTCTCGGACCACGACATGGAGAGAGTGGTGAGTAGGTTGTTGAAATCGTAGGCACTGGCCAAAATGTTATCCAGCCCTCCTCAACAGGTGTTGGTTCCGTCCGCTTCCATCAATATTCCTCCTCCGACTCCTCTGAGCTTGGAGCCGGAATTTGTTTGGGTTCGAATCGTGGAACCGTCGGCACCGACAACAGTTTCTCCTTCGGTTCCATTATCGGCTCTGATCTCCTCGATGGTACCTTCTGTCGAGGGATCTGGGCGCCGAGACTCCCTCGTCGGCTCCGAGGGGGCGAGTGGCATCAGACCCTTGTCCGACCCCGTTCTCCCTCTCGGAGCTTCGGCGCAGGTGAGCTCGGCTCCTACATCGGCCTCGGAGCCGTCCCCCTCGGTGCGGAGGAGGATTCTGGTTTCCTCAGAGCCAGATCCTTCTTTGCATCGTGGCAGGGATGCCTTCGATGTCATGAGGAGTGTACTGGCCCATGAGTCAGCACCACGGTCGAACCCACTGACTCCGTCCCCTGTAGTGCCTGCGTCAACCTCTGTCCCTCCTCCAGACCCCAAGCGTGAAGAACCGATGCTCCAGAGCACCCCATTAGGTGTTTCCTCCTCTTCCGAGGCCTCCCCTGATCATACAGAGGAGGCCCCTCAGAAGAGAAAGTGCAAGAGGAAGCACATTGACTCCCCTGAGTCTGTCACTTCAGATACGGATTTGGATGAATGGGAAGGATCCCCAAGATCCCCCTCTGAAGATGTTTCCTTTTTGGACATCCTAGAAATGCTTAGGCAGAGGGGGAAGGGGGAACTGGACTGCCCTAGCCCCTACTGAGGACAAATCCGTATTTCTGGATGCGTTTGGTTCCCGCCCTTCCACCTCCTGGGTGTCTCCGCCCTTCGATCCACTAATGTCTGTGGTGGCTCGAAGGGCTTGGTCAGCCCGGGATGCAGTGGAACCAACCCCGAGGAGGTCCGGCAAGTTTATTACTGCACCCCCTGACAAACAGTTCCTTACCAAGGGTGTTCCCGTGGATGCCATGGTAGTAGCAGCGGCCACTAAAAAGGAATTAGCGGAAACATCTTCCTCTGTCCATCCTCCTAACAAGGAGTCTAGGACTATGAACAGATATGGGAAGTGAATGTTTGCTTCAGCGACCTTCTCCATGAGGTCACTGAATTACTTATGCCATTTTACCAGGCTTCAGAGGGATCTCCTAAAAGAGCTTGGAGATAGGATCCATCAGCTGAAGGGGTTCAAGCTAAAGTAGCCTCTCAGCTGGCGAACCTTAATTCAGTGGTTAACTCCTCCATGAGGCTCATTTCCTATGCAGCCGATGGTGCGAGTAGAGCCGCTGGCACAGCCGTGGCCCTTAGGAGACACGCATGGATGCGGCTGTGTAATTTTGCGGAGCCCTTTAGAGCGTCATTCACCAACACCCCCTTTGACGGTTCATTTCTCTTTGGACCACAGGTGAAGGACACTCTCATTAGGTGTGAACAGGAAGGCAAAACTCTCTCTGCCATGGGAGTCCGTTTTTCCACTCCTTCCAGACCATATCCCAAAGGCTAGAAGAGTGGAAAAATGTGGTTTCGGAAATCCCAGGGAGCCTCCCCTGATACACGTAGTGACTTTTCCTCCAGGGACAGAGGAGGGAATAACAACAACAGATGCCGCCCTCGAGGCAGAGGGGGTCCGCAGAACCAGGGCAACAGAGAATCTTTCTCTGACAAGCCCTTCCAGCATCCCTGAAGGAGGCAGTCGAGGGAAGACTTTCACTGTACCCAAAAGCCTGGCAAGACATTTCGCGAGACAAATGAGTACACTCAATCATATCCGGAGGCTACGTAATTCCCTTCTTCCAATCTCCCCTATCGTCAAGCAAATCCCCCCAGATGTTCCACCTAGTCTGAGGGCCCAAGCAGTCATAGAAATTTCAAGACTGCTAGAAAAAAAGAGTCATCCAGGAAGTCCCGGCAGACCAACTCGGATCCGGAACTTACTCAAGGTTCTTTTTAGTACCAAAAAAGACAGGGGACTGGAGACCAATTTTGAATCTCAGCAGACTAAACAAGTCTGTTCAAAGAACAAGGTTTTGGATGGTCACGCTTCAGTCCATTCTACCCTTTTTGGGTCAGGACAATTGGATGTGCTCAATAGATCTCCAGGATGCGTACTATCACATCAAGATGGACAGGCGCTCCAGGAGATTCCTTCGCTTCCGGCTGGGAGCCAGTCATTATCAGTTCAGAGCTCTGCCCTTTGGTCTCATCATAGCCCCCAGGGTGTTCACCAAATGTATGGCAGTGGTCACGGCTCACCTGAGATGTCAAGGATTCCAGGTGTTTCCTTATCTAGACGACTGGCTCCTTACTGCTACTACCAGGCATCAACTTCTTCAAGCCAGGGACTATACAATCGCAATCTGTGCAAAGTTAGGCATTGCTATAAACTTCGAAAAATCTGCCTTGTTGCCCTGTCAATCTATTACCTATATAGGAGCAGATCTAGATACAAAAAGTATGTCCGCAAGACTACTGCCGGACAGGGTGGCAACGATTCGGCAGCAAGTTCATATCCTCATGCAATGCAAAAAGGTACAAGTCCGGTTGGTCCTTCAAACTCTGGGTTCTATGGCAGCGGCAATTCTTCTGATACCTCTAGACTGCTTTCACATGAGAATCCTTCAGTGGCTTCTCTTCACACAGTGGTCCTTTCAACAACTCCCCATGTCTCACATGATCATAATTACAAAAACTTGCAAAAGACACCTTTCCTGGTGGATGGTCTCCCCGCTAGTGTCTCAGGGCAGACCATTCATCCAACCCCCTCTGGTTGCCACAGTGACCACGGATGCCTCACTGATGGTGGGGGAGGCATTATCAGGGCAGGACAGTCCAAGGCATATGGCAACATCACGAGTACCATCTGCACATAAATGTCTTGGAGATGAGAGCCATGCTACTAGCGTTGCAAGCACTTCAGGACTCTCCCTCCTGGAACCATTGCAGTTCAGACGGACAACATGTCATTAGTGTGGTACATCAACAAGCAGGGCGGAACCAGGTCCTACCCCTATGTCGAGAAGCACTCAGACTCTGGCAGTGGGCGATTTCCTCCCAATGATTTCTGATTGCAATGCACATCCCTGGGAAGTCCAACGTCATAGCGGACAGGCTCAGCAGAGCTATTCTCATGCCTCACGAGTTTTCTCTGAATCAGGTAGTTGCGGATCTCATCTTCTGCAAATGGGGACAGCCTTGCTGCGATCTGTTTGCAACCCCCTTCAACACCAAATGCAGCAACTATTTCTCCCTTCTACCTCTTCCCGGTCATCCTCCCAGAGACACTCTAGTCCACAATTGGTCTCAGGGACTTCTCTATGCTTTCCCGCCCTTTCCTCTTATACCCAAACTCATACAGAAAGTGATTTTGTTGGGTTGCAAAATTATCCTCATTACTGCTTACTGGCCTCGACAGATTTGGTTTCCATTCCTGCACCGTTACCTCCTCGAGCAGCCCTGGATCCTGGATTCTATTCCAGACCTGCTGATTCATCAATCAGGAGAGCTGTATCGATCCCGCCAGACCCTCCAGCTCACAGCTTGGTTGATCCAATTCCAACCCTAGCCAGGCTTCCCAGCATTTCCCCCGCTGTGCGTGAAATTATTGTATCCTCTCACAAATCGTCTACTAGGAAAATGTATGCTAGTAAATGGAAACGTTTCTCTTATTGGGCAGAGGCTAGGAACATAGATCCCTTTCAGCCCCAGTTCACGAGATCTTGGAATTCCTAACTGAGCTTTTTCACTCTGGGTCCGCTTCTGCCGCAATCAGGGTTCAACTAGCGGCCATATCTAACTATCATGTTGGCCTTTCTAATCTAAATATCATCTCTCATAAGCTGTGTAAAGCCTTTCTTAGAGGGACTACTCTCCTTAGGCCCCCATTGAGAGATCCCCCTCCACCTTGGGACCTTAATTTGGTACTAACCGCCTTGATTATGCCCCCTTTTGAACCGGCAGCTTACTGTTCCCTTAAGTTTCTATCTTGGAAAACTCTCTTTCTGGTAGCTATTACCTCAGCCAAACGTGTATCAGAACTTCAAGCACTAAGCGTTCGTTCTCCGTACTTAGTCTTTCACAAGGATAGGGTAGCGCTGAGAACTAATCCATCCTTCCTTCCTAAAGTATGCTCAGAAAATAATCTAAACCACTCCATAGACCTTCCAGTGTTTATCTTTCCTAACTACACCAACAAGGCAGAATACAAGTTACACCTTTTGGATGGTCATAGACAACTGCGTTTTTACCTGAATAGAACTAAGGATGTAAGGAAATCGGACCAACTCTTCCTTTCCTATGCTAGGGGCAAACAAGGTCTCCCAGTTTCCAAAGTGACCCTGTCTAGGTGGTTGTCTCACATTATCACCTTCATTTATCAACTAAGAAACAAAGAATTGGCTGCCAAACCGAAAGGCCATTCTACTAGGGCTTTGGCCACTTCTGTAGCCTTCCAGTCTAGATTGCCCATGGACTCTATTTGTGTCGCGGCCACATGGGCAAATCCTCATACCTTTATTTCCCATTACAAGTTAGACATGGCCTCCAGGAATAGAGCTAACTTTGGTTCCACTGTTCTGAAGAGTCTGTTCCAATGAGCCACCCAGGATCATAGGTGCTAGGGACGCTGTCCCAACAAGCAAGAAACAAAGGCGAGATAGACAACTTAACATAAACAAGTTATGTACCTACCATAACGTTCCATGTTAGTTGTCTTCATCTCGCCTTCTTTCTTGCGTCCCCCCCTTCATCCCCCTGTCCTATTGGACCGAGAGGAGTTTAGGTTTCACCGGCTGAGTCTTTTCTGGTTTGTTTCCTCTACTGACTTAGAGAGTATAACAGATATGCCCAACCTGTTAGTTTGGTCAGATTATTCTTGCTATGTCTGGGGTTAGCTATTACAAACGAGATCTGGGTAGCTAGCGCTAGGCATCATGGGATAAGGGGTAGCCTCGAGCCAGTAAACAGCTCTCGAGCTATAGAAGATGGCCGAGTCGGAGCCGAGGGTCGGCTCCGATCCCAACAAGCAAGAAAGAAGGCGAGATGAAGATAACTAACATGGAATGTTATGGTAGGTACATAACTTCTTTATACACTACTATATATCCACTTACCTTAACCCAAACTCTAACCCTAAGGTCCGTCACTATCGCACACTCACCTAACCCGCGCCCTAACCCTAACTCACTTAACCCGCCCCTAACCCTAATTCACCTAACCCCGCGCCCTAACCCTAACTCACCTAACCTGTGCCCTAATCCTAACAACCACACAATTGCACACTTACCTGAACCCGACCCGTAAATTTCCACCACAGCGCTGAAAATAGCGAAGCCCTAGGAAAGAATTTGGTGTTCTGCAGCTTCACTATTTTTAGCGTTCGCTCAAAATGGGTCGATATTAGAACATTCGAAGTTTTAAAACTTTGATGTTCTGATAATAGACCCATTTATAATGTATGGATAAATATGTTATATTACAGGTGACTTCATTATAAGACGCAGTAAAGATAACAAAGAAAACGGTGCTTGATGTCGATAACAGTCATGATGAGTCACGCATTGTAATGTAGCAAGTCACATCACCCACTTTGGTGTATAGATAATGCTGTGGTTTTGGACCTAGTCGCATACCTTTTAACTGTACAGATTTTCGCCTCATACATTTGCTCTGTCTCTCATCAAATTGGGTTTTTCTGGCAAATCATGGAGGGTTGAAGTCGGAATATCAAGACAGATATTTCAGTTTCAGACTTGATAATCTTCTGAAAGTTCATGCTAACGCAAAACCTGTTACCAAGTTTCTAAGTTTGTAAGAGCAAAATATGAAGTGTCCCTATTTTGAGGCCTTTGTACCTCCATCTTTTTTGGCTTTGCTCCAGATTTCTTGCTGTAAGATGTTGAGAGACACATTTTGCCTGCTGCCCCGTTAACAGAAAAGTTACGGAATTTCCAGAACCTGCGCCTATTCCCCAGTTTTGTCCTCCTTGGAGGATGTGTGTGCTACTGCCTCCAATTTTTCTGAGAGTCAGACAGCTGCCTGCCCCTAGAAGGCAGATAGGATGTATAAAGTTCTTCAGTCTTTTAAGTTTTTATGTACTCTTCCCAAACCTGATCCAGCAGCTATTATTTTAGTTACTCCTTATGCTCCTAAACATTTACTTAATTCTAGTGTATAGGAGAAGGTGTATCCTTCTGCAATTTTGATTTTCAGAATTCTGAATTGTGTTGCTCATATGTTAAGGTTTGTCCCAAATAATTGTGAAAGCACAAGAAATGTTCTTCTGCAGTTTTTTCTTGTGAAGGAAAATCGACTATAAATAATTTAATTTATTCTATTGTTCAAGTTACTACTCACTGCATACGGTGTGTCTGATTCTGTAGATACTTTTTCAAGGGCTTGCCCACTGATACTGTTTTAAATAATTTGCATGGCAGCTAATTCTCAGAGCCTCCCAGATGATGTTAAAATGAGATTTTAAATTTTCCTTTGGACAGCGATTTATTTTTTGGTGCTTATGCTGCAGAGGTGATCAAAAAGTGTGATGAAAGGGGTAAGCTGATACAGGAAATCTCTAAGAAATGAAATACAGTCTCAACAAAATGTAGGTAAACAGAAGTTTAAGAGGAAATGGCAAGGAGGTTCCAAGAAAAATTCTGGAAAATCACAAAACCAACGACAGTCCAATAAGTCAGAATGACTATTTGAGAGACTTTGTTCCTCCCTCCTACACTGGCATACTCTTTTGTCTTCCACAATGTAGGACTCTCCACTTTTCTCTTTGGCCACAGATAGTTCTTCGTATTGATTACTACCACAGTAGCCTTAGCAATATGGGTCATATCCTGCCATGTATATAACAGCCGACCAGCTTCCACAGCCTCAGGGCACTTTCCATGTGCCCAAACTGACAAGCAGCTTGAGCTGAGAGAACTAAAAGACAAGTTTGGGCACAAAGCGCTTCAGAGCTTTACTGTTGCCAACAAGTATGTGCCTCTGAGGCTTTTGAGGATCAATGGTCAGCTTATGCTTTTCTTTGCTGGACAGATAAGTTTGCTTTGGGTAAAAACCTTCCATTTACTTAAATTCTGTTGATGTTTTATTCCCTTCATCTTCAAGAAAGTTATTTTAAAGCTGGGAGGGATATTACTTATCTGAGCATTCATATTTTTTCTATCAGTTTAAATGTAATACAAACTGGAAACATATTTTCTGTGTAGAAATTGTTTATTTTCCTTTGTGGGGATACCATTGTATTTATAGTGCTTTTTACTGTGTTTTTTCTGTCAAAAACAGTAACTTACTTTTGTAAACCGGTAGTTTTAGAGTATTTGCTGCGTGTCTTCTCCTGGAAGGAGGCACTGTTTTCAGCTAGACCATGGAGCAGACTACCAGTCCTATGTTCATTCCTTCTTCCATCCACAAAAAAGAAAACATCTAAGCAAGCAGCCTTTCCTATTCCACAGCATGTTAGAAATTTGTATCAGCTGCAGGTGGGTAACACTGCTTTGGAGAGCCACTCTTGTGAGTCCTGGGAAGGAAAACATGGATAGTTTCCCTGTTTAAGAATGCTGTGCCCATCCCTGGGAAAGTAGATACTGCCTTTAGTAACATGGTTGGCACCTTCTTTCCTGTCAAAAAGAAGTAGAAAATGAAGCATGTATCTACTCCTCCTCAAATTTCTTTGGATAGGAGTCATTTATTGGGTCTGACTCATTGATAATTCAGGCTGTTGATCAATCTTGTAAAAAGAAAGAAGGATTCTCTTTTCCTGAAGAGATTCATGATTCTGAATCTGAATAGGAAAGTGCAGGGCTGGAGTCACAGTTTTGTCCTTAGATTTCTGATTCAGACTCAAAGGGTTGGGAGGGTGGCTCATTGGCTAAGGTGTTTGCCTTACAAACACAAGGTGCAGGGTTTGAGTCTCACAAGGGATAATTGGCTAGGCTTAAAATGGCTCGCAAGGGCAGTTAGCTTAGTACTAAACTATGAACTATGAACCTATGAAGAGGAGAGCTCAGTTTCTAATCAAAAGAATTCAGCTAAACAGCCGTTTAACAAGAAATAGTAAGGGGTTTCCAAAAGGAAGTCTCAAACCTAACCTCCCAAAAATGGGAACAGTCTAACAAGTCTGAATGACTGTTCAAGAAACTTTCTGACCCCCCTCCCACCCTGGCCTGTTTTTTCATCAAGAAAGTCTGACTCTCCATTTTTCTCTTTGACAACAGACTGTTTCAGACAAATGGGTTCTGAAAATCATTCTTCAAGGTTGCAAATGGGAATGGGAGGAAATTTTTCCTTTCCAAGGAGTCATTCCTCATCCTGCACATCAGATTATTTTGTTTCTGCTTGTTCTTCGGCACATGTTGTCCCAAGTAGTAGCAGAACAAGTTCCTCCTTCACAGGTGGGGAAGGGATTTTATTCATGGGTGTTGCTAGTGCCAAAGAAAGAAATTGTTTGCAGACCATTTCTGGATCTTGCTTTCCTAAACCTTTTTGTGACAGTGCCCATATTCAAAACGTTGTCACGTCGCAATCTGTTACTCATCTTCCTGTTCCAAGTTTCCTAGCAACACTAGACTTAAAAGATTCTTGTCACATCTGTATTAATCCAGACCGCTGATGTTTCTTAAGGTTTTGTGTGTTTGGATCACATTAGCAACTCTCTGCTTTATCCTTTGGACTATCCACAGTATTCACAAAGTTTCCATCTCTGATTGTAGTGCATTGCAGGCTACACAATGTCCACATTTTCCCATATTTAGACAACTTGCTTATCTTTGCAGAGTCTTTTTCAAGGTGTCAGGAATATCTGCCGTGGGTGACAGATCTCTTGCACAAACTGGAATTCCAAGAGAAGATTCAACATCTTTCTCAGCTCCTTCACACAGGATTGTGCTCCTGGCATGTCAGGTAGACACCTTGGTTCAAAGAGTTTTTCTTCAACAGGAAAAATAGATCTTTATCTAGATTTGTTTCTACAGTTTTCCCCTTAGACTTTAGTCACTGCGAGGGAAAATCTCATAGTTTTGGGTCTCATGGCATCTATGATTCTCATGATATCCCTAGCAGGACTCCACATGAGAAAGATACAGTGGCATCTGGAATCTCTTTGGTCCCAGAATCAACAACGTTTGTCTTTTCAAATCCCAGTCCTGGGGTTTGGCAGAAGGGAATTTTTTTGGCAGAGACAACAGATTTCCTTAAATCCAGGTATCCCTTTCTCCCTCCTGCTCCAAAGCAGTCAGACACCACAGTCACTTTGAGCTTTGCTTGGGGAGCAGTTGCAGGAGGGAGAAAAATGCAGGGTGTGTGGGACACTGATACAAGCACATAAATATAAAAGAGATGATTGCCTAATCAAGGCACTAAACTCTCTGAACCTTCTTTGGTCCATGGGACCTCTTCAAGTGGTTACAGACAGTACCAAAGTCAAGTGGTACATCAACAAGTGAGGGGGAACCAGTTTGTACCCTCTTTGCAGACTAGCTTTATAGTACAATCTCACTCTACAGGCATCCTACATTCCATCAGAGCAAAATTGTTTGGCAGACAGGCTGAGCAGGACCAGAGCAGACCCTCACCAATGGAAACTAGATCAGGGTGTCCTCCATGGCTTCATCTATCTGTGGGGAGTTTATCAAGCATTCCTCTCTGCCTCCTGTCTGAAAAATCATCTGGCAAGATTCAGCTCCACGACTCTAGTCCAGAAGACCTTGGAAAACAGATGCCTTCTCTTTTCCTCGGACAAGAATTTCCCTGTATAATTTTACACCCTTTCTGCTAATATCCAGCGTACTTCTGAAGATTCAAGATGATGCAAGATCATTGTGGTGACTCCCTTCTGGCACAGGAAACCATAGTTCTCAGTTCTTTTGCAAATGGCCAGGGGCAATTACCACAAGCTTCCTCACAGACTGGATCTACTATCATACAGGGATGTTGATGCACCCTGACACCAGTCAACTTCAGTTGACTGCCTGGATAATGGGTTCTTAATTCCTTTTAGGCATCTCTTTACTGAGTTACTAACGGAGAAAAGAAAATCTGCTACTAGAAAATCATATATTAGTAAATGGAAAATGTTTACTAGTTGGTGCCAACAACATAACCAGCACCCATCTAGTTTGTAGAACAGAGCGTGTGTTGTAACTTTAAGAAGCATTTCAAAGTGGGGGCATGTGCATATAGATAGAGACCACGTGCAGGAGGCAGTCCCATTTTGAGAGAACAGCCAGAGTGTTAACATGTATGAGTGCAATAGCCAATCTGTTTATAAATTTATTTAAGCTTAAGTTACTAAGCCTCTATCCTGATGTGTTTGTATGTAATAAAGCTGCTTGAACTGTTCGTCTGTTTCATTCTGACCAGACAAGTGACATGGTGTCAGAAACAGCATGTCTGAACAATGTGGTGTTAGAACTAGCATGTCTGAATGACATGGTACCCAAAGTGACATATCTGAAAGGCATGGTGTTAGAAGTCTCATCCCATCCTGCTAAAATGATTAGGAAAGGTCAGAAACCAATTTCAGTAATAAAAACTCACATAAATGATTTATTTCATAAAGAAAACTATACAAAGCATTTGCAAAGCACAAAACACAAAGCACAAGAGATGTTATTAATCAAACGAAAAGCCCAAATCACATTATTGATTAAGCAAAATGTTTGAAACCACAATATTTGATAGTTATTCAACGTACTTGAGTGCATTCAGAACTACTTATGATTTGCATAACGAGCACAAGAAAAGTCTAACAAGCATGTCAAAAGTTAAATGAGCATAACAAATACAATAAAAGGGCAAAATAAAATACGCCATTTCGAGAAATAGTTTGTGCTGTATACAATTTATTCGCCAATTGCAGTCATTTCGAAGTGTTTCTTGCACTGATAAGGGTGGTTTCACAAAATACAGTGATTTCAAAGTGTCCTTGGCTAAGGAAACCTATTTTATAAAGTGCAGTTATTTTGGGGAGTCTTTTGTGCTGTTGAGCATAATTGCAAGTTTCTGGCATAAATTTCTGGCGCATGTGTGTATGTTTGTACACAACTCCAAGGGTCGTTATTATTGTGTGTTGGTATAGCAGAGGCATTTTGCTGACCCAGTCCACTTGTGTTCGATCATAATATTGTAGAGAACTGGAGAGTATTTGAGCAGGAATACAATATTTTCATACAAGCATCTTTTTCTGATAAAGATGCACGTATGAGAGCTTTTATTCTGCATAATCTAGCGGGGTCAGAAGCTATTGAAAGAGAACGTATGTTTGTGTATGCACCATCAGTATATGCAGGAGAAGGGGAAAACAGCCATAATGTTGTACAAGCTGAATCAAGGGACAACCCTGAGTGCTTGAAGTGTAAATTTACAGAAATGTGTAAACCACAGACAAATGTTATATTTTAATAATGCTGACGTGAGAAAGATTTTGCTTCCAGACAGCAAAGCCATAGAGGTTTGTCAGATATACAAGCTTACAGAAAGGCATGCAAACATGCTTGCAAGTGATGAGCATGGTTTCAACAGCCTCTAGAGCAAATGTAGACAGCATGCAGCATGTGGCTAACAGAAACAGGCCGAAGCACATGGCAGCTGCAGCCCCTGCAGTATTTCCATGGAGAGCCCATACCTTTCTAGCAAGTTCTAAGACTAATCCAGTAAAACGGACATGCTCAGTGCAGCATAAGGGTGAGTCAGCAAAACCCAAGGCAAGTCTCATTGTTAACTGCTATAATTGTGGTGCCAGTCATGAATCCAAAAGAGAAATGTGCTTAGCATTTGGTCAGCAATGCCACAAATGCAAAAAAATTGAACCACTTTCAAAAGCTTTGTAAATCAACAAGCCTCATTCATTTATTAAGAAAGGTCACTCAAAAAAAACAAGTTGATCATATAGAAAGCTGAAACTCTACTTTCTATGTAGATGGTGTGTTAGTGGTTGGTGAAAAAGTTAATGCAGTAAATTTGTTGGCAAAAAACAAAGTGTTTTGTACTGTCCTGATTAATAGTAAACCCATAGAGCTCAAAGTGGACACTGGTTCAAAGTGCAGTGTTATGTCAGCAGAAACATTTGCTAGAGTAAAAGCAGGTGAACAACGTAATTTGGCCATTTGTGCAAAGCTTGTTGCTTAGGAAGGTGAAGAGATTCAAACTGAAGGCTCAGTAGAGCTTTCATGCTATTCAGCTGGGAACAGTTACAGCTTGCAATTTTATGTAGTCAAAAGACCTGTGCAGTCATTACTAGGCCCCAGAGATAGTTTAAGAATGAAACTGCTTTCTTTTACCAAAGAAGTCCATCATGTAAGCACATGTCCTAGTTCCCGTTTCACCTATGCTATTTTCTCAGAGTATGCTGATATTTTCGAAGACAAGCTAGATAAACTCCCAGTTGTGTACTCCATGAAGTTAGACCCAGAGGTCAGTCCAGTGGTCAGACCAGTGAGAAGAGTTCTGATAGCTATGCAGGACAGAGTCAACATCCAGTTAGACAAGATGGTGCAGCAAGATGTGATTTGTTCAGTTACAGAACCAACTGAATGGGTGTCTTCCATGGTAGTCTCTCACAAGAAAAGCTCAGATGAAATTATAATATGTATTGACCCAAGAGACTTAAAGCACTAAAGAGACCCTACCATCCTATGCATACAGTCGAGGAAGTTGCTACCCTCATGCCAAATGTCACTGTTTTTTCTGTCTTAGATGCAAAGAGTTAATTTTGGCAAGTATTGCACGATCGCCAGTCTTCGCTACTGACTACATTCAGCACAACTTTTGGTATATACAGATTTCTCAGAATGCCTTTTGGAGTAAATTATGCCAGTGATGCCTTTCAGCGTGCAATGGAGCAAATTTTTTCAGGCTATCTGTGTGCTATAAGAGTAGATGATGTACTAGCTGGAGGAAATGGTAAAGCAGAGTATGACAGAAACCTCAGGAAAGTTCTGGAAAGAGCACATGAAGTGAATCTAAAGCTCAGTCCTGTGAAATGCAAATTCAGGCTACCAGAAGTTATTTATGTAGGTCATTTATTTACTAGTTCAGGCTTATGACCAGCTCCTTCCAAACAGCCAGATGTTGAGATGGCAGCTAAAGACAATGTTCATAATTTCATAGGTTGGTACTAGGCTATCGGCCCTAGGGCCTATACAAGCCTAGCCATAACAATTCCCTAGCTATTTCTTCCCACACTATTTACTTCTCTGGACCCCTGTCTAGCAGGGTGACTGATATGATCCCTGGGGTGAATTTCCTTCCTCCCATCCAATCGGCAAGGTTCCTTTTGAAGAGGGCTAAAGAGGTGCTCTGCTTGACATGTATGGGAAGTCTATTCCAGAGTCTGGGGAGTCTCTGGGTCAGGAACCTATCCCTCCAGCATGTTTTGTTTATTGTGATGACAAGGTTTAGATCCCTGGAGCATGTGGCTCTGAGGGTTTGGGATTTCTTTAAGTGTAGCATGTCCAACAGCTCTGGGTTTGACATGGCCTTGTATGTTAAGCAGAGATCGCCTCTGAGTAGATGATATGCCACAGAGTATAGCTGGAGTTTTTTAAGGCGGTCAGCATAGGGCATCTGCTTTAGGCCTGTGATTCTTTTAGTGAGATATTTCTGCGGCCTTTCCAGTTGTTACAGGTGTGTTGAGAGGTACATACCAAATGGGGCATTGTATTCTATAATGGGTTTAATGAGGGATGAGTACAGTGGGACAATGACCTCCTTTTTTTCTGGATGAAAAGCCCTTAGTGATGAGGTGTGCCACATAGAAGGATTTCCTGACTGTTGTGGCGATATGGTTATTGAAGGTGAGACCACTATCCACCTGTGTCCCTAAGTCTCTTATCACACTTTCGGTGTTTAGTGTACTCCCACCTATGTGGTAATTCACGGGTACATGTTCGGTAATATACATTTCTTGGCATTGAGCTTGAGCCCATGGCTCTAGCATCTGTTTCTGTAAGGCCCTTTTGTAAAGTATCCATATAATTTGGAGATTCAATAATGGCTCCCAGTTTGCAGTCATCTGCGAGCTTTGTTAGCCAGAGTCCCGTAGTATTGGCCTGTACTTCAGAGAAGTAGATGCCAAACAAGAGTGGTCCCAGGACTGAACCCTGAGGAACTCCACTTGTCACTTGTCTGGAGCTGGATTTGGAGTCAGCTACTTTTACAGTGTGAGTTCTGTCAGTAAGCCAGGTGGCAACCCATCGAGTGATGTAGGGATTAATGCCCAGCTTAGTAAGTTTGTCTATGATTCCGGAGTGGGGGATGGTGTCAAAGGCCTTGGCAAGGTCCATATAGGCTGTGTGGACCGCCTTACCCTCGTCCACGGCTCTGGAGACTGATTCAAAGAAGTCAGTCAGGTTCAGGAGACAAGATCTGCCCTTCACAAACCCAAACTGGGTGGGGTCCAGTGTTTGAAGGTTTCCAATGTCTTTGTTTATAAGTTCCATGATAATACGTTCCATGGCCTTGCAGATTAGGCTCGTCAGACTGATGGCGGGGTAGTTCCCGAAATCCAAGGTAGATCCCCCCTTGTGGAGTGGGATAACTGTAGCTGTGCACCACTCAGTGGGCACGAAGCCTGACGTGTCCAAGCCTTAGTGTTTTTTTGGTATGGTTAACTATTTGGGCAAGTTTGTACCAGACTTCAGTGAATTATCAGCGCCCTTAAGAGAGCTGATATGCAAAAATGTTACCTGGTCATGGTTGGAACAACACCAGAGAGCATTTGATGACCTGAAACAGAAAATTGCCAGTTCACCTATGTTAAGATATTATGATATCCACAAACCACTGATTCTTTCCTGTGATGTTTCAAAGTTCAGTCTTGGTGCAGTTATTCCTCAAGAGGGCAGACAGTAGCCTATGCATCTAGAACTCTTACCCAAACTAAGATGCAGTATGCTCCAATTGAGAAGGAACTTTTGGCAATTGTGTTCGCATGTTCAAAGTTCTGTGATTATATTTATGGCCGAGCTATTCAGATTGAGACTGATCATCAGCCTGTAGTCACTATTTTAAAGAAGCCTATGCACACAAGCTCCAGCAAGACTACAAAGAATGATGCTCAGATTACAAAAGTACAACTTCAAAATGGTCTGTATGAAAGACAAACTTCTTTATCTATCTGATACCTTATCCAGATCACTCAGAAATACCACAGAAAAGCTTGATGCAGAGAATTTTGACTTCAGTGTCATGGGAGTGCTTAATTTTTCTACCACAAGACTTGATGAGCTAAGAGATCATGCAAAGACTGATCCAGTTTTACAAAAGCTCAACCACTTCATCAATGTTGAATGGCCATCAAAGCAATCTTGTATAACAACAGGAGTGCAACTTTATTTTCCTTACAGAGAAGGAGATGTTGATGGAAGATGGCATCATTTTCATAGGTCCTAAAGTTGTCCTTCCTACTTCTTTATAACATGAGTACATCCAGATTTTGCATCATGGCCACCCAGGTTCCAAAGCTTCCAAAAGAAGGGCGAGAGGACTAGTATTTTGGCCTTCTCTGTCAAAAGATCTCGATGAAATACTTTCATCTTGTTCAGTCTGCAAAAGTACTAAACCACATTTGCAAAGGAGCCACTTCAGCTAAGCCAGATTCCTGAACTACCTTGGTCAGCAGTAGCCACTGACATATTTGAGTGGAATAGTCAACATTCCTTAGTGTCGGTAGTCTCTTATTCTAATTGGTTCGAGATTGATCTGCTACCTAACCTACCATCCACTACTGTCATTACTAAGTTCAAACGTCATTTCTCAGTTCATGGTAGTCCACACAAAGTTATTTCTGACAACAGTGCTCAGTTTACCAGTCAGCTATTTCAAAAATTTGCAAGAGTGGGACTTTTCCATGTTACTAGTAGTCCTGCGTAGCCACAAATGGTCTAGCTGAACATGCAGTACAAAGTGGAAAGCAGTTACAAGAGATGTCAAAGCATGATAATACTGATGTTTTCTTGAATTTGCTTAATCTCAGAAATATACCCTGTGACAATGTACTTGGCTCACCTGCTCAGAGATTTCTGTCTAAGCAAGCCAGAACAAACTTGCCTATCAGTTCCAGTTTGTTGTTGCCTAATGCTAAAAACACCAGAGCAATCAAAGCCCAACTATTCAAAAAGCGTTCATTTCAGAAGTTAACTAAGATAAAATGAGCAGATTTGTTCGTCCATTAAGAGCGATAGAGGGTGCAAAGGGTGAAAGGTTTTGATCGAATTAGTCAAGTGAGAGGTATATGTGCTGAGCCAAGATCTTACTTAGTGTAATTTGAGGTTATAGAATACAGAAGAAATCGTAGGCATCTTCTTACGGTGTCTGAATTGATCTCACAGCATCATACCTGTGATACAGAGCCTAGATTTCAGAGCAATCCAGACGATGTTCCTGTTGAAGGACATGTCTCAATACCTATTTGCATTCCTGATGATGTCCCAGATGTCCCTGAAGTTGAACATTCGCTAAAGACAGTACCTGTTGCTAAATCCAGTCCTAGTTTTTGTGTCACACAATCAGGTTGTATTTCCAGACCTAGTGTAAAATACACAGCAACCTGGACATGATTGTTTCATTTGTAATTAGTTCTGTATAATTGCATGTCAAAGGATTATTTCTGTACAATTGCATGTAAGTGGTTGCTATCATTATTACTGTGCATGATTTATTACTCAAAGAGGGAGGATGCAGAAGAGAGCGTGTGTTGTAACTTTAAGAAGCAATTCAAAGTGAGTATGCATGCATATAAACAGAGAGCATGTGCAGGCAGCAGTGCCATTTTGAGAGAACAGCCAGCGTGTTAACGCGTATGAGTGCAGTAGTCAATCTGTTTATAAGTTTATTTAAGTTTAAGTTACTAAGCCTCAATCCTGTTGTGTTTGTATGTAATAAAGCTGCTTGAACAGAAACCACAACTGTTCGTCTGTTTTATGGTTCTTCACCCAGAGAACCCAGGGCCTCAAACATCTACCGTACACAGGCTGAAAGCCGTGTCCCTCTACTCAGTCTCCTACAGACTCCTCAGTGGTGACCTCTGTCTGCCATACAAAGCAATCTCAGACCTCACCCTGATGTGACTGCTGCATATCCGCAAGTCAAGCCCCACTCGAGTAACCCGCACATGTGACCTCAACCTGGTGTCTGACATCAATAGGACTTGTTGGCGGGACAGATTTGTGTCCCAGAGACTCCCCCTTTTGTGGAATAAACTCCTTCTCCACGTAAAGCAGAGTACCTCATTAAACCTTTTTAAGCGCAACCTGGATAACTGGATGGGGTACAGAAAATACACCCCTGGGATTCCACCTGTAGCCCTGCTGGACATTGGCTTAGGGTGCTGATTTGTTGGAACATGGGCTAAATTCTTGGCTAGGCTTGTAAGGGCCTCTGGGCCAATAGCCTAGTAAATTCCTATGATCCTGACCCAATGAGTGACAAGTTGTTCGCTGGTTTTACAATATTTGAGTGAGTTACTGTCCTGTGGCTTTTCTTACTCCTCAAGTCAAGGTTAATGTATCAGCCATTTCAGCGCGTCTGCTCATGGATCCTCCTCTTTCAGTGTAGTTTCATGTAAAAATGTTTTTGAATCAGGCTTTGCATAAGAGCCCTCCATGAAAACCATGTGGCCCCTCCTTTGGATCATAATTTTGTATTAGAGAAGCTAATCACATGCTCCATTTGAATAATCTAAACTGATTGACTTGAGGTTCTTAACATGGAAGACAGTTTTACTGATTATTCTGATCTCTGCAGAAAGACTATCTGAGCTCTTATGGTGAGTCAACCCTAACTCAATTTCTACAGAGACAGGGTTTATTTGAGAACTAATCCTTCTTTTATGTTTAGAGAGGTATCTAAGTTTACATCACGCCAAACTATCGGTCTTCCCAGTTTCTTTCCTGCACCCAAAAAGAAGGGAGAAAGGATACTATGTATCTTGGACGTCCACAGATAACTCAGGCAATATTTTGGTATGATTAATTCTTTCAGATCTTTGGATCAGTTTTAAATTTCCTATGAAGGTAAGCAGAAGGGACAGCCTGTGCTAAAACAGACTATTTCAAAATGGTTGTCTAAGGCTATTACCTTTTGTTATACTTACCACAACAAAACTGTTCCAGGTAGGTTCAAGGCACAACCTGCCAAGCCCTTGGATTTCTGTGTGGCTTTTTGAAAAAGGTTGGGTTCTAGAAGTATTCTAAAAGTAGTAACTTAGTCCTGTGTGTATACTTTTATAAAGCACTATAAGCTTAATTCCTTTTCTGGGTCTAGATCAGATCTTGCATTCTCCAGGGTCTGCTGGACTCTTCTTTTCCCATCTCCTAATGTAGTAAGCTAGAAAAGGATTAGACCAGATAAAATCACTTTAGCTAGACAATCAAGAACTCTCTCCGTCTAATCCCCTCCCTGTAGGAGGAATAAAGACACCTTGTTGAAGTTTCCAGTAGTTTATCCATTTAAGCAGGTAGATGAACAAGTGTTCTTCATAACTGAATAACCTACTGGAAACTTCAGCAAGCTGTCTATTCATCCCACAGGGAAGGGATCACAGAGAGAGTCTCCTAGATCTGCTAGCTAAAGCGACTGTAGTTAGGTAGGGTAATCTACTCATATAACTAAACATGCGGCAGCAGTGAGCAATGTGATGAACTTTGAACAGTTGTGTAAATAAACTTACCATAACAGTAGATGTTCAAATGATCACTGATGCCCCCCCTGCGTCCTCCCTCCACCCCCTTGTTTTTTGGTATATTGTTTGCTAGGGTGTGGATATTTATTTATTTTCTTCCTAGCATTGTCCTTTCAGGGCTCAGCATCCCTCTCTTTGCTAGCAAGAAAGCTCTGAGGGTCTTGTCACCTAAACTTCACTTTTAGTCAGCTCATCTCGAGCTTATTGAGAGTTTAGGTGCATGGAAGGTGCCCTGAAGCTTTGGAAGTTGTCCAGCTGTTATATCCTTGAAAGATATAACTCTTATAGCTAAGTCTGCTACAGCACATTTAATTCATTGATCTACTGTTATGGTAAATATACTTACACAACTCTACTTTTGAAAGTTGAATGTAAAAATTGTTGTTTGTGGGATACCACTAGGATCAGTGCCTAGGCCTCCTCCTGTTTATCATTTATTTTGCAGACATCCAATTCAATATCCCAGAAATATGGTTTCTAGGTATGTTGTTGACTGCAGTATGGGCGCTATTATATATGCATCCACTGACACTAAACTGCTCCATCAAGGGCTGGATTATGCACATTAATATCACACCTTTTATCTGTACAGACTTTCACATAATGTCCATATTTTTGGTCCGTTTTTCATAAAATTGTGGTTTTCTGGGAAATTAGTGGCAAATCAATAAAGACTGAAGTTAGAAAATGACAGACATTTGAGTTTCAGACTTCATACCCTTCAGAAAATTCATGCTAATGCAACACCTGTTATTTAGTCAACTTTCTAAGTTTATAAGAGCAATATTTAAAAATTGTCCCGATTTTGGGGGCTTTGTCCCACTTTTATATATGGCTTTGTCCAGATGTCTTGCTCTAAAAGGTTGAGAGGTGTAATGTACATACATGGTATACCAAAAATTTCTCAAGCCAGGTGCAGTAAAATAGCATTATTTAGAACAATACTAGGCAAGTGATCATGGGGGAGGGGGGGGCATAAGATGCCTGGCCATATACACCTCTAAGCAGACATGCTCTTGCCACCCTTTTAAAGCACTTAATAATGCTCACCTTCTAAATTGAGTAGGGTCATACAGGATAACCCTGGTGTAAATTTGTCTCTACCTGTCCAGCCATCAAGACTAGCCTCAAAGAATATTTTTTTTTACCTTTAGTGGTAACTTATACCATAGAATAAGAATACAGTCTTTCCCTCTGAGTTTTGTTTGTTGGCATAGAATTGATTTTTTAGTGCAGGTGATTGTCGAGCTACTGTTTTTTTTTTTGAAAAAAGGAGGCGTAATAGGGCTGGGTCTTTTATGGCTCAAAATATGAGAGACAGGTCACATCTTAGAAACTTGTAGGTTACAGAATGTAAGGAGAGTAGTGCTAATCTGTAAGGGTAGTTGAAGGTTTTCAGTGTTTAAATTTTCTTGGTTTGAAAACATTGGAGCATTTCCAGTTGAGAGATATGTTTGGATTTGTATATACCAAACGGGGGCACTGTATTTAGTGGTGGGTCTGACAGGGAGAATACCTTGACAGGATGATTTTGGATCTTAAGATATTTCCTTGGAAAATAACTGGGTCAAATAAAAGTATATCTTGACTTTGGTGGAAATATGATGGTAAGAGAAAGTCATTTACATAAATACCCAAGTCTCTTACGATGTTGTCTGTCTGAAGAGGAGAAGTGTTCGTAATATGAGGTTGGAGCAGCTTTTCAGCTGAGCCAGTTTGGGATTAGTGCTACTCGTTTGGTCCTGGTGAGAGAAGGAACAGAGGGTAATTGACCCCTGAGCATCTCTGATTGGGCAGTTTATGAGTGTGAGACTTTCCTGATTGGTCTGGTTACTAACTGGGACAGCTACCAGGAAAAGGCTACAACAAGCCCACAGATCCATGAAACATCTGGGAAGAGACTGCTAACCACCAAAGAGCCTGTAGCCCACTTTTCATCTTGGGATTAGCACTACTGGTTTTCTACTGGTGAGAGAAGAAGCAAAGCAAACTGGCATTGCTTCCTAGCCGTGTGCGTATGTGGGGTGATCAACATTCTCTCTCTCTGCTGCAGTAGCATATAGCTATTTGGGTCATATGCTGCCTAGGATATAATGGCCAGCATGTCTTCAAAAGTCTTTTTATTTATCCAGTACTCTCCTGCCATCCTCAGCAGAACACCTCTGGGCTACACAGGATCGATGGCCATCTACAGTCTTCAATTTTTGGTGATAAGTCCCCTTTGATGAACCCTTCCACACAGAAATTATATTTTTCTCTTTTTTGACAGCAGTTGGGACTGGGTCTCTTTAAGAATACCAGCCATTTACTGCATTGGCATTTTAGGGTAAAGTCTTACCAGGCAAGTTATTTTTACCAGCTGGGGTAAATTAATTAGTCTGAGGCACTTTTTGTGAGAAAATCTGATGCTTTTGTAATTTCATGAGTGAAATGATGGAATTATGTGTTTAAAAATATTCTAAGTGTATTTTTTGTAAAGAAAACAGATCTTTATTGAAATATCACTTATGTCATAGGCAGTCATGCATTTATATAAATGAAAACAAACCATATTGACATAATTTCAGCTGTAAGCATTATACGTCACATATAATCATCTGTACAGTCATTGTCAGTCGAATATTACATAGCTCATTCAATCCATGCCTTCCCTTAAACCTTATTCATTGTCCGAAACATTATTTTGCATATGTATTGTTCCCACAAGTCCCATTTATTGTATGCAATTTGCTCCTACCCTTTTCTAAAGATCCCAATTCCAGTTATTTTGTCTCTTACTACATTCAGTATGTCTACTGTGGCTGGTTGAGACTTTGATTTCCATTTTCTAATAATTTCTTTTTTTGCAGCCACCAGAATTAAACTCAGCAAGGCCTTACTATATCTAGGCAATTCAGATCCTGTATCACAACTCAAAAAATCATTTCCTTAGTTAATCAATTTGCTTACCCAATATTTCTGGCAGAGTAATCTGCATGGAATTGTTAAAGTTGGCCAACTCATTATAGTCCCAAAAATATGTTCCCAATTACCTCTTTCTTCCCCATCACACGTACAGCATCTGCAATGTACCTGAGAAAAAATTCTTTGGTGTCTGCTTGAAGTATGAAATACCTATGCAAACATTTCCAAGCAAAACTCCTAAATCTTCGAGACTTTTTTGCATATTTGAGACATATATCCTCCCATTCTTACTTTGTGAACTGCTTATCCAGTCTCTCTTCCCAATCCTTACTAATCTCCTCTGATTGTCTCCTATAGTTATAGGTTCATAGGTTCATAGGTTCATACTAGGCTATCTGCCCTAGGGCATTTGTAAGCCTAGCCAGAGTGTGTTTGGCTTTCGCCACCCATTTTAAATTAATTTTGCTATGCCTTTTTTTGAGGTTAGTATCGATCCTCGGCTGGGGTGCCTTCTGTGCGGAGTCTGCATGTCCTCCCTGTGGTCGCGTGGGTTTCCTCCGGGTGCTCCGGTTTCCTCCCACATCCCAAAGACATGCTGTTGGTGGATTGGACACTCTAAATTGGCCCTAGGTGTGCGTGTGAGTGTGCCTTCTGTGGAAGGTTGGGCACCGGGCTGGCAACTCGACACCGTAAAACTCCACTGCCATTCAGTGTGCGGACAAGGCGATCCGCTGTGGCGACCCCTAACCGGGAAAAAGCCGAAAGTAGAAGAAGAAGAATACTGTGCCTCTGTCTAACAGTGACACAGAAGTGATAGCCGGGGTAAACCTACGATCTCCCATCCACTCATCAAGATTCTTCTTGAAGAGAGTCAATGTGGGACTCTGCCTAACCTGGGCTGGGATTTTATTCCAGAGTGAAGGGAGCCTCTGAGTTATGAATCTGTCCCTCCAGCATGTCCTATTTATTTCAGTGCTGAGGTTCAAGTCTCTCGAGCGCGTAGCTCGATGGGATTTGGATTTTCTGAGGTGCAGCATGTCCATTAATTCCGGGTTGGACATGGCTTTATACATCAGGCACAGATCGCCTCTGAGCAGGCGGTATGCCACTGAGTAGAGCTGGAGTTTCTTTAACCGGGCAGCATATGGCATCTGTTTGAGCCCTTTGATCCTCTTGGTGAGGTACTTTTGGGGTCTTTCCAGTTGCTGCAGGTGTCTGGTAAGGTACATCCCAAAAGGGGCATTGTACTCAATTATGGGCCTGATGAGGGATGAGTAAAGAGGTGCGATGACCTCCCTGATCTAGATGTGAATCCCTTCATGATTAGGTGGGCTATATAAAATGTTTTTCTAACCACTTTGGCTACGTGGTTGTCAAATGAGAGATTGCTATCAACTTGGGTCCCCAGGTCCCTAATGACTTCTTCTGTACTTAATGGATTACCACCTATGTGGTAATTTGTGGGCACTTTGTTTTTGCCAAAGGGGATGACTATACACTTTTTGGCGTTTAGCTTGAGGCCATGGCTCTGGCACCAGTTGTCTGTTTCTATGAGGCCCTTTTGGAGGATGCTTGTGTCGGCTGGAGAGTTGATTATGGTGCCCAGTTGCAGTCATCTGCGAACTTGGTCAGCCACAGTCCTTCCATGTTGGCCTGTACCGCCGAGAAATATATACCGAACAAGAGAGGTCCCAGGACTGAGCCTTGTGGGATGCCACTTGTAACTGGTTTGGAGTCTGACATGGCTCCAGCAATTCTAACCATGTGGGTTCTGTCCTTGAGCCAGTTTGCAACCCATCTAGTGACATAGGGGTTTATATTTAAGCTGGTGAGCTTATCTATAATGCCCGAGTGGGGTATTGTATCGAAGGCTTTTGCGAGGTCCAGGTAGGCTGTGTGGACCACCTTCCCCTCGTCAATGGCCTTGGTGACTGTTTCAAAGAAATCGACCAGGTTTAAGAGGCAGGATCTGCCCTTAACAAAGCCAAACTGGGTAGGATCCAGTGTCTGTAGTTCCCCAATATCTTTATTTATGAGGTCCATGATGATCTTTTCCATAGCTATGCAGACCAAGCTAGTCAGGCTTATGGGGCGATAGTTTCCAGGATCCATTGAGGCACCACCTTTGTGGAGAGGGACCACTGTTTTCCTGTACGCCACTCTTTGGGTACATATCCTGTAGTAAGGCTAAGATTGAACAGTAGTTTTATGTTTGGGTTTAGCTCTTCTTGGAGTTCATGTAGGACACAGCCCGGGACACCATCTGGTCCCATTGATGCTGTGTTTTTTGCTTTGGAGAGGGCGGCTCTTACCTGAGCATCTGAGATGTCAGGGGGGCAGCACTCTGTTGGGATAGATATTTGCCCTTTGGTGGGGAGAGGGGAGAAGTTTGCACTGAACCTGTCAGCTAGGATGTTGGCAATGTCTGTGGGCTCGGTGTATTTTTGTCATTTTGGACTAATTCTGAGCATATCTGGGAATTCCCACCCAGGTTCCTAACATAACTAAAGAAAGCCTTGTGATTATCCTTAGTGTCCTGTGCAATTTTTCTCTCGAAGCTGGCCTTAGACGATTTTATGAGTGCCCGTAGTTTTTGCTAATACTGATCAGAGATGCCTTCCTTTTTGGGATTTTGCTCTATCATGTAGTAGCTTCCTCCTTCTATTGTATAGTTTGTTTATGGCTGGGGTCCACCAGACAGGACGTCTGCCTTTGGAGGATTGGGTCTTGGTTTTATTTGGGATTGCATGATCCATGCATTCCTGAAGGTGTTCATAGAATGCATTTATAAAGGATTCTGCGGTCTGGCCGTATTTTCCACAGGCCCGGGGGCTTTGAAGGATTTCGCATTGGTTTTGAGGCGTGTGAAATTTGCTTTAGAGAAATTTTTCACTGTGGTTTTCTGGGCAGGGGTGGGGTCGGGATGTGAATATCCAGTGAGATTAGTTTATGGTCTGATCTTACCAGTGAGGGATACACTTCTGGTCTGGAGCATAGTGTCCCCATGTTGGTGATGATCAGGTCCAGTATGTTTTCCCCTCTTGTGGGAGTGGTAACAAGTTGTTCCATAGCATTTGAGTTTATAAATTCTAGGAACCTTTGGGCTAGGGTGTTGGAGCTAGAGTAATGCTCCCAGTCTATGTTTGGGTAGTTGAAGTCGCCCAATATAATGGTGTTTGGAGAGACCTTCATATTTTCCAGTATTCTCAGGAAGGCCAAGTGGGGTTCCTGTGTTTGGGAGGGTGGTCTGTAGCAGGCTATAAACTGGAAGGCAGTTTTACCCACAGTTAGTTGCACATGGATAGTCTCTGATGCTTCGTGCTGTGCCACCAACCTGGAGGTGTGGGTATCTTTGACGAATATTGATACTCCCTCCTTTTGTGGTTCGGTCCAAGTTTTGGGGCGAAAAGCATGGTATGAGGTATAACCTGGTAGTGCTGGGGTGCTCTCGGGAGCCTTGAACCAGGTTTCTGTTACTGCACAGATATCGATGTTCTCCATGCTAAGGAGAGTTTCGAGTCGTGCATCTTGAGGTTTAGACTTCTGGCATTGAGTAACATTACTCTTAGTTTCTTATCCCTTGTGATACCTATGGAGGTGGGTTTGTCTTTTGAGCCTTGCCTAAAAAAGGCACTATGGGGGTAGCAAGAGCCTTTGCCAATATCCAAAGCCCAGGGTGACAGGTGCAAGCCGTCCCTAGCGAAGCATCGTGGCTTGTCGAGCATGTCATCCCAGGCTGACAGGCATTGGATCCCCTTTGAATGACACCAACACTTAAGCCAGTTGTTGAAATTGATCATCTTGTCTTCATATTGTGGCATCATTCTTGGTGAGGGTAAGATGCTACTCAAGGTCAGGGTCATACCGGCCTGGGCTACATGCTCAGAGAGCTCCTCTATGTCTCTTTTCATGTAGTCCAGGGAGGTACGTCTCAGGTCATTCACACCAGCATGGACAATGACTGAGTCATATTTGTACTTGCCTTGGAGTGACCTGAGTGCTTGTGTTATGTGGCGGATCCTAGCGCCCGACAGGCAGCTCACCGTGACCTTCTCCTTGTTCAGCCTGGTGAGCGGGACGTCAGTGTGCCTGACGATAGAGTCACCTATTACAAGTGTATCAGGTGTGTTGTTTAGCCTTAAGGGCTGTGACTGTTCGCACACTGGCTTTATGAGCTATGTGTTGCACGTGTTTTGTTTTGGGGTAGCGGTTGCTTGGGTGTCTGCTTTGGAGGTCTCTGCTGCTTAGGCAGATTTTTATTTAGAGCCTCCAGTATGTTTTGTGTGTTTATGTGTTTGGTTTGTTGTCGTGGTAGGTCTATGTGAGACTGGAATTGTAGTGAGTGTGGTTTCCTTCTCCTCCTGACTGGTTATGCCAGTACTGAGTTGAGAGAGCTTAGTCTCCAGTTTGGCTATATGGTTGCATCTCTCACATGTGTTGGAATTTGTTGGGAGGAAGAGAGGGTTGTCTGTGTACATGAGGCAGTTGTAACATTGCCTCAAGATTCCCAGATTCACCAGCTGGACCGGAGAGGAGATTGACAACTGACCTTTGGACATGCTAGAATAGTATTGGGAATTCCTTTATAATTGAAAAAAAGGGCCAATGGGGAACAAGATACTCAAGGGGAGTTTGTGAGGGTGTAGTGCTTTTAATTTTTTAGAGCTGACTTATATAATTGCTTTAGTGAGCAAGTGCCAGGTAACTTAAATGCAATGTGTTACAGGTAACTTAAATGCAAAAACGACAAACAGTAACTTTCTTTCAAGTGAAACAAGGAAATATAGTATAATTTCTCTATAATGTTAAATAAAGGCAACAGACGATTTGAAGGGATGCAAAATTAATAGTGTGTGAGCGTATGGTTGCGCCTTTAAGTACTTAAATGGCTTATTGAACAATTAACATTTGGCACATGTTAAATAACGGTTTCGTGAGACTGTTTTTGAAAAAAGTTTTTATTTCTGAGGAAGTTGGGACATTCTCTTGACGAAAAGTGTATTGGCATTGTAATCGCACTTAAATCTATTAATAAAAATTTTAAGAGTTCTTGAGCGGAGAGTCTTGGATGTATCCTGTTTGTTGCTGAACTTGTCGGAACATTTTCTTGGTTTGTTTCCTGTTTGTTTGAGGAATCTATCCCTCCAGCATGTTCTGTTTATTGTTGTGGCAAAGTTTAGCTTACTAGAGCGAGTGGCTCGCAGTGACTTGACTTTCTTTAGGTGGGGCATGTCCATCAATTCTGAGTTGGACATGGTTTTGTAAGTCAGGTAGAGATCACCTCTGAGTAAGCGATATGTCACAGAGTACAGCTGGAGTAGTTTCAGTCGGGCTGCATAGGGCATATGTTTGAGGCCAATAATATTCTTGGCGAGGTACTTTTGTTGTCTTTCCAGCTGTTGGAAGTGTCTTGTGAGGTACATCCCAAATGGGGCATTGTACTCTATGATGGGTCTGATGAGTGACGAATAGAGGGGCACTATAACCTCTATTTCTAGATGCGAACCCTTTAGTAATTAGATGGGCTACATTTCCCAACTACTTTGGAAATATGATTGTCAAAGGAGAGATTACGATCTACCTGGGTCCCCAGATATCTTATTACCTCTTCTGTATTAAGGGGGCTGCCACCTATGTGGTAATTCATGGGTGTTTTGTTTTTTCCAAATGGGATGAATTGAAACTAAGAGATAACGTTTATAGCACAATTGTAAATAATTTAGTTTCAACTTATTTGCTTGAAGTTTTGGAAGTTAACCTTTTATGTCCCAGTTTTGTACTGTTAAAACATATACAGTTACACAATTACAATAGTTTTTATACATTTCTATTATAAACCAGCAGGGTATGCTGTGGACATTATACCTCAGTATATAACATACTGATGTTAAGTTGTCTATCTTGCCTTCATTCTTGCTGGTTCGGAGACGATCTTCGGCTCCGACTCGACCATCTTCAAAAGCTCGAGAGCTGCTTACTGGCTCGAGGCCCCCCTATATCCCATGATGCCTGGCGCTAGATACCCCGATCTCGTTTGCCGCTTCTGCTGCAAGGTTGTTCTACTCGCTCAGGTCATATAAAACTCTATTATTTTTGTATTTTTCTTGTCACAAAACTGTTAGATGTTCATCGTGTTACACTGCTGCAGTCATTACACTTGGGTTATCCTGCCGTCAGGCGGTCCCGCAGTCGGCCAGAGTTCCAAAGTCTTGGTCCGGCGTCAGTTGCTGTCACTTCAACCCTGATGTCTGTGCGCCAGGGGTATATAAGATGCATCCGACGCCATTTTCTTCAGTCTTTTTTGCCGCGCGGTGCCCGAAGCAGAAGCAGTTCGCAAGTGCCGGTCGGCCGACTCCTGAGATTTTCGAAGTCGAATTTCAGATCCGAAGTCTTCAATAAAGCTAAGTACTCCATTGCGGAAACTTTTTTCTTGCCTCAGACCGATGTCAGAAAAAGTTAATAATTGTATTTCTTGTGGGAAGCAAATACCTCATAAGGACTTCCACTCTTACTGTATTCCATGCCTAGGCCCTGATCACAACGTCACTAGTTGTCGGTTTTGTGCTAGATTTAACAAACGCACTATAAAAAGACGTTTTGATTTTGCTTTGCACTACTTTGGCCGAAGGTTCAGTTATACTATGCCGTTGGATCAACCGACGACTGCAATACCAAAAAAATGCAAGGACAAGGATAAAGACAGGCATCCAAGTTCCAAAACCGACGACGAAACCTCTTCTAGACCAGTTGCTGGTTCACCAGTTCTCAGTGAGGCACTTTCGCAGCCCCTGACACCCGCTACCTCAGAGCCACAGGCCGCCTCCGACTCCCACGTGGAGACAACTAGGCCTCTGGAAACTCAAGATATTGGGCCTATGGAAACTAATCCCTCAGATGGGTCCAGAGCTGCTGAGCAGGCATCGGCTTCTGAGGGTGTTTTCAGACCTTCACAACTTACCATTAAAACAGCAGCCAAGACAAAAGTACCATTAAAGGCAAAGAAACAAGTACAGCATTCTCCTGGACAGTCCTCCATACCTAAGAAACAGATGCTTAAAATGGCCGAAGACCTCATTACTCTAATCAGGGGTTCCCATCCCCCTCCTGAGAAAAGGCCTAGGCAGATACAGACTATAATTCCTCTGATCAGGTTTCCATTTCCTCTGATTCCTCTTCAGACCAGGGATACCCTCTACCCCCCTATGAGGACTCCGATGCTGAAAAATTATCCCTTCAGCCTCTCCTCCTGAGGATTATTCTTTTGGGGAAACTTTACATACCATGAGGGAGCATTTCCATTGGGAAAGTCAGGAGTACTCAGAATCCAAGAAAAGGCTCAGGGATTTCCTTTTATTGCCTCAGCACAGGCCCTTGGCTATTCTGCCTGTGCTAGATATTGTGGATGATGTGTTCTCTGAATCCAGCTTATCTCCTGATTCTTTGCCCCCTCACCAGCCAAACCAGATAGATGTTAGAGAGTCCCAGCCTCTCACAAGTTTCTTTATAAAAACCCTTCGGCTGATCCAGAAACTATTTCCCAGGGTCCAAAGGGGTTAAGCCTTCCATTGCAAAAAATCCAGTACCCTCTGACAGAGATTCCAGAGCTTTGGGTAGATGGGGGAAGAAAGTATACACTTCTGCAACTTTAGCAGTAAGAGCTTTAAATTGCCAGTTTCACATGCTTAAGTACCAACAATATTTAATGGCTCAGTTAAAACAGAAACTGCTTGCAAGCTCAGAAGCTCCTGATTGTAAAGAAATGCAGGATTTATTGCATGCAGTTGAACAGTTGAGAAAACATACTCTACAATGTGGTTTTGATTCCTTAGAGGCCTCTTGTAAAGCCGCAGTTACAGGTTCTGTGATTCGAAGACATGCTTGGTTAAAAGAACAGAGTTTACCTGATCATGTTAAGGCAAAATTATTGGATGCTCCTTTACAGCATGATACCTTGTTTGGTGTTAAGGCAGAAGAGGTGTTAAAGAAAATGGAGGATAAAGCTAAATCTATGCAAACAGTCAAGGATTTCTTACAGGTACAGCCACCTCGATTTAGCAGAAATTGGCCAACAAAGAATTGGTCCTTTCCAGTGTCAGACAGGCCACAGAGAGGCAGATACAGACGCCCAAGAGGGAGATCTCAACCCCAAGGCTCAAACAGACAACGACAGTGGGTCACCTCAACCCCAAAAGGAGGTGAGGACAAGTCTCAACCTTACAGGAAACAGTCATGACTTTCCCCTTCGTACGCCAAGCACTTCCCTTTTGGAAGCCCCCTTAGGGGGAAAACTAGCACTTTTTTCTCAAACTTGGCAAACAATCAACCAAGACAAATGGGTTCTGAATATTGTGTCTCAAGGCTAAAAGGAATGCCAGACCTGCCACAAAATCAATGGGCAGAGGCACAAAAACAAATTTCAGCCCTCATGGACATGAGCGCTATTCAAAAAGTACCACCACAGGAACAAGGACAAGGATTTTACTCAAGACTCTTCCTGGTCCCCATAAAGGACAAGGCCTGGAGGCCCATACTAGACGTTTCAATTCTAAATACTTACCTGGATATTCCTAAATTCAAAATGTTGACATTACAGCAGCTTCTACCCATGCTGGGCAATAAGGCTTGGCTTGTTACTCTGGACCTCAAAGAGGCATACCTGCATTTCCCTATCAGACAAAATTGCAGAAGATACCTCAGATTCAAAGCTGGTACAATGCACTACCAATTCTCTGCACTGCCCTTTGGCTTATATACTGCGCCCAGGGTCTTCACAAATTGCCTGGCACCAGTAATTGCATTTTGCAGACAAAAAGGAATTCAAATATATCCATACCTGGACGACTTCCTCATTCAAGCAGAGACAAAGGACATTCTTCTACAGCATCTGGCATTTGTAAAAAGGTTGCTAATTTCTCTAGGGTACACAGTAAACGAAAACAAGTCAAAACTAGTGCCCTCACAACAGATTATATTCCTGGGTGCCAGCTTAAATACAACGGCCCAGATGGCTTACCTCACGCCAGACAAACAAGTTCAACTAACTCAATATTTTCAACTACTGGCAAAAAAGTCCCATCTCCCTGCAAGAAAAATTATGCAGGCCCTGGGATTCATGGCATCCTACATGCTACTAATGCCATATGCCAGACTGCATATGAGGAAATTACAATGGTACATAAAAAGTGTTTGGACTCAACACTCTCACAGTTTAGAAGCAGTAATACCAATGATTCCCTGCCTACAACAGGAGTTTCGATGGTGGGCACAGGCATGTCACCTAAACAAGGGTCAGCCTTTCACCCTACCCTCAGCCAGGCAGACTCTAACAACAGATGCTTCGGATTACGCTTGGGGAGCACACATGGCAGGAAAATGCATTCAGGGCAAGTGGATCACAGACCAGATGCATCTTCACATCAATCAAAAAGAGATGTTGGCTGTTCAAAATGCCCTAACAGCTTTCAAGGACCTTCTGCATCCAGGACAATTATTATTAAAGACAGACAACACCACAGTAATGTGGTACATAAACAAGCAAGGGGGCACTCATTCTTATCCCCAATGCAGGCAAGCCATGACCTTGTGGAACACAGCTCTAATGTATCAAGTTCACCTGCAAGCACAATTCGTGCCAGGAAAGAAAAATACTCTGGCAGACGATCTAAGCAGAAACATCATGGACCCTCACGAATGGAAATTGAATCCACAAATCTTCAGCATGGTAACGCAAAAATGGGGATGCCCAGACATAGATCTTTTTGCCTCCCCACTGAATTGCCAACTACAAAACTTCTGCACAAGGACTTATCACAAACAAGCATGGAAAGTGGATGCTCTTTTGTTCAGCTGGAAAAACCTAAAAGTTTATGCCTTCCCGCCACTGCCTCTCCTTTCAAAGGTACTCCTAAAAGCCAGACAAGAAAAAACACAGATGATCCTGATTGCTCCAGACTGGTCACGCCAGCACTGTTACCCTATCTTAAGGAACTTAGCTCAAGGCCCACCGTGGATCTTGCCTCAAATTCCACACCTTCTGACTCAACAAAACAATCAGATCCTGCACGGTCAGCTCAAAACCCTAAACCTGGCTGCATGGCAGATTCATTAGTCAAACAGGCAACACCTCTCTCTAAATCTGTTATGGATGTCATTTTGGAGGCCAGGAGGCCTAGCACCAGGAAAGCTTACTCAGAAAAATGGAAGAGATTCTGCGCCTGGAAGCTCAAAACCTTGACCTTCTTGTTCCAAACATTCCTCAGATTTTACAATACTTAACTGAGATAATGGACAGAGGCCTGTCCTTCTCATCAATTAAGATCCACGCCTCTGCCATTTCAGCACATTATAACACGGATCCTCCTTTATTCTCTCATCCCTTGCTAAAACAGTACCTCAGAGGGGCTAAAAACATAAGACTGCCCCGGAGAGCACCAACACCAACTTGGGACCTCAATTTCGTTTTGGAAAAACTAACCCTGCCACCATTTGAGCCAGCCAATACAGCCGATCTAAAATTTTTATCATGGAAAACAGCTCTGCTCCTGGCAGTAACTTCAGCACGAAGAGTGTCAGAGCTACAGGTATTAATGGCAGTGGAACCTTTTATAATTTTTCATCAGGACAGGGTTTCTTTAAGGACAAACCCTACCTTTATGCCAAAGGTGGTATCTAGTGTGGCTCTTAACCAAACCATCCATTTGCCAACTTTTTATCCAAACCCCCAGAATAAAGGGGAGAAACTTCTGCATTCTTTAGACATACACAGGCAGCTATGCTTCTACTTGGACAAAACAAAAGCTTTCAGGAAAACTGAGCAACTGTTTGTAGCATATGCTGCAGGATCACAGGCCAAGGCTATCTCAAAGCAGACTATATCCAAATGGATAGGACACTGTATACGTTACTGCTACACACAGCATGAAAAATCAGTCCCAAATAACATTAGGTCACATTCCACCAGGGCAACAGCCACTTCAACAGCCTTTCTCAGAGGAGTACCTACCAAGGAAATTTTGGAGGCTACAACTTGGAGTTCAGTGCACACCTCTACCAAGCATTACCACCTGTCTCTTTACTCTAAATCCAGAGCAGGATTTGCCACTGCAGTTCTGCAGGGCCTCATAGCCAATCCTAACTCTTTATAGATCAGCCACCCAACCTTAGCTTTGGGATTCTACCCAAGTGTAATGACTGCAGCAGTGTAACACGATGAACATAGTACAGTTTTCTACCTACCATAAATGTAGACGTTCGAGTGTTCACACTGCTGCAGTCCAGGTTACCCTCCCTCCATCCCCTCTGAACTAGCTGGACTTATCTATACCTTTCTATCCTATACAACTTTTGTGGTGTATTTGCTTGTAACTGAAGGTATTGTTTTTATTTTTATATGTATATTTTTTATTAGCAATATGTATTGCCTACCTACTTGGGGGCACCTGACATCTGGGGCAAGAAAAACTGAAGAAAATGGCGTCGGATGCATCTTATATACCCCTGGCGCACTGACATCAGGGAAGAAGCGACAGCAACCGACGCCGGACCAAGACTTTGGAACTCCGGCCAACTGCGGGACCACCTGACGGCAGGATAACCCAAGTGTAATGACTGCAGCAGTGTGAACACTCGAACATCTACTTTTATGGTAGGTACAAAACTGTACTTTTTAGTGTAGAATTAGTCGTTAGATAAAACTGTTGTATTGTAGTTTGTTTTCTCCAAATCCTGATTACTTTTCCTCAAGAAACTCTTTTAAGTTAGAGAGTTGCCCCTCCCCCTTCTTCCCTTTCCTTACCTCAGAAAGGTTTTTCCGTTTCAGTTAGAGGATAACCTTTTCTCTCTATCTCCTTTAAAAAAAATAAATAAATAAAATAAAATATATATATATATATATATATATATATATATATATATATATATATATATATATATATATATATATATATATATATATTCCTTAGTATCAGTGTTAGTGTTTAGTGATAGTTATCTATAGTGTTTGTAGTACTGCTTGTAGTTTTTGGTTGTGTTAGCTGTAGTCTGCAATTTTTAGTGGTTAGTACTTTAACCTTTCTGTGTGTGTTTCTTGTCCTTGGTTTTCCTCCAGGATGTCCAAGGATCCTAAGCCGTCTGGATTCAAGAAGTGTGACTCATGCTGTCAGAAGATGTCTCTGACAGATAGTCACACTTCTTGTGTTTATTGTCTGGGCGCTGTGCACCTGCAGGACTCTTGCTCGATTTGCCATGCTTTCAGTCCAAGAGTCCTGCAGGAGCACAAAAACAAATTGATCCTGAGGGGTTTGCTTAAGCCCCAAGATTCACCGGTGAAGGCTCAGCCCGTGAAATCATCCAGGCCACCTAAGCCTTCGGCTCCCAGTTCGGACCCGTCGTTGGGTGAAGCCATACCATTCATCTCGGCTCTGGCTAGAACTGATGTTCCTCCCCCCCAGTCGGCTCCGACACGTTCTTCGGAGCCATCTGAGAGTCGAAAAAGATCCAGGTCTCCTTCTCTGGAGTCGATACGTTCGGCTCCGAAATCACCTCTGCTCCAGTCAGAGCATAGTCATCGCTCATCCCACTCTTCTCGGTCCTCAAAACTTTAGGACCATGACTTGGAAAAAGTGGTCAGTAGGCTGCTAAAATCACAGGCCCTAGCCAAAATGTTGTCCAGCCCCCTCATCAGGTGTCGGCTCCATCCACGTCTGTAGATATTCCTCCTCTGACTCATCCTTTGAGCTTGGAGCCGGAGTTCATTGGGGTTCGAGTCGTAGAACCATCTGCTCCGATACCTTCTCCTTCGGTTCTGTCGTCGGCTCCGATCCCTTCCATGGTACCGTCCCTGGAGAGATCTGGGCGCCGAGACTCCGTCGGCTCCAAGGGGGCGAGTGGCATCGGACCCTTGTCCAACCCCGCTCTCCCCCTCGGGGCTTTGGCTCAGGTGAGCTCAGCTCCCACATCTGCCTCGGAGCCACCCCACTCAGTGCGGAGAGGGGTTCTGGTTTCTTAGGAACTGGAGCGCTCTCTGCATCCGGGCAGGGACGCCTTCAAGGTGATGAGGAGTGTACTGGCCCCCATGTCAGCCCACGATCAACCCCATCGGTTCCTCCCCCTAGGATGCCTGCATCAGCCTCTGCCCCTCTTCCAGACCCCAAGCGTGGGGATCCAGCACTCCAGGACACCCCTTTGGGTGTATCCTCCTCTTCCGAGGCCTCCCCTGATCATTTAGAGGAGCCACCTCGCAAGAGGAAATGCAAGAAGAAGCATGTTGACTCTCCCGAGTCTGTCACATCAGATACCGACTTAGAGGAGTCGTAAGGGTCCCCAAGATCCCCCTCTGAAGATGTCTCCTTCTCAGACATCCTTGAGATGCTTAGGCAGAGGGGGAACTGGACTGCCCTAAGCCCTTCCGAGGATGAGTCGGTATTCCTGGATGCGTTTGGATCCTGACCTTCCACCTCCTGGGTGTCTCCGCCTTTCGACCAACTGATGTCTGTGGTGGCTCGGAAGGCATGGTCAGCTCTAGACACAGTGGAACCGACCCCTAGAAGACCTGCCAAATTCATTACTGCACCACAGGACAAACAGTTCTTGACCAAAGGTGTCCCCGTTGATGCCATGGTGGTAGTGGTGGCCACAAAGGAGGAGTTGGCTGAAACTTCATCTGTCCATCCCCCTAACAAGGAGTCCAGGACATGGACAGATATGAGAAGCAGATGTTCTCTTCAGCGACCTTTTCCATGAGGTCCCTGAATTACCTGTGCCACTTTACCCATCTTCAGAGGGATCTCCTGAAAGAGCTTGGAGATACCCTTCAAGATCCATCAGCTGAGGGGGCCCAGGCTAAGGCAGCTTCTCAGCTGGCGACTCTTAATTCAGTGGTAAACTCCATGAGGCTCATTCCATATGCAACCAATGGTGCGAGTAGAGCCGCAGGCACAGGCGTGGCCCTAAGGAGGCACGCTTGGATGCGGCTGTGTATCTTTGTGGGACCTTTCAGAGCGTCTTTCACCAACACCCCTTTTGATGGTTCCTCTCTCTTTGGATCACAGGTGAAGGATACCCTTACCAGGTGTGAGCAGGAAGGCAGGACTCTCTCTGCCGTAGGAGTCCATTTTTCCACTCCTTCCAGACCATTTCCCAAGGGTCAAAAGAGTGGAAAGATGTGGTTCGGGAAATCCCAAGGAGCCTTGCCAGACACACGTGGTGAGTTTCCCATCCAGGGGCAGAGGAGGGAACAATAATAGATGCCGCCCTTGTGGCAGAGGGGGTCCGCAAAATCAGGCAGCAGAGAATCCTTCTCTGAGAAGCCCTTCCAGCATCCCTGAAGGGTTGCCCATATCTGGAGGCAGTCAGGGGAAGATTATCGCTGTACCCAAGAGCCTGGCAAAACATAACACAAGACAAATGGGTACAGTCCGTTATATCCGGAGGCTACAGAATTCCCTTTGTTCGCACCCCTTTAAGGTAAAACAGTTCCCTTCCAGACGTTCCACCCAATCTAAGGGACCAAGCAGCTCAAGAAGTCTCAAAACTGCTAAGAAAAAGGGCCATCCAGCAAGTCCCAGCAGACCAACAAGGATCCGGAATTTACTCAAGGTTCTTTTTGGTACCAAAAAAGACAGGGGACTGGAGACCCATTCTGGATCTCAGTAGACTGAACAGGTCTGTACAAAGAACGAAGTTCCGGATGGTCACGCTACAGTCCATTTTGCCCTTCCTGGGTCAGGACAATTGGATGTGCTCTACAGATCTTCAGGAAGCGTACTTGTTGTTATTGTGTCTTTCAGCTTTTCCCGGTTAGGGCTCGCCACAGCGGAGCTCCGGTCCGCTAATGATTGGTAGTTGATTTTTACGTGCCGAGTTACCAGCCCTGACGCACAACTTTCAGGATGCGTACTACCACATCAAAATGGACAGACGCTCCAGAAGATTCCTTCGCTTCCGGCTGGGAGCCAGCCATTATCAGTTCAGAGCTCTGCCCTTTGGTCTCACCACAGCCCCCAGGGTGTTCACCAAATGTATGGCAGTAGTTACCGCTCACCTGAGACGGCAAGGATTCCAGGTGTTTCCATATCTAGATGACTGGCTCCTCACTGCTACCACCAGGCATCACCTTCTGTGAGCCAGAGACTGCACTATCGACACTTGCTCCAGGCTGGGTATCACAATAAATTTAGAAAAGTCTGCATTGTCGCCCTGTCAATCTATCACCTTTATAGGCGCAAATTTAAATACCAAAGACATGTCAGTGAGCCTCCCACCAGACAGGGTATTAGTGATTCGCCAGCATGTGAAGGTTTTATTAGCATGCAAAAGAATTCAAGCCAGGTTTGTCCTTCAAACTCTAGGTCTCATGGCAGCAGTGATCATACTTGTCCCTCTAGCTCGTTTTCACATGAGGATTCTCCAGTGGCTTCTTTTCACCCAATGGTCCTTCCAGCAGCTTCCCATTTCTTACATGATTATGATCACACAAGCATGCAAGAAGCACCTTGTGTGGTGGATGGTCTCCACATCAGTGCCCCACGGCAGACCATTTGTACTCCCCCCCTCCAGTTGCTACGGTGACCACGGACACCTCCCTGATCGGGGGGGGGGGCATTATCAGGGCAAAACAGTCCAAGGTACCTGGCAACCTCACGAGTACCATCTGCACATAAATGTCTTGGAGATGAGGGCCGTGCTCTTAGCGTTGCAGGCTCTTCAGGACTCTCTTCCTACTGAGACCATTGCAGTTCAAACGGACAATATGTCTGTAGTGTGGTACATCAACAAGCAGGGTGGAACCAGGTCCTACCTCCTATGTCGAGAAGTACTCAGACTCTGGCAGTGGGCGATCTCTTCCCAACAGTTTCTGATTGCAGCGCACATCCCTGGGAGGTCATAACATCATAGCAGACAGGTTGAGCAGAGCAATTCTCATGCCTGACGAGTGGTCTCTGAACCAGGTAGTTGCGGACCAAATCTTCCGCAAATGGGGCCAACCTTGCTGTGACCTTTTTGCAGCTCCCTTCAACAGCAAGTGCAGCAATTTCTTCTCTCTCCTTCCAGTTCCTGGGCATTCCCCCAGAGACGCTCTAGTCCCCGATTGGCCTCAGAGACTACTTTATGCATTCCCTCCTTTTCCCCTAATCCCGAAGCTAATTCAGAAAGCTACCATATTGGGCTGCAAAATGATCCTCATTGCTCCTTACTGGCCAAGACAAATATGGTTCCCGTTACTGCATCGCCATCTTCTCGAGCAGCCTTGGACTCTGGACCTAGTTCCAGACCTCCTGATTCATCAATCGGGTGGGCTGCACCAATCCCTATGCTCGCTCCAGCTCACGGCTTGGTTGCTCTACTTCCAGCTTTAGCCAGGCTTCCAGATATCTCCCCCTCTATGCGTGAAATCATTTTGTCATCACACAAGTCTACGACTAGAAAAACTTATGCTAGTAAGTGGAAACGTTTTTCTTCCTGGGCAGAGGCTAAAAATATAGACCCCTTTTCAGCCCCTGTACATCACATTTTGGATTTTCTTGCAGAACTCTTCCATGCTGGGTCCGCTTCCGCTACAATTAGAGTTCAGTTAGCTGCAATTTCAAATTTTCACATTGGCCTGTCGGAAAACAATATCATGTCTCATAAGCTATGTAAAGCCTTTCTTAAAGGAACCACTCTGCTCAGGCCCCCAGTGAGAGACCCTCCACCTCTGTGGGATCTAAATTTGATTTTAGTTTCTCTAATTTTGCCCCCTTTCGAACCTGCAGCTTCTTTTTCCTTGAAGTTCTTATCTTGGAAAACCCCTTTTCTGGTAGCTATTACTTCAGCCAGAAGAGTTTCGGAACTCCAGGCTCTTTCTATCCGTCCCCCATACCTCGTGTTCCACAATGACAGGGTTGCTCTTAGGACTAATCCTTCCTTCCTTCCTAAGGTCTCTTCAGAGAGTAACTTGAATCAGTCCATAGACCTTCCTGTGTTTTTTCCTAACCACTCCAACAGGGTGGAATATAAGTTGCATCAGTTAGATGTTCACAGGCAGCTACGCTTTTATTTGCATAGAACTAAGGCCATTAGAAAATCAGACCAACTTTTCCTGTCTTATGCAGTCGGTAAGCAAGGTCTTCCAGTCTCCAAAGTAACCTTATCCAGGTGGTTGACTTCTATCATCACATTCATATATCATCTGAGGAATAATGAATTGCCAGTTAAACCAAAAGGTCACTCCACCAGAGCTTTAGCCACTTCGGTGGCCTTTCAGGCTAGGTTGCCCATGGAATCTATTTGTGCTGCAGCTACGTGGGCCAACCCGCATACTTTCATTTCGCATTACAAGTTGGATTTGGTTTCCAGGAGTGGAGCTGATTTTGGTTCCACTGTTCTGAAGAGTCTTTTCCGATGAGCCACCCAGGGCTTTAGGTGCTAGGGATGCTGTCCCAACCAGCAAGAATGAAGGCGAGATAGACAACTTAACATAAAGAAGTTATGTACCTACCATAACGTTCCATGTTAGTTGTCTTCTTCTCGCCTTCTTTCTTGCGTCCCACCCTCCATCCCCCTATCCTAGTGGACCGAGAAGAGTTCCTCTTGATTTTTCACTGGCTGAGTCTTCTCTTGCTATTCCTTTCTGACTAGTAGTCTCACCAGTAGGATTTATGCATTCTAGGATAGGATTCCTTTATTATTATGTCTGCAGTTAGACTTACCAAACGAGATCTGGGTATTTAGTGCCAGGCATCATGGGATATAGGGGGGCCTCGAGCCAGTAAGCAGCTCTCGAGCTTTTGAAGATGGCCGAGTCGGAGCCGAAGATCAGCTCCGAACCAGCAGGAAAGAAGGCGACAAGAAGACAACTAACATGGAACGTTATGGTAGGTACATAACTTCTTTTTCTGTATAAATCATATCAGTATTCAAAAATTATAAAGAATTATTTACAAAATTCCAGCTAGCTAGGCTGGCAGTGTGACAATGGGTATTGTTGAATCAATTCATGTGTGGGAACATCATTTATAGCTATTGACTTTGTTTTATCTTCATTACTTTTGTATCCTGAAAAGACTTGAAACTGTCTCTGAAAATTCCACAACACTGAAAAGTCTTTTTTTGGTTTTATCAGGTACAAAAGAAATTATCTGCAAATAAAACCAACTTTTCTTGATTAACTTAACAATTAGGTCCTTGAATTTTGGAGTCCCTTATTTTCTTTGCCAGTGGTTCTAAATATAACGTGAATAACAAAGGGAAAAGAGGACACCCCTGCCTGGCTCCTCTGTTCAAACAGAACTTATCAGAGAGAACCCTCTCCCACTTTAATTTTTGTCTCCTATCTCTCATATATTCCCTTAATTAACCATGTGAAGTTGTTAAATCTCACCGTTTATTCTCACTGATGGGTTCGGAGCCGATCTTCGGCTCCGACACGGCCAATAGCAAAGCTCAAGGTTTGCCAGTAGCTCGAGACCAAGCCCCTTATCCCACAATGCACTGCTGGAATTACCCCAGATCTAGTTTGCCGCGACAAGCGTGATCTCAGTGATCCAGTCAGCTCGGACCCTTTTTTGCTAAATCGCAAGTTTAAAAAAATTATTTCTACTTCTTGTTGATAGATTATTCTTTATTTAGTAGTGTGTGTGTGTGTGTGTGTGTGTGTGTGTGTGTGTGTGTGTGTGTTTCTCGTTAAAATAATATAGTTTTAAGTAGGTTAGATTGTAGATATAGTGCCCTGTGTTGGCTTAGTTTTCTTAGTGTTGGGCCTTCTCTTAGCCCTATTTAGTTTTAACAATTTTATTATTGTTATTGGTATTGTGGGCCTAGTTAGCCCTGTATTTAACCTGTACAGGTTAATTTTGTGGTGTGTCTGTTTATAACATGTCAGATGAGAGGGAAAATTCTCACTCCAAATCGGGATTTAAGAAATGTCCAGATTGTGGACAGAAAATGTCCGTCACTGACGGGCATGTCCAATGTGTTTACTGTCTGGGGGCTAAATACCTCCAAGACTCTTGCAGTTTTTGCCGCTCTTTTTCCTCTAGGGTTCTCTTAGAGAGAAGGAGAAAACTCATTGATAGGGGGTTGCTGCAGCATACTTTTTCTGAGGCGTTGGGTAGCCAGGAAAGTGCCAGCACTTCTTCAAAATCTTCTAAATCTTCAGATTCTAAAATTACCAAGAAGGTAAAAAGATCAGAGGGTACAGGGTCATTGGTTCCACAGTCCTCGGAACTGAGTGTCCCTTTGGTTTGGAGCCAGCTCCCAGTCTTGGAGCCGGTCTCTGAGGTTCCCTCATCTCCTCTGCTCCAGTCAGCACCTTCGGTGCATTCCTCGAAGTCTTCGGTCAGCCTGTCTGATATGGATATGGATCGGCTAGTGCAGAAGCTTCTACGGGCACCAGGACTTGCCAAATTGTTGTCAGCCCCGACCATTTTGTCGGAGCTGAAGACCATTGAACTGGACTTGACTACTCTTCCTCCGAGCCGTACTGGACTCTCGGAGCTGAAAGAGCCCGAACCGATAGTTGTGGAACCTATGGAACCGCGACCCACACCGTTGTTATCGGTTCCATCTACTCGGACATCCTCGGCACTGACCGAGGACACTAGGAGCCGATACTCTCCTGTCGGGTCCGGGGAGGATAGCCGGACCGATTTGTCATTGCCAACTCTTCCTCTCGGGGCTTCGGCTCGGATGAGCTCGGCTCCTACCTCGGGCTCAGAGCCCATGGTTTCGGTGCCGGAGGATCGGATTGTCCCTCTGGATCCATCTACCCCTTCTCGTCGGAGCCATGGCGCTTTCGATGCCATGAGGAGAGTCCTGTCGCCTAATACATCGTCTGCATCAGTTCGGGCTTCCGTCTCCCCCCTCAAGCTCCTGTGTCCGCTTCTACGTCTACCAGTCCTCCTAAGCGTAGAGACCCTGAGCCTCAAGTAGCCCCACAGGGCGTCCCCTGTTCTTCCGAGACCTCCCCAGCTCTCCCCACTGAGGAGGTACTCAGGAAGAGACTGTGCAAGAGGAGGCACTTGGACTCCCCACAGGAGTCTTTAACATCCAACACTGACTTGGATGAGTCAGAAGGGTCCCCTCGATCCCCCTCTGAGGATATCTCCTTTGCGGAGATATTAGAGATCCTGAGTCAGAGGAGCAATTGGCAGTCCAAAACCCCTACTGAGGACGAGTCAGCTTTTGGGTCTCAACCTTCTACTTCTTGGGTGTCTCTGCCTTATGACGAGCTCATGGAGCTGATCTGTCGTAAGGCGTGGGAGTCACCGGAGGCCATGGAACCTGTCCCACAAAGCCGAATAAGTTAATCTCTGCCCCAGTGGACAAAGCCTTTTTGACCAAAGGAGTGCCTGTTGATGCCATCGTGGTAGCTGCAGCCACAAGTGTCTGAAACATCCGCATCTATCCATCCTCCTAACAGAGATTCTAGGATCATGGATAGATATGGGAAATGCATGTTTAGTTCAGCGACTTTTTTTCTGTGATTGCTGAACTATTTAACCCATTTCATGATACTGCAAAGAGATCTCCTGAAAGAACTAGGAGATACTCTCCAGAGTTCAGTAGCTGCAGGGGTTGCCGACAAAGTCAACACACAGCTCGCTACCCTAAACTCAGTTGTGAACTCGTCCATGCGTCTTATATCTTATGCAGCGGATGGTTTAAGTAGAGCCACTAGTTCAGGCATTGCTCTGCAGAGACAAGCCTGGATGCATCTCTGTACCTTTGCGGAGCCCTTTAAGTCTTCCTTTATCAATACCCCATTTGATGGCTCATCACTGTTTGGGACTAAAGTAAAGGAAACTTTAACCAAGTGTGAGCAGGAAGGCAAGACCCTATCTGCCATTGGAGTCTGTTTTTCTGCCCCTACTTGGCCCTATCCCAAGGGCCCTAAGGGTGGAAAAATTTGGTTCCGAAAAGCACAGGGAGCCTTTCAAGACACACGTGGAGAAACCCCCTCTAGAGGCAGAGGAGGGGGTTATAATGGAAGACGCCGCCCGCGTGGCAGAGGGGGTCCACAGCAACAGGGTGACAGAAGCCAGTTCTCTGGTCAGTCCTACCAGCGCTCCTGAAAGGAGGCCCAGCTGTCCGGCTCTGGAGGCAGTCGGGGGTCGCTTATCTTTTTACCCAGAAGCCTGACTAAACCTAACGTCAGATACATGGGTACAAAGCATCATTTCCAGAGGATATTTCATACCGTTCTCTTCCCCTCCCACTCCTGTAAACAGAATCCCAGATGTTCCACCCAGTCTCAGGGAACAAGCAATCGTAGAGGTCCAAAAATTGCTAGAAAAAAAGAGTCATCCAACCAGTCCCAGCAGACTAAGTTAGATTCGGAACTTACTTAAGATTATTTTTGGTACCAAAGAAATCAGGGGACTGGAGACCTATCTTGGACCTCAGAAGACTCAACCAATTCATAAAGAAAGAGAAGTTCCGAATGGTCGCGCTTCAGTCCATTCTTCCCTTCCTAGGGAAAGGCGATTGGATGTGCTCCATAGATCTCAAGGACGCATACTATGACATAAAGATGAACAGACACTCCAGGGATCACCTGCGTTTTTGGCTGGGAGCCAATCATTACTAGTTTCGAGCTCTGCCATTTGGTTTCACTACAGCCCCCAGAGTGTTCACCAAATGCATGGCAGTGGTCACAGCTCACCTGAGGCATCTAGGATTCCAGGTGTTTCCATACCTAGACGATTGGCTCCTCACCGCTACCACCAGGCATCAATTGACTCAGGCAACACAATATACTCTGACACTCTGCCATCAATTAGGCATTACAATCAACTTCGAAAAGTCTGCCTTATCGCCATCGCAGCATACCATTTTTATAGGAGCAGAGTTAGATACCTCAACCACCACTCTATGTCTTCCAGTCGAAAGAGTCTCATTTCTTCGCCAACACGTCAACTTACTGGTGTCAAAGAACAAAGCTACAGCAGCAGAGGTCTTGAATGTGCTAGGTTTGATGGCGGCAGCAATCCTGGCTGTACCACTCGCAAGGATGCATATGCAAATCCTTCAATGGCTCCTCTTCGCTCAGTGGTCTTACCAAAAGCTACCGATGCACCACATGATTCTCATCACAGATTCTTGCAAGAGAGACCTTCAGTGGTAGTTGACGTCTCTTCAGGTCACAATCGGAAGACCCTTTGTTCTCCCTCCCCAATAGCCACTTTGACCATGGCTGCTTCCCTGATAGGGTGGGGGGGGGGCATTTTCAGGGAAAGACTGCCCAAGGCACATGGACGGATCAGTCACATCTGCATATCAATGTTCTGGAGTTGAGAGCAGTACTTCTGGTATTGCAGTACTTTCAGGACTCTCTTCCTCTAGGGACAATTGCAATTCAGACGGACAACATGTCAGTGGTCTGGTACTTGAACAAACAAGGCAGAACCAAGTCTTACCCCTTTTGTTGAGAAGCCCTCAGGGTATGGCAATGGGCTGTGTCATCCCACCGTTTTCTGATAGCAACACACATCCCGGGAAATCCAATGTGATAGCAGACAAGCTGAGCAGGGCAATACTGTTGCCTAATGAGTGGTCTCTCAACCAACGAGTTCCGGATTTGATTTTCCGCAAATGGGGCCAGCCTTGCTGCAACCTCTTTGCCAGTCACATCAATACCAAATGCAGAAGCTACTTTGCTCTAATATCACCTCCAGGACATTCCCCGAGAGATGAACTCGTACACGATTGGCCCCCGGGTCTCCTATATGCATTCCCACCTATTTCATTGATACCCAAGGTTTTACAGAAAGCAAAATCACTGGGAAGGACAGTCATCCTCATAGCCCCCTACTGGCCTCAACAGATTTGGTTCCCCTTTCTTCACCATCATCTGCTGGGAGATCCACGGATCCTGGACCCAGTTCTGGACCTTCTGACACACCCGTCAGGGGACCTCCATCCTTCACTGCTGTCCCTAAAGCTGACTGCTTGGCTAATCCACTTCCCCTAATTGCCAGGCTTCATTCACTCTCAGATGATACAATAGAAATCCTTTTGTCTTCTCACAAGCCATCCACCGGGAAACTATACTGCAGTAAGTGGAACAGGTTCTCAATTTGGGCCAATATACAGAAAATCGACTGTTTCCAAGCTTCTCTATCATCCATTTTAGAATTTTTGACAAAGATTTTTAAGGAAGGAGCAGCAGCTGCCACAGTTCGAGTCCAGTTCGCCGCCATATCATATTTCCACCTTGGATTCGGTGGGTTGAACGTTATGGGCCATAAGTTATCTAAGGCTTTTCTTAAAGGGGCTTTTCACATGAGACCTCCTGTCAAAATCCCTTATTCTCCATGGAATTTGAATTTTATGCTGTCTCAAATAATTCTTCCCCCCTTCAAACCAGCATCTTCTTGTAATCTCAAATATTTGTCCTGGAAGACTATATTTCTAGTAGCCATTACTTCTGCCTGCAGAGTGTCAGAACTTCAAGCATTATCTATCAGACCTCCTTACATGATTTTCCATGCTGATAGAGTATCTCTCAGAACAAACCCCTCCTTTTTGCCTAAAGTCTGTTCTGAATCCAATATCAATCAGGTCATTGAGTTGCCAGTCTTTTTTCCCAACCACTCTAACAAATTGGAGTACATGCTGCACAAACTTGATGTACACAGACAGCTTAGATTTTATCTTGATAGAACTAAGGATATTAGAAATCAGATCAACTTTTCGTATCCTTTTTGGAGTCCAGAAAAGGTAATCCAGTGGCTAAAACAACCCTATCTAAGTGGTTATCAGATTGTATATCCTTTGTTTATGCGAATGCAAACATGCCATTGACACACAAACCTAAGGCTCATTCTACCAGAGCCGTTTCTACGTCTTTTGCCTTTCAAGCTAAATTGCCACTTGAGAATATTTGTGTTGCAGCCACTTGGTCTAAGCCTCATACCTTTATCATGCATTACAAAGTAGATAAGGCTTCCAGGGACAGGTCTTCCTTTAGTTCCACGGTACTGAAAAACGTACTTCCATGAGCCACCCAAGATTGAGGGTGCTAGGGACACTACCCATCAGTGAGAATAAACGGCGAGATTTAACAACCTCACATAAAGAAGGTATGTACTGACCATAACGTTCCATGTGAGTTGTTTATCTCGCCTTTATTTTCACGTCCCTCCCTCCTTCCCCCTCCTGGCTGACAGTTGACTTGGAGGCTAGTACCATGTTATACGGGTTGGAGACAGTGGCAATGACAAAAAGGCAGGAGTCAGAGCTTGACGTGGCAGAGTTGAAGATGTTAAGATTTTCACTGGGTGTGACGAGGATGGACAGGATTAGGAATAAGTATATTAGAGGGTCAGCCCAGGTTGGAAGGTTTGGAGACAAAGCCAGAGAGGCAAGATTACATTGGTTTGGACATGTGCTGAGGAGGGATGCAGAGTCTATTGGAAAAAAGATGCTAAGGATGAAGCTGCCAGGTAACAGGAAAAGAGGAAGGCCTAAGATAAGGTTTATGGATGTGGTGAGAGAGGATATGCAGGTGGTTAGTGTGACAGAGCAAGATGCAGAGGACAGGAGGAAATGGAAACAGTTGATTTGCTGTTGCGATCCCTAGTGTGAGCAGCCAAAAGAAGAAGAAGAAGACCATCCTGGTTATTCAATACTTCTTCTTCCCCTTTGGGAAGTACTTCCTTGTAGAAAAAGAAAAAAAATAATAGGGTATATATATTCGCAGCAAACAAGATCTGAAGTAATTCCAGCAGTGCGTTGTGGGATAAGGGGCTTGGTCTCGAGCTACTGGCAAACCTTGAGCTTTGCTATAGGCTGTGTCAGAGCCAAGGTTCGGCTCCAAACCCATCAGTCAGAATAAAAGCGAGATAAACAACTCACATGGAACGTTATGGTGAGTACATAACTTCTTTTTATTATTGTGTCAGGAAATGCAAATGCTTCCATTGCCCTACTCATAAAATCCCAGCTTATTCTGTTGAATGCTTTCTTTGCAACAAGACCCACCAGCAATAATGGTATTTTCTTATATTCTGCTTCCATCTCAATCATCATTTTGTTTTATTTATGAAAATGACAAAGGCTGTCAGCTGTTAAATAAATGCATACAGATCAATGCACCAAGCTGTAAAATACTCATACGAGCCAAAAATGGTTAGCGCTTTTGTTTAATCCAATATTAAACTTCTTCAGACAAAACATACAGTTCATCTCTTCCGTTAAATAAGACCTAAAAACATGTAATTGGCTAAGACAATTATTTAAAGTGATACTTCCTTAAAAACATTTTTAATGGAAAATTTGTCACTATAAGAACATAAAACACCATCTCTACCATACTAAAGTTGAATACATATACAACACATAAGTGCACATTTCTTAAAATTCCTTATAGTTTAAAATCTAAATATTTATTCATATAGTTATACAAAAAAACTTTGCTATTCGATCTTTATAATTTCTTTCTTTCTAAAGCCTTTAATTTTAACACTGCAGAAATTGAGGTACATTCATTTATACCTGGCTATGAGTCTGCTTGCAGCTGAAGCTCCCATTTTAGTTCCTTTAATTCTAGTTGCAGTCCCCATGGTTGTTTGTCATTTATAAGTACATGGTCAATGATAATACAGTAGAACTTATGGCTTGGAAATTCCACATTATGTTTAGATATGACATTATTTATGTTGAATATTCTTATGGCATATTCATGCTCATAAATTTTTTGGCTAATCTTTCTGTTTTTACTGTATAAAATGCGGTGCATGAACTGCAGTGTGCCAGGCAGACCACTGCTTTAGAGTTACAATTGTACTTTCCTTTTAACTCATTCTTATAATTTCTTATAGTGAAATTATCTGTTTCTCTTATGTTGTTACACCATGTACATGCACCACATTTAAACATTCCACATTTATTATTATAGGCAATAGCATGTCCTTTCTTTAACAAATCTTTAAAGCTCAAGACTTTTTTATATATAATGACTGATTTGTCGCCTACATGTTGTCTAACATAAGGGTCATCTAACAAGATGGTCCAGTTTTTCTAGAATATGGGCATTAAGAACTTATGATCTACACTAAAAGTAATAACTAAAGCTTTTGTATAGTCTGTCTGTTTATTGACAGTATCATTTGTCACATTAGTCTCATTTCTATCTTGCATAGGAGAAATGGAAAGTTCTTCCACTGTTGCTAAACCAATAAGTTGATCATTACTGCTTAAAATAGGTTAAAAAACTCTCATTCTTTTACTTTGTACTTCTTGAACTAAATCATCTAGTAGGTCTACTGCGTAGGCTCGTTGATGAACATAAGTCGTAATGTATTGCATTCTTGAATGAAGTCTTCCATTTTAGAAACCATTCGAGCTGCCCTAACTAACTGAGCTTTAACCACAGATGTTTTCTGATGATACGGGTGGGAGCTGTTAAAATGCAGGAATGAGTTGGAATATGTTTGCTTCCTGTATATATTAGCAGCATATTTATTACATGTATAATCTTTAAATAAATGTACATCCAAATAATCCATACGTTCAGTATCAATTTTCCATGTGAATTTTAAAAATGTAGCTGTAATATTAATATATGTTAAGAATTCTTCCAGTAGACTCATAGGTCCATTCCATATTATACTTATGTCATCTTGGAACCTATGATAGGTTTTAAGGTGGATCCTGTACTTAGTATTAAATACAAAATTCTTCTCCCAAAAAGCCATTAGGGTATTAGCATAGGCGCCTCCGCAAGGCGAGCCCATAGCTATACCTCTCTTCTGCAAGAAATATTTATGGTCAAAACTAATGACGTTATTGTTAAGTACCAATTCAAGAAGTTCTAAAATAAGTATTGCTGTTACATGCGGTACTTTATGTTGTAATAGTATTTCATTAGTCCATTCTAGCCCTTCTTCCTTAGATATTACTGTATATAAATCATTGACATCTACGGTCACTAAGATGTCATCTGGATCTAGCTGAACTTCATTTATATTGGCTAAGAAAGTCCATGAATCTTTAGAGATTTGAGTTTCTGTCTGTAACACTTTTTCAGCTCATGATCTACATATTAGGCACAGGCTGACGTTATGGACCCTCTCCTATCTACTAGTGGTCTCATCGGAGGGTTGTTAATATTTTTGTGAATTTTTGGGTTACCAAAGAAAACTGGTACCCTGGGAGATGTCACATTTAAATAATTATACAATGAAATGTCTATTCTTTGTTCTAAAAAAATGTCACTCAGTTGGGATTGTATTTTCTTGTATGCCCCATTTAATTGATTCAAGGACACGTCTTCATACATCTCTGTATACAATAAATTCATATTTTTTTCTGTGTATTTATCTATGCTCATTATTATAGCCCCTCCCTTATCAGGTTTCATAACTCTTATGTTGGCATTTTGCAACTCTTTCAAAAGATATGCTTCCTGATAGTTTAAATTTAATCCAACTCTGTGTGTGTAAATATTTTAAATCAAGTTCATACATTTTTTCATACATGTGAAGTCTGGGATGGAGGGGGTGGTTGAATATAGAGCTAATGTTATACATATTACTTTGATTGTTGTTTAACACTTCTCTTTGATGCAACAATGAAAAATTAAGCTTTCTTGGATAGCCCAAGGTTAACCATGTCCTCTGTGCCTTTTCTAGTGTCAATACCAGCCATGAGAGAACCATCTTCTTTCTGTATTGGAGTCTCTCCAAGAGGTTCTTCCCGGGGTGACCAGGGTAAGAGACCTGTTTTCCCAGGCTGAAGTGCCATCCTTCAGTTTTTATCCTTCTACGGATGGTTCTGGAAAAAAGAAACAAAAGGTTAAACTCATTTCATCTTAAAACAGTGAGCCTGTTAATAAAGATGAATTACTTCCATTAACTAAGGGTTTATTACAGGTTTTGAATCCTGTGAAATGGCAGGAAAATTCAAACATTATTCTTAATTCCACAAAACCTGAGGAACCTTTATCAGAAGATTCTGATAACAACAAGGCTTTTTTCTGTGTTTTCCTCACAAGCACATGGCTACAGAAGAGTTTTCTTTTTCTGAGACTGTGTCCATTATGAATAATGTATTTTTGTGAAAAAAATGGATGTTCCCCTCTCCTTAATGAAATACTATGGTGTGTTACAACTTGATATACAGCATACTACACCTGTTTTTCCTATTATGCCAGCTTTGGAGGATGTTTTTGATTCTGCATCCAATAATCCAGATAGTCAATGTTTAGTCCCTAAAAAGGCAGATAGACTTTATATAAAGTTCCTCAATCTAACAAGTATTTGGTTTCTTGCCTCCAGTATGAACCAGAAGCTATTTCTGTTTCTTCTCCAGCTGCTAACATGGATGTTCTTCGTGTTTCACTGTTGCAGTCATTACATTTGGGTAATCTGCTGGCAGGTTGCCCTCAGTCGGCCTGATTAATAAAGTCTTGGGTCCTGCGTTGGTTGCTGTCCCTTCTTCCATGACGTCAGGTCGTCAGGGGTATAAAACATGCAGCCGACGCCATTACATCAGTCTTTCTTACCACACGGTGCCCGAAGCAGAAGCAGTTCGCAAGTGCCGGTCGGCCGACTCCTGAAATTTTCGTTTTCGAGTTTCAGAACCGAAGTCTTCAACTAAAAAGCTAAGTACCCCTTTGGGGAAACTTTTTCTTGCTCCTTAACGATGTCCGTTAAAGTTAATAATTGCTTTACTTGTGGGAAGCAAATACCTCATAAAGATTTTCATTTGTACTGTATTCCTTGCCTGGGCCCTGACCACAACGTACCTTGCTGTCGGTTTTGTGCTAAATTTAATAAACGCACTATTAAACGTCGGTATATTTTTTCTTCAAAATATTTTGGCTCACATTTTAATTATCCAGAAATGTTGTCAGTTAGCAATCCGATTACCGGAATACCTAAAACATGCAAAGAAAAAGGCCGTCGAGGTCCAAAGCTGACAATGACACTTCTCCTAAGCCAGTCGCCGGTACTCAGTGAGGCACTTTCGCAGCCCCTGATACCTGCTACTTCTGATTCACAGGCCTCTACTGAGACCCATTCGGAGTCCGGTATACTGCAAGAAGCTTCAATTATGGAACCCACGGGTGTCTCTACCTTGGATGCAGGCACCGGCTTCTGAGGGTGTTTTCAGGCCAACAGATTTGTATATTAGACCGACGCTATCTTCAAAACTAAGGCCAAAATCTAAATCTGTGTCTAAAAAAACCGATGCCTGAGCCACATGTGCAGGCCCCTATGCGTAAAAAACAAATGATCAAAATGGCTGAAAATTTAATTACTCTGATCAGGGGTAGCCAACCCCCCCCCCCCCCTTCTAAGAGGCCTAGGCAAAACATTGATTATGAATCTTCTGAACAGGATTCCATTTCTTCTGACTCTTCTAATGAACAGGATTTGTCTATACCTACTTATGAGGACTCTGATGCAGAAGATTCCATTCCTTCTGTTTCTCCCCCTGAGGATTTTTCTTTTGGGGAAACTTTACATACCTTAAGGTAACATTTCCACTGGAACAGTCAGTACTTCTCTGAATCTAAAAAGAGACTTAGGGATTTTCTTCTTCTTCCTGAAGATAGGCCTTTGGCTATACCTCCTGTTCTAGACATAGTTGATGATGTTTTTTTCAGAATCTAGTATGGCTCCTGATTCTCTGCCTCCAGCTCCTTGTAAGCCAGACAGACACTATTGGGTCCTGACTCCCACTAATTCCTCTTCAAAAATCCTATTGCAGATCCTGAAACCATTTCTCTGGGTCCCAAGGGCATTAAGGTCTCTACTGCTAAAAATCCTACCCCTTCTGATAGAGATTCCAGGGAGCTGGATAGATGGGGTAAGAAGGTTTACACTTCTGCAACCTTGGCAATCAGGGCTTTAAACTGTCAATTTCATATGCTTAATTATCAGCAGCATATCATGGGACTGCTTAAACAGAAAATGATGTTAATTTCTGACTGTGTGGAAAATAAAGATTTACAGGATTTATTGCATTCAGCTGAACAAGTTGAAAAGCATACTTTGCAATGTGGTTTTGATTCCTTGGAGGCCTCGTGCAGGGCCTGCTGTAACTGGGTCTGTGCTTAGAAGGCATGCTTGGCTCTAAGAGCAAACTCTGCCTGATCATGTTAAAGCAAAATTGTTGGATGCTCCTTTACAACAGGACCGTCTCTTTGGTAATAAGGCTGAAGATGTTTTAAAAAAGATGGAAGACAAAGCTAAATCTATGCAAACTGTGAAAGATTTCTTACAAGTGCAACCTCCAAGATTTAGTAGGCACTGGCCTACTAAGAACTGGTCCTTTCCAGTTCCTTCAAGAGCCACTCAAGTTAAACCCAGACATTCAAAAGGCTCCAGGTTTCAGTCACAAGGGACTTTTAGAACAAAACAATGGGGTGCCTCCTCCTCCAAATCTGGAAACAACAAGGCACCTCCCTATGCTAAACAGTCTGAATGATTTTCCTTTACACTTACCAAGCACTTACCTTTTAGCCGCCCCTTTGGGGGGAAAACTGACACTTCATGCAAGAAACTGGCAACTTATAACCCAGAACAAATGGGTTTTAAACATAGTATTCCAGGGATACAGATTTAATTTTCACACGTTGCCAATCCCTAACGGATGGCCAGACCTGCCCCCAAATCAGTGGGCAGAGGCCCAGAAACAAGTACTGTCCCTCATGACCATGGGGACTATTCAACCAATACCAGAAGAGCAAAAGGGGCAAGGCTTCTATTCAAGACTTTTCCTGGTACCCAGAAAACACAAATCATGGCGTCCAATTCTGGACTTATCTACTCTAAACACATTTCTGGACATTCCAAAATTCAAGATGCTGACTCTTCAACAGTTACTTCCTATGCTAGGCAAAGATACCTGGTTGGTAACTCTAGACTTAAAAGAGGCTTACCTGCATATCCCAATCAGGGAATCTTGCAGAAGATACCTCCGCTTCAAAGCAGGCTACTTGCATTACCAGTTCTCTGCACTGCCCTTTGGCTTATCTACTGTGCCCAGGGTCTTCACAAAGTGCCTGGCTCCAGTAATTGCATTTTGCAGGCAAAGAAATATTCAAATATATCCATACCTGGACGATTGTCTAATTCAGGCAGAAAACAAGGACATTAATCTAAAACATCTGGCATTTGTAAAAAGGGTTCTAACTTGTCTAGGGTACACCATAAACGAAAAGAAATCACAAGTGGTACCCTCTCAAAAAATTACATTCCTGGGTGCAAGCTTGAATACAACTGCCCAGATGGCTTACCTAATGCCAGAAAAGCAAATTCATTTGGTAACTTTCAAACAGATGGCCAAAAAAAACCTGCTATCTGCAAGACAAATTCTGCAAGCCTTGGGGTTCATGGCCTCCTGCATTCTTCTAATTCCATATGCAAGACTACATATGAGGAAACTTCAAGTGGTACTTAAAAAAGTTTATGGAGTCAACATTGTCACAGCCTGGAAACAATGATTCCTATCATACCTTGCCTGCAACTAGAGTTCTTATGGTGAGCAGAGGCCTGCCACCAAAACAAGGGACTGCCATTCACTCCACCCCCTGCCACCCAAACCCTAACTACAGATGCATCAGACTATGCTTGGGGGGCTCATCTGGCAAGGAAGTGCATTCAGGGCAAATGGAGCCCAAGTCAAATACACCTTCATATCAATCAAAAAGAGATGCTAACTGTACAGAATGCACTGACAGCCTTTAAGGACTACCTTCTTCCAGGACAATTAATGATAAAGACCGACAACACCACAGTTATGTGGTACATAAACAAGCAGGGGGGTACACACTCCTACCCCCTTTGCAGACTAGCCATGGAATTGTGGAACACGGCCTTGACCTTTCAAATGCAACTACAAGCTCAATTTCTGCCAGGAAAACTGAATACTCCGGCAGACAAACTAATCAGAAATCTATGGACCCACATGAATGGAAACTGGAACCACAGATTTTCAACATGTTGACAAGCAAATGGGGGAGTCCAGACATAGATCTTTTTGCCTCATCCCAGAACTATCAGTTGGCCAAATTCTGCTCAAGAACTCATCACAAAAAAGCCTGGAAAGTAGATGCTCTATCATTCAGCTGGAAAAACCTATCAGTCTATGCTTTTCCCCCTCTGCCTCTGCTCTCCAAAGTTCTTCTAAAAGTCAAACAGGACAAACCAAAAATGATTTTAATTGCTCCAGACTGGCCTCGCCAACACTAGTACCCACTCCTGCGCAATGTATCACACCTTCCACAGTGGCACCTGCCTCAGATACCTTACTTACTGTCTCAGCAGAACAACCAAATTCTGCACACTCAGCTCCAAACTTTAAATCTTGCAGCTTGGCTAAACACCTAAATTCACCCTTAGCATCCCTGAACAAACCTGTGATGGATGTAATTTTGGAGGCAAGAAGGCCTAGTACTAGAAAATCTTATGCTGACAAATGGAAAAGATTCTGTGTCTGGAATCAATCACAAGGGATAAGCACAGCAGTGCCCAATATTCCTCAGATTTTACAATACTTAACTGAGATGCTTCACAAGGGCCTGTCCTTTTTCTTCCATAAAAATCCATGCCTCAGCCATTTCAGCTCATTACAACACAGAACCTCCCCTCTTCTCTCATCCTCTGCTAAAGCAGTATTTCAGAGGGGCCAAAAACTTAAGACCACCCAGGAGAGCTCCAACCCCTGCCTGGGACCTCAATTTTGTATTGGAAAACCTCACTATCCCTCCTTTCGAGCCAGCTGCTACTGCAGACTTAAAATTTCTCTCCTGGAAAACAGCTTTCCTTTTAGCAGTCACTTCAGCTAGAAGGATTTCCAAATTACAGGCCCTTATGGCAGTGGAGCCTTTCATTATTTTTCATGCAGACAGGGTGTTTCTCAGGACCAATCCATCCTTCATGCCTAAGGTGGTGTCCTGTGTGGCTCTTAATCAGACCATTCATTTGCCAACTTTCTTTCCCAATCCACAGAACAAGGGGGAGCAGATTCTGCATTCATTGGATGTACACACACAACTTAGATTTTGCTTAAACAGGACAAAATCTCTAAGAAAATCTGAACAACTACTGGTGGCTTTTGCTGCAGGGCAGGGGGAAAGGCTATTTCAAAGCAGAATATTTCCAAATGGATAAGCCATTGTATTTGTTTCTGCTATATGCACCATGGTAAAACTATCCCCCAGAGGATCAGATCTCATTCCACCAGGCCTGCATCTACTTCTACAGCCTTTCTCAGAGGTGTTCCTACCCAGAGACATTCTAGAAGCTGCTACCTGGAGCTCAGTTCATACATTCACCAAACATTACCATTTACCTTTCTTCTCTAAATCCAGAGCTGGCTTTGCCACTGCTGATCTGCAGAGCCTTATAGCTGGTCCAAATGCTGTATAAATCCATCCTCCCAACCATAGCTTTGGGAATCTACCCAAATATAATAACTGCAACAGTGAAACACGAAGAACATAGTACAGTTGTGTACACTTACCATAAATGTAGATGTTCGACTGTATTCACTGTTGCAGTCCTGGTTACCCTCCCTCCATCCCCCTGTTTTTCTCTTACTATACCTCTACTTTACTGTACTATGCTTAAAAGCTTTTTTGGTGTATTTGCTTTTGTTTGGAGGTATATTTTTGTGTTTATAATTACTTAAATATTTGGTTTCCCATTTGGGGGGCACCTGACATCTGGGGCAAGAAAAACTGATGTAATGGTGTCGGCTGCATGTTTTATACCCATGACGACCTGACGTCATGGAAGAAGGGACAGCAACCAACGCAGGATCCAAGACTTTGTTAATCAGGCCGACTGAGGGCAACCTGCCAACAGATTACCCAAATGTAATGACTGCAACAGTAAATACACTTGAACATCCTCATTTATGGTAAGTGTACACAACTGTACTTTCTGGTCTGTGCTAATGCTGTGCTTTGGGTAGGAGTGATAAGGCCTTTAAGAGTTTTGAAAGATTTTTTTTTTCTTCAACTCTAGCCTTCACACTCCTGAACTTATGAGGTTCATATGCTGAAATACTTTCTGACTTGTCTGGACAGTTTGATGAACTTTTGTGGCACATTACTCTCAGAAGCTATGTCCTTTCTGAATCCTATTATTGCTACTATTTCTCATGTGATTAAATGTTCTTTAAAAAGTACTGACTGTGTGCCAAGGGCTATAGCTACTGCTACTGCTATGAGATGTTTTGCCCGAGTACATAATCCAAAGTTTTCTAAAGAAGTAAAACCAGAGATTTTGAGTTCTCTGTTGGATAAGGAGTTTTTCTTTGGTCCTTCTGCTACTCAGGCACTCGAACAGTTTGATGAAAGAGGCAGATTAATCCAGGGAATTACTAAGATTTTTGTCTCATTTTTCTAAGTCTTCCAAAAACCCTAGTTCTTTTTTAAGACAAGCAAAACAAGGAATCACAGCAAGCTTTCAGCAAACGGGGATCTAAAAAGAAATGGCAGGAGGAGTCTGACAAAAAGTAGGTCCCTTTCAGGAAAGGGACAAGCTTTTACCACAAAATGAGCATACCGGTACTTTTTCTGCCCTTTCCTCTTCCCTCTCTTGTCTCTGCCTCTTCCTCTTCAAATCTGTCCAGAAACGGGTTCTCAGTCTTTCTTTTTGTCAACAGATTGTTTCAGACTAGGGGGTTCTGAGGGGAGTTCAGGAGGGTTATGCTGACACTGGATAGACATACCTCCTTTTTGGAGAATCTCCCCTCATCCTCGAAACCAAAAAAATATTTTCCTCAGGTTCTTCATCAAAAGCTTTCCTTCGGGGTGACAGAACCAGTGCCTCAAAACCAAAGGGGAGAAGGATTCTATTACAATATGTTTCTGGTGCCAAAAAAGGATTCTTCTTGGAAACCAGTAGTCTACCTATCCTTTCTCAGCTTGTTTGTGAAAGTACCAAAGTTCAAGATGTTGCCTTATAAAGTTTTTTATCTATCATTCCTCTTCTAGGTTTCATAGTAACTCTAGACTTAAAAGACATTTATCATCACATCCTTATTGCCTTAGAGTTCAGAGGTTTCCTCAGATTTTCTGTGTCTGAGTCAAATTATCAGTTCTCTGCATTATCCTTGGGATTATCTACAGTTCCACAGGTGTTTACAAAATCTCTAGGGCCAGTGATGGCTCACGGTAAACTGTACAGCATTCACATGTTTCCTTATTTAGACAACTTTCTTATCTTTACAGAGTCGTTTTGTAGGTGTCAGGAGTCCCTTTTATGAGTTACAACCCTCTTTCTCAACCTGGACTTTCAGATTAACAGTCAAACATCCTTAATTTCTTTTCACTATGATGCCTTCTGGAATCTTCCATGAAAAAAAAAAAAACATTGATAACCCAGGAGAAAGAGGACTTGTTTCTGAAAATCTTTTTAAGCTTCAGATTTCAGCCTGTGAATATTTTGGGATTGTACGGCTCATGGTATTCATGATTCTAATGATTCCTCTTGCCAGGTTGCACATAAAAAATGCAACAGTTTATAAAATTATGTAGACCCAACATTCTAATTGTGTGGATTATCATTTTCTAATGTTGAGATTTGTAAAGAGATAACTGCTGTGGTGATGGTGACAGCAGATTGCTCTGAATCCAGATCTCTCAATATTTCTTCCAACCCCAGCTCAGTCTGTGACAACAGATGCTTCAGATTTTGTGAGGCAGTTTCAGTGGAGATTAAAGTGCAAGGTTTTTGGAACAGAACAAACAGGCCAAAGCGCATAAATATCAAAGAGATGTTAACTGTGATCAGTGGTATAAAATCTCTTCATTGCCTGTGGTCCCTGGGACTTCTGCCAGTAATTACAAACAACACCACAGTGATGTGGTATTTAAACAAATGGGTGAGGGGGAACTTGCTCTTTATATATATATATATATATATATATATATATATATATATATATATATATGTATATGTATATATATATATATATATATATATATATATATGTATATATACATATATATATATATGCTGGCTATGATGGCTTGTGAGGTAGCTCTACAGCACTCCTTAAGCCTTGAAACATCTTACATTCTGTCAGAGCAAAATATTGTGGCAGACATGCTAAGCAGGACTAGGATAGACCTTCATGAATGGAAATTAAATGATGGGGTCTTCCAGGAATTGACACAGTTGTGAAGATCAACTGAAATAGATCTGTTTGCCTCCTTTTCAAAAAATGACAAATTCCATACCAGGTTGCCTTACAAGCAAACCTAGAAAACAGATGCATTCTCATTCATGTCGTGTGTGTTTTTTTTTTTTTTTTTGGCGAATTCCCTCTTTTCCACTGATATCCACAGTAATTCTGAAGATTCAGAAGGACTGTCCATAAATCATTGTGGTGACTCTCTTTTAGCCCAAGCAACATTGGATGTTGATATTGATTACTGCTGCAGTAGCCTTAGCTATATAATTTGTATCTTACCATGGATATAACAGCTGGCAAGCTTCCAGAGCTTCAGAGCTCCTTTCACACACCCAAACTGCCAGGCAGCTTGAGCTCAACTGAGAAAGACAAGTTTAGACTCCAACCCCTTCAGAGCCCTACTGCTGCTGAATAGTATATCCCTCTAAGGCTTTCAAGGTTGGAAGGTCAGCTTAGTGCTGTTCCTTTACTGGGCAGATAAGTTTTCTTTGGGTAGAAACCCTCAATTTTCTAAATATTTGTGTTGTATCACTTTCTTCTTCAGGAAAGTTAGGAGTTTTGTGTTTTAGTGAACTGTCATTTGACTGTATCGGACTTTTAAATGGGAGCACTTTTTTTTTCCTGGCAGTTTAAAAGCTGTGTAAAGTAACTGAAAAACATTTTTTTGCTGTGGAGAAATTGTGCTTATTTTACTTTTTGGAGGAATGGTGAAGCGTTATAATGTGCCTTTACTGTGTTTTTCTTGAAAAAGTGACTTTTAAAGACTTGTAGTTTTTACCAGCATTTTATGGTTGTCTTCCCTGTGAAAGGAGAACCATTTTGAGATTGACCATGAAACAAATTACTGGTCCCACAATCTGTCCTCCTTCTAGCCACAAAAAGAAAAAGTTAAACAAGTAGCCTTTGCCAACACAGCAGGCTAGCAGTTTACTTCAACTGCAGGTGGGTGAGTCTTCTGTGACAATTTATTGTACCTCAGACCACTCAGATCCTTCTGGTATAGTGCCTGCAACCAGTATGAACTGGGGGTTAGCCACTTCCTTTGTGGCTGCTAGGGTCCCCTTAGTAGGCAAGGGATAGCCAGTCTTGTCTGTCCTGGGAGAGAGAACAGGGAGAGCTTCCGTGTTGTGTCAGAAAACTTTGCCCATCCCTGGGGAAGCTGCTGCTGCCATTAGAAAAACAGTTGGTCTCATATATTAGTTTACCAGGTTTGGCTCAGGGTTTAATTCAGGCTATTGATCCTTCTTGTAAAGTAATTTCTGGTAAAAGAAAGATGGGGTACCTCTTTTCCTGAAGAAATTCAAGATTCTAAATCTGAACAGGAAGATGAAGGGTCAATTACAGAGAATTTCTCCTCAAAGTCCTGATTCAGACTCTGAGGAAAACTCACTTTCTGATTCTTGCTGTGAGAGTTTCTGTTTCTCGACACTGTTGCTAGAATGTGCAAGTGTTATCAGTTAGAGGATACTGAAGTTTCAATGCTGGGAGACCACCTTCACAGTTTAAAAATCAGTCTCACCAAGCAGCAAAGTCATACAAATTTTATAATCTTTGTTATCAGTAACTTGCATGCAGAATTTTTACATTGGCAAATAGGGTCTTTACAGACCCTCATGGTTCTCGCGTAGTGCTGCACGTGAACATTTAATAATCAATGTTTTAGAAAAACACAAGCCACCTGGCTTGGCAATGGGTTTTGTTTTCAGCCTTGTAAATTATAGTACCAGTAACATTTTATCTTCCCAACATTCCTTTTAACTACTCATCCCAGCCAGGGAAAGTCACCATTTACATAAAACAAAATCATTTACATTGTGTTCTTTCCTGCTTTTCAGAAACCAGTCTTTTTAACATCCCTTAGCCCCTTCAGCACTTTCTTTACCTTTAGTCATCTGTTAATACACTTGCAGCTTGATATTAGAATGCATTTGTAAAACACTTGGAATTACAATATGTATTTGTGGTTTGCATAACTATGTGTCTATACTACATATAATGTTTAACATGAACAAATATTAAATAATTCATCAAACATATTTGTGCAGAAGTTGTAAATTAATATGCATTTTCTGTAGAATAATCATGAGAAAGGCATTTTTCTCTAACAGTGTGGTACTTGCCTGAGTTTTCACGATAATTAACCAGCTGCCCCTAAAAGGGAAAATAGAATGTATAAAGTTCCTCAGTCTTTTAAGTTTACACTGTTTCCAAACCTGACCCAGCAACTATAGTTTTGGTTGATCCCACTTCTGCTTAACATATAGTTAACTCAAATCCTATTTTTTCCGATAAGGATGGCACAATTATTGGCAAGTATGAGAAAAAATGTTTACTTCTATAAGTTTGATTTTCAGAATTTTTAATTGTCAGGCTCATATGTTAGCTTGTTCTAACTAATTGTGAAAGCATGAAGATTATCTGTAGTTTCTTCTTGTGAAGAAAATCTGCATTAAGTAGTTTCATCTATTGTACAGGTCACACTACTCATTGTTTACTGTGTGTGTATGACTTGGTTGATGCTTCTTCCAGGGCTATAGCTGCTGGTACTGATGTTCTTCGTGTTTCACTGTTGCAGTCATTACATTTGAGTAATCTGCTGGCAGGTTGTCCTCAGTCGACCTGAATAACAAAGTGTTGGGTCCTACGTCCATGACGTCAGGTTGTCAGGGGTATAAAACATGCAGCCAATGCCATTTTATTCATTCTTTCTTGCCATGTGATGCCTGAAGCAGAAGCAGTTCACAAGTGCCGGTCGACTCCTGAAATTTTCGCATTCGAGTTTTAGAACCGAAGTCTTCAACTAAAGCTAAGTACCCTGTTGAGGAAATATTTTTTGCTCCTTACCGATGTCAGTAAAAGTTAATAATTGCATTACTTGTGGGAAGCAAATACCTCATAAGAATTTTCATTTGTACTGTATTCCTTGCCTAGGCCCAGATCATAACGTGCCTTGCTATCGGTTTTGTGCTACATATAACCAACGCACTATTAAGCGTCAGTATATTTTAGCTTCTAAATATTTTGGATCAAGATTTAATTACCCTGAAATGTCGTCGGTTAGCAATTCGACTACTGGAGTTCACAAAAAACGCAAAGAAAAAGTCAGAGACAGACCATCGAGGTCCAAAACCGACGACAAAACTTTTCCTAAGCCAGTCGCCGGTTCGCCAGTACTCAGTGAGGTGCTTTTGCGGCCCCTGATACCTGCTATTTTTGAGTCGCAGGCCTCTACCGAGACCCATGAGGAGTCCGGTATGCGAGATTCTCAGAGTATTGAACCCGCAGATGTCTCTCCCTTGGATGGGTCTGGAGCCGCTGAGCAGGCACCGGCTTCTGAGGGTGTTTTCAAGCCTCAACATTTTTATATAAAACCGACGCCAGCCTCAAAAATAAGATCAAAAACATCTTCTAAGCCTACAAAACCGACGCATGAGCCACGTGCTCAGGGCCCTATGCCTAAAAAACAGATGATCAAAATGGCTGAGGACTTAATTACCTTGATCAGGGGTTCCCAACCCCCCCACCCCTGCTAAGAGGCCTAGGCAAGGCACTGATTATGAATCTTCAGATCAGGTTTCCATTTCTTCTGATTCCTCTTCTGATCAGGAATTTTCTATTCCACCCTATGAGGATTCTGATGCAGAAGAATCCATCCCATCTGCATCTCCTCCTGAGGATTTCTCTTTTGGAGAAACCTTGCATACTTTAAGGGAACAGTTTCACTGGGAGAGTCAGGATTTCTCTGAATCAAAAAAGAGGCTTAGGGATTTCCCTTCTTCTTCCTCAGCATAGGCCTTTGGTAATACCTCCTGTATTAGACATTGTTGATGATGTGTTTTTGGAATCAAGCATGACTCCTGATTCAATACCTCCGGCTCCTAATAAGCCAGGCAGATATTACAGGGTTCCTGACTCCCACAAATTTCTATTCAAAAATCCTGCAGCTGATCCTGAGACTATCTCACAGGGTCCCAAAGGTGTAAAGGCCTCTACAGCCAAAAATCCTGCCCCCTCTGATAGAGATTCCAGGGCACTGGATAAATGGGGAAAGAAGGTTTATATGTCTGCAACCTTGGCAATTAGGGCCTTAAACTGCCAGTTTCATATGCTTAAATATCAACAGCATGTTATGGGCTTGTTGAAACAGAAAATTATGTTGATTTCTGATTGTGTGGAAAATAAAGAATTACAGGAATTATTGCATTCAGCAGAACAGGTTGGAAAGCATACTTTGCAATGTGGTTTTGATTCCTTGGAGGCTGCAGTTACTGGATTTGTGATTAGAAGGCATGCCTGGCTCAAGGAGCAAAATCTGCCTGATCATGTTAAAGCTAAATTGTTGGATGCCCTCTTGCAGCGTGACACTCTGGTAATAAGGCAGAAGAGGTTTTAAAGAAAATGGAAGACAAAGCTAAATCTATGCAAACTGTAAAATATTTCTTGCAAGTGCAGCCACCCAGGTTCAGTAGGCACTGGTCAACTAAAATTTGGTCCTTTCCATTGTCCAACAGAGCCACTCAAGGCAAATCCAGGCACTCAAAAGGCTCTAGATACCAATCACAGGGTTCTTAGAGGTCAAAACAATGGGGTGCCTCCACCTCCAAATCTGGAGGAAACAAAACAGAACACTACAGTAAGCAGTCTCAATGACTTCCCTCTACCTTCACCAAGCACTTATCTTTTGGCAGCCTCCTTGGGGGGAAAATTAGCACTTCATGCTCAAAATTGGCAGTTAATTACCCAGGACAAGTGAGTATTAAACATAGTATCCCAGGGTTACAGATTTAATTTCCATACTTTGCCAATTCCAAACTGTTGGCCAGATCTGCCACAAAATCAGTGGGCAGAGGCTCAGAAACATGTCCCTCATGGATAGGGGGGCTATTCAACCAGTACCAGAAAAGGAAAAAGGACAAGGTTTTTATTCAAGACTTTTCCTGGTAACCAGAAAAGACAATGCCTGGTGTCCAATACTGGACTTATCGATTTTGAACACATTCCTGGACATTCCAAAATTCAAAATGCTGACTTTACAACAGCTACTGCCTATGCTGGGCAGGAACGCTTGGTTAGTGACTCTAGACTTAAAAGAGGCATACCTGCATATCCCAATAAGGGAATTGTGCAGAAGATACCTCCTCTTCAAGGCAGGTTTTTTGCATTACCAATTCTCTGCACTGCCCTTTGGCTTATCTACTGCATCCAGGGTCTTTACAAAGTGCCTGGCACCAGTAATTGCATTCTGCAGACAAAGAAGCATACAAATTTATCTTTATCTGGATGACTGTCTCATTCAAGCAGAGGACAAGGACACTCTTCTTCAACATCTGCCGTTTGTAAAAAGGCTTCTAACATGCCTAGGGTACACAATAAACGAAAAGAAATCCCAACTGGTACCCTCTCAAATGATTACATTCCTGGGTGCAAGCTTGACTACAACTGCCCAGGTGGCTTACCTTACGCCAGACAAACAAAGGCAACTGACAACATACTTCAAACAAATGGCAACAAAAACCCAGTTATCTGCAAGACAAATTCTGCAGGCTTTGGGGTTCTTGGCATCCTGCATTCTACTAATTCCATATGCGAGACTGCATATGAGGAAACTTCAGTGGTACCTAAAAAGCTTATGGAGTCAACATTGTCATAGTCTGGAAACAATGATTCCTCTCATTCCCTGCCTACAACAGGAGTTTCTTTGGTGGGCAGAGACTGTTATTCACTCTACCCCCTGCCACCCAAACCTTAACTACAGACGCATCAGACTATGCTTGGGGAGGCCCACCTGGCGGGGAGATGCATTCAGGGAAAATGGAGGCCAAAACAAATGCATCTGCATATCAACCAGAAAGAGATGCTAGCTGTTCATAAGACAGCCTTCAAGGACTTATTTCATCCAGGGCAACTACTGATAAAGACGGACAACACTACGGTTATGTGGTACATAAACAAGCAGGGGGTACACATACCTACCCCCTTTGCAAACTAGCCATGGCATTGTGGAACACAGCTTTGACCTACCAAATACAACTTCAAGCTCAATTCCTGCCAGGAAAAAAAAATACTCTGGCAGACGATCTAAGCAGAAATCTTATGGACCCGCGCAAGCTGAAACTCGATCCACAAATCTTCAGCATGTTAACACAGAAATGGGGGAGCCCAGACATAGATCTATTTGCCTCTCCCCAAAATTATCAACTGGACAAATTCTGCACAAGGACTTATCACAGACAAGCATGGAAAGTGGATGCCCTATCCTTAGTTGGAAAAACCTATCAGTCTATGCCTTTCCCCCTCTGCCTCTTCTCTCCAAGGTCTTGCTAAAGTTAAAAAAAAATGAAAAACCAAAAATGATCCTAGTTGCTCCGGACTGGCCACGCCAGCACTGGTACCCAATTCTAAGGAATATGTCTCAACTCCCTCCTTGGTACTTGCCTCAAATACCCCATCTACTGTCTCAGCAGAACAGTCAAATTCTGCACACTCAGCTCCAAACTCTGAACCTTGCAGCATGGCTGATCATTTAATTATTCAAACAACACCTTTCAGTAAATCTGTGATGGATGTCATTTTGGAAGCCAGAAGGCCTAGTAATAGAAAATCTTATGCTGATAAATGGAAGAGATTCTGTGCTTGGAACCAAGCACAAGGAACGGACACAGCAAAGCCCAATATCCCTCAGATTTTACAATATTTGACTGAGATGCTTGATAAGGGCCTATCTTTTTCTTCAATAAAAATCCATGCCTCTGCCATCTCACCTCATTACAACATGGAGCCTCCCCTCTTTTCTCATCCTCTGCTTAAACAATATCTTAGAGGGGCCAAACATTTAAGGCCTCACAGAAGATCACCAACTCCTGCATGGGACCTCAATTTTGTGCTGGAAAACCCACCCTGCCTCCTTTTGAACCAGTAGCTACTGCGGATATAAAATTTTTATCTTGGAAAACAGCTTTTCTTTTGGCAATCACTTCAGCAAGAAGGGTTTCAGAACTACAGGCTCTCATGGCTGTGGAGCATTTTATTACATTTTACCCGGATAGGGTGTCCCTCAGGACCAATCCTTCTTTTATGCCTAAGGTGGTATCCAGTGTGGCTCTTAACCAAGCAATTCACCTGCCAACATTTTACCCAAATCCGCAGAACAAGGGGGAGCGGATTCTGCATTCATTGGACGTACACAGACAACTAAGATTCTACTTAAACAGGACTAAATCTCTAAGAAAGTCTGAGCAACTACTGGTGGCATTTGCTGCATGATCAGAGGGGAAGGCTATATCAAAGCAGACTATTTCTAAGTGGGTAAGCCACTGCATTCATTTCTGCTACTTGCACCATGGTAAACCTGTGCCCAAGAGGATCAGGTCACATTCCACCAGGGCTGCTTCTACCTCGGCAGCTTTTCTCAGAGGAGTTCCAACCAAAGACATTCTAGAAGCTGCTACTTGGAGCTCTGTTCATACCTTCACAAAGCATTATCATTTGCCTCTCTTCTCCAAATCCAGGGCAGGCTTTGCCACTGCAGTTCTGCAGGGCCTTATAGCTGCTCCTAATGCTATTTAGTTCCATCCTCCCATCCATAGCTTTGGGATTCCACCCAAATGTAATGATTGCAACAGTGAAACACGAAGAACACAGTACAGTTGTGTACACTTACCTTAAATGTAGATGTTCGAGTGTATTCACTGTTGCAGTCCAGGTTACCCAACCGCCATCCCCCTTTTCTATAACTTCTCTTTCCTTCACTATATTCTAAAGCCTTTGTGGTGTATTTGCTTTTAGATGAAGGTAAAGTTTATGTTGCTAAAAGTGCATTTACATTTATTTCTGTTTATGTTTATATATATATATATATATATATATATATATATATATATATATATATATATATATATATATATATATATATATATATATATATTTTTTTTTTGCTCCCCATTTGGGGGGCACCTGCCATCTGGGGCAAGAAAAACTGAATAAAGTGGCGTCGGCTGCATGTTTTATACCCCTGATGAGCTGACATCATGGAAGAGGAGACAGCAACTGACACAGGACCCAAGACTTTGTTATTCAGGCCGACTGAGGGCAACCTGCCAGCAGATTACCCAAATGTAATGACTGCAACAGTGAATACACTTGAACATCTACATTTCTGGTAAGTGTACACAACTGTACTTTCTGAGGAGTTTGCAAAGTTGCAATCTTAGAACCTCTCGGATGATGATAGAAATGAGATTTTTAAACTCTTCTTGTACAGAGATTTTTTTTTAACCCTTCTGCTGCAGAGGTGATCAAAAAGTGTGATGAAAGGAGTAAACTGATCCAGGGAATCTCTAAGGTTTTTCAGCCCTCCGTTTCCAGGTTTTCTATGGAATTCTCTAACTCCTTATCTAGGTTTGCCAAAATGCAGAATTGAAAGTCTCACCAAACTACAGCTAAGTAAATGTGTAAGAGGAAATGACAAGGGGTTAAAAAAAAACAGCCTCAAATCTCCCAAAACCAAGGACAATCTAACAAGTCTGAATGATTTTTCAAGAGACCTTGTGATGACCTCCCACCCTGGCCCTTTTTTAATTCTGCAAGGTCTGAATCTGCATTTTTCTGTTTGGCAACAGATAGTTTCAGACAAGTGGTTTCTCCATAACATTCATCAATATTACAGATGGCAATGAGAGGAAATTCCTCCTTTCCAGGGGGCTCATTCCTCATCCTCCAGATCAGGCTCTTTTTTTCCTCCTGTTCTTCATCACATGCTGTCTCAAGGACAGCATGTGATGAAGTTTCTCCTTCCCTGCTGCGGAATGATTTTTATTCAATGATGTTCTTAGTTTGAAAGAAATAAAATACTTGGAGATCAGTTCTGGATCTTTCTTTCATAAATCCCTTTATGATAGTGCCCACATTCAAAACAATGTCACTTAACAACCTGTTACTTCTTCTTCCTTTTTTCAAGTTTCCTGGTATCATTAGACTTAAAGGTTACTTGTCATCACATCCCTATTCATCCAGACTTTAGATGTTTCTTAAGGTCTTCTGTGTCTGGATCACATTATCAACTCTTTGCCATACCTTTTGGACTGTCCACTACACCGAGATTGTTTACCAAGTGTCTTGCTCCAGTTGTACCTCATTGTGTGCTACAGTATATCCACATTTTTTCCATATTTAGATGACCTATCTTTGCAAAGTCTTTTTCAAAGTGTCAGGAATCTCTCTGTTGGGTGAGAGATCTCTTATACAAGTTGGGATTCCAAGAGAACATTCAAAATTCTTTCTTGACTCCTTCACAGAGGATTGTGTTCTTGGTATGTCATGTACACACCTCAGTTTAAAGAGCTTTTCTTCCACAGGAAAACAATTGACCTTTATCTAGATCTATCTCTTATGTTTTTCCACTTAGACTTTTGGTCACGATGAAATGTTCTCATGACATCTGTGATTTTCATGATACCCCTGGCAATACTCCACATGAGAAAGCTACAGTAGTATCTGAATTTTCCTTGATCTCATCACCAACACCCTTTTTCTTTTCAAATCCCAGTGCTTGGGTTTGTCAGAAGATGAATCTTTTCTTGAAGACAACAGATATCCTTAAATCCAGGTCTCCCCTTCTCCCTCACTGTTCCAAAGCAGTCAGTCACCTTAGATGCCTTGAATCTTGCTTGGGGAGCATTTTCAGTAGGGATAAAAGTACATGGGATGTAGGACACCAAGCACAGATGCAAGCACATAAATATTAAATAAATTCTTGCTCTAATCAAGGCACTAAACTCTGAATCATCTTTGGTGTCTCGGATCTCTTCACGTTGTTACATACAATGGCACAGTCATGTGGTGCATCAAAAACAGAGGGGACCAGGTTGTACCCTCTTTGCAGATTAGCCATGTTTGTTTGTAATATACCTTCACAGCACAATCTCACTCTACAGGCATCCTTCATTCCGTCAGAGCAAAGTTTTGTGGCATACAAGCTGAGCAGGACCAGGGTAAATCCTCTTGAATGGAATCTAGATCATATTGTCTTCCAAGATTTAATCCATCTGTGGAGAGTTTCTCAAGTAGACCTCTTTGCCTTCTGTCTGAACATTCAACTGGCAAGATTTTGTTCCATGACTCTACGCAAGTAGGCCTGGAAGACAGATGCCTATTCTTTTCCTTGGACTAGAATGTTCCTGTATGCTATTCCACCATTTCTACTAATATCCAGGGTTATTCTTAAGATTCAGAAGGAATTCCCCCAAGATAATTGTGGTGATTCCCTTCTGGCCCAGGCAACTGTGTTTCTCCCTTCTTTTGGAAATGGCCAGGGGCAATTAACAGAAGCTCCCTCACAGACTGGATCTGCTCACAAAAGAGCAGGGGTGTTTGATACATCCCAACATCAGTCAACTTCAGCTGACTACCTGGATGTTAGGATTTTAATTCCTTTTAGGCCTGTGCTTACTGAGGTCTTTCAGAATGTATTACTGGAGTTGAGAAAGCCTGCTAGTAGAAAATCATATACTTGCAAGTAGAAAGGTTTTCTAGTTGATGACAGTAACATAGCTAATGCTCATTCAAGGCCTGTTGTTCTCTGGTTTTACAATGTTTGTCTGAGTTATTATCCTATGGCCTTCCTTATCCTTCTGTTAAGGTTAATTTATTGACCATTGCCGCATGTCTACCCATGGATCCTTCTTTTTCAATGCAGTCTTGTGGTATAATATTTTTGAAAGGGTTTTGCACAAGAGGCCTCCAGGTAAACCAGTGATCTTAATTTTGTGGTTGAGAAGCTACCTTTTGCTTCATTTGAACCAACTAATTTGGCTAACTTGAGGTTCTTAACATGGAAAGCAATTGACTGATTGCTCTGACCTCTGCAAGAAGATCTGAGTTGCAAGCTTTTGTGTTGAGTCAACACCTATCTCACTTTTTAAAAGGCCAGGGTTTCGTTGAGAACTAAGCCTTATTTTATGCTAAAAGGATATCTGTGTTTACTTTAAGCCTTGTTGTACATCTTCCCATTTTTTTTCTGAACATAAAAATGAGGGAGAAAGAATACTCTATACCTTGGATGTCACAAACAGTTCCAATACTATCTTGACAGAACTAAAGCTTTCATATTTTTGGATCAATTGTTCATTTCTTTGGATGGTAGGAAGGGACAACCTGTGTAAAGACAGACTATTTCCAAATGGTTGTCTAAAGGCATTATTTTTTGTTGTAATCACCATATCAAAACTGTTCTAGGTAGGGTCAGTGACCACTCTACCACGGCCTTAATTTCATCTATGCCTTTTTGGAAAGCGTTGGATTCTAGAAGTATTCTGTACATACTTTTACAAAGCACTAAAAGCTTGATTCCTTCTCTAGGTCCAGGTCATGCTTTGCTAGGACCATTCGCCAGGGTTCCTGGACTCTTAACTTACCATCTGAAGTTGTTAATCTTCTTCCATTCCTCACTGATGGGTACGGTTCTGAACCCACGGAACCGAGTCGGCCAAATACCAAGCTAGCGTACACCAAACTCTCGAGCCACGCTACTAACCACAATGCCCTTCATCCCATACCCCAGATCTCGTTTGCTGCACAGCCATATAGCAGTGTTTTCACAGAGCTCTCCAGCTAAGTAGTTTTGACTTATATTAAGTGTGTATTTCTCCACTAATTTTTCTACTAGTGTCTTTCTCATAGTCTAGCTCTACCCACAGGTATTCCCTTTTTTTTACCATTGTTGGTATTTTCTTGCCTTTCCTTACTTTTTACCACCCTCATGGTAATTCTTCATACCATTGCTGGTAGTCTTGTCTTTCTCTCCCTCTCTCCTTTTGCCTGAGTGAGTGCTAGTATGTCAGAGAAAAAGGGTACTTCAGATTTTAAACACTGCACATCATGCAGTGGTAAATTACCGAACAGCGACTTGCATTTTAAATGCGTTTATTGTTTGGGCATTTTGCACCTTTCTGCAACTCCCCCATGTGATATTTGTGCCAGTTTTAGTCAACGGACGTTGAATGAATGGCACAACAAATTGATTCTGAAAGGATTGCTTTCCTTTCCTTTCTTGGAGGCTATTTCTGCGGAGGTCACAACCCCTCCAGTCAAGGACAAGAAGCATCCCCGCTCAGACCCCTCTTCACCGGCCAGTAACAGGGGCAAGACCCATCAATCTAAGGCCTGTAGATCTTCCTTCGAGCATTGACTTGCTGCCTCGGTGCCTCCGATTTCGGCACCGAGTGCAGTTTCTGGGAAGTCTGAATTGTCAGTCCCGGGCTTGGCACCGACGACTACTGAACGCTGATTACTTCGGTTTTGACCAGTCTGGTTTTGGACACCTCGGCACCGACCTCACCTTTGCAGACACCAGCTCCGACGACCTTGGATCCAATTTTGACTACTACTGCGATTGTGACTTCGGCTCCGAGCCCCCTCTCGGTGCCGACCTTACTGTTTACGCAATTCAAATCAGAATCCTTGGCTCCATTGAGTTCCTTACCACGGACCAGGTATTCATCTTCTGTGGACCCGTTTGCTGGAAAAGCCTACAGTCCCTTTCTGGACCGGCCTGAATCCCCTTCCGGGATATCGGTCAGGTCTGCCAGGAGCATTTCCAAAATTGACATTGTTCATCTCGTTGATCAGGTGCTGACTGCAAGAGGAATCTCCGGACCCTGTTCCGCTCTGGGTGTTGGGATTTTGCCACCTTCGACTCCTTCGTATTCTCCTGCTGGAGATCGTTCGGTTCCAAGGCCCCCTTGCCCGTTGCTTTCAACGGGACCCCTTCCTTCAGCACCGACTACTATAATGCCTGAAGCATCTAAGCCCTGGTGGGTGTCAGTTCCGACAGCATCCCACCTTACTCAACCTCTTGCTTTGGGGGTGGAATACTCGGTTCCGGCCCCGGCACCGACGGTACTTTCGGTTCCCATGTCTGATCCGAGAGTTATATCTGTACCGAACCCTTCTCAAACTCCAGTCTCGGAGGTGGGCCGTTCGTAGCAGGGTGTGACCCCGGTTCCGATTCAGTCCTCTTCGGTTCCGGGCTCCCATCCCTCTTCGGGTGGGCCCGCCTTCCGGCTAATGGAAAGGGCACTGGTGGCTAGCAATCCCCCTCCTTCAGCTCCGCCTTTGGTTCCCCCCCTAACTCAACCAATACACAAAGTTAACCAGTAGATTCCAACAATTTCCAACCAAAAATAGGCTTAATTTACTGGTAATACAATGGTGTCAGGTTCCAAAAAAATCAAACTAGAGCTAAATAAGTAATACTCGTTTAGTTTGACTTCAGGTTTAGCACTTTTATCAACTTACAGTAGACTTCCTCAGAACACCATATCCAAGAACAATAGTCTTTAAATAATAATAACCTTCCAATCACATTGCTGCATTAATTAACCTCATTAATATTCAACAGTTCAAGTCTAATCTACAAAAATCGATAAAACTGTGCAAATACACATAATAGTGTATTTGTTTTTAATATTTTACAACTTGAAATTTTCATGTGATTCTGTAATACAATATAACTTTATACCACTATTATCCCCCCCTAACTCAGCCATCGCCGGCCCTTAGCAGGGGACCACTGATCCAAAGCACCCCTCCTTTCTGAGGCCTCTTCGGACATCCCCACCAAAGAGCCCCCTCGGAAGAGCGTGTGCAAAAGAAAACACATAGATTCACCTGAAGAGTCCCTTACTGAGGATACGGATTGCGATGATAGGGAAGGCTCCCTAGATCACCCCCTGACGATGTTTCCTGTGGGGATATCCTGGAGATTTTGAGTCAGCGGGATGACTGGATATCTTCCACCCCTTCCCCGGAGGAATCCGTATTCCTACAATCTTTCCATTCCCAGCCCACTACTTCCTAGGTGACCCCTCCTGCAGATGAGTTAGTCAAATTCATTGTGCAGCGAGCATGGAAGAGTCTGGATTCAGTAGAAGCTATCCCCAGGTGATCAGACAGGGTACTTTCTTCTCCAAGAGGATCAACCCCATTGGTCGAAAGGCTGCTAGTAGACATTGTGGTGGAGGTGGCGGCCACAAAAAAGGACCTGGCGGAAGAGAGTCCTGCTGTTCATCCACCCAACAGGGAGTCCTGGGCGGTGGACAGGTTAGGGAAGCGAGTTTTTGCTGCAGCGACCTTTGCCGTGCGTTCGCTGAATTTCCTGGCACACTTTACGAGACTCCAGAGAGACCTTATTTCCGAACTCTCTGGTAGCCTCACGGGTCAAGTGTCAGATGGAGCACGGGACAAAGTGGCTTCCCAGCTTGCCACCCTTGAAGCAATTTTGAATTCCTCCATGAGGTTACTCTCCCACGCAACCGAAGGAGCAGCTAGAGCACCAGTTGCTGGCGTGGTTGTCCGACATCATGCCTGGATGCGCATTTCTGACCTACCGGATTCCTTCACGTCTTCCTTTTTAAACGCCCCTATTGAGCCCTCCGCGCTCTTTGGTTCTGAGGTCAAGGATACTTTGGCCAGTGCCAGCAGGATGGAAAGACCTTGTCTGCTGTGGGCCTGCGCTTCTCCAAACCTCAGCATTCCTTCTCCAGGAACCAGAGGAGTGGAAAGTTGTGGCAAAAGAAGTCGCAAGGTTTCTTTCATGACACACGTGGCGAGGACTCCTCCAGAGGCAGAGGGGGGTCTGACGGTGGAAGACGCCCCTTTAGGGGCAGAGGGGATTACTGGAATCAGGACTCCAGAGATTCTTTCTCCAGTAGAACCTATCAGCGCTCCTGAAGCTTTGCCCGATTGCTTTCCTATGGAAGCAGTCGAGGCGCGTTTCTCTCTGCACCAAACAGCCTGGTCCTCTATTACCGACGATCCATGGGTGCAGAGAATTATCACCAGAGGCTATCACATTCCCCTCAAATCCTTTCCAGGATCTCAATTCTCCCTTCCTAACGTACCACCCAGTCAGAGGGTGGAGGCAGCTTCTGAAATCAATAAGCTTCTTCTAAAGCAAGTCATCCAACAGGTCCCCCCAGATCACTGCGGATTAGGGTTCTACTCCAGACTCTTTTTGGTGCCAAAAAAGACGGGGGACTGGAGGCCCATCTTGGATCTCAGTCGTTTTAATGAGTCAGTCATACAGACCAAATTCTGCATGGTCACTATTCAATCCATCCTTCCATTCCTTTGGGAGGGTGTGTGGATGTGCTCTCTAGATCTCCGAGATGCATTTTACCACATCAAAATGGACAAATGCTCCAGGAGACTTCTGCGCTTCCAGCTGGGAGCAAATCATTTTCAATTCAGAGCCCTGCCTTTTGGTCTCTTGACGGCCCCCAGAGTGTTCACGAAATGTCTAGCAGTGGTGACAGCTCACTTGAGACTTCACGGATTCCAGGTGTTTCCTTATATGGACAATTGGCTCCTCTCCACCCCCACCGAGCGTCTACTGATCAGGGCCCTTCGCTACACTCTGTCTCTGGTGGAGTCTCTGGATATATTTTTTTTTTTTTAATTTTTATTTTTTTTATTTATTTATCATTTGTTGACCGGGAAAGTCCGACTAGGTTCCACAGAGCCTGTTTTCAGCGGAGGCCCAGGGAGAAAATGCTCCAGATTACGATCAACTTGGAAAAATCAAACCTTCAGCCCTCACAACAACTGGAATTCATAGGGGCTATGTTCAGCACTCAGCTCGGCCTAATATCTCTTCCTCATCACAGGCTCTTAAGACTGAGAACACAAGAGCAAGTGATACTTGACCACAGGAAAGTGTCTGCAAGGGAAGTTCTGCAGGCTCTGGGTTCCATGGCGGCAGCCATTCCCATTGTTCCATTGGCCAGACTTCATATGCGCCTGTTACAGTGGCTTCTTCAAACTCAATGGATACACAATCATCATCCCTTGAATGCACTAATCCTCATCACCGATCTCTGCAAAGAGGATCTCCTCTGGTGGATGAGAATGGGCGAAGGTCTTTGGTGTCGCCCCTTTCAATCTCTTCAGCCCAATGCCATGGTGACTACAGACACTTCCCTGATAATGTGGGGAGGCCACTTTAAGGGAAAAATCTGTTCAAGGCACATGGTCTCCTCTAGAAGTCGACTTACATATCAACGATGTTCATCGTGTTACACTGCTGCAGTCATTACACTTGGGTTATCCTGCCGTCAGGCAGTCCCACAGTCGGCCAGAGTTCCAAAGTCTTGGTCCGGCGTCGGTTGCTGTCACCTCCTCCCTGACGTCAGTGCGACAGGGGTATATAAGATGCAGCCAACGCCATTTTCTTCAGTCTTTCTTGCCATGCGGTGCCCGAAGCAGAAGCAGTTCGCAAGTGCCGGTCAGCCGACTCCTGAGATTTTCATTCCGAATCCAGAACTGAAGTCTTCTAAAAAAGCTAAATACCCCATTGGGGAAACTTTTTCTTGCCTCAGACCGATGTCAGTAAAAGTTAATAACTGTATTTCTTGTTGGAAGCAAATACCTCATAAGGATTTCCACTCCTATTGTATTCCATGCCTAGGCCCTGACCACAACGTCACTGGTTGTCGGTTTTGTGCTAGGTTCAACAAGTGCACTATTAAACGTCGGTTTGATTTTGCCCGACATTATTTTGGTAGAAAATTCAATTACTCCATGCCGTCGGAAATTCCGACGACCGCAATGCATAAAAAGTGCAAGGACAAGGACAGGCATTCGAAGCCCAAAATTGACAATGAGGTCTCTTCTAGGCCGGTCGCCGGTTCTCCGGTTTGCAGCGAGGCACCTATGCAGCCCCTGAAGACCGCTTCGACAGAACCACAGACTGCCTCTGACTCCCAAGTGGAGCTGACTTTGGATGCACTAGGTCTTCAGCTTACCGATCCTAAACCTACAGAGGGAACCGAAGTAGCTGATCAATCCACAGCTACAGAGGGTGTTTTCCGACCTACCCAGTTAACCATTAAACCCTCTGCTAAGTCTAAGCCCCCCTTAAAAGCGAAGAAACAGACACAACTCTCTCCAGGACAGGCTTCCATGCCTAAGAAACAAATGCTAAAAATGGCCGAGGACCTAATCACCCTGATCAGGGGGTCCCATCCCCCTCCTGATAAAAGGCCCAGGCAGGATGCAGATTATGAATCTTCTGACCAGGTGTCCATTCCCTCAGACTCTTCCTCGGACCTAGGATATTCTTTGCCCCCTTATGAGGATTCTGATGCTGAGGAATCAATTCCATCAGCCTCTCCTCCTGAGGATTACTCCTTTGGGGAGACCTTACATACCATGAGGGAGCATTTCCATTGGGAGGGCCAGGATTACTCAGCATCCAAGAAAAGGCTCAGAGTCTTCCTTTTATTGCCTCAACACAGACCCCTTGCTATCCCGCCAGTTTTAGACATTGTGGATGATGTGTACACTGAATCCAGTTTGAACCCTGACTCCTTACCCCCAGCCCCAGTTAAACCTGATAGATATTACAGAGTTCCTGACTCTCACAAATTTCTGTACAAAAGCCCTGTTGCTGACCCTGAAACTATTTCTCAAGGACGCAAAGGGATTAAGGCCTCATCAGCAAAAAACCCAGTTCCCTCTGACAGAGATTCCAGAGCATTAGACAGATGGGGAAAGAAGGTATATACGTCTGCAACTTTAGCAAGGAGAGCCTTGAATTGCCAGATAGTCATCGTGTTACACTATTGCAGTCATCACACTTGGGTTATCCTGCCGTCAGGCAGTCCCGCAGTCGGCCAGAGTTCCAAAGTTTTGATCCGGCATCGGTTGCTGTCACTTCTTCCCTGACGTCAGTGCGCCAGGGGTATATAAGATGCATCCAACGCCATTTTCTTCAGTCTTTCATGCCACACGGTGCCCGAAGCAGAAGCAGTTCGCAAGTGCTGGTCGGCCGACTCCTGAGATTTTCAAATCGAATTTCAGACCAAAGTCTTCAATAAAGCTAAGTACCCCGTTGGGGAACCTTTTCTTGCCTCAGTCCAATGTCAGAAAAAGTTAACAATTGCATTTCTTGTGGGAAGCAAATACCTCATAAGGACTTTCATTCTTATTGTATTCCTTGCCTAGGCCCAGACCACGATGTCACAGGTTGTCGGTTTTGTGCTAGGTTTAATAAACGAACTATTAAACGTCGGTTTGATTTTGCCCGACATTATTTTGGTAGGAAATTTAATTATACCATGCCGTCGGAACAACCGACGACCGGAATGCATAAAAAACGCAAAGATAAGGACAGGCAGCCGAGACCCAAACCAGACTCCGAGGCCTCTGCTAGGCCAGTCGCCGGTTCTCCGGTTTTCAGTGAGGTGCCCACGCAGCCCCTGAGGACCGCTGATTTAGAACCCCAGGCGACATCCGATTCACAAGCAGAGATTGCTAGGCCTCCACAACCTTTACCTTTAGGCCCTTCCGACTCCATGCCTAAAGGAGATTCCGGTGCAGTTGAAATGCCTTCAGTTGCAGAAGGTGTCTTCAGACCAACTACACTCACTATTAAATCCTATGAAAAGCTGAAAACTCCTTTAAAAACAAAGAAGACTGTACAGCAGTCTCCAGTACAAGGCCCCATGCCTAAGAAACAGATGCTTAAGATGGCTGAAGACTTAATTACCCTAATCAGGGGTTCCCATCCCCCTCCTGATAAAAGGCCAAGACAGGAGGAGGACTACGCTTCCTCTGACCAGGTTTCAATTTCCTCAGACTCTTCTGAGGAACAGGAATATTCCTTTCCCCTTTATGAAGACTCTGATGCTGAAGAGTCTATCCCTTCTGCATCTCCCCCAGAAGACTATTCTTTTGGGAAAACCTTACATACCATGAGGGAACATTTCCACTGGGAAGGCCAGGATTACTCTGATTTTAAGAAAAGGCTCCGAGAGTTCCTTTTACTACCCCAGCACAGCTCACTTGCTATTCCACCTGTGCTAGACATTGTGGATGATGTTTATTGAGAATCTAGTCTTAACCCAGATTCACTACCTCCTGCACCAGCCAAACCAGACAGATATTACAGAGTCCCTGACTCACACAAATTCCTGTATAAAAGCCCTGTTGCTGACCCAGAAACCATTTCCCAGGGTCCCAAAGGGGTTAAGGCCTCTATTGCTAAAAATCCTGTGCCCTCTGAAAGGAATTCTAGAGCGCTGGACAGATGGGGAAAGAAAGTATATACCTCAGCTACTCTAGCTATGAGGGTCTTAAATTGTCAGTTTCACATGCTGAAATATCAACAATATTTGATGTCTCAATTAAAACATACTGAACAGCCTGATTACAAGGAAATGCAAGATTTGTTGCATGCAGCTGAACAAGTGGGAAAACATACTTTGCAATCTGGATTTGATTCATTGGAAGCTTCTTGTAGAGCAGCAGTGACAGGGTCTGTCATACGTAGGCATGCTTGGTTAAAAGAACAAACTTTACCTGATCATGTTAAAGGAAAGTTATTGGATGCACCTTTACAGCAGGATGTTTTATTTGGTGTAAAAGCAGAAGAAGTTTTAAAGAAAATGGACGATAAGGCAAAATCTATGCAGACGGTCAAGGATTTTTTACAGGTTCAACCCCCTCGTTTCAGCAGAAATTGGCCAACCAAAAACTGGTCCTTTCCAGCTTCTGCCAGACCACAGAGGGGCAGATACAGACGCCCAAGGGGCAGAGGCCAGTCACAAGGCTCTTACCAGCCTCGACAATGGGGTGCCACAACCCAAAAAGGAGGAGAAGACAGGTCTCAAACTACCAGAAGGCAAACACAATGAATTATCCCTCAGACTTCCAAGCAAAACCCTCTTGGCAGCTCCCTTGGGGGAAAACTAACATTTTTTGCAGACAATTGGCACATCATCACAAAAGAAAAATGGGTCCTAAACATTGTATCTCAAGGACACAGATTCCACTTTCACACTTTGCCAAGGATAAAAGGAATGCCAAACCTGCCACAAAATCAATGGACAGAGGCTCAAAAGCAAATTTCAGCTCTCATGGACATGAGAGCCATTCAACAGGTTCCTACACAGGAGGAAGGACAAGGTTTTTGCTCAAGACTATTTCTAGTTCCCCGAAAGGACAAAGCCTGGAGACCCATTCTGGACCTCTCAATTCTAAACACATGCCTGGAAGTACCCAAATTCAACATGCTAACACTGTAGCAACTTCTTCCCATGCTGGGCAAGAAGGCTTGGCTAGTAACATTGGACCTCAAGGAGGCATACCTGCATGTCCCTATCAGACCAGAAGATACCTCCGATTTATAGCAGGTTCAACCCATTACCAATTCTCTGCACTGCCCTTTAGCTTATCTACTGTGCCCAGGGTCTTCACAAAATCCGTAGCACCAGTAATTGCATACTGCAGACAAAGAGGGATTCAAATATATCCATACCTGGACGACTGCCTTATTCAAGCAGAAAGCAAGGACATTCTATTAAAGCATCTGGCGTTTGTCAAAAACCTACTAAGTTGCCTAGGGTACACAGTAAACGAAAAGAAGTCAAAACTAGTGCCCTCACAAGACATAATATTCCTGAGTGCCAGCTTAAATGCAGCGGCCCAGATGGCTTATCTCACGCCAGACAAGCAAAGACAACTGACTCAATACTTCAAAATGATGGCAACAAAGACCCAACTCCCTGCAAGAAAAATTCTGCAGGCCTTGGGATTCATGGCATCTTGCATACTACTAATACCATTTGCAAAACTGCATATGAGGAAATTACAATGGTATCTGAAAAGCGTATGGACTCAAGACAGCCACAGCTTGGAAACAATAATTCCACTCATACCCTGCCTTCAACAGGAGTTTCTATGGTGGGCTCAGGCATGTCACCTCAACAAGGGTCAGCCTTTTACCTTACGCACAGTCAGGCAAACTATAACAATAGATGCATTGGATTATGCCTGGGGAGCGCACATGGCAGGACAGTGTATTCAGGGCAAATGGTCTGCAGACCAAAGGCATCTACATATCAATCAAAAAGAGATGCTAGCTGTACAAAATGCCCTAACAGCTTTCAAGGACCACCTACATCCAGGACAACTCCTAATAAAGACGGACAACACCGCAGTGATGTGGTACATAAACAAGCAAGGGGGCACACACTCCTATCCCCTATGCAGACAAGCAATGACCTTGTGGAACACAGCACTGACCTACCAAGTTCAACTATAAGCACAATTCCTGCCAGGAAAGAAAAACACATTGGCAGACGATCTAAGCAGAAACATCATAGATCCTCACGAGTGGAAATTGGATCCACAAGTATTCGCAATGATAACTCAAAAATGGGGGAGCCCAGACATAGATCTGTTTGCTTCCCCCAAAAACTACCAACTATGGAAATTCTGCACAAGGACATACCACACACTAGCTTGGAAAGTGGACGCCCTCTCATTCAGTTGGAAAACATTGGCAACAGTGCTGCTGAAAGCCAGATTAGAGAGGCCACAGATGATACTCATTGCTCCAGACTGGCCACGCCAACACTGGTATCCAATACTAAGGAACATGGCTCAAGGCCAACCATGGATTTTACCTACAATTCCTCACCTGCTCACTCAGCAAAACAATCAGATTCTACACAGCCAGCTCAAGACTTTAAATCTGGCTGCATGGCAAATTGCCTAAACAACCAGTCAACACTTCCCTCTAAAGCTGTGATGGACGTCATTCAGGAGGCTAGGAGGCCCAGCACCAGGAAAGTCTATTCAGACAAATGGAAAAGATTCTGCACCTGGAACCAGACTAAAGGCCAAAATCCCCTTGTAGCAAATATTCCTCAGATTCTTCAATATTTAACTGAGATGTTGCAGAAAGGACTTTCCTTCTCATCTATTAAGATCCACGCCTCAGCTATTTCAGCTCAATACAACACGGATCCTCCTATATTTTCACATCCATTACTAAGACAGTTCCTCAGAGGGGCAAAGAACATAAGACCGCCCCGGAGAACACCAACACCAACTTGGGATCTCAACTTTGTTTTGGAAAAACTTACACTACCGCCCTTTGAACCAGCTTTCACAGCTGATCTACAGTTCCTATCATGGAAAACTGCCCTGCCGCTAGCAATAACTTCAGCACAAAGAGTCTCAGAACTACAGGCCCTAATGGCAGTGGAGCCTTTCATCATTTTTCATCAAGACAGAGTCTCTTTACAAACTAACCCTTCCTTTATGCCAAAGGTGGTATCCAGTGTGGCCCTAAACCAAGCCATTCATTTGCCCACCTTTTATCCAAACCCCCAGAACAAAGGGGAAAGGCTCCTACACTCTTTGGACATTCACAGGCAATTACGTTACTACTTGGATAAAACTAAGGCTTTCAGAAAATCTGACCAGCTCTTTGTATCCTATGCTGCAGGATCACAAGGAAAAGCTATCTCAAAACAGACCATTTCAAAATGGATAGGACATTGTATCCGTTTCTGCTACACACACCATGGGAAATCTGTGCCTGGTAATATCAGGCCCCATTCCACCAGGGTTACAGCAACATCAACAGCCTTCCTCAGAGGGGTACCAACCAAGGATATTTTGGAGGCTGCAACTTGGAGTTCAGTGCACACCTTCACCAAGCACTATCACTTACCTCTATACTCTAAAACCAGAGCTGGCTTTGCCACTGCAGTTCAGCAGGGCCTGCTAGCCTCAACAAACCCTGTTTAGTTCCACCACCCATCCTTAGCTTTGGGATTCAACCCAAGTGTGATGACTGCAGCAGTGTAACACGATGAACATAGTACAGTTTTGTACCTACCATAAATGTAGATGTTCGAGTGTTCACACTGCTGCAGTCCAGGTTACTCTTCCTCCATCCCCTTTGAACTAGCTGGAGTTATCTATACCTTTCTATCCTATACAACCTATGTGGTGTATTTGCTTGTAACTGAATGTATTGTTTTATTTTTATTTATATATTTTTTATTAGCAATATGTATTGCCTACCTATTGGGGGCACCTGACATCTGGGGCAAGAAAAACTGAAGAAAATGGCATCGAATGCATCTTATATACCCCTGGCGCACTAACGTCAGGGAAGAAGCGACAGCAACCGATGCCGGACCAAGACTTTGGAACTCTGGCCGACTGCGGGACTGCCTGACGGCAGGATAACCCAAGTGTGATGACTGCAGCAGTGTGAACACTCGAACATCTGCATTTATGGTAGGTACAAAACTGTACTTTTCACATGATAAAATATCAGCAATTTTTGATCTCTCAGTTGAAACAAAAGATGCTTCCAGATTCAGATCCTCCTAACTTAAAAGAAATGCAGGATTTATTGCATGCAGCTGAACAAGTGGGAAAACATACTTTGCAATGTGGGTTTGATTCCTTAGAGGCCTCCTGTAGAGCAGCAGTTACAAGCTCTGTCATTAAAAGGCATGCTTGGTTAAAAGAACATACGTTACCAGAACATGTTAAGGTCAAATTATTGGATGCACCTTTGCAGCGGGATGTGCTTTTTGGAGTTAAGGCAGAGGAGGTATTAAAGAAGATGGAGGATAAGGCAAAATCTATGCAAACGGTGAAAGATTTCTTACAGGTTCAACCTCCTCATTTTAGCAGAAATTGGCCAACAAACAATTGGTCCTTTCCAGTCACAGATAGACCTCAAAGGGGCAGATACAGACATCCAAGAGGTAGAGGTCAGACACAAGGCCCCTACAGGCCTTGACAATGGGGCACACCAGGCCAGAAAGAAGGGGAAGCCAGGCCTCAACCTTATAAAAGACAGCCTCAATTACTTTCCACTGCAGCTGCCAAACAGCTCTCTCTTGGCAGCCCCCTTATGAGGAAAACTGGCACTTTTTTTATCACAACTGGCATTGCATCACCAAAGACAAATGGATTCTCAACATTGTATCTCAAGGTTACAGGTTCCATTTTCACACCCTGCCAAGGCTAAAAGGAATGCCAAATCTGCCACCAAATCAATGGGCAGAGGCTCAAAAACAAATTACAACACTCATGGACATGAAAGCTATTCAAAAGGTACCACCACAGGAATAAGGACAATGATTTTACTCAAGACTCTTTCTGGTTCCCAGAAAGGCCAAAGCCTGGAGACCCATTTTGGACCTTTCTACACTAAACACTTACCTGGATGTTCCGAAATTCAAGATGTTGACACTACAGCAGCTTCTTCCCATGCTGGGCAAGAAAGCTTGGCTTGTGACTTTGGACCTCAAAGAGGCATACCTGCATGTCCCTATCAGACAAAACTGCAGAAGATACCTCAGATTTCTAGCTGGTTCAATGCACTATTAATTCTCTGCACTGCCCTTTGGCTTATCTACTGTGCCCAGGGTCTTCACAAAGTGCCTGGCACCAGTAATTGCATTTTGCAGGCAAAAAGGAATTCAAATGTGTCCATACCTGGACGACTGCCTGATTCAAGCAGTGAGCAAGGACATTCTACTAAAGCATCTGGAGTACGTAAAAAAGTTATTGAGTTGTCTGGGGTACACAGTAAACGAAAATAAATCAAAACTAGTGCCCCCACGACAGATAATATTCCTGGGTGCCAGCTTGAACACAATGTCCCAGACAGCTTATCTCACGCCAGACAAGCACGGACAACTGACTCAATATTTCCAGTTAATGGCAACAAAGACCCAATTCCCTGCAAGAAAAATTCTGCAGGCCTTGGGCTACATGGCATCTTGCATACTACTAATTCCATATGCCAGACTGCATATGAGGAAACTACAATGGTACCTAAAGAGTGTATGGTCTCAACACTGTCAAAGTTTGGAAACAGTTATACCACTAATTCCTTGCCTACAACAGGAGTTTCGATGGTGGGCACAAGCTTGTCACCTCAACAAGGGACAGCCTTTCACTCAACCCACAGCCAGGCAAACACTGACAACAGATGCATCGGATTACGCCTGGGGAGCACACATGGCAGGAAAATGTATCCAGGGCGAGTGGCTCACAGAGCAAAGACATCTCCACATCAATCAAAAAGAGATGCTAGCTGTACAAAATGCTATTATAGCTTTCAAGGACCTACTGCATCCAGGACAATTACTACTAAAGACAGACAACACCACAGTTATGTGGTACATAAACAAGCAAGGGGGCACACACTCTTACCCCCTCTGCAGACAAGCCATGACCTTGTGGAATACAGCTCTAAACTACCAAGTTCATCTGCAAGCACAATTCCTGCCAGGAGAGAAAAACACACTGGCAGACGACCTAAGCAGAAACATTATGGACCCACACGAATGGGAACTGAACCCACAAATATCCAGAATAATAACACAAAAATGGTGGAGCCCGGACATAGATCTGTTTCTTCCCCAAAAAACTGCCAATTACAGAAATTCTGCACAAGGAGCTTCCATCCACAAGCATGGAAAGTGGATGCCCTCTCATTCAGCTGGAAAAAACTACAAGTATACGCTTTCCCTCCTTTACCTCTCCTTCCAAAGATACTCATAAAAACCAGGCAGGAAGAGCCAAAAATTATCCTGATTGCACCAGACTGGCCACGCCAGCACTGGTACCCAATCTTAAAGAACTTAGCACAAGAACTACCCTGGATTTTGCCTCAAATCCCACAGTTGCTGACACAGCACAACAATCAGATACTTCACAGACAGCTAAAGACCTTAAATCTAGCTGCATGGAAAATTCCTTAATCCAGCAAGCAATGCCTCTCTCCAAAGCTGTTATGGATGTCATTCTGGAGGCCAGAAGGCCTAGCACCAGGAAAGCATACTCGGATAAATGGAAGAGATTCTGTGCCTGGAACCAATTGCACAACCTTGACCCTCTTGTCCCAAACATTCCTCAGATACTGCAATACTTAACTGAGATGCTGGACAAGGGCCTCTCTTTTTCATCCATCAAGATCCACGCCTCAGCTATCTCTGCTCACTACAACATGGATCCACCAATTTTTTCTAATCCTTTGCTCAAACAATACCTCAGAGGGGCTAAAAACATAAGACCACCCCGTAGAACACCTACACCAACTTGGGACCTCAACTTTGTTTTGGAAAAACTAACTTTACCTCCTTTTGAGCCAGCTAACACAGCAGAATTAAAATCCATCTCTTGGAAAACTGCTCTGCTACTGGCAATAACATTAGCACAAAAAGTTTCAGAATTACAGGCACTAATGGCAGTGGAACCTTTCCTCATCTTCCACCAGGACAGGGTGTCTTTAAGAACTAACCCTACATTTATGCCAAAGGTGGTATCAAGTGTGGCTCTAAACCAAACTATTCACTTGCCAACTTTCTATCCAAAACCACAGAACAAAGGGGAGAGACTACTACATTCTTTGGACATTCACAGACAGTTACGCTTCTACTTGGACAAAACCAAAGCTTTCAGAAAATCTGAGCAATTATTGGTAGCATACGCTGCAGGAGCACAGGGAAAAGCCATTTCAAAGCAGACTATTTCAGAATGGATAGGACACTGTATACGTTTCTGCTATACCCACCATGGGAAACCTGTACCTAGCAGCATTAGATCTCACTCCACCAGGGCAACAGCCACTTCAACTGCCTACCTCAGAGGAGTACCTACCAAGGATATTTTGGAAGCAGCAACATGGAGTTCTGTGCATACCTTCACCAAACATTACCATTTGCCTTTGTACTCCAAATCCAGAGCTGGCTTCACCACTGCTGTACTGAAGGGCCTTATAGCCACCCCTAATGCCTTATAGATCCAGCCTCCCTACCTCAGCTTTGGGATTCCACCCAAGTGTAATGACTGCAGCAGTGTAACACAATGAACATAGTACAGTTTTGTACCTACCATAAATGTAGATGTTCGAGTGTAAACACTGCTGCTGTCCAGGTTACCCTCCCTCCTTCCCCTCTTACTTTCTGGTACTTACCCAGGTCATCTACCCTTTATTACCTATGGGGAGTATTTTCTGGTAACTAAAAATGGTTGTTTGCTTTTCTTTTGTATATTTTACTAGCAATTTGAATTGCCTACCTATTTGGGGGCACCTGACATCTGGGGCAAGAAAAACTGAAGAAAATGGCGTCGGCTGCATCTTATATACCCCTGTCGCACTGACGTCAGGGAGGAGGCGACAGCAACCAATGCCGGACCAAGACTTTGGAACTCTGGCCGACTGCGAGACCACGTGACGGCAGGATAACCCAAGTGTAATGACTGCAGCGGTGTTTACACTCGAACATCTACATTTATGGTAGGTACAAAACTGTACTTTCTAGAGCTCAGAGCTGTGTTACTGGTATTACAAGCTCTCCATCCTCTTCTTCCTCTCTGACCATTTGCTATCCAGTCCGAAAACTTGTCTGTGGTCTGGTACATCAACAAGCAGGGAGGGACCAGATCTTACCCTCTTTGTCGCGAAGCTATGAGAATTTGGCAGTGGGCGATAGCTTCCAACCATTTCCTGATTGCTACACACATCCTGGGGAGTTCCAATGTGATTGTGGACAGGCTGAGCAGATGCATCCTGCTTCCTCATGAGTGGTCTCTCAACCCGAGAGTGGCGGAGGAAATTTTCAGACACTGGGGCCGGCCTTGCCGCGATCTGTTTGCCTCCCCCTCCAATACGAAGTGTAGCAGCTACTTTGCCCTCCTTCCTCCATACGGGGAGTCCCCGAGAGATGCTCTGACTCACGATTGGCCCACGGGTCTCCTGTATGCTTATCCTCCCACCCCTTGATACCCTTGGTCTTAAGAAAAGCTACTCGGTTGAGAAGCGGAATGATTCTCATTGCTCCATTCTGGCCTCGACAGGTTTGGTTCCCCTTCCTTCAGCCACACCTGCTCCGACCTCCTTGGATCCTGGACTTCCATCAGGATCTCGTTTCTCACCCCCAAGGGTTGTCGTCTCCAAATCTGACCACGCTCAAACTGACAGCTTGGTTGCCAGGCTTGAATCACTCTCTTCTCAGGTACAAAATATTATTTTGGCTTCCCTTAAACCTTGTACCAGAAAACTTTATAAAGACAGGTGGAAATGCTTTTCCTTGTTGGCACAAGAGCTGTCTCTGGATCCTGCCTCTGTTCCAGTAGCTATGGTTCTTCAATACCAATTCCTTAGCAGGGCTTCTGCATCCACGATTCGGGTGCATCTAGCTGCCATCTCCAATTTCCATGATGGTTCAGATGGAATTCCTATTATATCTTTTCGCCTGTGTAAGACCTTCTTGAAGGGGAGTTTTCATTCTAGACCTCCCATTAGGCAACCTGTGGAATCATGGAATCTGTCTAGGGTGCTTCAAACTTTGGCTCTACCTCCCTTCAAGCCGGCTACAACCTGTGATATGATGGAAGACCTTGTTTCTGGTGGCGGTTACTTCAGCCAGACGGGTTTCAGAGCTGCAAGCATTATGCATTGAGTCCTTATTTGATTTTCCATAAGGACAGAGTATCACTTTGCACCAATCCCACTTTCTTACCCAAGGTGGTTTCGGAATTCTCTGTTAATCAGTCCATTGAGTTGCCCGTGTTTTTCCCTAATTGTACCAACAAAGGGGAATACTGTCTCCATTCCTTGGATGTCCTCAGACAGTTATGTTTTTATTTGGACAGGACGAAGTCATTTCGTAAGTCAGATCAGCTTTTTGTTGCCTTTGCGGGCTCTAGAATGGGATCGGCAGTGTCTAAGGTTACCTTGTCTAAATGGCTTAGGGATTGCATCTCCTTTGTTTATTCTCCGGAGGAGGAATTAGCTCCTGGCCGCATTAAACCTCATTCCACTAGAGCTGTGGCTGCTTCTGTCGCCTTTCATGCTAGGGCTTCCATGGATGATATTTGTGCAGCCACCACTTGGGCTAAACCCCGTACCTTTATCAAGCATTACAAATTGGATCTGATCTGCAGGAGAAGAGCTGCCTTTGGCTCTATGGTACTCCGGAATGTTCTTTCATGAGGGCCACCCAGATTCTGTAGTAGCTAGGGACTCGGTCCCATCAGTGAGGAGTGAAATAAGATTAACAACCTCAGATAAAGAAGTTATGTCTTACCATAATGTTCCATCTGAGTTGTTGATCTTCTTCCATTCATCACACACTCCTACCTTCCCCCGCCAAAGGCTCCTGGTGGATCTTCAGGTCATTTTGGTGTGTTAGGTTTTTTGAGCAGAGATGGCCTCTGCCTTTATTTCTGTTTCTAATATATGTTTCTACTATATGTTCTGCAAACTCGATCTGAGGTATGGGATGAAGGGCATTGTGGGTAGTAGCGTGGCTCAAGAGTTTGGTGTACGCTAGCTTGGTATTTAGTCGAGTCTGTTCTGAGCGTTCGGAACTGTACCCATCAGTGATGAATGGAAGAAGATCAGTAACTCAGATGGAACGTTATGGTAAGACATAACTTCTTTTTTCCACCTCTCAAATGTAATAAACTAGGGTAATCTAGGCATACAGCTAAGGCTATTGCAGCAGCGATCAATATGATGAACATAGTACAGTTGCATAAGTAAACTTATATAACAGTTGATGCTCAAATGATCACTGCTACAGTAGCAACTCCCCCCCCCCCCGTTTTATTTTATTTGTTTTGTTTTTTATTTGTTTGTTTTTTTATGCCAAGGTGTGGACATTTATTTCTTGTTCTTCCTTGTGTTCTTCTAGTATTGCCCTTTCATGGCTGTACTGCTCTCTGTCTCTCTCTCTATTAGCAAGAATGGTTTGAAGGGCTTAACTCCCCTAAGTTTTGGTTGTTGGCTAAGCTTGTAGTAGTGCGCAGACGGAAAATTGGTTGGGCCTTAAATGGCCCACAAGGTCAGTTAGCCTAGTACTTAGTTCACCTCAAATTACCTGACAGTTTTGGTGCATGGAAAGTGCCCTGAAACTTTGGAAACTGGCTAGCTGTTATATTCTTGGCAGGATATAACCCATATAGCTGAGGCTACTGCAACAGTGAAGTAGTGATCATTCATACATCTACTGTTATGGTAAGTTTACTTACACAACTGCACTTTCTCCCTTCTTATGGAATTGGCCAAGGCCATTTACCACAAGCTTCTTCACTGACTGAATCTACTTACATAAGACAAGTGGAGTTTCATGTATTCGTATCTCAAACAACTTCAGCTAACTATGTGGATGATTACATTGTGATACCTTTTAGGCACCTCTTTCTCGAAGATGTACGGAAGATACTAAAGGAGGCAAGAAAACCTGCTACTAGGAAATTTTGTTATCGACAAATGGAAAATATTTGTTTGTTGGTGCCTTGCCAATAACCAGGCCTTATCAGAGATTATGTACCACTGGTTCTGAAGTATGTGTGAGTTACTTTCCTTTGTCCTTTGTTACTCCTCTTTCATGGTTTATTTTGAAGCCATTTTAGTATTTCTGCTCATGGATCTTCCCTATTCATCTCAGTTTTTACTAAGACAGTTTCTGAATCTTAGGTCTCTTAGAAAACAGATGGCCCCTTCCTTGGATCTTAACTTTTTGCTAGAAAAATTAACTACATCTCCCTTTGAACCAGCTTGTCAGACTATCTTAATGTTTATTACACAGAGGAATGCACTCATTATTGCTCTGACATCTGCAAAAAGAGTATCTGAGATTTAAGCTCTTATGGTAGGTGAATCCCATCTGGTCTTCCATAAAGATATAGTCACATTAAGAACAAATTCCTCATTTATGCCCAGAGTTGTTTCAAAGTTTACTTTGAATCTAGCCATTAGTTTCCCAGTGTTCTGTCAAGATCGCCAAAACCGTAGATAAAGGATTCTACATGCTCTGGATGTACATAAGCAGCTCAGGTACTATCTTGACAGAACTAAGTATTTTAGAAAAGCTGTGTGTTTCTTATAGTGGGACATAGAAAGGACAACCCTTGTAAAAGACTATTTCAAGATGACAAATTTATTCCAGGCAGTATTAAGGCATATTTTCCTACAGCCTTGGTTTCTGTGATGGAATACTGGAAAGTGTTTGACTTTAGAAGTGTTCTAGAGTCACCAACATGGTCCTATATACATACTTTTACAAAGTATTACAAACTGGATTCCTTTTCCAGGTGCTAGATTGGTTTTGCTAGAACCATTCTTCTGGGGCTCCTGGATCCTTATCCTTCCCATACCTCTCAACCTCTTAGAGCAAAAAATTTGGACAAAGCCTAAAATGATGGGGGGACAAATAGGGACAGATTTTAAATATTGCCCTTACAAACTCAGAAAGTTAATAGAATTATAGGTTTTGCATTAGCATGAATTTTCTGAAGGATGTGGAGTCTTAAACTCAAATGTTTGTCATTATTTAATGACTTCAATCCTCAGCTATTTTCCAGAAAGAGACAGATTTTAGGAGGATCACACCAAAAATATGAGGCAAAAATCTGGACATTCTGTGAAAACCTGTACAGTTGAGAGGTATGATCCTTCCTCCTCCCAGGTTGGATAGGCTTTGATAATCAGCCCATGTAGCCAAAAGGCTACTGCAGCAGTGAAAATGATGAACATAGCACAGTTGTGTGAGTTGCAGTTAGTATAACAACAGATGTTCGAATTCCTCACTAGTGCACTAGCCGCACCCACCTGCAATCCCCCTACATCTGTGTGTAGTTAATTGTTGGGATATAAAGTTTTTGGTTACTGTTATATCTTTTAGAGGACTCAGGATGAGTAAGCTTTCTCTGTTTATGAGCAAAAAAGTCTTGAAGTTTTCTATACTCTTACTACTGATTTCCCTGTAAAGGGCTAGCCAAACTGCAGTCACATTGTAGGTATGGGAGGGAGCCAGAGCTTTGTGCAGCTCATAGCTGGCCTTAGAAATTATGGTAATAAGGTCAGAAAAAGATATGAGCTACAGCTAGAAGTACCTGATGATAGGCTATTGAGACTACTAACTGCTGCACTACTTGTCTCTCTAGTCTGTCTGTAGCAGTTCAAGTCCATTTTCTTTATGTCAGCCTTTATTTTAGTACACACTGACTTGAAGAATAGCAGGATCTTTGGTTATTTCTCTTGAATTTTGTAAATTGGGGGTCTCTGAGTTGTGTCTGCATTAACTCTCTCTCTTTAAAATTCTCTCTCCAGTTCTCCTTCTAATGGAAGTCAAGTGTTGTTTCACAACTCTTCTTCATATTTACGCTCACTGCTATCAAGCCCCGTCCCCTAAAGTAACACCTTTCAGAGGAGGTCTAGTACCTTCTGACAGCTGTGGCCCAGGTTCAGGCTTTTTTCTACAACCTAGCTCTTCTTCTGAAGTGACCAGTTTATCAGCCTCTATTGGAGATGAGAAGACTGATTGGATCTTACCTCTGCTATCTTTCCCACATGATTGGCTTCATGCTTGACTGCATTTAACTGCATGTACATAGGGTGCTGCATTATCAGAGACATTACCTGTTAGACTAGCTGATGGGTTAATATCAAACACTGCTTACCTGCTTGTCATCGTGCCCTCCTTCCCAGTCCAAATAAATCCCAGCCTGTGGTAAATTAAAAGGTACCCCTCCAATGATCATAACCAGAGTAGACTACCTGGCAGGTAATGTTTCCCCCTTAACAATGGTTTTACCTACCCTGTCCCATGATAGTGAGAGATTTCAGCTTCAGTACAAGTAAATACTATTTTGCTGCTGCTTTTATTAGCTGCCCTGCATGGATTGTGTTCTCTAACTTCTTGCTGTGGATATTTGGACCACACATACCCCATATGGTTACACTTAAACATTTTACTCAAAGACCATATTATAACATTTGTAAAGGCTTAGATTGTTCCCTTCGGTCTCTTATGTGCAGTTGTATTGTGCCATGATACTTGGATAGACATCACCTTTTTCCTAAGCAGTGTTACACTTCTCATTTGCTAATTAGACTTACATGTTCTGAAAGTACTGAGTGCTTGCTTCTATATTGTAAGGACTCCTAGCAAAAGTAGTAACTTTGCATCCACTCACCTGTGAATAAAAGTAAGTTCTTATTTCTGTAATATAATGACTTAATTTGTCATATGCCTTCCTTCTGTACTATGATTTTTTTTTGTTGTTGTGTGCTGCCACTAACACTGACCCTTAAGCTGCTTTATACTCTCAACTAACTTTTCCTCTAGTTTCATCTCCAGCTGCAGTCTCTTTCACTCCATCTGGGGATTTGAGATCATCTGGAGATGTACTGATTTAATTTGTTGCATGCTCTGTACCTGTAGCGACTAGCTGACTGTCTCCATTTTCAGTGGACTGCATTTCAGCTGCACACAAAGCTACTATTACGTCCCCATTGGACTTTCAACATACAAAGTTCCCTTTGGTTTGCAATTAATTTATAAGCTGTGACATTGCTGTATACCTTGTAGCTGCAATAGCATACACACGTTTTGGTAACCAAAACTATTTTCCAGGATAACCAAGTCCATTTTCAAAATCCAGCCACAACCTACCAGTCAATGTGAAACAGACATATAATCCTATCTTATGACATCCATTAATATGGATCAAGCGAGTGCTGCAGATTTTAACTCCCACACAGCAGCTTGTTTGATGTGACACAGAACCAGCAAAATGAAGTTTGAGACTCACTATTGTTACTAGTTACTCTACAAAGGGATGTTTGCCATAAAGATATACAGTAAATGTGCATTGCTATGTAATAACCAGAACGTGCTCCACTCAGATATGTTTTACACTGCGCATATACCGATTACAGTTAATAATCACAGACTGACTATGATTTCACCCACCTCAGACACAGCCTAGTACTTTTCAGTGCATCTTTATTAACACTATCATAAGTTAGTATCTAGCAAGCATGTGATGTGCTGGTTCCTTGTATGGAAGAGGCCGGTTCTTTCACAAATTCTGGCTGAGAGAAGACACACATAAGGTAGGTAAACTGAAATATTATGATTTACGGTTAAAGTAACATCTATTCAAAGATCTGCCATTATGGTAAGTATGCTTAGATACAACTATGCTTTATTAGTTAATAGTCCATTTATAGCAGAGACCTAAGGGGAAAGGTTCTGTCAGTAAACTGCTTATCTCATGGTGATAATAATAATTATTATTATTACTGAGAAAATATAAAGCAGCCAGTGCACTGATCTGTCTCGGTTATTTCAGATATCAGATAGTTGATTCTATTAATATTAGAGCATCACAATTAAACCCACTGGTTTCATATCATTGCTGATATACAGCCACAGGTGACATGGATGCAAAACAGAGAGAAGAATTCATACGTCTGGCTCAAGAAAAAGAGTAGCAGAAAGTGGATGGAGAATAAAATAAGCAGAATAGAGGAAGGCAGCATATCTCATGGAGAGGAATTGTACTAGAAGAATAGTCTTAGCGGTTGATTGCAAGAAGCAACGTATTGCTAGTTGAGATATGTAGATGAGAGAGAATGCTTGAGAAAAGAGGATCTGAGGCTCAGTATTAGGGAAGAAAACAGCAGTAAGCCTTGGATGCCAGCATTATGATGCAAGAGAAGTGTTATTCTGAGACTCATGAGGTTGTTGGTAATACTGCTCAGTGACAGTCAGGTAGCCCAACAGGAGCATGGTAAGGTAAATACCCCTGTAGAACCTGCACGTGGAGCCATGTGCAACTAAGAGGTGTATAAAAGGGGACATGTAGGTGCGACTGCTTCTGTAAGGATCCTCTTGGTAGCTTTACAAAGTCAACAGGAGGCTGATTAGCTTTAGCTAGTGCTGTGTACGTTTTGACTGAAAAGCGGTTGAAACAGAACACATAGATGTAAGAGCTCGGCTGCCTAGCTTAGTCAGTAAAAGAAGCCAGAATGGAAGTCAGTACGATGACAGTTAGCAAAGACAGAGCTAAGATAAAGGAACAGAGTGATAAGAACTGAGGAACTAGTGAGTAAGCTCAGCCCTGTAGTCATTATTAGTAGAGTAACTGTACTCTGTATGTTTGGCTTGCATTGGAACTATACAGCAAAGACAGACTACTCCATGACAGCATTGTTGTTACTACATCTTCTGCTCTGGATGTGAATCTTGTCATAGCAAGGGGTGGGAAATAAGTCACATATCTATTTTCTTAATCATCGTAACCAGAAAAAAGGCATCTGCCCTAAGATATTAATGAAACCACTTTCTTCTTTTCTTGAATTAAACAGTAGAATTTGATTGGAAATTCATAGAAGTTATGCCGCTTACTAAAAAGCAAAAGCAGTTCAGTTGCTCAGGCAAAGGGATTCCTAAGTACACAATGGGAGCCAATTTGCTAAGTAGTATTCAGGCAAATTGTGTTTTTGTAAATAAAAAAGAGCTGAAAACTACTTTCAAATATCAATGAGACTGCACTTTTTCCCACTGTTATGCAACCATGGAGTTTGTGTGTGTGTGTGTGTGTGTGTGTGTGTGTGTGTGTGTGTGTGTGTGTATATATTTATATATATATATATATATATTTATATATATATATATATATATATATATATATATATATATATATAAAAAACACTTTCGGGGGGTCTTCCAACACAAAAAAACACCTTAATGGAATTTGCTTGGTTATCATTTCATACCCATAATCAATTTTAATTTATTGGGAAGAATTTGTACATGGGACATTATATGGGGAAAGTTAACAAAATTATTCTGAAGAGTATAGATTAGAATGCATACTACATCTAGTGAAGAACTGCTCAATATTCTGCAAAGATTAACTGGCATTTTTTAAGAGTGATGCAAGCTTATGTTGTGGTATGGTATACCTAAAAAAAATCTGATATAAAGTAACATGTTGTCACACTTTAGTCAAGTTGTAATACAGTGTCTTCAAAATGCAGACAAACATTAAGCTTATTTCTTTGTGAAAATGAGTGTGATCCTGTCAAATAGCAGGGTATGAGATAATTATATTGGTGTTTGATCTGTGGATCCCACAAATACGTAGTTAGCAGAAAGGAATGGTGGATGCATGTGTGATAATAAAAGTAGATGAGTAATGGAGTAGGTTGAATTCCACACAGTTACATTTCATTCTGAAGTGTAACACAATATAGCAAGTAGACAAGAGATAGTGAGCATTTTCATTCATGTTTTCCCCCGGGCTAGTGCAGATGAAGAAATTGGGATAACTTCCAGGTCATTGCAAATATAGTAATAACTGGTAGGATAATTTGAATCATTTCTTCATTAAGCAGTGTTGCTGTGTTGATTTTAAAATTGGGGGAGGGGGTACAGAACAGGAGTAAAGGGTTGTTTTTGCAAGAATGAGTCATCCCAGAAAGTTTGACATGGATAACTGCAGCTAAATTTTTATTTTATTATAATGAGAAATAAAGTAAATGATAGAAGTATATGCAGTCTGCATAGCTGGTACTTCCCAGATGGTCTTTGTTTGATTTATAGCAACCACACTTGGATTATGAGAAGATTGTCTCTCGGGGCTGATATGAAACAACAGAATGATAACCTGCGATTAATTTTTGAAGTATAGTATCATGCTTAAATTCCTGTAAGACTTACTTCATTAGCAAAGACTGTATGATATTCAGTGTCCATACTATTCCATTATTGTACTTAGTTTATTGTAAAATGTAATACAAGGGAGACAGTCTAATACATCTCAGATAATGTGAAAGAACCAAATTTAACTCTTGTTTTACACTGCAAACCCTTTCCACTGTAGTAGTTAATTAAAATGCCTGTATAAGACTGAAAGCACACAGTGTTTTGTATTCCTATTTTTGTAGAAAACAGTAGATGTTCAGTAGCTGTCAGAGCCCACCAAGTCATCTGCCACAGATAATTTGTAGTACTTTGACTGTGCAGTCTGAGTCCATGATTACACACTATTGATCTGATCCTGAACTAATACAGCTGGATAGATTTATATAAATATTTCAGTCTTGTAAAGCTGACCTTTTCCTAGTCTAGGCATAACAATTTCAAAGTTTAAGTTTCAGCAATGTTTCTTTAACTTAATACTACCAGAATATAGATCTCAACTCTCCCTAATTTCGCCTGACATTTTTTTTCCATGTTGTTTGTATATGGAGCCATATCCATAGCTGTCCATAGCCCTTGTTGGTTGGGAGAGGGGGACTTCACTATAAAAATAAAAAAATAAAAATCTTTGGTATATAAAAAAGCTCCAGCATTAGGACCTTGCAGAAGAACTTCCTTCCATAAACACAGCAAGAATTAGGACCTTGAGACTTCCAGATACCTCAGAGTTAGGACAACACAAGTGTGTGTGTGTGTGTTAGTGTTACACCTGCTTGTAGTGCAGAAGACTGAGTTCTCTTCCCACCACAGATGTATTGATTGCTGTGCAGCATAAGGAGGGTAGGGGGTGCTGCACTTCTGAGTGTGTCCTCGTTTGGATGAGATGCCTAGTAACTATGACTCTGTTGTTACTTTGCCAATCACCCCCTATTGCAGTATTACCAGAATACCATTTTTTTTAAATGTAACACACACTTAATTCTTAAAGGCCAAGAGGCACTGAATTTGTAGATGAAGCACTGAAATGCAAAGCTGTTTGCCAGCAGCAAACCTCTTCATTACTTACAGTTCTGTTTAATGTGGAGTTGGTTAGATTGCTTTTACTTTTGCAGAGATTGTGCAATGTGCATATTGACTGATATTGGTGGATTGTAATGACAGACGTTTGAATGGCCTTTTATGATCGAAAAATTCTGAAACGAGTAGTTTTGTCATTGTTACTTCATACATTTTGTTTCATTGCTTACTGGAAAAAATGTTCAAAACTGCAAATTTAAACCACCATTCCGACAAGTGGTGCTATATTATATAAGGACTATAATTTAATACAATCAGGAAGATGAATAGAAGATGACATGTGGGGGGCCTGGTCCACTACCCTGCCTAGGGTCCTATTTGACCATGATCCATCTCTGTTTCTACATGTTTGATTTTCTGATAAATCACTGTGGATTGCAGTCAGTCAGTAATGACAAAGTTTTTACTATTCAGAAAATGCATGTTGACACAAAACCTTCTGCATTTTAGGTGAATTAGAGTAATATTTAAAAATTGTCCCTGAGTTTGGACCTTTGTCCCCCATTATTTTGTCTTTTTCCTAATTCTGTAGTAAAGAAGTTAAGATCTATGTACTGGTAGAACCACTACCTATAGTTTAGTTTTTCTCCAACTTGCTTGTTTTCATTTTTTTTTCTTGGTAGGCAGAAGCAGCTGAAATACATCAGCCTTCCCACTGCACTGCATGTTTGAAGAAAAAGGAAGAACTGGCAAAGGCAGAGTTTATCAAACAAAAGAAAGCACTTGTGGAGTCAGCTAATCTGAAAGAGAAGATTGAAAATCAGATGTACATTAGAGTAAGTCAATATGAAAAGTTCCTTTATTTACTCATTGCTGTTAAGAGGACTTAATTTTTATTTATGTATTTTTTTAAAAACATTGTATGCATTAACTTATCCTTCTGTCCTGTAGGGTCAATTGATGTTCTTCATGTTTCACTATTGCAGTCCTGGCTTGTTGGATTTCTTGCTATGGAAGCCCATGTTTGGCCCGACTTCCAAATAATTTTTTTCCCTCCTCCTGAATCCAGCAGATGCCCTATCCGATATCACTATGTCCAGATAAAAAGGGAGTCTGCTGGCACCATGACCTCAGTTCTTTCTTGCTGACAGAGCCTGAAGCAGAGTGCTAGTCAGTGCACTGGTTGGTCCACACTAGAGAAAGAAAATGCCTAAAGCTAAGTACTCCATTAGGGAACTTTTCATTTGTTTTTTTAACTAATGTCAGAGAAAGTTAATAACTATTTCTGGTATGGCAAACAGATACCACACCAAGACTTTCATTATTTTTGTATGACTTGTTTGGGACTGGAACATGATGCTCATAACTGTAAGTTATGTGCTCATTTTAATAGCAGAACTAGCAAGCATAACATGAAAAAAGGGAAAGCATTTCAAACTTAGGGCCTCAGATGACGCATTCTCCTTTGACCAGTCCTCCTAGGCTTCTGATTGTCAAAGAAGATGAAGTGCCTTAGCAGCTTCTTTCGGAGACCGAGGTGGTGGCTCAGGCTTCTATTGAGAACCATTCGGAGTTCTATATAATTCCAGGTCCCTCTACTTTTTTACAAGCTAAAGGACGGAGCTTGTCAGTTGGGTCCTGGGCTGCTTTGCAGACATGGAAGTTTTTTGGGATGAGTGCATTCAGCTTAAGAATATGTTTTCTAATAGAGGGTATCCCTTAAATTTAATCAATGAATTATTGATGGAAATAATGAATAAAAGGGAAAGAAATTTTTATGTCCCAATTTTAGGGAAACATAATGAAGCTAGTGAAGATTTGAATATAACTACAATTGCTTGCAATACAGTGATGCAAACAGAAGAGCAATACAAATGCTCCATTATTACATTTAACACTGATAACTATCATGTAAAAAAAACTGGAAAAGAATTGGGCTATTTTGTATAATGATAGAGACATCAGGGAGCATATAGGTGAAAAACCTGGTGTTGTTTACAAGAAGGGTGCTAACCTGAAAAACATTTTTGAATAGAAATACATAAGGGATGAAAAGGCATGCTTGGGAAAATGTGGTTGTTGCTCAAATTGTAAGTATATACTTGGAGGTAGATTTTTCATCATAAACAACAAGGTTATCATGCAGCATACATGTAACTGTAAATCTGATAAAGTGGTAGACTGTGCTCAATGCATTTTATGCAAGTGTTTCTATGTCGGTAAAACTGAATATATGAGCACATATGTGACATAAGAATTGTGAAGGAAACAAGTCTTCTGTGCAAACATGTTGCAGAAAAAACAGGGCACTGTTTCACATTTTGTGTATTGGAAAATATAGTGGTAAATTCAAGGGGAGATGCTTGGACACTAAGACTAGAAAAAGTTGAAGTATACTAGCAAGTAAAATTGAATGCTACTGACTGGCCAGGATTAAATAAATCCATCTCTGTTTCCAGCTTGCTAAAACTAAAAGCTTTAGAAAGATAGGTAATAAACTCACTAAACTTGGTATGAATCCCTATGTCACAAGATGGGTTGCCAACTGGCTCACTGACAGAACCCACACTGTGAAAGTAGCAGACTCCAAATCCAACTTCAGACCAGTGACAAGCGGAGTACCACATGGTTCAGTCCTGGGTCCTCTCCTGTTTGGTATCTACTTCTCTGAAGGTACAGGCTATCGCAGAAGGTCTTTGGCTAATGAAGTTCACAGATGACTGCAAACTAGGAGCCATAATCAAAACTAACGATGTGGACATCCTACAAAAGGGCCTCACTGAGACAGATGCCTGGTGTCAAAGCCATGGCCTCAAGCTCAATGCCAAAAAGTGCATTGTCATCCCTTTTGGTAAAAACTCTGTACCCATGAACTACCACATAGGCGGTAGTCTACTTAACACCAAAAGTGTGATGAGAGACCTTGGGACACAGGTGGTCAGTAGTCTCTCCTTTGATATTCACATTGCCACAGTAGTCAGGAAATCCTTCCACGTAGCACACCTCATCACAAAAGGTTTCTCATCCAGGAAAAAAGAGGTCATTGTTCCCCTCTACTTGTCACTCATTAGACCCATTGTAGAGTACAACACCCCTTTTGGTATGTACCTCACAAGACATCTACAACAACTGGAAAGGCCACAGAAATACCTCACAAAGAGGATTACCGGCCTCAAACAGATGCCCTACACAGACCGTCTCAAAAAAATACAGCTTTACTCTGTTGCATATTGCCTACTCAGAGGTGATCTCTGCCTAACATACAAAGCTGTTGGACATGCTCCACTTAAAGAAATCCCAATCCCTCCGAGCTACACGCTTTAGGGACCTAAACCTTGTCACCACAATAAACAGAACATGCTGGAGGGATAGATTCCTGTCCCAGAGATTTCCCATACTCTGGAACAAACTACCTGTCTATATCAAACAAAGCTCCTCATTAGCACAATTCAAGAAAAATCTTGATGATTGGATGGGAGATAGGAAATTCACCCCGGAGATCACTTCTGTGGCTCTGCTCAACAGGGGCACAGGAAAATAATTTTCTTGGGTGGCGAAAGCCAGGGTACTGTTTGACTCGGCTTGTATAGGCCCTAGGGCCAATAGCCTAGTACCTACCTATGAACCTATAATGGGTCTATAACATCATCATCAACAACAAGTTTTAAAATAAACATGTTTACATGGTTTAATATACTGGCCCTTTAAATGGCAGCTAATTCATTCTGTAGGCTTAGCAATCGCACGAGTGATGAAGTAATTTTAAATGCTGTGTATATAAAAGAAAGTGACTGAATTTGTAAAATACCTGATGAAGTTTTTCACTCATGGAAGATGAAAAGTGCTTTATCTTTTGAATTGGCATTTTGAAATCTTTCTAACAGGTTATTTTGACCTATTTCGAACTGCTTCCAGCTTCCGGGGAGGGGAAAACTTCTGTGGTAGTCAGGCTGGCCAAAAGCTTCCAGGGCAGGAAATCCCACAAGTCAGGACTGCAACAATGAATACACTTGAACATCCGCATTTAAATTAAGTGTACACGACTGTACTTTCCTGTATTTTTCACTGCCTGAACTGGGTTAGTCATAATTCCTGGGCATTGATGGCATCTTACCATGGTTGCTGGTAAAGTCAATTACTAAATCATTCCACACATTTGTTAGATGATTCTTTTTGAAAAGGAGCAGAGACATTTTAAGCTTTGTCTTCAAATACTCTTTGCAATCCTATTGTTTTCTCCTTTTAAGTATTCTCAGTAGATTATTCCTTAGTTTCATTAAAAGCCTATGGTTTCTATTTGCCTTTGTGTCTATGTAGATCCCCACGAGTGTCAACTGCACCAAGAAGTTTTTTTGTCAGCATAGCAAAAAAGTGGGGTGGGACACAAATCAACCTTTTTGTCATAAAATGTTCACTTGGAAACGTTTTGCTCCAGGAACAAAACAGAGTTGGCCTGCAAGACAGATGCCTTTTTCTTTCCTTGGATAGGCCTATTCCCCTATGCCTCACCCCCCTTGCTACCCAGGATGCTGCTGAAAATAAGGGAAGAATGGCCAGTGGTAATTATAATAGCTCCAGATTGGCCGAGGCAGCACTGGTACCCCTGAATTCTCGGTCTAACCAACAGGAAGCCATATCTGTTGCCACAGTGTGGACCTGTTAACACAGAACAGGGGTACAATCATTTAACCCAACCTGCACACACTCAAATTGACAGCTTGGATGATACCTTGACTCCATGGAAGGGGTCACTCCTTGGCAAACAGGTCCTGGACATTCTTGACTTCTTTAAACCCGACCATACATTTGCCTACAGAGGATCCTTCATACTTTGGATGTGCATAGGCAACTGTGTTACTACTTGGACAGAACCAAGAATGTCAGGAAGTCAGACCAATTTTTTCCTGGCCTTTGCCAGTAGCGATGAGGGGAGAACAGCTTCAAAACAAAGTTTCCAAATGCATCTCCCACTGTATCTCTTTTTGCTATAGCCATCATGGTAAGAAGACTCCAGATTCTGTGAGGTCACATTCCACTAAGGCTACCGCTACCTCTGCTGATTTTCTTAAAGAGATGGCCACTAAAGACATTTTGGAAGCTGCTACTTAGTCTTCTGTGCATACCATCACAAAACATTACCATCTTCCTACCTTTTCCAAGTTCAGAGTAGGGCTTAACACTGCTGTTCCATCCATCCATCCTCCTTTCAGCTTTGGGAGTCATCCCACAGGTCAGGACTACAACATACACTTACCATAAATGTACATGTTTGAGTGTATTCACTGTTATAGTATTCTTTCTCCTCCCTTCTTCTCTTCTTGCCTATGGGATAGGCTTGGACATTCTCCTCCTCAGTCAGGGTTGCTCCCTCCGACTTCACACTTACTGTGGAATCTTGGGTCCTAGACCCTGACCTTAAGGACTTACTGGGAGGCTCCTACTTTTTTGGGAGCAAGAAAGTACTGAGTTCATAGTGCCATCTGACTCTCTTTATATCCAGATGTAATAATGTTGGACAGGGCATATGCCAGCTTCAGGAGGAGGGGAAAATTCTGTGGTAGTCGGGCTGGCCAAGAGCTTCCAGTGCAGGAAATCCCACACGTTCAGGACTAAACAGTGAATACACTTGAACATCTGCATTCATGTTAAGTGTACACAACTGTACTTTCCTGTATTTTTCAGTGCCTGAAGTGGGTTGGTCATAATTCCTGGGCATTGATGGCATCTTACCATGGTTGCTGGTAAAGTCTTTGCAATGTCACATGCCACAATTACTAAATCATTCCACACATTTGTTAGGTGATTCTTTTTGAAAAGGAGCAGAGACTTTTTAAGCTTTATGTCTTCAAATCCTCTTTGCAATCTTGTTGTTTTCTTCTTTTAGGTATCCTCAGTAGATTATTCCTTAGTTTCATTCACTTATGCTATAGAATCCGTTTTATCCAGTTCGGTGTTGTGAGGGAGTTAGAATCTTTCCCAGCATTTATTGAGTGCCTGGCAGGGAAAATAAAGCTGGACAGAAAGCCATTCTATCAGGATGCAGACTACAAATACATGTGTGTTTGTGCGCACACACACACATACACACAAATGAATATGTGATACGTGGCATGTTCACCTATGCACACTTTGCACAACGTGGAGGATTGCCAATCTACCCAGAGAGGAGTTTGGCAAATGGAAGGAAACCAGTGAATTTGGTGAAAACCCATATGGATCCCAGGAAGACACTGTAGACTCTGCAAAGAATGCGCCTCATCTTGATACCAAACTGGAGAGCAGAGTGCTGTCATCCACCAACTTTAACCTCTGCCACACTGTGCTGCTCATTTCTTGTTTTAACCAGAATAATTAATATGTCTAAACCATTCTGGCTTAAATAGTTATGATGTGATGTCGCCCTATCTCATCTTCATGGTGGGTTTGGAACACTTGGCCGTTTACAAAAGCTCGAGGTCTCCAGCTCATAGCTTACTCCGTATCCCATGATGCTCTAGGGGATTCCCCAGATCTTGTTTGCTGCTAAACAGATCAGGTGTTTCACAACTGGGCTAAGTTTAAATTGTTATAATACCTTTAAAAGTTGTATTTCCTTCCTTTAATTAAAATTCTTTGTAGTTACTTTAGTTAATTGCTTGACTCTGTTAGTTACAGTTTTAGACTGTGTCATTTACCTTACTATTTTTTCTCTGGGGCAGTCGTTTATCTCAAGGCCTAAATTTTCGTCCCTGTCCTGGCTTCTCTGTGTGTGTTTGTTTTAACTAACAGTTATTTAAGCTCATTGTTCCCTGAACTGCTAAGTTTGGTGTGTAAATAGTTCATCTGATATATTTAGCTTAAAAGGTTTTCCTTTTCTAAACCTTTCCATTTGAAATATCTTTTTGTGTGTGTGTTGGTTATTTACTGTTAAGTAAACTAGTTTTGACTTTTCCTGAGCCAGCTTGTTTAAGTTAGAGAGCGTCTCAGCCCATTTCCTGTGTGGGTGTGCTATTATTTCTGCTTGTATATTAAAAAAAAAAGGTTATCTGTTATTCTGTTCCTTTATTTAAATAGCTTGTTTGAGTTAGAGAGCTGCTTAGTCTGTAAACAGTAGAGAGTTATTGCTTCTAAATAATAGTTGTGCTATTCAGTTGTGTTTTGCCTGTTAATATGTCTAAACAATCAAAGACACTAAACCCTCAGGGTTTAAGAAGTTTTCCAAGTGCTCTCAAAATATGTCTTTAACTGATAGCCATACTGACTGTGTGCAAGAGTCTTGCTCTATATGCCATTCATTTAGTCTGAGGGTTCTCCTTAAAAGAAAAAATAAGCTGATATTGAGGGGATTGTTGAAGAGTTATTTTTCAGAAGCCTTAGGAGAAGGTCAGAGTGTTACAAAGCAAACCCCTTCCCCTCCTTCTAAATCTGGAAAATCGAGCAAAAGATCTTCAGCTACCTCATCAGATCAATCTGAACCTACTAACAAATTACCAAAAAATGTCTTCATCGGACCCGAAATCTGTTGGGCCTGAAAAACCATCAACCTTGGCTCCTCCTGTTTCAGGACCATTGGGATTGCAGGCTCGGAGTCAAGTCCCCAGTCCTGGAGCTGGTTTGTCTGACATTAAGATCGCCAATTCTACAAATGTCAAGGTCTCCTGCCCCCTCTTCTCGATCCTCCAAGAATTTGTAAGAACATGATGTGGATCGTGTGGTGCAGCCCCCTCTTCTCGATCCTCCAAGAATTTGTAAGAACATGATGTGGATCGTGTGGTGCAGAGACTTGTAAGTACACCAGTGCTAGCCAAATCATTGTCAGAGCCAACCCAGAGAGTTCCAGAACCAAGTGGACCTACCCCATCACCATTGATTCCTCCTCTGATCTGCCTCAGGGCCAGAATGCATGGAGTTGATTGTAGTGGAACCATCAGAGCAGAGTCCTATTCCAGGATCTTCAGGATCTTCAGCCCCAACTACTGCTCCGACTTCCTCTGTGCTATCTGAGCTCGAGGAGTCTAGGAGTCGATGCTCTCCGGTCAGGGGAGGACATTCAGCTTGAACAGTTGTCTGATCCGAACTTGTCACTCAGGGCCTAGGCACGGGTGAGCTTGGCTCCTACATCGGCTTCGGAGCCAACCCCCTTGGTGCCGGATAAGCCTTCTAGTTCTTCGGAACCGGGAGCTTCCTCGGATTATGGGCAGAGTGCTTTCAAAACGATGAGGAGGGTGTTGTCCCCATGGGCAGCTCCACTCTCATATCCAGTCATTCCTCCCCAAAGGCACCAGTGTCTGTCTCAGCACAACCGAGTTCACACAGATGTAGAGACCCAAGGCCTCAGGATGCCTCAGTGGGTGAACCCCTCTCTTCCAAAACCTCTCCTGAATGCCCTTCTGAAGAGGTCCCTTTCAAGAGATTATGCAAGAGGAAGCATCTGGGCTCCCCAGAGAAGTCGATCACATCTGGCACAGATCACGATGAGTCAGAAGGGTCACCGCGGTCAACCTATGATGATGTCTCCTTTGCAGACATCCTAGAAATTCTTAAGCAGAGAGGTGACTGGAACCCATCAACCCTTCTGATGAGGACTCTGTTTACCTGAAGGGTCTCTCCCTTCCGCCACTTTGGTATCGCCGCCTTTCGATGAACTTATGGATTTTGTTTGTCAAAAGGAGTGGGAGTCTTCGGATTCAGTGGAGCCTGCCCCCCAGAGGCCAAATAAATTCATCACATCCCCCAAGGATAAAACCTTACTTAAAAAAGGTGCTCCAGTAGATGCTATGGTGGTGGCGGCGGTCACCAAGAAGGAGTTGTCAGAGACATCCTCTTCTGCCCATCCCCCGAAACAGAGTCATGTTCAGTGGATAGATATGGGACGCACATGTTTTCTTCAGTGACCTTTACACTCAGGTCCCTGAATTATCTTACACACTTTACCAGGTTGCAGAGAGATTTCCTGAAGGATCTAGGAGATGCTCTTCAGGGTTCAATAGCTGCAAGGGTATCAGATAAATTGTCCTTCCAGCTCTCCACCTTGAATTCAATGGTAAACTTGTCCATGAAGCTCATTTCCTATACAGCTGATGGAGCGAGTAGGGCAGCGGGTTCAGGAATCCCCTTTAGGAGGCATTCCTGGATGTGCTTCTGTAACTTTACAGAACCCTTTAAGTCTTCCTTTGTTAACGCCTCCTTCGATGGCTCATCCTAAGGTCAAAGATGCACTAACCAGGTGTGAACTGGAAGGACAAACTCTCTCTGCCGTCTGAGTCCATTTCTCCCTACCTTCCAGGCCTTATCCAAAAGGTCAAACGGGAGGAAAAATGTGGTTTTGAAAATCCCAGAGAGTTTTTCAAGACACACGTGGTGAGTCTCCCCCAGGGGAAGCAATAATGAAAGACATTGACCACATGGCAGAAAAGGTCCACAGAACCAGTGTGACAGAAAATCCTTGTTTGGTAATCCCTTTCAGCGCTCCTGAAAGGAGGCCCATCTGTCCTTCTCTGGAGGCAGTCCGAGGTCGCTTATCCTTGTACCCAGACACCTGGCTAAAAATAACAAAAGACAAATGGATACAAAGCATCATATACAGAGGATGTTCTTCATGTTTCACTGTTGCAGTCATCACATTTGGATTATCTGCTTGCAGTAGCCCTCAGTTGCCCTGATTATCAAAGTCTTGGGGCCTGCATCGGTTGCTGTCTCATCTTCCATGATGTCAGGTAGTCAGGGGTATAAAGCATGCAGCCGACGCTATTACATCAGTCTTTCTTGCCGTGCGGTGCCCGAAGCAGAAGCAGTTCGCAAGTGCCGGTCAGCAGACTCCTGAAATTTTCATTTTCGAGTTTCAGATCTGAAGTCTTCAACTAAGCTAAGTACCCCATTGGGGATCCTTTTTCTTGCTCTAAACCGATGTCAGTAAAAGTTAACAGTTGTATTTCTTGTGGAAAGCAAATACCTCATAAAGATTTTCATTCATACTGCATTCCTTACTTAGGCCCAAACTACGACGTACCTTGCTGTCGGTTTTCTGTCTTCTTCAAACCTCGTGCTATTCGTCGTCTGTTCATTTACGCATCTAAATATTTTGGTACTTGGTTCAATTATCCAGAAATGGCTTCGGTAAGCCACCCGACTACTGTCATTCCGAAAAAATGCAAAGATAAAGACAGACAGACCGCTTAGATCCAAAGCTGCCGACGATGCTTCTCCTAAGCTAGTCGCCAGTTTGCCAGTACTCAGTGAGGCACTTTCACAACCCCTGATACCCGCTACTTCAGACTCGCAAGCCTCTACTGAGAGCCATTCGGAGTCCGGTATGCTGTGAGATGCTTCTTCGACTGTGGAACCTGCAGATGTCTCTACTTTGGATGGGTCCGGAGCCACTGTGCAGGCACCGGCTTCTGAGAGTGTATTCAGGCCTACTGACTTGCGTATTAAACCGACGCCATCTTCTTCTTCAGGGCCTAAAACTCGATCCATGCTAAAAAAAACGACTCCCAGACTGCATGGTCAGGACCCTATGCCTGAAAAACAAATTATAAGAATGGCTAAAGTCCTTATTACTCTAATCAGGGGAAGCCATCCTTCCCCCTCTAAGAGACCTAGGAATGATTTTCCTTCTGATTCTTCTGAGCAGGATTCTGAAATTTCTGTTTTTTCTGATGACCAAGATTTGCCCTTATCTACCTATGAGGATTCTGATGCAGAGGACTCCGTTCCCTCTGCTTCCCCTCCAGAGGATTTCTCTTTTGGTGAAACCTTGCATACTCTTAGGGAGCATTTTTGCTGGGAAAGCCAGGATTACTCTGACTCCAAAAAGAGGCTTAGGGAATTCTTACTCCTGCCTCAACACAGGCCTTTAGCTATCCCTCCTGTACTGGACATTGTAGATAGTGCCTTCTCGGAATCTAGCCTGGCCGCTGACTCTTTACCTCCTGCTCCCAGAAAACCTGATAGGTATTACAGGGTACCTGACTCTCACAATTTCCACTTTAAAAATCCTTCTGCGGATCCTGTGACCATTTCACAGGGACCCAAGGGCATTAAGGCTACTACTGCCAAAAATCCTACCCCCTCTGATAGAGACTCCAGGGCTCTGGATAGATTGGGTAAGAATGTGTACACTTCTGCAACCTTAGCCATTAGGGCCTTAAACTGCCAGTTTCATATGTTAAAGTATCAGCAGCATATTATTGGATTGCTTAAACAGAAAATGATGTTGATTCCTGACTGTGCTGAAAATAAAGATTTACAGGATTTAATGCATTCTGCTGAACAAGTTGGAAAACATAATTTGCAATGTGGTTTTGATTCATTAGAGGCATCTTGCAGGGCTGCTGTCACTGAGTCTGTACTTAGAAGGCACGCTTGGGTTAAGGAGCAATCTTTGCCAGATCATGTTAAAGCTAAATTACTGGATGCTCCCTTAAACCAAGACCGCCTGTTTGGCAGCAAAGCAGTAGTAGTACTTAAAAAGATGGTGGAAAAAGCTAAATCTATGTAAACTGTTAAAGATTTCCTGCAAGTACAGCCTCCCAGATTTAGTAGGCATTGGCCGTCTAAGACTTGGTCCTTTCCTGCCTCTTCCAGGCTTTCTCAGTCCAAACCCAGAACCAGCAGAGCACCCAGGCTTCAGTCCCAAGGTACTCATAGGCCTAAGCAGTGGGGGGCTCCCACTTCCAAAGCAGGGAGTAGTAAGACTCTCCCTATGGTAAACTGCCTTAATGACTTAACTTTAAACCTTACAAGCCCTGCTCAACTGACTGTTCCTTTAGGGGCAAAGATTGTCCTGCATGCAAAAAATTGGGAACTCATTACCCAGGACAAATGGGTTTTAAATATAGTTTCCCAAGGATACACATTCCACTTCCACTCCTTACCAACTCCAAACAGTTGGCCAGACCTACCCCCATATCAGTGGGCAGAGGCTCAAAAACAAGTTCTCTCTCTTTTAAGCATCAGGGCTGTTCAACCTGTCCTGGAAGAAGAATGGGGGCAAGGTTTCTACTCAAGACTTTTCCTGGTACCGAGAAAAGACAATTCATGGCGTCCTATCCTGGACCTGTCTATCCTAAACACATTTTTGGTAATCCCAAAATTCAAGATGCTAACTCTTCATCAGCTGCTTCCCATGCTAGGCAAAGATGCCTGGTTGGCAACATTGGATTTAAAGGAAGCCTACCTGCACACCCCAATAAGGGAATCTTGCAGAAGATACCTACGCTTCAGAGCAGGCTACATGCACTGTTACTTCTCTGCACTGCCCTTTGGCTTATCTACTGTGCCCATGGTATTCACAAAATGCCTAGCTCCAGTCATTGCATTTGCAGGCAAAGAAATATACCCATACCTGGACGATTGTCCAATTCATGCAGAAAGCCAGGATGTACTATTAAATCATCTGGCATTTGTAAAGAAATTGCTAACATCTCTGGGGTACACCATAAATGAAAAGAAATCACATCTTGTACCCTGCCAACAAATTGTATTCCTGGGAGCAAGCTTGAATACAATTTCCCAGGTGGCCTACCTCACACCAGAGAAACAAGTTCATTTGACAGTCTACTTCAAACTACTGGCTACAAAGACCCAGCTATCTGCAAGGAAAATACTGCAAGTCCTGGGGTTCATGGCCTCTTGCATTCTACTAATTCCATATGCAAGACTGCATATGAGGAAACTATAGTGGTATCTAAAAAGTCTATAGAGTCAGCATTCTGAGGATCTAGAATCAATGATTCCTATCATACCTTGTCTACGGATAGAGTTCCTTTGGTGGGCAGAGGCCTGCCAGCAAAACAAGGGACTGCCATTCACTCTACCCCCTGCCCTCCCAAACCCTAATAACAGATGCATCAGACTATGCATGGGGGGCTCACTTGGCAGGGCAGTGCATTCAGGACAAATGGAACCCAAATCAATTGCACCTGCATATCAATCAAAAAGAAATATTAGCTGTGCAGAATGCTCTGACAGCCTTCAAGGACCACATTATTCCAGGACAATTATTGGTAAAGATGGACAACACCACTGTTATGTGGTACATAAACAAGCAGGGGGAACCCACTCACACCCTCTCTGCAGACTAGCTATGGTTCTGTGGAACACAGCCTTAAGCTACCAAGTGCACTTACAGACTCAGTTCCTGCCAGGAAAGCTAAATACACTGGCAGATGACCTAAGCAGAAGTCTCATGGACCCACACGAGTGGAAACTGGAACCAAAGATATTCAACATGTTGAGAAACAAATGGAGCCCAGAGATAGACCTGTTTGCCTCCCCCCAGAACTACCAGTTAGACAAGTTCTGCACAAGGACTCCCCACAAACAAGCTTGGAAAGTTTATGCCTTTCCCCCTCTGCCTGTCCTCTCCAAGGTACTGCTAAAGATCAAACAGGACAAACCAAGGACAATATTGATTGCACCAGACTGGCCACGTCAACACTGGTACCCCCTCTTGCGCAGAATGTCACTGCTGGCACCATGGCACCTGCCTCGGACCCCTGCCCTGCTGTCCCAGCAGGAGGGCCAGATTCTGCACCCACAGCTTCAAACCCTGACCTGGCAGCCTGGCTAATTACATGATCTCTCTGTTACCATCCCTCAGTAAGCAAGTGATGGATGTCATTCTGGAGGCAAGGAGACCTAGTATTAGAAAATCATATGCTGAAAAATGGAAAAAATTCTGTTCCTGGAGCCAAACTCAGGCGATGGGCACAGCAGCGCCCAGTTTACCCCATATTCTTCAATACTAAGCTGAGATGCTTCACAAGGGCCTTTCTTTTTCCTCCATCAAAATTCATGCCTCAGCCATTTCAGCTCATTACAATATGGAACCACCCCTCTTCTCTCATCCACTGCTAAAGCAATTCATCAGAGGGGCCAAAAACTTAAGACCACCTAGGAGAGCCCCTACTCCAGCCTGGGACCTTAACTTTGTATTGGAAAAGCTCACTCTACCTCCCTTTGAGCCAACTGCAAATGCAGAGTTGAAATTCCTTTCTTGGAAAACAGCCTTCCTTCTAGCCATCACTTCAGCAAGAAGGGTGTCTGAATTACAGGCCCTCATGGCAGTGGAGCCTTTCATCATCTTTCATGCTGACAGAATGTCCCTCAGGACAAATCCTTCCTTCATGCCCAAGGTGGTATCCATTGTGGCCCTTAATCAGTCCATTCATTTGCCAACCTTCTTTTCTAATCCACAGAACAAAGGGGAACGAATGCTGCACTCCTTGGATGTGCACAGACAACTTAGATTTTACTTGGACGGGACTAAGACTTTCAGGAAATCTGAACAGCTGCTGGTTGCATTTTCTTCAGGGGCAGAGGGGAAGGCCATTTCAAAGCAAACCATTTCTAAGTGGATAGGCCTTTGCATTAATTTCTGCTCTAAGCACCATGGAAAACCTACCCCACAGGGGATAAGATCACATTCAACCAGGGCTGCATCTACCTCTACAGACTTTCTTAGAGGTGTCCCTACCAGGGACATCCTAGAAGCTGCTACCTGGAGTTCTGTACATACCTTCACCAAGCATTGCCACTTGCCAATTTTCTCTAAATCCACAGCTGGCTTTGCCACTGCAGTCTTGCAGGGCCTTATAGCTGGTCCTAATGCTCTCTAATTACCTCCTCCCATCCTTAGCTTTGGGAATCTACCTAAATGTGATGACTGCAACAGTGAAACACGAAGAACATAGTACAGTTGTGTACACTTACCATAAATGTAGATGTTCGAGTGTATTCACTGTTGCAGTTCTGGTTACCCTCCAGCCCCCTGACGTCTATTGACTATACCTCTATTCTTGTTTACTATGCTTAAAGCTTTTTGGTATATTTGCTTTTTTGTTGGAGGTGTAACTTTGTATATAATTGCTTCCCATTATGGGGGCACCTGACATCTGAGGCAAGAAAAACTGATGTAATGGTGTCGGCTGCATGCTTTATACCCCTGACTATCTGACGTCATGGAAGATGAGACTTCAACCGATGCAGAACCCAAGACTTTGATAATCAGGCCGACTGAGGGCTACTGCAAGCAGATAACCCAAATGTGATGACTGCAACAGTGAATACACTCGAACATCTACATTTATGGTAAGTGTACACAACTGTACTTTACTTTATACCCTTTTCCAGTCCCACCCCTCACATAAAAAACATTTTGGATGTTCCACCCAGTCACAGGAAACAAGCAACCCTAGAAATGCAGAAGTTGCTAGAAAAAAGTCATCCAAGCGGTCCCCACAGACCAAATAGGATCCGGAACTTACTCAAGGTTTTTTTTAGTTCCAAAAGAAAAAATGGGACTGGAGACCCATACTGGAACTCAGCAGATTGAACAAATCTGTAACAAAGTCAAAGTTCCGGATGGTAACACTGCAATCGATACTTCCGTTTCTGGGAAAAGACAGTTGGATGTGCTCTGTAGACCTCCAGGATGCGTACTACCACATAAAAATGGACAGACCATCTAGGAGTTATCTACACTTTTGGCTGGGATTCAGTCATTACCAGTTTCGAGTTTTGCCCTTTGGTCTTACTACAGCCCCCAGAGTGTTCAAATGCATGGTAGTAGTTACAGCTCACCTGAAACGTTTAGGATTCCGAGTGTTAACGTATCTAGACGACTGGCTCCTAATCGCCACCACCAAGCATCTACTAACAGAAGCAAGAGACACCACACTGAAACTCTGTTCTCGTTTAGGGATCACAATAAACTATGAAAAATCTGCCTTATTGCCATCTCATTATATCGTTTTTTATAGACGCAGATGTAGACACTACAAAAATGATGATAAAGCTTGCCCCAGAAAGAGTACAAACCCTTTGGTGACAGGTCGTAGACCTTTTCAAAAGGAAGATTCAGGCAAGGACAGTTTTAAAAGTAATAGGCATCATAGCAGCAGCGATAAACATAATTCTGTTAGCACGGCTGCACATGAGAATTCTACATTGGCTGCTGTTCACTCAGTAGTCCATTAACAGAACCTTGCAGAAGAGACCTTTGTTGGTAGCTTCACTCCAATCAAGTGACTTTAGGTCGACCCTTTGTACTTCGACAGCTGCTAGCCACAGTGACCACGGATGCTTCCCAGATAGGATGGGGGGGGCATTATCAGGGAAGGACAGTCCAAGGCACCTGGCAGTATCACGAGTCCCACTTGCACATCAGTGTCCTAGAGATGAGAGTGTTGCTTCTTGTGTTACAGGCATTTCAAGACTCTCTTGCACTAGGAACGATTGCCATCCAAATGGACAATATGTCAGTTGTATGGTATACAAACAAACAAGGAGGAACCAGATCTTACCACTTTTCTCAAGAAGCCCTGAGTGTATGGCAGTGGGCAACCTCCTCCCAATGCTTTCTGGTAGCAACGCACATCCCAGGGAAATCCACCCTGATAGCAGACAAACTCAGCAGGGCAATATTGATGCCTCATGAGTGGTCCCTGAAACAAGACATAGTGGAAATGATTTTCCAAAAATGGGGCCAGCCTTGCTGCAACCTTTTTGCCACATCCATGAATGCCAAATGCAGCAGCTACTTTGCCTTACTCCCCCCTCTGGAGGAGTCCCCAAGGGATGCACTTGTACATGATTGGCCCTCAGGTCTTCTCTACACCTTTCCTCCTTTTCCATTGATAGCCAAAGTTCTTCAGAAAGCCAGGGCATTGGGAAGGACCTAAATCCTTGTTGCCCTGTACTGGCCTTGTCAAATCTGGTTCCCCTTTCTGTGACCTCATCTTCTGGAGGAGCCTTGGATGCATTATGCTGAGCAACTAGCTTGGAGGTGTGGATATCCTTAATGAATATGGACACACCTCCACCTTTAGTGTTTCAGATCTTTTCCATTTGCTGAAATATAATCTTCTCGAAGAAGCTTTGTGGGAAGAACTCAGGATATGTTGCACTGAAGATGAAAGGTCAGGTAGCCTGGCTATGTTTGAAATCAGGGCAGCCATGTTGTCAACTTGAAGGTTTGAAGAGATGGATGGAGCATTCTTGACGGGTGAGTCAGAAGATCCGGAACTGGGTCCAGAATCCAAGTTCAACTAACTCTGGGCAAAACCACACTCCAGATTGTAGCTTGCTACAGACCCCCCACCATGCCCCAGGATTCCCACTCCTCTTTTCTTGATACACTGGAAAATATTAAGGTACAACCCAACACTCTAATAATGCGTGATTTCAACTACCCTACCATTAATTGGGAAAACTACTCGTGTACCAACTCTTTGCTCAATGTTTTCTGGAAATCATCAATTCCAACGCTTTGTATCAACTTATCCACACCCCCACCAGGGGCAGTAATATCATAGACCAGGTCATCACCAACATGGGTGACCGGTGTTCCACACCAGAGGTCAGCTCCTCGTTGGTCAGATCCGACCACAAGCTAATCACCCTAGACATCCACATCCCGCTCCCACCCCCCCCCCCCCCAATTAGGAAAACAACTGCAAAAAAGTTCTCCAAAGCCAACGTCACGCTTCTTAAGACAGAAGTGGCAAACTTCATGACACCCATGCAGATGGACAATAGAGGTACGACTGCTGAATCCTACACAAATGCACTTTATAAGCACTTACACGAGTGCATGAATCGTGCTATCCCTAACAGAACCAAGATACTATCCTCCAAAAAAAGAAAGCCAATCTGGTGATCTTTTGCCATAAACAAACTCTACAACAGAAGAAAGAAACTGTTGCAAAAAAGAGTAAAATCCCATGATTGGAGGAACTCCCTGGTCAGCCTCAGTAAGAAGCTGAGATCCCTCATAAAATCCTCCAAAGCTAGTTATGAAAACAAAATTGCCACTGATTCTAAAGACAACCACAAAGCATTCTATAGCTATGTCAAAAATCTCAATGGCAACACTCAGATCTGCTCTGAGTTACAGCACAATGACACTAAATATACTGAACCAACTGATATTGCCAATATCCTGGCAGATAGGTTCAGTGCTAACTTTATCCCCCTCTCACCACCTAAAAGGCTCATCTTTATACCGGAAGAATGCAAAGTTCCTGTAATCACGGCTGCACAGGTAAAAGCTTCACTCTCCAAAGCCAAGAACACAGCATCCATAGGACCTGACAACATCCCAGGCTGCCTTCTACATGAACTACAGAATGAACTGGCACCCCACCTAAGTACCATGTTCAGTCATAGCCTCACCTCAGGCTTTATGCCCTTTGAATGGCGCACAGCGACAGTTATCCCACTCCAGAAAGGGGGGTCCACAACAGACCCCGGGAAGTACCACCCCATTAGCCTGACGAGCCTCGTCTGCAAGGCCATGGAACATATCATCATGGAACTCCTAAACAAAGACATTGGAGATCTCCAAACCCTGGACCCCACACAGTTTGGGTTTGTAAAAGGCAGATCATGTCTCCTAAACCTGATAGACTTCTTTGAAGTAGTCACCAAAGCCATAGATGAGGGTAAGGGGGTTCACACAGCCTATCTAGATCTCGCCAAGGCGTTCAACACCATCCCCCACTCTGGAATTATAGATAAACTCATTAAACTAGGTATAAATCCCTATGTCACAAGATGGGTTGCCAAATGGCTTACTGAAAGAACCCACACTGTGAAAGTAGCAGACTCCAAATCAGACTTCAGACCAGTGACAAGTGGAGTACCACAGGGTTCAGTCGTGGGTCCTCTCCTGTTTGGTATCTACTTCTCTGAAGTACAGGCTAACACAGAAGGTCTTTGGCTAACTAAATTCGCAGATGACTGCAAACTAGGAGCCATAATTGAAACTTCTAACGATGTGGACATCCTACAAAAGGGCCTCACTGAGACAGATGCCTGGTGTCAAAGACATGGTCTCAAGCTCAATGCCAAAAAGTGCATTGTCATCCCCTTTGGTAAAAATTCTGTACCCATGAACTGCCACATAGGCGGAAGTCTACTTAACACTGAAAGTATGATAAGAGACCTTGGGACACAGGTGGACAGTAGTCTCTCCTTTGATAATCACATCGCCAAAGTGGTCAGGAAATCCTTCTACGTGGCACTCCTCATCACAAAAGGTTTCTCATCCAGGAAAAAAAAGGTCATTGTTCTCCTCTACTCATCACTCATTAGACCCATTATAGAGTACAACGCCCCTTTTGGTATGTACCTCACAAGACATCTACAACAACTGGAAGGGCCGCAAAAATACCTCACAAAGAGGATTACTGGCCTCAAACAGATGCCTTACGCAGACCGTCTCAAAAACTCCAGCTTTACTCCATTGCATATCGCCTACTCAGAGGCGATCTCTGCCTAACATACAAAGCTATGTCAAACCCAGAGCTGTTGGACATGCTCCACTTAAATAAATCCCAATCCCTCCGAGCTACACGCTCTAGGGACCTAAACCTTGTCACCACAATAAACAGAACATGCTGGAGGGATAGGTTCCTGTCCCAGAGACTTACCATACTCTGGAACAGACTACCTATCTATGTCAAACAGAGCTCCTCATTAGCACTCTTCAAGAAAAATCTTGATGATTGGATGGGTAATAGGAAATTCACCCCGGGGATCACTTATGTGGTTCTGCTTGACAGGGGCACAGGAAAATAATTTTCTTGGGTGGCGAAAGCCAGGGTACATTTTTGGCTAGGCTTGTATAGGCCCTAGGGCCAAAAGCCTAGTACCTACCTATGAACCTATCCTTTTTGGGCTGCAAGAAAGGTGCTCCAGTAGCTAAAACCACTCTATCCAGATGGTTGTCAGATTGCATTACATTCACCTACCAGTCTATAAACAAACAACTTGCAAAGTAAGAGCTCATTCTGCCAGGGCTATTTCTACCTCTTCTGCTTTTCGTGCAAAACTGCCAATTGTTACCAGTTGCACCGCAACTACATGGGCAAGGCCTCATACCTTTAACACTCATTACAAAGTCGATTTGGTCTCCAGGGGCAGGGCCTCTTATGGGTCCACTGTTCTGAAGAATTTTCTCCCATGAGTCACCCAAGAAAGATGGTGCTAAGGACGCTGTCCCACCAGTACATAATGAAGGTGAGACAGGACAACATCACATAAAGAAGTTATGTACTCATCATCACGTTCCATGTGAGTTGTCCATCTTGTCTTCATTCTTACGTACCACCCTCCTACCCCAGCTTTTGGCTCCTGGAGGATCAAGAGGTTATATTCCCTGACCCTCTGCTTGGCTTGTAAAATAATAAAAAATCTTTTATATGCGCATATTAGTATACCAGCAAACAAGATCTGGGGAATTCCCTAGAGCATCATGGGATAGGGAGTAAGCCACGAGCTAGTTGGAGACCTCGAGCTTTTGTAAGCAGCCAAGTCAGAACCAAGGATCGGTTCCAAATCCACCAGTACAGAATGAAGGCGAGATAGACAACTCACATGGAACATTATGATGAGTACATAACTTCTTTTTTTGATATTGCTGACTTTTCAGAAAGGTCTTTTAGTTACCAGGAAATCAAGATGTTTGGAGAAAATGTCTCTTTTACTAGCCTGATGTTAGGACATTCTTGTATCATCATGAATGCATTATTTTTCTGTAAAATATGTTCATTGCTACTACCTTTACACTGAAACTGAATGCTTCAGATAGACCTAACTCAAGTATTATAACAACATTAGTGGTTTCAGTGAATTAATTGCACCTAATGTTTACCACCCCTATTAGAGTGGTGATGACTTCAGGGTTCTCTATCTAGAGGTTAAATTCCCTTATGACTGTTTACTCGGCCTGGAACCCATTTGCAACCACCTTGTGTCTCTTGTTTTTGTAGTGTGCTTTAACAAAGTTGAAGTCTTTAAGTGATGATTTAAATTCTTAACCTTTTCTTTTCTGTAACTCTGATCATATAGAATAATAATGCAGTCCTCCCTCGCCCACTTTTGCACTCAGTCCTCCATATTTTTAGTATGGACCTTTATCAACATTTAGCTCTTTATCTCTTTCTCGTCTTGTATTCCTCTTCCCACTCTTATACAAATGTGTGCCCTAACTACTTCCCTTTCTGCAATTCCTTTTTAAATTACTTTTCCTTCTTTAAAAACTGTTACTTCTCATATTCACCTGATGCCTAGTCTATGCTGAATCTGTAATCACTAGATTTCAAATATTGTTTGTACTCACAGAGGATCTGCTGTAATGTCTAAATATGTATTTGGAGCTTGTTTCCATGGCTTCCATTGAAAAGAGGTCTTGCATGACCCAGTCAGAACTTCTGGTAACAAAATGCAGATAGGTAAATAAATAAATAAATAATAAAGTTTGCCACTTTGTAGTTCTTCACATGAATGTACTTCAATTAAAAAAAAAAAACTCCTCCACTAATCACATTAAAATAGTGGCAAAGCTTTGAGGATACAAGTCAAAATTATTTTGTCATGTATGGACGTGTAATTTTCAGACACCTCAGCAAATACCAAACATGTCAATTACACTTATGTGGCTGGAACATAATCAAATCTCCTTACATCAAAATGACGTACAAACACAGAAATACTACCACATTACCCAAGGGAGACCAAACTCCAAAAGACAGTCATCAAAAAGTGGAAGTTGAGAAAATATGGGACAACAGTGACGTTGCAAAGAACTGGACATCCCTCCAAAATTGATGAAAAGAGAAGATAAAAACTGGTCAGGAGGCTGCCAAGTGACCCGTAACAACACTGAAGGAACTGCAGGAATTTTTGTCAAGTACTGGTTGTGTACTACATGTTACAACAATCTCCCATATTCTCCATATGTCTGAACTGTGGGGTAGGGCTGCAAGACAGAAGCCTTTTCTTACACAGAAAAACATCCAGGCCTGGCTAAAATTTGCAAAACAATACATCACATCTCCCAAAAGCATGTGGGAAAATGTGTTATGGTCTGATGAGATCAAGGCTGACCTTTTGGCTACAATTCCAAAAGGTACGTTTGGCGGAAAAATAACTCTTTGCATCACGCATCACCAAAAGAACACCATCCCCATGGTGAAGCGTGGTGGTGGCCATATCATGCTTTGGGGTTGCTTTTCTTCTGCTGGAACTGGGGCTTTAATCAAAGTGGCGGGAAGTATGAACAGCTCCAAATACCAGTCACTTTTGGACCAAAACCTTCAGGCATCTGCTAGAAAAGCTGAAGATGAAGAGGAATTTCACCTTTCAACAAGACAATGACCCCAAGCATACATCCAAATCAACAAAAGAATGGCTTCACCATAAGAAAATTAAAGATTTGGAATGGCCCAGCCAGAGCCCAGACCTAAATCCAACAGAAAATCTGTGAGGTGGCCTGAAGAGGGCTGTGCACAAGAGATGCCCTCGCAATCTGACAGATTTGGAGCGCTTTTGCAAGGAAGATTGGGAAAATATTACCAACTCAAGATGTGCCATGCTGATAGACCCCTACCCAAGAAGACTGAATGCTGTAATTAAATCAAAAGGTGCTTCAATAAAGTATTAGTTTAAGGGTGTGCACAATTATGCAACCAGCTTATCGTGGATTTTTTTATTTTTTATATTTTTCCCCTAACAGATTTGTTTTTCAATTGAATTGTACAGGTTATAGGTTACATTAAAGGTGAGAAAAGTTATGAAATGATTTATTGTGGTCTCATTTTTTTATATCACAACAACCTGGCATTTTAACAGGGGTGTGTACACTTTTTATATCCACTATATGGTATACATTCATTTACTCGAATAAATGATTATATTTTCCGAACCGGAATGTCAATTTTGAAAGTGACGAACGGTCGTAATGTCATACAAAACACCGAATGCAACATTTCCGTCCACTGTACCATCTAAACAAGTGCTACCATGGGTCAAAAAGGGAGGGATACAGTGTGATTTGCATATCTCTGGTTCGCAATTGTGAGAACCTGCTGCACTGCTTTCGCACATTTTCCAGTCAGCCACCCACCGGCCGTTCAAATGAATGTATACCCTACTATATATGTACACACACACACACACACACACACACACACACACACACACACACACACACACACACACACACACACACACAAACACACAAACACACATAGGTGTAGGGCACTTGATCGAGCAGACAATATGCTGACAATCAGTAGATCAGCATCATAATATTGAGGTTACATATATTGATACATTCTGCGTGTGCTTTGGAGATTAGCCTAGAGTGGAATAAGCAAACAGCAAGTATTTTTGTAAGGGGATACCCCCGCCCCCGCTAATTATATGTACTAACTCTAAGGTCGCAAAATCCCTGGGGAAAGGGAGGAAAAGGAAATATTCCCCTACTAATGGATTGTCGATATTACACATCTGTTGACCATCTTTCTGCATCGACCAAATGGTGTCGACCAGACAGGTGGCAGAGCATTGTCCATTAGATCAGGTGTCCTACACCCATAATGATATGTGTGTGTGTGTGTGTGTGTGTGTGTGTGTGTGTAGATCCTGACAAAGTCTGAAACTGTTTACCAGTAATAATGCTTATCTTGAAAATAAACTTGTTTCATAATAGACTAAAAACACTGCATTGATCTACTTTTTGAGATAATGAAGGTACATATATGTGGCAGGATTATGTAATGCTCAGTTATTGTCCTGGATTTTCCATGATTGTTTAAAATCACCAGCTGTGTATATCATGATAAAAGCCAGATCTAGAAAATAATTAATTACTATAAGAACATCAAAACTTTATGTTAGCTTATTTTATATTTCTTCCTCAAACTTGTCACATATTTCTGAGTACTTCATTAATTTGATGGGTGACATTTTAGATCTAGGTCAACATACATTGTGGCCCAAAAATAACATTTACTACTGTGTAAAATCATCTTCAAACAAGTCATGAAAACATTTTGGACTGTTCTTAGTAATATGAGACTTTAAAATACCATGTTTAATATTTGTGTTAGAAATATTGAAACATCTGGAGCTATGAAAATATGAGCAGTTTTGTGGATTGTAAAGTCATTCAGAAAGATAGAAATAAGGATTGTAACCAAATGCAAAGCCTAATTCATCTTGTTTTGTCACAGAAGCCACTTTTTTCTTGTAAAACTAATGCTTTTCAGATTTTTATATCACTGGAAACGACGTAGGCCACAACTGAAATGCAGTTCTTTAGCTGATGGCAAATTCAAAGGAAATTCATATGATTGTGGAACGAAACGACTTTCATGAATAACAACACAAATGACTTCTCTTCTGCTGCCAGAGTTTCAGGTAGCAGTCACCACATGTCTAGAAGAAATAAAACAGATGATTGCATTGAGGTTTCAAGATCCCAGGAAACTCATCTCATTCTGCATCAGCATAAAAACAAAGCATGCATCTTCCTAAGTAAAACTGATGATACATAGGGACACCCTACTGTTAGCTGACAAAAAGTCAACACACACACACACACACACACACACGCACACAGCACTATTCATGAACACAATGATAAGCAGTACACAAAAGTTGCATCTGTAAGTACACCATTTTAAACTAAGAGAAAATACACCATAAACTTCTAAAATAAAAATGTCTGTTTATTCAGACAAATGTCACCAGAAAACAGACAACTAGGTTTCACGTCTAACTAGAGCTTCTTCAGTGCATAAAACAGTAGCAAATCATACAGTATTCAAAGGAAAAGAGGTAGGGAACCTCATCTTTGAAGTCAATTGAAAGAATAAATGTCACCCCCATCAAGTTGTAAATAAAATTAAACAATAAAATATATATTTGTAAAAAAAAGTCCAGTTCACCAAATATGCGTATATATCCTCTCTGTATATTTGGGCGCTAAAAGTATTTAATTCTAATAAACCATCAGAATAAATAATTCTTAATTTATTAATTCACTGGGGATATGTGCCATCTAGTGGAAATTCTTGACTATAGCTCTCTCATTTATGCTTGTTGAATATAGAACTAATTTAATAATCTATACATTTTCCCTTCATAAGTACTATTTCTGCAAGCATCTACTCTTACAAAATTGTTTTCTTTACTATTGCATCCATTGTAAATAGTGCACATATAGTTTTCTTAACTCAGTTTTTTTTTATCTTTTTTTGTTGTGATTACTTTTATTTTGTTGTTATTCCTTGTAAACGATTAATGCAATTAAAAATATATGCATTCTCTTTTTTCATCAAGCCATTGTTTCTTTCACATTTGTTGAAGCTAAATTAAACAGTCCCTATCAATACCAGTAAAGCTAAAAATACTGCCTGATGCTGTTGCCAAACCACTACTGTAACAGGAGCTCCTTAAATCACTAATATGCAGATAAATCCCTTGAATAGGCATATGCAGGATTTCCCCACATAAAATACTCCACAGATGCATGTGCTGGTCCCCTGGAACATATTCATTCCTGCTAGCCCTAACCTTGCCCTTGTCCCAACCATAACTCTGTATATCTACATATTATCTTCAGAAAAAAAAACTTTCACTAGCAGTACAACTAGATCACTATTTAAAAAAATATATATTTTGCTCTCCTTTGTCTGATTAGTGACTTTTTTATTTAGTGAATAGTTGGTTTATTTGTCTTGCAAAGATCAATGGAAGTGGTTTTGCTGGTCAAACTATTTAATTGTATATGCAACATAATCTAAAGTCCCTTTTTCAAAACACAGCCCATTTAAAAATTTCACTAACCAAGATGATGGACATAAAACACACATTTTCTATATTGGTCCCCACAGTTTGAGAAGCCATACCCAAACATATTCAGCCATTATAAACAATCATTAATTTCTGTAAACAGCTGAAATGCATCATGTTCAACAAGTCCAAATGCAGTTGCTTTGCAACCAGTGCCATAACACAGTTCAGCAGTCTGTTTCACAACATAGTTCAGCAAAACTTCTATCAATCTTATTGCTGCTATTTGTTTTGAGGTTCACTAGCCCACATTACTCCCAACATTAAGATACTGAACCTGTTGCAGCAGCCACACACCCCAGCACATTAAAGATGCAACACAAGTTCTTCTTCCATATCTTCTTACAGTATACAGATAGACACACACTCGCCCCAAATCTGCCCAAGCTTAGGCCTTCTTCCTGTCATGACTGGGCCACTCCAGACAACAAATTTACTGCTACCATCAAGAAACATCCTCTTCATACATCTCCCCTTCCTCTTCCAGTTCCTAGGTATAGCAAATCAGTATCCTAAACCTTTCCTCACACAACTTTTAGGTTCCCCCCTCCCAACCGCACTTCATGGTACACTTTCCCTTCTACTCTATTACATCCAGAAATCCTTCCCCTACTACCCTCCCTGATGCACATATCTCACTGTAACATAGGGAGGCTTTTTATTACTTTTCATGGTTTTGTAGAATATGCCTTATGTAGTACAAAAAATAGTATTCCATTACTAGAGTTCATAGTGTAGTACATTACTTATTATGCAGTATAAATGCCAGTACTAGTGTATGAACGTCTACTGTAAGAAGTTTAGCAATCATCTGCCAACCTGGCACTGATTAATCCTACAACTGTTTTTGTATCTTTGATTCTACTGCTGTTTTTAAATTACAGAGTAACCAACTTCTTGTATTGCCTTGTATACTTTTTTAAATGGTTGGAAACCACAGGCTAAGTCTGAAAATGGGTCCACTTGGATCTATGCTGTACTCAATCATCAAATACATTCATACATACATGAATGAATAAACAAATAAATAAAAGTAGAAGCCCCAGACATAAAACACTGGATAGATTCACTTTCATAAATCCTGTTGTAAAATTCCAGGTTTATGTGGGGTTTTAAAACCAGAAGTTTTCTGACCTGTGTTTTCCTCCTGCTGTATTAAAAATGACATGATTACTCTTCTGTGGTGCTAAAAAACTGCCAACTCTCAAAACAGGCAAAATGTTATTGAAATGATATCTAACCTTAAAAGTGTTAAGTCCTAGAGTTAGCACACTATACCACGTGACCATTCTAACCCTTATTCAAGTGTCTGCCTTGTGAATCATCAGCCTGCTTTTGCAAATTTGTTGCTTTATTACATATTATTCTTATTCTTAAAAACTGAGACTAGTGAGTTTCATTTATCATAAATTAAGGGTGGCAACTGGAAGCTAGTAGTGCTGAGATTTTAGAGAAAGGTTTTCAATACAGTCAAGTTATAACCAAAAAAATCAGTCATTTTGGTCACACTGTTATCCATCAGTTTTACTTTAATTAACCTTAACTCTCATACCTAATTCTTTGTGATTGAGAAATGTATCAGAAGGCTGTAGTCCTGTTATATCACCTGTCCAGGGAAGCCAACAACTGTCAGGGAACCTTCTGCAGAGCTCAACAGTTCTTTGGCAGCTTCATTGTATATGAAGGTGCATTTAAAATAGCTGTAATGCAAATTGGTATATATGGGGCAAATATGGCCCAATAACCATTCCCATAGTTGTAACTTCACTACACACAAACACACACACACACACACACATATATATATATATATATATATATATATATATATATATATATATTAGCTGTTGTCAAAATATAGAATATTAATTTATATCACATATATAACAGATATTAAAAAATAGAATGAAGCTATCAGAGAAAAGTTTACCGGTTTCTAATCAGAAACATGGCCATAATGCCAACATCATGGGGAACAGAGGTATATAGACTTTCCAAGTCTAAATAAAGTACAGAGGAAATTGGTGTTCTCAATATGGATCTGGTTAATCAGGGAGATAAATTCTGTATTGTCCCTTATCCCATTATCTGATCCTACTCAATAAATACTTTAAATAGAATTTAAAAAATTCAATGTTATGTAGTCCAATCTCGCCTACATTCTTACCCGTGGGTTCGGAGCCGAACCTCGGCTCCAACTCGGCCATACTCTAGCTTGAAGTCTTTCAATTGGCTGGGCTAAGAAGGTATCCCATGCTGCAGTGCTCCCTTTCCCCAAATCTCGTTTGCCGCTCGTGTAGCCTGGACGTGGTCTCACTCTTGGCTGTGGCTAAGTATCACTTTTGTCTTTATTGACAGTTTTTTGCTTCAAAAATAAAAAGCTATTTTCATAGGTGTGTGTGTGTGTGTGTGTGTGTGTGTGTGTGTGTGTGTGTGTGTGTGTGTGTGTGTGTGTGTGTGTGTGTGTCTGTGTGTGTGTGTGTGTGTGTGTGTGTGTGTGTGTGTGTGTCTGTGTGTGTGTGTGTGTGTCTGTGTTGATCTAACCCTTGGTAAAGAAAGGTGTTTTCTGGTATTATTGTCTTTGTGGTGCCCCGCTAACTGTTTCCCCTATGGGCTAGGCTCGTTTCAGTTAGAGGACCTAGTCCACCCCTTCTTCCGTGTTTCTTGTTAGTTTAGTAGGTACCTATCCTTCGGGCTAGGACCGTTTAAATTAGAGGGCCTAGTCTTTCCTTGTGTTTCCTGTCGAGACCAATTAAGTTAGAGGTCTTGTGTATTTGTCTATTGTAGTTTTGCTTAGTTCCCATGCTTTATATATATTAACGGTTGACTGTTATTAACGGTTGTTTTTTCTTTCACCATGTCTAAGGATATGAAAGAGCATAAGCCCTCAGGCTTTAAGAAGTGTATTAAATGTGGTTATAAGATGTCTATCACTGATGGACACTCTGTCTGTGTTTATTGTCTGGGGGCTCTTCACCTCCAGGAATCTTCTGCTTTTTGCTATGCATTTAGCCCATGTGTTCTTCAGGAGAGGAAGAACAAACTCATTTTGAAAGGACTTTTGAAACCCTCCTTCGAGGAGGATTTGGGAAAGGCTTCTAGCTTTAAGTCCTCTCCCTCTAAGGCTAAAACTTCTAAGGCAAAAAAGCGTTCTCCAGCTCCATCTGTATCCTTGGAGCCTCCAGAGAAAGTAGTGAAATCTTCTGTGGCATCCTCGGCTCCACTGTCCTCGGAGCCGCAGGAAGTTAGTATATTGACCGAATCCGCTATGGCTCCCAGTCCCTCGGAGCCGATTACGAAGGTGCTAGTTCGGAGCCGGTCTCCAAATTTTAGGCCGGTGTCTCCTCCTCGTAGGTCTCCTTCGGAGAGGAGGTCTAGATCTCCTTCCTTATCGTCTAGGTCCTCCAGAACTCTTTCAGATGTGGATGTAGATAGAGTGGTGCAGAGACTTCTCCAGTCACCGTTTCTGGCAAAATTGTTTTCGGCTCCAGCCCAGTTGGCTCTTGAGCCTGTCACCCAACCAGCGTTGATACTTCCTCCTCCGATCGAATCTCAGCTTTCGGAGCCTGAGTGGTCGGCGCTGTCAGATGTCCCTAGGTCGGCTCCGATGGCCCATTCTGGCTTATCAGCTCCAGCTTCAGCTCCGACCCCGCCGGCTCCTTCCACGGGGTCCAGGACTCATGGTTCCTCGGTTGGACCCGAGGGGAGGCCTCAGGTCGCTTTTCGGCTCCTAGCCTCCCTCTCAGTGCTTCGGCTCGGGGAAGCCTGACCCCTGTGTCGGCTTCAGACCTTGTCCCTTCTGCTCCGAGGTCTTCCATGGCTGGTCGATCTTCAGAGCTGGGGGGACCAGCTTTCAAGGCCATGCGGAGTGCACTGACCAGGTCTTCAGTGACATCATTCGGCACTGACGCTCTGTCCCATCCAGCTCTGGTGCGGGTTTCTGATCGCCCTCTATTTTTCGACAGCAGAAAACCAAGGCCTCAGGATACCCCCATGAGTGGTCCCCTTATTTCTGAGGGCCCCTTAGTGTTTTTGCCTGAGGAGCCACCCAGAAAAAGAGCATGCAAGAGGAAGCACATTAACTACCAAGATGAGTCCCTTACGTCAGACACTGACCTCGAGGAATCGGAGGGGTCCCCCAAGTCATCCTCTGAGGATGTCTCTTTCTCTGACATCCTGGAAATTTTGAAGCAGAGGGGTGACTGGTCCTCCAAAGCTCCCTCCGAGGAGGAGTCGGTGTTCCTGAAGGCCTTTGGGGCTCAGCCCTCCACCTCCTCGGTGTCTCCACCCTTCGACGAGCTTTTAGATCTGGTTTGTCGAAGGGTGTGGGAAACCCCTGACTCTGTGGAACCAGTCCCCAGGAGACCCAACAAATTCTTGTCTGCCCCCTCTGACAAAGAGTTTCTATCCGGGGGAGTTCCTGTAGATGCCATGGTGGTGGCACCGGCCACCAAGAAGGAACTGGCTGAGACTTCGTTTACTGTCCATCCTCCTAACAAGGAGTCTAGGACCATGGACCGGTACGGGAAGCGTATGTTTTCTTCAGTGGCCTTTACACTGCGGTCACTGAATTACTTATCTCATTTTACACGGCTCCAAAGAGATCTCCTGAAAGAGCTTGGAGATACTCTACATGGTAATGTTTCTGATGCAGTGGCTCAGAAGATCAACGCTCAGATGTCTACCCTCAACTCTTTTGCTAACTCCTCCATGAGGCTGATCTCTTATGCAGTCGAAGGAGCAGGTAGGGCAGCGAGTTTGGGAGTTGCTCTTAGGAGACACTCCTGGATGCGCCTCTGTAATTTCACGGAGGCCTTCAAGTCTACATTCACCAACTCCCTGTTTGATGGTTCCTCCTTATTTGGAACCAAGGTGAAGGACACTCTCACTAGGTGCGAGCAAGAGGGAAAAACTCTGTCTGCTGTGGGAGTCCATTTTTCCCTACCCTTTAGGCCTTATCCTAAGACCCAGAGGGGTGGGAAGATGTAGTTCAAAAAATCGCAGAGATTTTTTCATGACGCACAAGGTGAATCCCCCTCCAGAGGCAGGGGAGGGGTGATAATTCTGGTAGATGCCGCCCTAGGGGCAGAGGAGGCCCGTGTAACCAGGGAGACCACGATTCCTTTCGTGGTTCTCCTTACCAGCACTCCTGATGGGAGGCCCAACTGTGCATTTCCAGAGCCAGTCGGGGGTTGCATTTCACTATACCCAGAGGCCTGGCAGAGTACAACTCAGGACCAATGGGTATTAAAAATAATTTCCGGAGGATATCGCATTCCCTTCTCTTCAGCTCCCCCTCTGAGCAAAAAAATCCCAGATGTTCCACCCAATCAAAGGGATTCCGCAGCTTCAGAGGTTTTAAAGCTGCTAGAAAAAGGAGCCATTCAGCCTGTCCCCTCAGACCAGATAGGATTAGGGACTTACTCCGGATTCTTTTTGGTGCCAAAGAGAACAGGGGACCTGAGACCCATTTTGGATCTCAGCAGATTGAACACCCATGTAAAGTCCAAGTTCCGAATGGTCACGTTGCAATCTATTCTCCCATTGTTGGGAAAAGAAGTGTGGATGTGCTCCATTGACTTCAAGGATGCTTACTACCATATAAAGATGGATAGGGCATCCAGAAGTCATTTATGCTTCCGGCTGGGAGCCAGTCATTTTAAATTTCGTGCCCTACCCTTTGGTCTCACCACAGCCCCCAGGGTGTTCACCAAATGCATGGCAGTGGTAATGGCTCACTTGAGACGTCAGGGATTCCAAGTGTTTCCGTACCTGGACGACTGGCTCCTTTCTGCCACCACCAGGCATCTACTCCTACAAACCAGAGACGCCACGATCAAACTGTGTCAACAATTAGGCATAACTCTAAATTGGGAAAAGTTTGCCTTGTTGCCCTCGCAGCATGTCACCTTTATAGGTGCCGAGTTAGACATTGTGCTCATGAGGGCGTTCTTACCAAGAGAAAGGATTCAAAGTTTACAACAGCAGGCGTACGCGTTACTCCCTTTGAGAAGAGTGAAGGCAAGATTGATCCTCAAATTGCTGGGCACGATGGCTGCTACAGTTATTATGCTGGTTCCTTTGGCGAGGTTACACATGAGGCTCCTTCAAAGGCTATTCTTCACCCAGTGGTCTCTACAATGTCTTCCTCTTTCTCATCTCATAATAATCACAGACAGATGCAAGCAGGATCTACACTGGCTGCTTCACACCAGCAACCTCGACACGGGAAAACCCTTCGTTCCGTCCGCTCTGGTTGCCACATTGACCACGGACGCCTCCCAGATAGGGAATGGGGGCATTATCTAGGCAAGACAGTCCAAGGCACGTGGCAGGAACACGAGATGCATCTGCATATCAATGTCCTGGAGATGAGAGCAGTGCTACTAGCGTTGCAAGCACTTCAGAGCTTTCTTCCTCTCGGGACAATTGCGATCCACACAGACAATATGTCGGTGGTATGGTATCTAAACAAACAGGGAGGAACCAAGTCGTATCCCCTTTGCAGTGAGGCCATGCGAGTGTGGCAGTGGGCAGTGGCTTCCCAACATTTTCTTGTAGCAACACACATTCCGGGGAAGTCCAATGTGATTGCCAACAGGTTGAGCAGAGCGATTCTGATGCCTCACGAGTGGTCCCTGAACAATCAGGTTGCGGAGCAGATTTTCCGCAGATGAGGTCAGCCTTGTTGCGACCTATTTTCCAGCCCCTCAATATTAAATGCAGCACCTACTTCACCCTTATCCCCCCTTAGGGGAAGTCACCCAGGGACACTCTAGTTCACGATTTGCCCTCCGGTCTACTGTATGCCTTCCCTCCTGTTCCTCTGCTGACAAAGGTTATTCAGGAAGTGCAATCTTTGGGAAGCAAAATGATTCTGATTGCTCCACACTGGCCTCGTCAAATTTGGTTCCCCTTCCTCCATCCTTACCTAGTGGATGTCCCCTGGATTCTGGACCCTCAACCAGATTTGCTGACTCATATGTCAGGGCAGCTCCATCCCTCTCTTCAGACCCTCCGGCTGACAGCCTGGCTCCTCCACTTCCATCAGGCCTCATCATTTTTCACCGGAAGTGGTTCATATTCTGTCTTCTTCCCGTAAGCCTTCCACCAGAAAAATCTATTCCAGCAAATGGAAGAGATTTTCCATCTGGGCAAATGCAAGACAAACTGATCCTTATACAGCTCCAATTTCGTCAGTCCTGGAGTTCCTCTCCATGCTTTTCAACCAAGGATCAGCGGCCACAACTGTTAAAGTCCAGTTGGCGGCTATTTCCACTTTTCACGTCGCTAGTGAGCCCAGTCTCATGGCACACAGACTTTGTAAGGCATTCCTGAAGGGCACTATGCTGCTTTGTCCTCCAGTTTTTGAACCAATTATGCCTTGGGACTTAAATTTTGTTCTACAATATCTCACTTCACCCCCCTTTGAATCTGCAGCCACTTGTGATTTAAAATATTTGACTTGGAAGACAATCTTTTTAGTAGCCATCACTTCAGCCAGACGTGTCTCAGAGCATCAAGCCTTATCAGTTAGACCACCTTACTTGATTTTTCATAAGGACAGGGTTTCTCTCAGACCTAACCCTTCCTTCCTACCGAAAGTGGCTTCCATCAGTAATCTAAACCAATCCATTGAACTACCTGTATTCTTTCCAGAATTGACGAACAAGGCAGAATTTAGATTTCATCAGCTGGATGTGCACAGACAATTACGATTCTATTTACATAGAACGAAGGATCTCAGAAAATTGGATCAGTTGTTTGTCTCATTTTCAGAAAACAGGATTGGGTCTCCTGTTTCCAAAGTCACTTTGTCCAGATGGGTTTCCAGTTGTATTTCATTCATTTATTCTTCAGGTGGCAAGGATTTACCATTTCGAGTGAAGGGTCATTCTACCCGATCTGTGTCTACATCTACAGCTTTTCAGGCCAGGTTGCCTATGGATGATATTTGTGCTGCGGCTACATGGGCATCTCCTCACACCTTTGTTACTCACTACTAATTGGATTTGGTGTCCAGAGGCAGGACTTCCTTTGGTTCTACAGTGCTCAGGAGTATTTTCCACTGAGCCTCCCAAGATTCAGGTACTGGTGACGCTGTCCCACGGGTAAGAATGTAGGTGAGAATGGAATACATAACATCAAGAAGTTATGTACTCACCATAACGTTCGATGTATGTAGTCCTTCTCGCCTCACATTCTTACTTACCCCCCCTCCTTCCCCCATACTGGAGGACCTAGGGGTTAGGTATGGTTTCAAATTCCTTTCTGGTTAGTATGTTCTTCCTTCTCTATATGTTGCTGTATGTGGAGGAGTGAATGATTAGCTCGCAGCAAACAAGATCTTGGGAAAGGGAGCAGTACAGCATGTGATACCTTCTTAGCCCAGCCAATTGAAAGACTTCGAGCTAGAGTATGGCCGAGTCAGAGCCGAGGTTCGGCTCCGAACCCACGGGTAAGAATGTGAGGCGAGATGGACTACATACATCGAATGTTATGGTGAGTACATAACTTCTTGTTCAGAACTTGGCTGTTATAAAGAAACACACCCCACCACTCTGGGTTGTGCAGGTGTGTGTGTTTGGGGTGGGATACCTCGGGTTAATAGAGGAAACATTGTAACTGTCAACTTTAACTTGAGTTGCAGTAATGGCCCACTTTGATACCATTTAATTTAAAAACATGGCATGCTTAAATGCTGTCTTAGGTTCCACGTGCAAGTACAGGTATCATTAGGATGTTCATCATTAGGTTACTGTTGCAGTAATACATAGCTATATGGATGTATCCTGCCAAAGATTAGATGTCCAGCATTTGGACATTTTCCATTTGCACCACACATCTGAGAAAGCTCAAAGGAATCCTAGTACAAATGCAGATGGCTGGGTGCCAAAATTCAAAACTTTCTCGCCATTGAAGATTTCAGGCAGACTTGGTCTTCCCTACATATTCAGTGTTTCAGAGATTGGCTTGTTTGAACTATTGAGCAGATACATACCCCTTTGATGACTTTCCTTTTGATTTCTGCATAAAATGTGTTTCTTACATCAAGGAGAAAAGAGAAGTGTCAGTGTAGAAGACATATTCCATAGAAAGATTCTATGATAGCTTGTTTGTTTTGTCGAGGGTAGTCAAACAACATCCTCTCTTGTAATATCTGTTTGTTCTTTACTCCCAAGACCATAAGAAATAGACTTAGCAGCTTTAACATATTTCTTGAGAAGCAACAGCTTAAGGCTCTCACTTAAATATCAATAAACTCTGGCTTAAGTATTTTGGATGTCACTCTTCTGACTCCGAAGAAAAAGGAAATGGCCAAAGAGGTTTCTGATGTGGCTTCACTTCTCGCCTCTCTTCCTTGGCTGTCACAATGGATGATTCCTCATCAGAGTTCTTGGCCCATCTGTTTCTTCCAACCCCTGTGGTGCTACTCCTAAAGATGCCACTAAGGGTCAGGAGTCTAGTACATCCTCAAGGGCCAGACGTATGCCTACTACCAAGAAGGGAAAACCCCACTCGGTGATCTGAGAAGGGCCAGACAATATTGCTCAAAATATGGTGAGGGAAGAGGTACCTGTTTTACAGATGGAAGTTCATGCATTGGATTTGACTAGGAGTGTGTCACTGGATATTCTCAAAAAGAATAAAAAGAAAATTAAAAGAATTAAACACATTTCTCCAATTTGACCTAATTTGCCAAAGAGACAAAGGAGGAATGGTACAAATTTGCCAAAGCGTTTTTCAAAACCTTTTAGTCTTTGTAGTCTGCGTCTCCAGCCTTTTCTCTTTTAAAAAATGAAAAGGGCTCCTTCCCCTTCTAACAGTGACTCACAGTCAGATGTAGAAGAAGCTGGACTTGGACTATGCTTCACAAGTATCTTCTCTTAATTATTTAGAGTCAAAAGCTGAGGTAATATTTTGTTAGATTCTCCTGTACTGATCTGAGGTAATGTTTTATTATATTCTCCTGGACAGGAAATTTTCAGACATTATATGTAGAAAGAAGGAACTTCTTCCAATGAGAAGAGAAAGAAATCACTGAAATTCAAAAAGTTACTATGAATCTCTTCAGGTAGATATCCTCAAATCTCTATACTCACAAATGTCTGGTTGCCAGTGGTGCTCTGAAGGGTGCTAGCAACGTTGCTTTTGCTATTCCAGATAGCCTGCTGCAACCAAAAAGCCTAATTGGCTTCACAAGGTAACCCAGCCCTACAAATTCCTATTTCATAAACCTGTGGTTGAGCCATCTGTAATTTCTTTAGCTAATGACATTAATTGAAAGCAATTAACTATTAATAATGCTGTGCCTTCAATCAAGAATGAAGGGCTTTTGATAGGCATGGGAAAAAATGTATGCATCTTTTACCCTAACATTTAGGACAGTCACTTGTCAGGCTGATCTGACCAAGTATCTTCTGGTAACTTTTACAGATATGAATAAAATAATTGCTGACTTACCTTCCTTTGAGGAAGAATCCTATTTACTCGGGTATGATTTCTTCTGTTCCTCAGATAACAAAGCATTCCTTAAAGGATTCATATGATGCAGCTGATGAAATGCCCTAAGCATCTGCAACTGGTCAGTGATGCACAGGTAGGAGTGGCCTGATGCACAGGTAGGAGTGGCCCGAATCACAGTATCTTTTGGAAAATGTAAAACCACAAATACTTAATACTGCCTTGGATAAAGAGGTTTTATATGCTACCTCTTCAGCTGAGGTTTTCAAAAAAAGAATGATGAAAGGAGAAAACTTATCCTAAGTCACAGATTTTTCAGTCACCCATATCAGTGTGCAATAGAAATTAACCTTCCAGTCCTGGACTCTTTTATTGGAAGTCCTTTAAACAATCCCAGCAAAAATCTGGGAGACAACAGTACAAGAAACTGTGGTAAGAAAATTCAAAGAAAAAATGAGGTGCAGCTCAGGTGCAATCACAACCAAAGAAAAATGCATGACTGTATTTTTCTTCCAACCCCCTCCCCTACCAACCCTGGGCATGTAGTAAATATTGCAGGAAATTTTTCCCATTATTCTCCTTTTTGGAAACAAATCACAATAAATTCCTGGGAGCTAGAGATTGTCCATTTCTTCCAGGCAGAGAAATTCAATCCCATTTCTTTCCTTCCATATGTTATCCCAAAACATCGTAAAATCATTTCCAAACTTTCAGCAGGGAAAATGAATTTCTTCAAGGTTATTTCTACTACCTCAAAACAGGAGCCTGGAACTTGTACTGGACTTATATTTCCTCTATCTCGTCATAAAATTTCCAAAATTCAAAAGCTCATTCTTCAGTCTGTTTTTTCCTCTTATCCTTCCTCTTTGCTTTTTGGTAATTCTGGACCTCAGAGTCACCTATCATCACATACTCATTCATAAAGACTTCAGATGCTGTTTAAGATGTATAAGGTTTTCTGTTTCTGGTTTACCCTTTGGTCTTTCCACAGCTCCAAGGGTATTCGCAAAATGTCTAGCACCAGTAATTGCTGTTTGCAAACTACAGTGTATTCATATTTTTCCGTACTTAAATGATTGCTTTATTTTTGCAGAGTGTCAAGCTGTCAAGAATCTCTGCTTTTTGTTAGAAATCTCCTATGGTTTTATCTCGGTCTGGAGAAGGTGTCTGTAACCTTTTCTCACAGAAAAAAGTTTCTAGGTTATCTTCTAGGTTATCTTCTAGACACGTCCCTTATGATGTCTTATTTGCTACTAGAAAATACTACATTTTACCATCTGCAGTTTTTACAGTTTTCTCATCAAACAGTGACTACAGCAAGGGATTATAACAGGATTTTGTGGTGCATGACTTCTACTATCCTGATGACCCAAATTATGCATGAGGAAAACACTGGTTTCTCTAGGCGGTATGGGTTCGGACTTAGTGGCTGGAGAATAAAATTCACTGTTAGTAAGATCCTTTAATAAAGTCTGTATATACCTATCTTGCTCCAGCGTCTTCAGAGGGAGACCGAGAAGACATCAGATTCATTGACCAAGTCAAAAAAATTCCACTCAGTATGTGAATACCAATAACAGTCTGGACCATAATTGTTATTCTAACTCAGAGGTGTTCAACCTGTCTGATAGATTCCTGTCTGACAGCTGTGCAAGTCTTCTAAAGCTGGGACTTTCCTTTATACTGGCTTATCGTGCTAATATTGCATCTCTTTTACTGGATCTTAGACTGTACGTTAGGAAACTTAATTTAAAACTGTTACATTGTAAAAATACTGTGGATACTGACGACGAAGAGGATGATGTGAACAATGACAACACAACTAGTAGCGTGACAGCAAAACAACAGAAATTACCTATTAAAATAAGCCTATATAACCCTCCCTTATGTAATACTTTACACATTTTCTTTAGACTATGTGAAAAGGATCTACGCAGAGTAATGGCTTCTAATAATACATTTAAATGGTTTAATCTTTCCAAGGCACAACTGTCTACCTTAAAATCTCTTATTAATGACAAATCTATAAGGGTAATGCGAGCTGACAAAGGCTCAGGTATTGTCTTAATGGAGCAAGATAGGTATATACAGACTTTATTAAAGGATCTTACTAACAGTGAATTTTATTCTCCAGCCACTATGTCTGAAGTTAAAAAAGCTTTTAAACTAATTGACAGAACTATTTCAGAATTACATAAAAAGAATCTAATTACTGATACTGATGTTACTTTTTTAAGTGTAAGTAATCCCCACCTAAGGAAATTCTTTGGGATACCCAAAATCCATAAGGACCTGGTTGACCCTCCATTTATTTTATTTTATTTAACATTTGTTGACCGGGAAAGTCCGACTAGGTTCCACGGATCCTGTTTTCAGCGGATGCCCGGGGAGAAATGCTCCAGAAGCATGCCTTTAGAATGTGGGAGGAAACCGGAGTACCCGGAGGAAACCCACGCGAACACAGGGAGAACATGCAAACTCCACACAGAAGGCACCCCAGCTGAGAATCGAACAGGAGAACCTCTTGCTGTGAGGCGACAGCATTAACTGCTGCACCACTGCGCCGCCCATTTAGGCATATAGTGTCCAACAAAAAAAAACAAAACTGAGGGTATTGCTGAATACATAGACATATTATTAAATCCAATAGTACAAAATTCACAATTTTTCTTAAGGGATTCTTGGGACTTTCTAAACCTCTTATACCTGAACCCTCCACCTTGTTCGGACATTATTCTAGTTACCCTAGATATAGAATCCTTGTATACGAACATTCCTCATGACAGGTATTCCCTACTTGTGCAATTATTTAGAGGCATATACTAACATGCCTGTACATAAAATAGACACCATATGCACTCTTACATCTCTAGTTCTCTCTAACAACTACTTTTATTTTACAGATATAAATTTTCATCAGACCAAAGGGGTAGCCATGGGGGCTAAAATTGGCACCAACCTTTGCTAATTTAGTTCTAGCTTGGTGGGAAATTAATTCTTTAGTATCCCTACCTTACTTTAGTTCAGTTCTTCTCTATAGAAGATACATAGATGACTTGTTTTTCTTTGGAAGGGTTGTGAAAGTGAATTACAGACTTTTATTACTCAACTGTCAGATAGTATCCCTTTTCTGAATTTTAAAATCTCAGCTATTGGTAAACAGGTGAATTTTTTGGATGTATTGGTATCCTTTGATTCTAGTACTTTATCCTGGACATCTTCCATTTATAGAAAAAGTACTTTCAGAAACAATTATTTACATTACACCAGTATGCACCTGAAGTTCATTAAGCACAATATGGCTAAAGGACAATACATTAGACTTTCCAGAATCATTTCTGATGACTCCGTTTTTTTAAAGGAGTGCAATATCTTCACTGAATTTTTACTACACAGAGGATACCCATTTGACTTATTACAGACTATTTTCTCCTATGTGTACTCGTTAAGACACTCCAGGTACCCTCCCATTATTTTAAAAGGCTTTACTCCAAAACATTTTCTAGGCAGCAGCATACCAGATGATAGCCACACACAGGTTAGGTCTATACCTAATTTCTCTGGTACCCTTACTCTTCCATATAATTCCACACAAACACTGAATAGTAAGACTGATAGATATTCTTCATTCCCCATTCCTATATGCAGAGAATCTTATGCTATTAAAGGGTTTTTTTATAATAACTGGGACATATTGACTACTAGTCAGGAAGTTAATTTGAAGTTAGGGTCTGTCCCAGTGTTCACACATAAGAAAATTAAAACACTACAATTATTGTTAGAGAATAGAGATCATCCTTTTCTTGTTTCTCCACTATGTGTACAACAATCTAAAGGTATGTTTACGTGTAACAAGTGCATCGTATGTAAATGGATTTTTACAGGTAGCTGTTACACTTTCTTACATAATAATTTCACTATTAATTTTAATTATTACTTTGACTGTAATTCTATTTTTGTTGTATATACTGCATTTTGTTCCTCATTTTATATAGGCAAAACCATACGTAAGCTATCCACTAGAATTAAGGAGCATCTTGCTGCCATAAGAAACAGGGATCTAAGTAATGCATTAGCTAAGCACAGCATTTCATGTCCTACTTTTACAGAATTTAAGTTTTTTGTATTAGATTTTGTGCCTTTATTTTTGGAGACAAGAATACATTACTGGAAGTGAAAGAGCTACGTTGGCAGCTTCTGTTGAATGCAGAGGCTGCTCCAGGCTTGAATGAAAGCCTTAACATTAGGTGTGCATTGAAATGGAATCTATAATTTGTGCACAGTATTGCTTACTTAGTTGTACTTCAGCTTTTACTGTATGGAATTTTTTTATATATTCATGATACAGCAATTACTTATTCATTATGATCTGTAAGCTAATACAGCTATTATTTGTGTAAACATTGCACATAATTGGACACTATATTCTGATGTCACAAACTCATTTTATTATCCTTATATATGTTGTGTCTTTCGACTTATCCCGGTTAGGGGTCGCCACAGTGGAACTCCGGTCCGCTAATGTTTGGTAGTGGATTTTTACATGCCGAGTTACCAGCCCTGACGCACAACCTTCAACGAAGGCACACCCATTCACGCATGCCTCCACTCAGAAGATGCTCTAACTGAGAATCGAACACGACAACGTCTTGCTGTGAGGCGACAACGCTACAGCAACGGCACTACTGCGGGTATTTTATTATCCTTATATATAGACTTTGTAAAACATTCTCTCATGTTTCTGATGAAGTCCAGCACTAATAAACTGTATGAAAGCACTAATTATTGGCTCTCAGATTTATTTTCCTGCAGTGTTAAACAGTTGGTTTGTTCGACGAAGTTTTGGAGCATATATATATATATATATATATATATATATATATATATATATATATATATATATATGTATAAATGAACGTATATGTATAAAAAGCACCATCTAGTGGGCAGTATTGGTAAATCTTTGCAAACACATATACACCTAAACCAATGATCATATTTTAAATGGATAAAAAATAATAAATCAGTATCTCTGAACAGTCTTCTACGGGTTCCAAAAAATAATTAAAAGGATGAATCCTGCTCATTACTTAGCTGCTCTCATTTTTAACATGAGGGCAATGGTAATATTTTCATTTAAACCAGGGAATCTACCTGCGTCAAGAGTAACTTGCCAAAATAGTTCCCTGTATTCTAACCTAGTCTCCCACGGTCCCCCTTGGACATCAACCTGTATGTTTCCGAGGACAAAAAATAAAAATATAGCTTCCTTACATGTCAAAGTGTGCTTGTATATTGCATTCTTCGTGTCCAAGGTCTTAATGTCATAATAGTGTTCATATATACGCTTTCTCAATTTCCGTTCCATATTCCCTATATAGAATGCACTACATATCTCACAGATAGCCAGATAAACAACCCCCACAGTGTTACAATTGCTAAATGCCCCTCCAAAAATGTCTCTACCCCTACTCACTAAATGCACACTCTCTTTGCTCAAAATGTGCTTACATTGTGAACATGCACCACACCTAAAAGTACCTTTTCTCTTCCTATCTTCTCGCTTTTGGACCAAGCTGTCATATTCAAAACACTCCTTTAAATTCTTATCCTTCCTGTATATAATTTTCAGAGGGTCATTACTCAGGGTATTCAAGTCGGTTAGTTCCATAAATTTCCCCCATTCTTTTTGAATAATGTCCTTAACCAGGTGTGTGTCACCTTTAAACTCTATGGTAAGGGCCTTATTGTTTTGGCTACCATTTTGTCCAAACCTGTCGTTTATACCAAATAAGGTTCTGTTTCCTAATAAAGGAAAATATTTTTCTATCCTCATCCCTGTAACCTCAGCTCTTATTTCCTTTATTAAGATGGAGGGTTAACCCCTCTCAACAAACAGTTCTTTCAAAAAGTCACATTCACTTTTAAAATCATCTTTGACAGAAGTCATCCTACTCGCTGTAATAAACTGCACCTTAATGATACTTTTTTTTGTTGAAAGGGATGTGCACTTTTAAAGTGCAAATACGAACTGCAAAATGTTTCCTTCTGAAACACCATAGATTTGAAACCTAAATCAGTTTTGTGAGTGGTCACGTCAAGGTAATTCATTTTGTCATAAGTAACGTTACCTGTGAACCATCATAAAAATTCGGTTGTACTTTCTAAAAACCTTAAACATTCTCTAAGTCTATCCTGTCTGTCTACCCAAAACAAACATATGTCATCCAGAAATCTTTTATAAAAGGACCAACATGTCTTAAATCTAGAATCAAACAAATTTTTTCTCCCACCAGGCCAATACAATATTCGCATTAGTGGGGCACAGTTGACCTCCATAGCTACCCCCTTTATCTCGTGGAAAAATTCCCCTCCAAACAATATGCAATTGTTTTTTAGCACTAATTCCATTAATTGTAAAATTACATGAAAGTCATGAGCATTTATGTTCCCTTTCTCGACCAGGGCTTCCTTTAGCCACTCTAAACCTGTCTCATGAGGGATCACGGAAAAGAGATCTTTAATGTCAACAGTGACAAAGACAATATTCTCATTAAATTGTTCAATGTCAATACTTATTAAAAAATCCCAAGAGTCCTTCAAAATCTCTTTCTCTGCACCCCAAATAGCCTTTAACTTCTTGTCTAAATTAGCCAAGGAGCCATTTTCGACCCTTCAGCTGCAACAATCGGTCTCAGTAGAGGGTCCCTCAGGTCCTTATGGACCATAGGGATACCGAAAATAGTAGGTACCCTGGGCCTCTCATTCCTTAAATCATTATAGGTATGCAGATCAATTAACCCCTCAGTGAATAAATCACTTGGGGCTAGATCAACTTTTTTATACACAACATTAATGTAATTTTTTTTGATACTCTAGTATAAGTGTCCATGTCACCTAAAATGTCTAACATCTTTGCCTCATATATAAAGGTGTCCATTATTACAGTACCTCCACCTTTATCGGATTTCATTATTCAAATATCTTTGTCTGACTGGAGACTCTGAAAAATGTTCCACTCATTTTTACTAAGGTTAAATCCACATTTATTGTTGGGAATCTTTTTTCGAAGTTCATTTTCCACTAATTGTTAAAAATGTTTTAGCTGTGGATGAAATGGTAGGTTATACTCACCTCTTTGCCTGATGCTGTCATCATCCCTAACCCTACTGACTCCTTGGAACATTACATCTAGGTTGACCTTTCTCACAAACATCTTAAGGTCTAGTATAAGCTTGGTCAAATCACACTTTTTGTTGGGGATAAACGTAAGCCCCTTAGATAATAGAAATGATTGTGTGTTAACTTAACATTACTATAATTAAATATGTTATAGTTGTATACAAATTTAAATTCTTCCCTCAAAATTAAGTCGTGTGGTGGTACCATTACCTCCCCATCCCTTATACAAGCACACTTTGACATGTAAGGAAGCTAGATTTTTATTTTTCATCTTCGAAAACATACAGGTTGATGTCCGAGGGGGACTGTGGGAGACTAGGTTGGAATACAGAGAACTATTCTGGCAAGTTACTCTTGACACAGGTAGATTCCCTGGTTTAAATGAAAATATTACCATTGCCCCCCTGTTAAAAATGAGAGCAGCTAAGTTATGACTAGGATTCATCCTTTTAATTATTGTTTGGAACCCACAGAAGACTGTTTACAGGTACTGATTTATTATTTTTTTATCCATTTAAAATATGATCATTGTTTTAGGTTTATAAGTGTTTGTAAAGCTTTACCAATACTGCCCACTAGACTGTGTTTTTTATACATACACATTCTTTTATACGTGTGTATATATATATATATATATATATATATATATATATATATATATATAGTTACACTTCATAATCTTGAATTACTGAAATCTCGAAATTCAGTAACCCGAGACCACGAAGTTTAAAACCAGAATGCCGAAAGTGCATAAGAGTGAATTTGAATATCTCAAATCTGCGCTTATGCATTTCCGGTGCATCTCGTGTAGTGTTATGGTGCCTGAAATTGCAGGTGAGTGTTTGTGTGTGCTTTTGTAAGTTGTATGTGTGGGTAAGAGTAGGGAGGTGTAAGTGTGAGTGTTGCATCTGTTGGTGTTTGTGTATGTGTGATGTGTATTTGTGTGCGAGCGAGTGGAGGATGGCATGGTGAGTTTTTTTTTTTCCATGTTACGTGCGACCTTGGAGTTGGGATATATAAGTGGGGGGATGGGGGTGCAGCCACCCACATGGGGTGCGCAGGGGGGCTTGCCCCTCTGCTTATCTGTAGTGTAGGGTTGTCTTGTTTGTGCGCTGTGGGTGGAATGGTGTGTGTGTTACTGATTCAGGATTGTGATTTTCGGTTTTGTGAATGGTTCGACTTTATAGTCTCGGGTTACTGAAATTCGGGATTATGAAATGAAACCATATATATATATATATATATATATATATATATATATATAGATAAAACACTATATATATTTTTTTTTATTTTTACCACCTATAAGAAACTAAGTGCGTTGATATGGAATACAATTTTGGATTTAATGTAATCTCTTGTACCCTTTTGTACATTCTTTTTGGTTTTTAAACATTTTTATGGTTGTTTTTAAGAACGCTATTGCTTTTAAAATGGGGGGAGTGTGTTTATGGTTTGTGTTAATTGAACATACAAAACTATTGATGAAGGAGGTTTGTTGAGTATTTTTAAATGGTAGATTTTAAGTGTTTTAGGTATCTGATTAAGTCTGTTTGTCTGATGACAAAAACGCGGTGAAACAGTTGAACATTCATGTTCCTTATGGTGTTTTATTAAACTGTGGAGATGTTAAAGCAGTCTTTGGTGTGCTCTGTGAGGTGTGCTTGGTTTCTACTTGCATTTGATCTTATATTTACATCACATGAGACTGATTCGTAGTCCAGTCTTACCAGGGGAGGACATCACATTGGGGGGCAGTGCTCTTCCTGTTAGTGAGCACTGTGTCCAGGACATTTGACCCTGTTGTGGGTGTGCTGACTAGGTGTTCCAGAGCATTTGCATTGGCAAAATCCAAGAACCTCTGAGCCAGCATGTTTGTGGTCGTGTATGTTTCCTAGTTGATGGTAGGATAATCAAAATCACCCATGAGTAAGGTGTTGGGTTGTATGACAAGTGACTCCAGTAAGTCCAGGTATATTTTTCCTGATTCATGGTGGGTAACCTACAGCTAGCTATGATGTGGTAGGGGGCTTTGCCTATAGTTAATTGAACATGGAGTAGCTCAAGTAAGTCATACAGTTTGACCAGTCTCAAGGTGTATGTCTCCTTACCAAAGATGGATACATGTCCTCCTTTGGCTCTTTCATGCTCAGTTTGTGGTCTGACCATATAGAAGACATTGTAGACCTGCATGGCCAGGGTGCTTTCTGTGCCTTTGAACCATGTCTCATTGACTGCACATATTTCAGCATCTTCCAAAGTGAAGAGTGCTTCCAGGAAGTGCAGTTTCTTGCATTAAGTAGCAGTAACTTGAGTTTATCTAGAGGATTTTGTTAAGGTTGGTTATTTTGACACTTCCTAAAAAAAGGCATGCTAGGAGTGGCTAATGCCTTTGCCAGTATCCAAAAACCTAGAGGAGAGAGGTGCAGACTATCTGTGGTAAAGAAACATGGCCTGTCGACCATGTCTTCCCAGGGTGACAGATACTGGATCCCCTTGGACTGACATCAGAAGCTAAGCCAATAGTTAAAGTCAGTCATTTTTTGTTTGTATTGTGGCATCATCCTTGGAGAAGGTAGAATGCTGCTTAAGGCTAGGCTTATAGCTACTTGTGACACAATCTGAGAACTCAGTCATGTCTGTCTTCATAAAGTTCAGTGAGGTATGGTTCAAGTCATTCACCTCCACATGGACTATGATGGAGTCATACCAGTACTTGTGGATGAGTGACTTCAGTGCCTGAGTGACTTGACGGATCCAGGCACATGACAGGTAGCTATCCATAACCCAGTCTTTATCCAGCCTGATTAAGGGGTGCATCTGTGTCTCTCACAATGGAGTCACCTATGATCAGTACATTAGGTTTTGTGCTGTTAAGCCTTATGGGCTTATTTGTTGAGACACGTGTGTGTGTGTGTGTGTGTGTGTGTGTGTGTGTGTGTGTGTGTGTGTGTGTGTGTGTGTGTGCATGTTATGTATTGTGGTTGTTTTTTTGCATTATGTGTCTAAATGGTTTCCATTTGGGCTGGGGCTCTGATCTTTTGGTAAATTACTAGTGAGTATCTCCGCATATGTGGGTTTATGTGTCATGTCCTTGTTTAGTGTGGGAAGTGTGCATGTACTGACAACTTTTTTGGTATTCAGTATGTCCTTATGTGAGAATTTTGCCTCCAATTTAATAGTGTAACTACATCACTCGCATACAAAGTATTTGTTAGTTTCAGGAGTAAGTGGTTGTCAGTATACATAAGACAGTTGTTACATTGCTCAGGAGGCCCATGTCTGTCAGGCTGGCCAGAGAAATGATAGGAATCTGCCCACCCATGGTAGCAGGCTCTTAATGTATGTTTTATTAGAGAAGTGAGTGGGTTAATTTGACAGGATTGTGCTGGTAGCGCCAAGACTACAAGAGAAACCAATACTTTGTGTAGGCTAAGGTTTATCAACAAAGCAACTCTGCTCAGTGCAGTGGAAAAGCTTGGAAGGGTTTCACTGACAGATGTTTAGGGAAAATCTGAGCTTTTAGGCTTTTGTGTGTATAAAAGGGCACTCATAACCACCGCTGCAAGAAGAGCAACACCACACAAACTGCAAGGGTTAATTACCAATTGGGAAAGCACACAATAAGCCTTCCTCCAGCAGTCTCCAACTCAGACAGGTTAGATCAGCACACGTCTGACACAAGGGTGCAGAAAAATACCTTCTTTATGTAGAATAGTTGGTTTGGAGCCCAAGTGTAACAAGACCACACCTACAACAGCTCTGCAACTAATACATACATTGTAATACAGCACAATTAATGACTTAAAGCAGCAGCAACCTGTGATGTCCCCACTCTGGGCCATTAATTAAGGAGTCTGAATCCTCACCACTGAGACTGGAGAGGGACATTCACTTGGAAAACAAATGGATACACTCAGTATTTCCAGATGCAGACCTCTCTGCATCAAGCACAATTTCCCTTAAGAGCACACAGGGCACACACTCAGCCCGAGGTGTGGTGTCTCTAGCTGTCTCCCTCCAGGTCCCCAGTCAGACTCCCCAGTGGCATGGCTGCAGGGTTAGGTCCTCAACAAAGTGTCCAAGCAAAGCCTTCCAGCATCCTGTCTGTGAAACCATTGCTTCATGTCCCTGCTGCAAGTAGCTGACATGCAAACTTTGAGATTTGATTTTCACACACACACACACACACACACACACACACACACACACACACACACACACACACACACACTTGGGAAAAGGCTGGCACAGATTACCTGCTCTACCAGCTTTTCCCAGACTATAGGATAGATTTACTGCCATCAGTCAGTTGCTATAAGGCTTTTAAAAGGGTATCCAATTATGCTAAGTGACATTAATACAAATGATAATGTTAACCAAACAGCAAGGCTTCAGGAGTGGCCAGAGCTGTCACCAAATAAATTAGTCCAAATACTCTCAAAGCTTAAATATTTTTCCTAAAAGGACCAGACACAATGAGAAGTTTAAATATATTTAATAATAACTAAAAGAACAACAAGAAAATACAAAATATATATTTACAGTAAACATCAGAGTTTCAGACACAGGAATATTAAAAATAGCAGCTGGAATTATTCACACAGTTACAGAAAAACAATATGTAACTATTCTCACTATATTTTTCCTAACTGATTTAGAGAATTATTATCCCTGTTCATTTACTAGTGCAAGACAAGATGAAGTGGGTGAGTGGTCTTTCTCCTTTGTTAAGGTTCCAAGCACAGACTGCTCCTGAGACTGAGAGTCTCCTCTAACAGTAAAACATTATTTCTGTACAGAATGATATCACATATATCTGGTCATCTGACAACAGGTTCCCATGCACCGCCATTGCTAGAAGCTGTTAGGATTTAGCACCTGAGTGTTACTATACACACAGATAGAGCTTTGCTCAGATCTGATGCTGCTCCTGAAAGTCATATAACCATTTCAAACCTTTACCCTTCCAGAGTAGCAGGTAGCTCCCTGCTAGAGGCAATAAAGAAGGATTCCTAATACTTGGTTTCCCAGACATTTTGTTTCTGGCTGCAACCAGAACTGTAAGATAAATTCTTTATAAGGCCTAATTTAATTTAAATTATTTTCAAAGTTTTCTGCAGCTGTATTGTGATTAACCTCTTCTCTTCCAGTATCCTTTGTTAAAACATATACATTTAATTCAGTTACAATAATGCATGGACATTTTCTTTCCAACAGGAAACACTGTTGATACATTTTAATACAACCAGCTTTACAAATAAATTTTTCAACACAAGCATCTGTACAAATCAGTTAGATATACAAATTACATATAATTCTTTACAAAATTCTAGCTAGCTGTGCTGGCATATGTTACACATCCACTGCCCTACTTCTCCTGGCATGGCTGGCAGTACCTCCTATCATCACACAGACAGTACATTTTTTTTGAAACTGCTGAAGTACAGTCACAGGATATAAGAGAAGTGCAAAAGGATACTTGGAACCCTTTTGTATGCTTCCCAGCTCAGCTAGACCAGGTAAACACCCATGGCCACTAGATGAATAATCCCAGTCCTCCTAATGTAAAAGGACAGTAAAGGAGTGTCTGTAGTGAAATGCTACCACAGACAAACTTAAAGATACGGCTACAGTAATATACTTTAAACAGCTTATAAAAGTGTGATTATTCAATAAGTCTTTGCTTTGTATAAATGAGTCAAGAGCTACTCAATCGTACAGAATTTATAAAGGCACTAAAAACAAGATAAGCTGATGGCCATTAAAAATGCATGCACAAATCTCAAGTGTTTCCCCAACCTAAACAGACCAGGCTACCTCCCAGTGCACTAGCTGGGAAATCCACTGACCTCCTGATGTAAAAACAAGTGCTTGCTGGAGTGTCAAAATATACTACTTTATCCAACAGCTAACTAGATAATGAATTCAAACAAGTAAATCAGTAGAACAGACAATGAGAGGCAAAATGCACTTTTTCAATGTAAGCACAAGGAAAGGCAAATAATTCAAGATATCATCAACAGTGTAGAAAGAGAGGAGCTTATTAAGTTCAATTTACAGTAGGGGTAGGCAGCTTAAAATCACCTGGTTTAAAAAGCAGATCAACAAAGGGAGGCTGGTTGGAAAAAAACTAGCAGGGAATCACCAGCAGTGTTTTAGCTTATGAAGGCTTGAAATCTTTTCAGAAAAAGACAAAGTCCCAGAAATTCACTGTGTATTTAAGTATCACTCAAACAATTTAACCAGTGAAAAAAAACACATGAAACGTGTAGCCTAACTTAAGGATCTGTTTCTCACACAAAAAAAAGAAGTCAATCAGATTTCTTAAAACAGAAAACAAAATGGAGCAGGTAAAACAGAAAGCAGCTTTATCACTCACATCAGGAACCTTTAAGGTAGCACACAGCCGTGTGCAGTACAGGTGGTCAGTGGCACAGCCTTCACTGACTAGATTGACATTGCAAATGTTCTAGCTGATAAATTGAGCTCTACTTTCACCCCTCACTACCCCCAGTGAAATCCTTTCTCGCATATCCTAACCCCCAGTATCAACATAGAGCAGGTCCTGGTGGCATTTGCTAAGACAATGGTCATCCTTCTGTATAAAGGTGGACTATCAACCAACCCCAGGAACTACAGACCCATCAATCTGGTAAGTTTAATATGTAAAGCCAAGAAACAAATTGTTGTGAATATGATCAAGGACATTGGCAGCCTACAGACACTTGACCTATCGTAGTTTACCTTTGTTAAGGGAAGGTCTTATCAACCTGATGTACTACTTCGAGAGGGTCAGCAAGACTGTAAATGAGGGAAAATGGTAAACACTGCCTATCTCAACCTGCCTAGGCATTCGATACAATACCTCACTCAGGTATTATTGACATACCCTCAGAACTAGGGATAAATCCCTACATAACTTGGTGGCTTGATGGCTATCAAATATTCAACACCAAATAAGTCAGGATTGGCAAGACCACTTCCACCAGGAGAATGGTCACAAGCAGTACCCCAAGACTCTGTGTTGGGCCCTTTCCTACTGGCATCTGCTTCTCCGAAGTCAAGGCTAATGTTGACCTCTTGCTCACATGTTCACAGATGACTGTAAATTGGGAGCTATCATAGATTCCCCCCATGACACCAACATCTTACAAAAGGGTCAGACACCAACCAATGTTTGGTTCCAGTGCCACTCAACACGAAGAAATGCATTATAGTGCCCTTTGGGAAGTCATCCCCCCAAACTACTCCGTGGACAAAAGACGCCTAAGAGCTAACCATGTAGTTAGGGTTTTGGGAACATATGTAGATAGTAATTTGGCCTTCGACCAACATGTAGCCAAGTTAGTTAGAAAATCATTCTATGCCATGTGAGTATGGCATCCAGATCCAAGGACAGCACAACTCTACTCAGCCCTTATCAGACCCAGCATTGAATACAATGCCCCCCTTAACATGCACCTAAACAGGTACTAGAAACCAGTGGAATGCCCTCAAAGATTTTGCACCAGGAGAATCCAGGCTATGAATACCCTGTTCTACACAGATTGTTGTAAAACCCTATCTCTACTCTGTCTCCTGCGGGTTACTGACAGCTAAACTTTGCCTGGCATAAAAGGCATCCTTAGACCTGGCTCTGATGGACTTCTTGCACATCAGCCTGGAACATAAATAACACACGCTGGAGAGACTGATATATGTTTCAAAGGATCCCCACAGTATGCAACAAGCTCCCCATCCAGGTGAAGCAGAGTTCATCCCTGACTCTTTCAAGAAAAATCTTGATACTTGGATGGGAAGTAATAAATTCAACCCTTTTCTGACACTGCTTCCCAAGCCAAGTCTGAGGCATCTGTGTTGTCTGACTGCTTTAGAACAGGGAGGGTGAAGGGCTGGCCTAGTTCTAAGGATATTTGCTGTCTCCACCAAATGATTTTTCTTCTGACAAACCCAAGTACTGGGACTTAAAAGACAAAGAATGTTGGTGCTGGGATCAAAGATGGTTCAGATACTGTTATATCGTTCTTATGTGGAGTCTTGTCAGGGGTATCATGAGAATTTTAGAGGTCATGAGACTTAAAATAATGAGGTATTCCCTTGCAGTGGCCAAAATCTGAGTGGAAAACCTTAAAAAAAGATCTGGATAAAGATCTATTTTTTTCCTGTAGAAGAAAAGCCCTCTCTTCCAACCCCTGTTCTTTTCCAGTTGTTCGTTACTAAATGGTTTGGAGTGGCTCCATAGTTCTCTTTATGGACCTTACCTCTCACTTTCTTATCAGGCTTTCCTCCCTTATTTCTCTGTGTGCACATCCTGATAGGTGAGACTGAGGACCTCTGGGTTGACCTGTGTCATACAGGGCTGTTCTGTATAGTCCACTAAGGCTTTGGCACCAAGCTGTTCTACCTGGCTATTGCTGAGGTAAGTAAGATTTGATGCTGTGGGCTGACATACCTCTTGTAGGAACAATGTGCTTTCAGCCTCTTGGGACGACCTTATCAGAAGTCCTAGCAGAATGTGAAGCTCTGGAAGGTGGTTCAGCCAGTAGGGATACCTGCAGGCAGAAATCCCAAATGTGAGGACTGCAACAACAAATCTACATGAATGTCTACATTTCTAGTTAAGTTTCAAATACAACTGTCCTTTATCTAAATTAAAAAAAACAGGGTCCTCCTCCCATAAATTTAAGGCATTCTGTTGCACAATCTTAATAGCAGGCTATATCTTGTTTGCAAAACTATCAGTAACCACAACATATAAAAAAGAAGAGAGGGAAGAGTTTGGTGAAGCCTAAAACTTCAAAATATTATAGCTGATATAATGGCCATGCTGTTTCTATCTGCTCTTTCAGGTTCCCTTTTGCAAGCTTTGTCTGAATACTGCTTTCTGTTTTTATATGTTTTTTTCCACAGTTATGACAGTAGGAGGAAAAAAGTATATGAATTTTGGACCATTATTATTCCTTACATGGTTTGCCACTTAAATATACTGTAATTTTTTTCATGTTGGATTACTTCCACAGACAGTAATAAAGTGTTGGAGGTTTAAAAGCTGCAGTTTTTACTTAATGGTTTAAAAACATCGTTGATTATTATGCTTTAAACTATGTTTGCTTAACACAAAGTTTTTATTCTTAGAATTTATATACTGCAATGTTTTTGTAGAATGTATATGAAGTTTGGACTGCATCTTTGAAGTTTTAAAGCAGGTTCTTGGCACAAAACATTTTTAAAATGAATGTAGCTTTTAATTGACTTTCTTCAGGTTGTACTTATCCTTAGGCCTCAAGGGGGGAAAAAAGTAATACTCGCAATACAAATGGCAGAGTTTTTAAGGCAACTAATGAACAGAACCCCAGCGGAGCAGAGCACTATGGATTCAATTAAACATGTAATTATTTCAGAAACTCTCTCTGTGCTGGAACATAGTAGATCAAAAACAATTTCATAAAAATGAGTTTTAACAATTTGAATTTTTTAAAACAATGTCTAACACATGCAAATTAATAATTTCCTTTAAACTCAAAATAACACTACATGTTCTAACTACTGGAGTAACTTAAATCCATCTATTACAATTAATCAGGTAACTAAATCAATTCAATTAACGTAAAATCAGTTCCTTCTAAATAACTTTTTTATACCCAATTAATGATTCTTAGTAATGCCTGTATGACCCCAGCAAAGATCCATAAATACTATCCCAGCAAATCAACAATCTGCTGTGTAATTCTTATGAAGCGGATCTGCTTCACATACTTTGGAGCTGTAATCACTTATACATGTTATGGTGTTCCTTCAAAGTCAAACTAGAAAAACTGAGGTATGGAAAATCCATTCTGACATGGGAATTTGCAATGCTATATATTCCACCCACTAATCTCTGTCAAGATATTTCTGTATTAGTTACCATTTGTTTATTAGTAAAATTTTGTATTATCCAAAACTGGCTTGACAGGGCCAAGTTGCCACGGGTTGAATTCAGGGAGTTGTCTCTAAAACAAGTCAAGGCTCACAAATTAAGTCTAAGTCTAACAAGCAGTTAGCTTATAAAAATTACCGGGGAAATTTTTAAAATAGTCATTATAAGCAACCTTTATTTGGTATGCTAAAATTAATTAATAAAGCATTTATAGTTGTTTCCTCATAATTAATTTCTTGCTAGACCAGTGTGTTTTTTTCTAAGCTTACTTTTCACAGTCTTCCTTTTTAGCGTGCCCCACTTTTGTATATAGAGTTATTTTTCTTGCTTTGTTCTATGATTAATGCTTTGTTGATATTGTACTTTTCATTGTTTATATGCTTACTGTTCTTTCTAAAGTTCTTAAACCTTAAATAAAAATATTGAAAAAAGTTTCTAAAATAATTGATTCTGTGAGAATTGTTAATGAGAAAATGAGTAGATCCTTGTACTTGAGTCTACTGAAGGAGAGAATGCAACAGACGGTGAATTTCTTCAAGAAGACAGCAATGCTGAAAAAATAAAGAAGAGAGTCCCCAGAGGAGATTCATTTTTCTACTGGTTTGCATTTATTGTGTGTCCACTTTGGCTGGGTCAGAGCTGCTGTGTCTGAACAGTTACTGGGCTATTGTGAGTTTCTGGAATTTGTCCCTTCAGCCTTTTTTTGCTCTCCACCTTCCTTTTCATAAATGTTTGCCATCTTTATTTAAAATTGTTAATAAAGAAACTGAGGTATTGCCAAATCTTTTAAGTGTTTAGAGAAACTTTGAAAGGAGTTAGACAATTCCAGATGCTTGTCATAGAATTAACTGCTGCACTAGTACATAGGTGTTTACTAAGCCAATGACCAGTAGGATCTTAAACCTAGCCATGCATTCCAAATCTCTGACAAGTTCAGGTAAACTAGCTAGTGTACATAGGGATTTGGAAGATGAAATATTTACAAACAGGTGCCTGGGAAATGAAACATTTGGATGCTGCCTGTGTCCGTTAGAGACATAGATTTCAAACTAGGGGTGAATTTCCAGTTCCCCATCCAGTTGTCCAAGTTGTAGATGAATTGTGTTAGAGAGGAACTCTGCATCTGGGGTAGGGACTTCATTTGTCAGCAACCTGTGAGTCTTGGATCCGATATCGGATCCGAGCCAGCAACTTGTAGCATAGCTATGGATCTGAGCTCCTAGCTCCTCCCCTCACCCATAATCCCCTGCCAACCTCCTATGACCTCAGATCTAGTTTGCCGCGCTTGAGTGTGTAGCTGGATTTTTAGCGCTCCTAGCGTTTTCTTACCAGATAAGTGAATTTATTCAATTTTTCTCAACCTTTGTAATTGTAAATTGTGTGAATGGTTAGGTTTCCTATCTAGTTTAATTTTTTTTTGGTTTTCACCCTCCTCTCGCTGGTCGTTAGAGTGTGTCTTGGTGTGCTTGTGTAGTGTACTTTAGTTTTGGGTATGGCAGAGGCCCCAAAACCTAGTTTTTCTAAATGCACCGAGTGTGGCCATAAGCTATCTCCGGCTGATGGCCACACTCGGTGTGTTTGGTGCCTTGGGGTTGAACACCTCTCTTCAGGATGTACCATTTGTGCAGCGTTCAACCCCAGGGCACTGAAAGAGTGGAGGTCGAAGCTTGTCCTTGGCGGGTCTTTTGCCTCCGGATTCGGCTTCAGCCTCAGCTCCTCCCGTGGCACCTCCTCAGCCTGTGGTGGTAGCCACTCCTGCCCCCCTTCCCCCGGCTGGGATTCAAACTCCCACTAAAGCGCCGGAGGACAGGGAGGTCAGGAGGGAGAAACGGAGGGAGAAGCACCACAAGCGGCGGGCCGAGGCCTCCACTTCGGCCCCCCCGGCTAAGCGGGCTTCTCCCTCCACGGCTTCCAGGTCTCCTCCTCCTCGGCTCCGATCTCCTTGCTTCTCCCCGGGACCCGAGGAGGAGGAGACCTGATCTCCGTCGAGGTCATCGAGGCGGCATTCCAGGCCTGCCTCGGTGGCCTCTTCAAGATCTATGTACAGCCTGTCAGATGCAGACTTGGACCGGATGATGCGAAGGTTCATCCAGGCCCAGCTGCAGATGGGAGTGCTCTTGCCTCCCCCCCTTCGGGGGGGAGCTCGACCCCTTTCTTTGCTCCGATTGCTCCTTCTCTGACCCGCTTCCCAGATTCGGAGCGTTTGGAGCCGGGGGTGGGTCGGCGCCGACAGTACTGGGTACTTCGGATCTGACCCTGCCCCTGAGTTTGTCGGTTCCATCGTCGGATCCGACCTCTCGGAGCTGTGGGCTGAGCTTTGGATCTGAGGGTTTCAGTGTGCCTTCGGCTCCGTCCAGGTCGGAGCACACTGGTCCCTCGGATCCGACGGTCTCGGCGCCGGTTCCGATCCCTTCATCGGATCTGAGTGGGAGTCGGCTTTCGGAGCCCAGGGAGAGCGGCTCCCCCTCGGCCTTCGATGCAGTGGAGAGGGCTCTGTCGAGAGCATCCAGACCCCCAGCCCTTGCCTCTGCTCCACCCTGCACTCCCTCTCTGCTGGGTCAGGCTTCCATCACCCGGCCACAGGGACAGCCTGCTTCAATGTCCCAGGTTGTTCCATTGGAACAAGATATTGCTGGTGAGACTTCCTCGGACAGCCCCCCCGAGGAAGTGCCTCGCAAGCACAAGTGTAAGAGGAGGCACGTGGACTCCCCCAAGTCCTTAACAGAGGACACGGACTTGGATGAAGGGGAAGGCTCCCCTAGGTCACCCCCGGAGGATGTCTCCTTTGGAGACATCATGGAAATTCTTAGGATCAGAGGTGGGTGGTCTACCCCCAAGGCTTCCTCTGATGAGTCCGTGTTCCTGGAGGCATTCGAAGCAGGCCCGTCTACCTCTTGGGTGTCCCCTCCGACCTTATTACCACCAGGGCATGGAAGGAGCCGGACACTGTGGAGCCAGTCCCTAAGCACCCGGACAGGATACTGAGCCCCCCCGCAGACCAGTCCCACTGGAGCAAGGGTCCCCCCATAGATGCCATGTTGACGGCGGCAGCCACGAAGAGGGAACTAGCTCAGGAGAGCCCCTCGGTCCATCCACCGAGCAAGGAATCCTGCTCGATGGATCGCCTTGGGAAGCGGGTTTTTAGTTCAGCGACCTTCTCTGTAAGGTCTCTGAACTATATGGCACTTGTCATCAGGATGCAGCGGGATCTTATCAAAGAATACGCTGCCTTCCCCCCTGAGTCCATGTCGGCGGAGGACAAGCAGTTGTACTCCACTCGAATGGCCACTCTAAGGTCCATCTCCAATACCTCTATGCGGCTTTTGTCCCACGCTACTGAGGGAGCCGCTAGAGCTAGCGGAGTGGGCCTAGTCATGAGACGTCAGGCCTGGCTCCGGCATTGTGACTTCGCGGAGGCCTTTAAGGCGTGCTTTGTGAACGCCCCTTTTGATGTTTCTGCCTTGTTTGGCAAGACCGTTCGCAAAACACTGGTCCAGAGCGAGAAGGATGGGAAGACGTTGTCTGCCATCGGAGTCCGCTTCTCTGCTCCCCAGAGGTCCTTCTCGAAGAACCAAAAGGGACAGAAGAAGATGTGGTTCTGGAAATCGCAGCATTCCCAACCTGCTCCGGGCAACCAGTCCTTCCGTGGCAGAGGAGGACAGGGAGGACGCCGCCCTAGGGGCAGAGGGGCCCCGAAGAACTTTGGGTCCAGAGAATCCTTCTCTGACCGGCCCACGCAGCAGCCCTGAAGGGTTGCCCGACTGCTCTGCTCTGGAGGCAGTCTGAGGGCGTTTCTCGAGGCATCTGGCGGCATGGGAGTCCATCACATCAGACCGCTGGGTGCTTCGTATCATATCCAGAGGCTACAAAATTCCAATGTATCATGTCCCCAAACTCAGGAGCCTCCCCGATGTTCCACCCGATCAGAGGGAGGCTACAGCCGCAGAAATCCAGCGACTGTTAGAAAAAAAAGCCATCCAACCCGTCCCCCAAGACCATCTCGGATTAGGGTTTTACTCCAGGTTCTTTCTGGTGCCAAAAAAGATGGGGGACTTGAGACCAATTCTAGATATTTCCCTCTTGAACCTGTCGGTAACCAAGGAAAAATTCCGAATGGTCACTCTTCAATCCATTCTCCCCCTCTTACGGGAGAACGATTAGATGTGCTCTATAGACCTCAAGGATGCGTACTACCACATTCTAATGGACCGACGATCCAGGAGGTTTCTCAGCTTCCAGCTGGGAGCCAGTCATTATCAGTTCAGGGTCCTTCCCTTTGGCCTCACCACAGCCCCCAGGGTGTTCACCAAAGTTTTAGCAGTGATAGCGGCCCACCTGAGACTCCAGGGAATGCAGGTCTTTCCGTACCTGGACGACTGGCTTCTAACCGCCCCAACAAGGCATCTACTCTGCTCAGCCAGAGATTACTTTCTCCGCCTAGCCCCCCAGTTAGGCATCACAATCAATGTGGACAAATCTTCCCTTGCTCCGACACAAGTCATAGAGTTTATAGGGGCCAGATTAGATACCAGGGATCTATGAGTCTTCCTGACTTTGGAATGACTACAGAATCTGAGATTTCATGTGCTCTCAAAAAGAGTAGCAGGAGAGAAGTTAGAGCTAGAAGTTGGGTAAGCAGTGAGGGAGAGGAGTAGCTAAAGGACTCTCTCCCACCCAAGAATTCACACCCAAGTCCTAACTGCATGGCAGACCACCCCGCCTTGTTCTAAACACCCCTTCCCAAACTCAGAAGCAGAAAGCTAAGGTTTCTCAATGAGTGATAGCATTCCCTGACATGCATTTTGGTGATAGAGCTAGTGATAACTGGGTACAAGATAGAATTTAAAAATTTCCCTCCGTTCTTAGGTACACCAGAGGTACGTGGGGATCAGGTAGCTTTGGTTTGTCCAGTGATTAACTCTTAAGCAGTCAAAAAGGGTTCCTTGGATAGAATGTATTTATGTATGCATTTATTTATATATTTATCTGTTAGTTTATTTATTTGAATGTGCTAACTGGGTTAGATTACTGCTCAGCCAAGGGCAATTTTTTTAAAAAAGTAGAACAGTACAAAAAGCAGTGCACTCAGATTCAAAGTTGACAAAAACAAAAATTATGTGTAATATGCAGAACAATTGTATACAGTTCTGTACATGAGACTCACGGTGAGAACTGAGTGAACTATGCATTGAGAAGATTACAGTAGAGATTAGATGGAATGAGAGTGAGAAGGGAAGGTAAAATTAGGCAATGTGAACGGAGAGATGGCATTGGCGTTAAGTTTCTGAAGATGAGCTTTTAACTTTGCACGGACTTTTGTGTAGGATGATATTTCTTTAAAACAGGACAGACTAGATTCCCAAGGTTTGGGGCCTAGTATAGAGAATCAGGTATCTGCGTGGTGGAACTTGGTTTTAGGACCTTATAATGTAGATGCTGAGTAGCACTAATTTCTGAGGCTATAGTATGGAGATCATCTTATTAGTTTATCTGCTAAAGGAAAGATTGTTGGATTACGTAGAATTTTTAATAGTTGTAAGTAAAATTGAATGCCTGTTCTGGGTTTTACTGGAAGCCATTTTTCTTTTTCTGTTTTTTTTTCAGGGGTATTCTTATTTTGGGTACAATTAGATGAACCTGAAGATTTTGTTGGTGATTGTTTGAATGTGTCTGGAGATGCATTTCAAAGCAGATGCTATTAAGGGTAAACTATATTCCATTTGTGAGAGTAGAAAACCTTTTTTATTGCTTTTCTGGATGCCTTGGAGAGACATAGAGTGATTGTATTGGTCCAGAATGGGAGTGAGTTCATCTTTTTCCTTGTATTGTAAAGAAGGAGACTGAAGTTGAAAGATGAGTATAGCCACAGACCCAAATTTTTAAAGGATTTATATTCTATAGTAATGCTATTGTGGTTAAAGATTTGTAACGGATAATATGTTTTGTAGAGATCCTGTTCTGTCCTGGAAAACATAGTTTTTCTTTTGGCTGCTTTTGGCTGAGTTAAGTAAAAGGTTTTTATTACTGATCCATTAGATAAAGAAGAGGAAATCAGACTGAAGTTATTTTTGCGGAATTGAGAGGAATTGCTTTCAGTGTAATAGAAGTATGTCATTGGCATAAAGTAATAGGGGGAGGTGAGGTACAGCAAATGGCAGTTTGTTAATGTAGATAGAGAATAGGAGGGAGACAAGTTAGGAGCCTTGTGTGCACTTCTTTGATGTTGGCTTATGGTGAAAATGAGAACTGAATTTTGACATTGAGTGCTGGTTTGACAGATAATTTTGAAACAATGGTATAGTACCAGGGTTAATGCCTGTTTCAAGTAGGTAATAACAGAATATTGTAATCCCATAGATTGAACACCTTGATAAGGGTGATAAAAATACTGCCTGGAAGTTACCCTTTGCCCAAGCCTAGAAGAACTTTGTCTGTGAGAGTCTATAATGCTGTTACTGTGCTGCAGCCTGAACAGAAGCCATATTGTTTGGACAACAGACGATTATAATTGCTTGTGTGAACCGGGTATAGATAATTCTGTGCAGAATTTTTCCTAGGGTGGGAAGAATGGAGATTGGGTTGTAATGAGAGAGCTTGGTGGGTTTGGGTTGTTCAATAAGTGGGTTCACTGTAGCAACTTCCCAATGTTTTATGTGTTTTTTTTTAGTAAAACAGACACTAAATATGAGTTGGAGAAGTTCTGAGGTGAAGTCTTTGTAATTATAACTCAATCAGGGATGGAGGCTACTTGGTCCAGGGGTACTGTCAAGTCGTATTTGTTCAAGTAGTGGCTCTGTGTCTTTAGTGTTAATATGTTTAAAGGAAAATGGAGAATGTAAAGGAGAAGTTCAGGATCATTGTGGTATCAGTGGTGGTGCTAAAAACTTTAGCTAGGTTGTCAACTTCTGAGAGAAAATCACAGGGAGAGACCACTAGTTTGTTATTTCGGGTTGTTGTGTGTTCCTTCCTCTTAGTAGTTTAACCTCTTTCCAGAATGGTTAAGGGAATTTAGTTTTGATATCATAAGTTCACTTTTATGTCACCTTATAACGCACTTCCTGTACTAGGTTTGAGATGACTGAAGTTTTTTCTAGTACTGGGAGCTGCTTTAGCTTTCCATGTCTGCCAGGCCTCATCTCCGGGTTTTAAGAGTAATTTTAGTTCATGGGTTATCCAGTTATTTGTTTTTGCCTTGCATAAGCAAAATATTAAGAGAATGGATATTTTTGAGGATTCGAATAAATGAATGTGATGTCATTTTCATTCATTCCTCAATTGATGGGTCTCAGATCTTAACTCGAATCCAGCTTTGCAGCATTTACTTAGACTTTCAGATCTGAGACTTCAGCTCACCCTTTTCCTCATAATGCCCCAGAACCCTGTAATATACCCTGGTCTTGTTTGCCACTTCTTCTCTTCATATGTGGATCCCACTCTCTTGAGCTTGTACGGTGTTTATTTGTGAGCTGTGAGTGCAATGTACTGAATTTTTTGCCACCTATCTCAGTTTCTGTCTCACCCGTTCTCCCTTTCAGAGTTTTCAGGTTTCTAGCATTAACTGACATTCAAAATATCAAAAATAAAGGACCACAAGTAATGACCCAACCCTCCATCCACATAAAACACAAAAACAAACAAAGCCAAAACCCTTAATACTACTATATGTTTAAGCAGGGGGGCAAGCCCCCCTTCACCCCCCATGTGGGAGGCTTCTTCCCCCACAACCCTGCTACTTATATATACCAACTCTAAGTTCGCACTACCACAAAAAAAAAAAAAAAACCTACTGTTACATGTCCTACACTCCCATTGCACACTGTCATACTTATACCTATGAGAAACACACACACTACACATGTATAAAAATCACCACTTTCAACACTTACACGCACACACACTCTCACCTACCTACCCCAACATACTCCTAAAACTTAAAAAATTAAAACAAAACACATTTCTACCCAAAACTTTTACACACTACAGACCTACCTGAGTCTTCGAAAATAACCACACAACAGCCAGCAGGTTCACAACCTAGAAACAACTAAACCTTAAAGGGACAGCATACTAAGCAGAATAGACTGCACCAGAACTACCTCAGATTTGGCATTGTGCAGTTTCGAACAAATGCACTTTCGGTATTTTCGTCTCGAGATACTGAAATGTGATATTTCAAGTACCTTGAGATTTGAAAGTAGGACTATATATACATACACACACACATGCACAAACACGCACACACACCCACAAACACACACACACCTCTCTTTCTGTTGTTTTTTTCCTATCATGGCTGAGAAACCTACAGGTTTTAAAAAGTGCACTTCTTGTGGGCACAACATACCTAATTCTGATGCCCAAAGGCACTGTGTGGGACCAGCCTTTCTTGCCACTTCTTGTTCCATTTGTGCCAGATTTAACTCTAGGGCCTAGAGTGATCGACGCATGAAGTTAGTTTTGAAAGGGTTGCTTCCCTCTTCTGCTACTACTTCAGCTGCTTCAGTTTCAGGGGCTCAAAGCTCCACCCAAAAACAAAAGTTTTCCTCTGAGTCGAGGGAACATAGAAAACAATCTCCCACTTCTTCTCCAAAACCAGCTTCAGCCTCAGAGCCGCCAACCAAAATTTCAAAAACTTTGGATTTTACTCATTCAGATCCAACTGTAGGGGCAACTAAATCTCCTCAAACTGATCACCTCGCTTTACTGTGGAGCTTGTTATCCCAAAGTTGCATTCACCTTTCCTTCAAGAAACACCAAGGAGGATGTCTCATCCTCTAAGTCCTCCTGGAGCCTATCTGAAGTTGATGTGGATAGGATGATGATGAAGTTTCTCTGGGCTCAGATTCAGATAGGGGTGTTACTTGGGTCTGTCTTCCATTGAATCTGTGAGCCTCCAACCTACTTCTTATCCATTTATTTCTTCTTCACCGAGCCGTCCAACTGTTTCCGAGCACTCGGATCCAAGAATTTTGAGAGTCAGTATGTTGGATATGAAGACCACTAGGTCTTTGATATGAAGTAGTTAACTTCATTTTATCTGCAACCTGTGGGGGTATATGGATCTGTATCGGATCCGAGCCGGCAACTTTTTTTCTAGCATCTGCTCCAAGCTCCGAGCTCCTCCCCTTACCCATTACCATTTCCTATCTTCCCTCAGATCTCGTTTGCCACGCCAGTAGTGTGCATCGTGGTCTCCTTTGCTCTGAGCTCAGGAATAGTAAGTAGAAACGTTTTGCTGATATCTAGGTTTGCTTGACTAGGATTTCCCTTCCTCCCCTTCTGTAGTATTGCGTTTGGACATTGGTGTAAAAAAAAAAAAAAAAAAAAAAAAATTTTTGTATTAGAGTAGTAGTTAGGCCTGCCCTTCCCCTACCTGTGTGTGTGTGGTTTTTGGAAAGGTAGTGCTTATACCTTGGAGTGCAGGACTATGGCTGACCAGCCATAGCCTGTGTTCAAAAAATGTACAGAGTGTGGCCATAAGTTTTCTCCTGCCGATGGTCACACTCTGTGTGTGATATGCTTAGGAGTGGCATGTTTATCCACTCAGTGTGCTGTCTGTTCAGGTTTCAATCCTAGGGCCCTTAGGGATCGTAAGGCCAAGCTAGTTACCAAAGGTCTTCTCCCTGTTGCCATGCTGGAATCTGCCTCGGCCTCGGTCGCTAGTGTACCACCCCAGACAGGGACTCAACCTCCCTCTTCGTGTGGCGATGGGTCTTCAAAGGACAGATCTTCAGTCAGCGAGTCTGACAAAGATAAGGACAAAGAAAAAGAGAAGGAAAGGCGCAGAGAAGAAAGGGAGGAAAAAGAAGGACAGGCATTGTAAGAGATCCCCAGACAGGGAACTCTTTCTCAGCCCCCCATCTAAGACCATGAGGCCTGTTTCTCCTCAGCTCCGGTCTCCTTGTTTCTCACCGGAGCTGTTGGAACATTCGGACCCGAGGCCCACCACCCCACTGCGCAGACCAGCCAGATCCAAGTCGGTGACCTCTTTGAGGTCGACTCGGAGCCTATCGGACATGGATATGGACAGGATGATGCGGAGATTTATTCAGACCCAAATTCAGATGGGAGTCTTGCCAGGTTCCTCTCCCTCTGAAGGGGCGACCTCCATGACTCTTTTCTGCCCCATCTCTCCTTTCCCGATCAGTACTTCAGCTTCGGGGCTCTTGGATCCGAGGTTTTTCGGAGCTGGTAGCTCGGTGCCGACGGTTCCTCCAACCTCAACTCCGGCTGTTACCTTGAGTTCCTCAGATCCGACTTGTTCGGATCCGAGTGACTCTTGGAGCTGCAGACAGGGAGTCGGTCCTGGGGGAATGGATTCTTCGGCTCCGACCCTTTCGGACCTGATCTGTTCCCTCAGACCTCAGGCTACCCTGTCTTCGGCTCCGGTCCCCACTTCGGATCCGGGGAGGACTTCTCCCTCGGCCTTCGAAGTGGTGGAGAGGGTTCTCTCCCAGGGATTGAGACCCCAGCTCATCCCCTTGGATACCACCCAGGCCCCCCTGGATTTGGCGACGACTCCCTTCATCCTGTCTCAGGGACAGCCCGTGCCAGAGGATCCCCAGGTAATTTTCCCCGAGGAAACCCCTGCGGCTCGTGGATCCCCTTCTGAAAGTCCCACTGAAGAGGGTCACCGTAAGCGCAAGTGCAAAAGGAGGCACTTGGACTCCCCCGAGTCCCTCACCACTGACACTGACTTAGATGAAGGAGAAGGTTCCCCCAGGTCACCTCCCGAAGATGTCTCCTTCGGAGAAATTATGGAGATCCTCCACCAGAGGGGAGGTTGGTCAGCCCCAAAGCCTTCTGGGGATGAGTCAGTGTTCCTGGAGGCCTTTGGCATGGGCCCATCTACTTCCTGGGTGTCCCCACCAACAGACCCCTTGGTGGACCTCATCACCACGAGGGCATGGAAGGAGCCCGTCACTGTAGAGCTGATCTCCAAATGCCCTGACAAGGTTTTATCTCCCCCTTCTGATAGACAACCCTGATCGAAAGGAGCCCCAGTTGATGCTATGTTGGACGCAGCGACCACAAAGAAGGAACTAGCACAGGAGAGTTCCTTAGTCCACCCTCCAGACAAGGAGTCCAGGTCAGTGGATAGGTTTGGGAAGCGCATATACTCCTCAGTGACTTTTTCTATCCGTGCGCTGAATTATTTGGCACATGTGATTCGGCTTCAGTGAGACCTTGCTTCGGAATTTGCTGAGTCGCCCCCAGAGTCTTTATCGCCGCAGGACAGACAGCTGTTCTCTCGGCGAAAATGTCTCCTCTGAAGTTAGTCTCAAACACATCTATGCAGCTACTTTCCCATGCCACGGAAGGAGCAGCTAGAGTGGCTGGGACAGGCATAGCCATAAGGTGTCATGCCTGGCTCAGATTGTGTCAGTTCGCAGACCCTTTCAGGGCGTCGTTTTGCTCCCTACAACGGTTCTTCCCTCTTTGGGAAGACAGTACGTGACACACTTGTCCAGAGCAAAAAGGACGGGAAGACTTTGTCTGCCATTGGAGTCTGCTTCTTTAACTCTCAGTGGTCCTTCTCTATGAATCAAAGAGGGCAGAAGAAGATGTGGTTCCAAAAATCTCAGTTTTCTCAGGATTCTCAGGACAGCTATTCTTCCAGAGGCAGAGGGGGACAGGATCAACTCTGACCCAGAGGTAGAGGGGGTACCAGGAATTTTGGGTCTAGGGAACCCTTCTTTGATAGACCTGGTCAGCAGTCCTGAGGGGTTGCCCGACTGTCCTACTCTGGAGGCAGTCGGGGGACGATTGTCCTTACACCCAGCGGCATGGGAGTCCATTACAACAGATCGCTGGGCTCTTCAGATAATAACCAGAGGTTACTCTATTCCTTTTGTTGCCTCTCCAAATATTACAAAACACCTCCCAGATGTTCCACCCGCTTACAGGGAGGCCGCAGCTTTAGAGGTTTCAAAGCTGCTTCTCAAACGAGCCATTGAAAAGGCCCCCCCGATCAGTCCGGATTAGGCGTCTACTCAAGATTCTTTTTGGTGCCAAAAAAGACGGGGGACCTCGAGCCCATTCTAGAACTGTCAACGTCAAACCTGTCCGTAGCCAAACAGAAATTCCGGATGGTCACCCTACAGTCCATTCTACCTTATCTCTGAGAGTGCGACTGGATGTGCTCGTTAGACCTTCAGGATGCTTACTACCACATCAAAATACACAGAAGCTCCAGGAGGTTTCTGCACTTCCGGCTGGGAGCCAGTCACTTTCAGTTCAGAGCCCTACCCTTTGGTCTCACCACAGCCCCCAGGGTGTTCACCAAGGTAATGGCAGTTGTAGAAGCTCACCTGAGGCTTCAGGGTATTCAGGTGTTTCCATACCTGGACAACTGGCTCTTCACTGCGCACAACAAACATCACTTGTGTCTGGCCCGAGATTATTTCATTCGGTTAGCAGACCTACTGGGAATTACTGTCAGTGTTCACAAATCCCATTTGCAAACAGTACAAATTCTAGACTTCATTGGGGCATGGTTAGACACTTACAGATCAAGGTATTCCTAACTCCAGACAGGCTTCTACATCTCAGGTGCCACATAGCTCAGATAGCGAACTCCAAGTCTTCAAAGGCGAGTGAGGTTCTCCGGGCTCTGGGCTCCGGGCTCCATGGCTGCCGCCAAATCTATTCTCCCTTATGCGTGCCTTCACATGCGGGTTCTTCAATGGACTCTGGCTTTCAGTGGTCTTGCCTAGACCTACCCATGGAATTTCCGATCAAGATCAGTCACGTCTACAGGACATCTCTTCTTTGGTGGTTAACTTCACCGGAGATATCAAAAGGATGCCCATTTGCATCACCCCCAGTCCAAACCACTGTGAACACGGACGCCTCCCAACTCGGGTGGGGGGGACACTGTTCGGGAAGGACAGTCCAAGGCATGTGGTCCCAGACAGAGACCAATTTGCACATAAATGTTCTAGAGATGAGGGCAGTGCTTTTAGTGTTGGAAGCCTTTCACACAATCCTCCCTCTCGGATTGATTGCAATTCAGTCAGACAACATGTCGGTCGTCTGGTATATCAACAAGCAGGGGGGAACCAGATCCTACCCTCTATGTCACGAGGCCATGAGAGTGTGGGAATGGGCTATTTCCACCGGTCGGTTTCTGATAGCAACGCACATCCCGGGGCGCTCCAACATTTTAGCGGACAGATTGAGCCGGGCCATTCTGATGCCTTACGAGTGGTCTCTGAAACAGTCAGTAGCAGAGGAGATTTTCCTTACATGGGGTCAGCCTTGCTGCGATCTCTTTGCATATCCATCCAATGCGAAGTGCAGCAAGTTCTTCACTCTGATTCCCTCACCAGGGGAAGTCCCCAGAGACACTCTAGTCCATGTTTGGCCCCCCGGGCTTCTGTATGCTTATCCACCTTTACCTCTCATTCCGAAGTTTCTTCAGAAAGCTTGCCGACTACGGTGCAAAATGATCCTCATTGTCCCATTCTGGCCTCGTCAGGTTTGGATCCCATTCCTTTGGTCTCATCTCTTAACTCCCCCGTGGATTCTGGATCCCTGCCTGGATCTAATTTCCCATCCATCGGGGACACGTCCGCCCGATCTGGGCAGCCTCGAGATAACAGCTTGGTTGTTCCAGTTCCGTTAATTGCCAGGACTCCCGGTCTTTCATCCCAGGTAAAATCCATTCTGGTGGCCTCTCTTAAAGACTCCACTAAGAAACTTTATTGCAGTAAATGGAAGCGTTTTTCCATTTGGGCCTCACAGAGAAAAATAGATCCCTTTACAGCACCTGTTCCAGCGGTGTTGGACTTCCTGTCTGGTATCTTTCAGCACGGAGCTAGTTCCTCCACAGTGAAAGTACAATTGGCAGCCATTTCCAGTTTTCACATTGGTGAAGGCAACATGGCCTTAGCCTCCTCTAGAACTGTGTAAGGCTTTTCTTAAAGGTACTTTTCTGTTACGGCTCCCTGTCAAGGATTCTGTACCTCCTTGGGCCCTTACTTTTGTTTTACAGGCATTGGTTGCCCCTCCTTTCAATCCTGCAGCTTCAGTGGAGTTGAAATTTTTATCCTGGAAGACAGCATTCCTAGTCGCCATCACATCGACTATGAGAGTTTCTGAGCTTCAAGCTCTGTCTGCCATGCCTCCGTATTTGAACTTCCATAAGGATAGGGTCTCCCTCCATACTAACCCTTCCTTCTTACCTAAAGTGACATCTGAAGCAAATATAAACCAGTCCATTAATCTGCCCATTTTCTTTCCCAACTTCCAAAATAAAGGTGAATACAAACTCCATTTATCTTCATAGAACAAAGTCTTTCCACAAGACTGACCAATTGTTTGTTTCCTTTTCCAAAGCGTTTATAGGAAAAGCTATTTCTAAAGTTTCTTTAGCCAGATGGATCACTCTTTGCATTTCACATGCCTACAAAGCAAAAGTTGATCTCCTCCTGGTATAGTTAAGGCTCACTCTACTAGGTCCATGGCGACTTCTGCTGCTTTTTGGTCCAGGGTACCTTTGGACGATATTTGTGCAGCAGCGACATGGGCCAATTCACATACCTTCATTTCCCATTACAAATTGAATCTGATTTCGAGGGGTAGAGCATCCTTTGGCTCTGCGGTGCTCAGGAATATCCTTCCATAAGGGCCTCCCAGGATCGGAGTAGCTGGGGACTCTGTCCCACAGGGTGCAGATAAAATGAAGTTAACTACTTCAGATAAAGAAGTTATGTACTCACCATAATGTTCCATCTGAGTAGTTATATTTTATTTTTCTGCAACATTCCCTCCCTCCGTCCCCTGGACCTTATCCTGTTTTCAGGTTTGGTTTATTGGGTTGAGTTGCATATATGTTGTTAGTTGCAGCAAACTCGATCTGAGGGAAGATAGGAGATGGTGGGGCATTACAGGTAAGGGAAGGAGCTTGGAGCTTGGAGCAGATGCTAGAAAAAAAGGTTGCCAGCTCGGATCCGATACAGATCCATATACCCCCACAGGTTGCAGAAAAATGAAGTATAACTACTCAGATGGAACATTATGGTGAGTACATAACTTATTTTTTCTGACTGTATCCCTGATTTGTTTCATGCTGATCCCCCTGGAGCAGGACAAATCTCAGAGCCATAGCTTCTGGGATAGATCCGGGGGACTGGAGTTGACTCTGCAGTTGTCAGAGCTGTCCCTTCCCCTTGACACTTCTGTGTTGAACAGCTCGGGTCTGATTCCTCCCTCACACTAGGAGCGTGGGCAGGGACGGGGCTCAGCAGTGCCAGGGACTTTGGCTCCAGTATGGCCAGCCACAGCTTCTCCTAGGCCCTCTGCGTTTGAGGTTGTGAAGAGGGCTTTCTCCCATCCAAGAGGGCGTCTATTCTTACTTCTTCGGATCCTAACCATCTGCCATCATTGTGTCTGAGTTTAGGGCCTCCTCATCCTATCCCATTCAAGCATCTAGACAGCTCCTTTTCAAGAACTTGCTGTGTGTTCCGACACCTCTCCAGATCATCCCATTTAGGAGGTATATATTTCCCTCAGGATTCTCTCACCAAAGACACTGACTTCAATGAAGGGGAGGGGTCCCCAAGGTCTCAACCAGAATATGTCTCCTTTGGAGACATTCTAGAAATTGTTAGCCAGAAGAGTGGATGGTCTTCTGATCCTCCTTCCCAGGATGAGTCTGTGTTTCTAGAAGCCTTTGGGTCTGGCCTCATCAGTATCCTGGGTTACCCCCCCCCCCAGCTGATGACCTTATTGATCTAGTATCTCATCAGGCGTTGAGGGAACTGTGTACCATAGAGCCTATTCCTCGTCGTCCTAACAAATTTCGCTCCTGTTCCAAAGACAGGCCTTGCTGGAGTAAGGAGGTACTGGTAGATGCCATGGTTGTGGTGGTGGCCACTAAAATCAGCTAACTGAGCAAAGTACTTCTTTCCATCCCTGTGATAGAGAATCCATGGCATCGGACAGATTTGGAAAGTACGTTTATGCCTCAGTGACCTTTGCTATAAGGTCGCTGTATTATTTGGCAGACTTCACCAGATTGCAGAAAAACTTGGTTCGAGAAGTTTCCATATCTCTTCCTGGGTCCATGTCCATGGAGGAAAATAAACAGTTATCTTCACAACTGGACACCCTCCAGTCTATTTCAGATACATCCATGAGGTTGATCTCCTATGGAAATGAAGGCACCTCGTGGGCAGCGGGTTCAGGCATGGCTGTTAGGAGACATGCCTGGATGTGCTTATGCAACTTTGCGGAGCCCTTCAAGTCTTCATTCATCAATGCTCACTTTGATGGATCTTCCTTGTTTGACCAAACTATTAGAGGCTTTCTCCCAAATTGAGCAAGATGGGCAAACTTTGTCTGCTGTGGGAATACATTTTTCTGTATCACAGATATTCTTTTCCAGGAATCAGCACTGAGGTAGAAAGATGTGGTTCCATAAGTCACAAGGTCCTTTCCAGGACTCATGGGAGGAAACTTCCTCCAGAGATGGTGGGGGGAGGCAGTTCCAATTGAAGACGCCATCCTAGCAGCAGAGAGAGCCCACAAAACCAAGATTCCTTCTCAGATAAGCCCTTCCAGTGCTCCTGAAGGGTTGCTTGACTGCTGTGCTCTGGAGATAGTTGGGAGACATTTGTCTGTGCACCTAGAAGCCTGGGCATCAATCAGAGACAATACTTGGGTGCAAAAGATTATTATATCCAGACACTATTTCATTCCTTTTTTGCAAATCCCTCCAACAAAAAAGAAAAGACTCCCTGATGTACCACCCAGTCAGTGGGAGTTAGTAGCCTTAGAGATTCAAAAGTTGTTAGAAAAGAGAGTCATTCAAGAGGTCCGACCAGACCAGAGAGGTTCTGGAACTTACTTATGTTTTTTTTAGGGCCAAAGAAGAAAGGGGACATGAGACCAATTCTGGATCTCAGCAAACTCAGTTTGTAAAAAACTCGCAGGTTCTGGATGGTCACAGTTCAGTCCATTCTGCCATTTCTATGAAAATATGAGTGGATGTGCTCTGTCGATCCTCAGGATGTGTACTGTTACATCAGAGTGAACAGACACTCCCGGAGATCTCTGGGCTTTTGGCTGCAAGTGAGTCTCAATCAGTTTGGAGCCCTTCCCTTTGGTCTCACCACAACTCCCAGGGTGTTCACCAAGTGTACGGCAGTGGTAGCAGCTCACCTGAGACTGCAGAGATGTAGAGTGTTTCCATACCTAGATGACTGGCCCTTCACCTTCCCAACCAGTCATCTCCTTGAAAAAGCCAGGAACTACCTGCTACAACTTTGCCACACTCTGAGCATCATAATCAACTATGCCAAGTCTCATTTACTTCCTGTCCAAGTCTTGGAGTTTATAGGCACCTGCCTAGACACCACCAGTCAGCCAGCTTTTCTTCCTTCAAGCAGAGTACAGTCTATAAGATGTCAAGTGACACAGATTCATTCTCTTCCCCATCCCGACTTGTCCTTAAAGCCTTAGGGTCTTTGGCAGCTGCTATAACCTTGGTCCCGATGGCTCAATTTTATATAGGTTTTCTTCAATTAACTGTAGCTGTTCAGTGATCAGTTCTTCAACATCTACTGTCCTCACTGTAAAGATCTCCCAGGTTTGTAGAAATGACCTGCTTTGATCAGTACAGTCCAGTGAAGTTTGTCAGGGATGTCCCTTTGTGTTTCCACCCCCATAGCCCCAGCGACCACAGATGCCTCCCATTTGGAGTGAGGAGGCATTTCTTGGAACAGATAGTCCAAGGCATGTGGTCCCCAGAGAGACCAATCTGCACATCAGTGTCCTGGCAATGAGGGCGGCCTTCCTAGCATTGCTGGCCTTTCAGGAATACCTTCCTCTGAGAAGGATTACTGTCAAAACAGATAGCCTGTGCATGGTTTGGTACATCTACAGAAAAGGGGAAACCCGATCCTACCACCTTTGTCGAGAAGCAATAAGAATATGCCAGTGGGTGATCTCCTCCATCCGCTTTCTTATGGCAATACACATCTCGAGGAAATTCAATATACCAGAGGACAAACTCAGCAGGTCTGTTCTTATGACTCATGAGTGGTCATTTAGCGGCAGGATTTTCTGCTGATGTGTTCAACCTTGCTGTGATCTATTTGCCTCGTCCCCACAACAACAAGTGCAGCAGGTTTTTTGTCCTGATCCCTCCTCCGGAGGAGTCACCCAAAAATGCTGTAGTTCACACTTGGCCCTCCGGTCTACTTTATGCTTATGCCACACTTTCCTCTAATCCCCAAATTTCCTCAGAAAGCACTTCAGTTGAAGAGCAACGTTATTTTCATTGCTCCTTTTTAGTCTCATCAAGTGTGGTTTCCCTTCCTTTGTTCTCATCTTCTTTGTCCACTTTAGATACCTGATCCCAGTCCAAATCTTTTCTCTTATCCGATGGGGATGGTGCATCCAGGCATTGTAGACCTCAAATTAACCACATGGATTCAACAATTCCTTTAGTAGTTAGCACAAGGTTTCCTTCCAAGTTTTCCAGATATTACTGTCATCCCATCTGTTTTTCAAGAGGAAGCTAGTTTTTCTACCATCAAAGTCCAGTTAGCAGCCATCTTAAATTATCATACTGGGGACAAAACTCCACCTCAGGTTTCATCCAAATTATGTAGATTTCCTTAAGGTTAACTTTTTGCTTAAGCCACCAGTTAAAGACCCTACTCCACATTGGGATCTTACACTTACTGCAAAGTTTAACTCAGAGCCCATTTGAGCCATTGGCCAAATCAGACCTCAAGTTTCTTTCTTGGAAACAGCCTTTCTAATGGCTGTTACCTCAGCAGGTTGAGTGTCTGAACTCTCCTCAAAATTTCCTTATTTGATTTTCCACAAAGAGAGTTATCTTATGAACTAATTTTTCTTTTCTGTCCAAAGTAGCCTCAGAGGCAAATATCAACCAGGCTATCAATTTATCTGTTTTCTTTCCCAACTTCTCCAACAAGGGTAGATATAAGCTTCATATTTTAGATGTATATAGGCAACTCTGTTTTTATCTCTGTAGAACAAAATACCTCAGAAAAGCAGATCAGTTATTTGTTTCTTTTGCCACAAACAAACTGGAAAAATCAGATGTTATGTGGTCCTATCTCGCCTACATTCCTTACTCACGGGTTCGGAGCCGAGAATCGGCTCCGACTTGGCCAAATTTCTCTAGCACGAAGTCTCTAATTGGCTAGGCTAACCCAGTATCCCAAGATGCACCTCGCCCTAGCCCCAGGTTTCGTTTGCCGCTCGTAGAGTTAGGACGTGGTCTCGCTTGACTGTGGCTAAGTACCCTTTCAAATACTTTTTCTAAGTATTTAGTAGTCTGTTATTTTATAAAATCTATTTTAATAGCTGGATGTAATGTGATCCTATCTCGCCTACATTCTCTACAGATGGGTTCGGAGCCGATCCTCGGCTCCGACTCGGCGCTATACAATAGAACGCAGTCTCTTATTGGCTGAGTCACCTCATATCCCAGGATGCACCACCACTACCTCCCCAGATCTCGTTTGCCGCTTTCCAGCATAGACGTGGTCTCGGACTTGGCTGAGCTAAGTACCTCTAGTCAGAAACTTTTCTGTCAAATTTCTCTCTTAAACTCACCCAAAAGCTGTTTTAACGGCTAGTGTTGTTGTGTGATTGTGTTTTTTGGTATTTTTGTGGAAGATTGTGTATTTTTGTTGGTGAAAAGGTTCCGTTTAAGTTAGAGGGGCCTAGCCCTGCCTTAGGTGTTTAAATTAGAGCCTAGTTGTCAGTGTTAACTGTTTTGTCTATAATTGTTGTTAACTTTAGGCGTTTAAATTAGAGCCTAGTTGTCGGTGTTAACTGTTTTGTCTGTAATTGTTGTTAAGTTTTCCTTTAAAACCATGTCTAAAGAACATAGACCTTCCGGTTTTAAAAAATGTGTTAAGTGTGGTTACAAAATGTCCATAACGGATGATCATTCCTTGTGTGTGTATTGTTTAGGTCCCAAACATCTCCAGGAGTCCTGCAGCGTTTGCCACGCTTTTTCCTCTCGAGTCCTCCAAGAGAGGAAAAACAAATTGATTTTAAAAGGGCTCATTGCCCCTTCTTTTGAGGAAGCCTTATCCTCTTCTTCTTCTCCTACTGGCAAGAAGAAAAAATCTTTGGTTCCGACCAGTCCGTCGGAACCGATAGCTAAAAAGTCTAGGCAGGCTTCTCCGTCGGCTCCACGGACTTCGGAGCCGAGGGCGGAACGGTCTGCCTCGATGTCTCCAGCCTTGACTCCTCTGGCTTTGGAGTCGAGAGCTCGGGCATCGAGGCGTGTCACCTTCATCGGCTCCACTGCCTTCGGAGCCGATGAGGGTTGCCCGCTCAGACACTTCCACTTCGGAGCCGAAGTCCACATCGGCTCCAAGGGAGATTGCAATAGTAGTGGAATCTCCCTCGGTGCCGATACGCCTCGAGCCTTTACGGAACCGGTCCCCCAGTCTTTCGGAGCCGGCGGAGAAGTCGACTCGGACCCGGTCGGTCTCTTCTCGTTCTTCGAGGATGTCCGATTCGGACGTAGACAGGGTGCTTCAGAAGCTTTTCCAGTCACTGGTCTTTGCTAAATTGATCTCGACTCCTGCCCAGTTGGCTCTGGAGCCGATCCCCCATCCTTCTACTTCCATTCCTCCTCCGACAGCCGTGGCGCCGTTGGAGTCGGTGTTGGTGGATCCGGTCGAAGTCATCGAGTCGGCTCCGACTCTAACTTCAACCCCGTCCCTCGGGTCGGGGTTCGGTACGCGGACCTCCTCAGTCGGCCCCGGGGGGGATGCTTTGGATCCGATCCTTTCGGTTCCGAGCCTCCCTCTAGGTGCGTCGGCTGCGGGGGCTCCGGTTACTGTTGTGGCCTCGGGACGGGACCTTCCCAGGATTCTGGGGGTCCGGCCTTCGATGCCATGAGAAGTGCTTTAGCCAAATCCTCTGTGGCCACTTCGACCTTTCCACCACCACCACCTTCCTTGGGCATGGAGACTGGCACTTCTGGAATCCCCCTGTCTCGTGACAGCGGAGCCCCTGGGCCTGAGGTTACCCCCATTGGCGGTTCCCTTCTTCCTGGAGGTTCCTCCGACACCCTTTCGGAGGAACCGCCCAGGAAGAGACAGTGTAAGAGGAAACACGTCGACTCCCCTGACGAGTCCCTCACATCGGATACCGACCTCGATGATGCGGAGGGGTCCCCAAAGTCGTCTTCGGAAGATGTCTCCTTTGCAGACATTCTGGAAATCCTTAAACACCGAGGCGACTGGCAGTCCAAACCCCCTTCCGCTGAGGAATCAGTGTTCCTCAAGGCCTTCGGGGCTCAGCCCTCCGCCTCCTGGGTGTCTCCGCCCTTCGATGAGCTTCTGGATTTGATCTCTCGAAGGGCGTGGGAACACCCGGATTCTGTGGAACCGGTGCCAGCTCGTCCCAATAAGTTTCTCTCGGCATCCCCGGACAAGGATTTTTTATCTAAAGGTGTGGCTGTAGATGCTATGGTGGTGGCATCTGCCACCCAACAAGATGTGGCAGAGGCTTCGACGTCCATCCATCCCCCTAATAAAGAGTCTAGGAGCATGGATCGGTACGGCAAGCGTACCCTTTCTTCAGCGACCTTTACGTTAAGGTCTCTGAATTATCTGGCACACTTCACCAGACTACAGAGGGATCTGATCAAGGAGCTGTCGGATGCCCTCTCGGGTAACTTACCTGAACAGTTAACACAGACGGTTAACTCTCAGTTGGCTACCCTATCCTCATTATCTAACTCGTCCATGAAGCTCATTTCATATGCGGCCGAAGGAGCGAGTAGAGCGGCTGGGACAGGTGTTGCTCTACGGAGACAAGCCTGGCTACGCCTGTGTCATTTTGCAGAGGCCTTTAAGTCTTCCTTTGCCGACGCCCCCTTTGATGGGTCCTCATTGTTTGGACCCAAGGTAAAGGACACTTTGACTCGCTGCGAACAGGAGGGTAAGACCTTGGCTGCCGTAGGAGCCCGCTTTTCCACTCCCCTCAGGCCTTATCCCAAGGCCCGAAGGGGGGGGGGAATGTGGTTCTGTAAGTCTCAGAAGCCTTACTCGTCACAGCAGAGCGACCCCCCTTCTAGAGGCAGAGGAGGGGGAAATTTTTCAGGGAGACGCCGTCCCAGAGGCGGCGGAGGCCCCCGCAACACTGGAGACCGCGAGTCCTTTCGTGGCTCCTCCTCCTTCCAGCATCCCTGAAGGAGTACCTGACTGTGCAGCTCCGGAGCCAGTCGGGGGTCGTTTCTCGAAGCACCTAAAGGCCTGGGAAGATATTACTCAGGACCAATGGGTGCTTCGAATCATTGCCGGAGGTTACTCCATCCCCTTTGTTCAACCCCCCTCACCAGTACAAAGAATCCCGGACCCACCACCTAGTCAACGGGATCATGCAGCCAATGAAGTATCAAAGCTGCTTCAAAAAGGAGTCATCCAACCTGTCCCCGCAGACCAGGCCGGATTAGGGACTTACTCAAGATTCTTTTTGGTGCCAAAAAAGACCGGGGACTTGAGACCCATTTTGGATCTCAGCAAACTAAATCGATTTGTAAAAAAGTCCAAATTCCGGATGGTCACTCTACAATCCATTCTCCCGCTGTCGGAGAAAGGAGTTTGGATGTGCTCCATAGACCTCAAAGACGCCTACTATCACATTCTGATGGATCAGGCGTCGAGGAGACACTTACGCTTCAGCCTAGGAGACAGTCATTTTCAGTTCCGAGCACTGCCCTTTGGTCTCACCACAGCCCCCAGGGTGTTTACCAAATGTTTGGCAGTCGTGACTGCTCACTTGAGAAGTCTAGGATTCCAGGTGTTTCCATACCTAGACGACTGGCTCCTAACTGCCGCCTCCAGGCATCTACTCTTGGAAAATTTAGCAGCCACTATAGCACTGGGCAAATCCCTAGGAATCACCTTCAATTGGTCAAAATCTGTATTGCAACCATCTCAGCGTATTCTGTTTATCGGTGCAGAAATAGATTCAAGGCAGATGCGAGTCTATCTTCCTGCAGAAAGGATCGCGACGCTTCAGTCTCAGGTTCGGGCCTTAATCCTCAGACGTCGTGCTCCAGCAAGAATGGTCCTACAACTGTTGGGGTCCATGGCAGCCACCATTCTTCTGGTCCCCTTGGCAAGGTTGCACATGAGGATACTTCAGTGGCTCCTCTCAGTCCAGTGGTCTTATCAGGACCGTCCCCTCAGTCACCACATTCTGATCACGGACACGTGCAAACAGGATCTTCGTTGGTGGCTTCTATCCCCCAATCTGAATCAAGGGCGACCCTTCGTTCCACCACTCCCCTCTGCCACGCTGACTACGCACGCCTCCCAGACAGGGTGGGGGGGGTCATTATCTGAACAGGTCGGTCCAAGGCACGTGGCATCCCGACGAGAGTCTTCTTCATATCAATATCCTGGAGATGAGGGCGGTGCTTTTAGCGTTGCAAGCACTGCACGATCACCTCCCCCAGGGTACAATTGCCATTCAATCCGACAGCATGTCGGTAGTCTGGTACCTAAACAAGCAAGGAGGAACCAGGTCCTATCCCCTTTGCAGAGAGGCCATGAGAGTATGGGATTGGGCGATTGCTACCAAGCGTTTTCTTATGGCAACGCACATTCCGGGGAAATCCAATGTGATAGCCGACAGACTGAGCAGAACTATTCTCTCCCCTCACGAGTGGTCCTTGAACAACAGAGTGATAACACAGATTTTCACAAGATGGGGAGTCCCCTGTTGCGATCTCTTCAAGAAGCCCCTTCAATGCGAAGTGTCACCACTTCTTCACTCTGACCCCAGTTTCGGGGGAGACTCCCAAGGACGCTCTAGTCCATGCTTGGCCCTCCGGACTGCTATATGCCTTTCCACCGGTTCCCCTTCTCCCCAAGGTGATTCAGAAGGCGATTCGCTTGAGAAGCAGAATGATATTAATCGCCCCATACTGGCCTCGGCAAATCTGGTTCCCCTTTCTTCACAGGTATGCATTGGAGGGTCCTTGGTTCCTGGACCAAGTTCCGGACCTTTTGACTCATCAGTCAGGAAAACTCCATCAGTCCCTCCATTCGTTGAAGTTGACAGCCTGGCTACTCCTCTTCCAATCATAATTAGGAGCCACTCTTTGGCTCCTGAAGTCATACACATCTTGTCTTCGGCCCCCAAGACTTCTACAAAGAAGATATATAGCAGTAAATGGAAAAGGTTTGCTATTTGGGCCCAACTCCGAGGATTAGACCCAATGACAGCCTCGGTATCTGAAGTACTGAAGTTTTTAGACTCCCTGTTCCAGCAAGGTTGCTCAGTATCTACCATCAAAGTACAATTGGTGGCTATTTCCAATTTTCATGAAAGTGTGCAACCTCCCTTAACGAGCAACAAGCTCTGTAAAGCCTTTATTAAAGGAGCTTGGCTTCTACGACCCCCCATTTCACAACCTGCACCTCCGTGGGATCTGAACGTGGTATTAGGTGCCTTAACCTCACCACCCTTTGAGCCGGCAGCAACCTGTGATCTGAAATTCCTTTCTTGGAAAACTGCCCTTTTAATTGCTATTACTTCAGCCAGATGGGTTTCAGAGCTTCAGGCTCTATGTGTTAAACCACCTTACTTGGTATTCCACAAGGATAGAGTATCTCTTAGGACAAACCCATCTTTTATACCAAAGGTTTGTTCTAATTTATGTCTACAACAGTCAATGGAGCTACCGGTCTTCTTTCCCAAATATTCCAATAGAGCTGAATATACTTTTCACTGCTTAGATGTCCACAGGCAATTACGCTTCTATTTGGATAGGACACACAAGGCACGGAAATCAGATCAACTGTTTGTGTCCTTTTTGGATAATAGATTAGGCAAAGCCATAACTAAAGTCACTATTGCCAAGTGGATCAGGGACTGCATCACTCACGTGTATCTCATCTCAAACAAGGAGCTCATAGCTCCCGTTAAAGCTCATTCTACTAGAGCTATGGCCACTTCGGCAGCTTTTCATTCCAAGCTCTCTATTGGCGACATTTGTGCGGCTGCCACGTGGACATCTTCACACACCTTTGTTTCTCACTACAAATTAGATGTGGCATCCAGGGGTCGAGCTTCCTTCGGTTCCACAGTTCTCAGGAGTGTTTTCCAGTGAGCCACCCGGGAATTAGGTGCTAGGGACGCTGTCCCATCTGTAGAGAATGTAGGCGAGATAGGATCACATTACATCTTTTAGTTATGTACTTACCATAACTTTAGATGTATGGGATCCATCTTGCCTACATTCCTAATAACCCACCCTCTATCCCCCTGCCTTGTAGACCAGGAGAGACCGAACGATCCGAATTTGATCTTCTTCCTCTCTTGAAAGACCTGAGTATGTTATGACAATAGTATGTCTCTGTGAACATGAGTGCAAACAAACGAGATCTGGGGAGGTAGTGGTGGTGCATCCTGGGATATGAGGTGACTCAGCCAATAAGAGACTGCGTTCTATTGTATAGCGCCGAGTCGGAGCCGAGGATCGGCTCCGAACCCATCTGTAGAGAATGTAGGCGAGATGGATCCCATACATCTAAAGTTATGGTAAGTACATAACTAAAAGTTTTCTCGTTGTCTAAGTTGCATTGTGAGTGTTAGTGAGATTGGCTGTTTGTGGTATCCCTTTGTTTGGTGGGCTAGACCCGTTTAAGTTAGAGGACCTAGTCCTCTCCTATGTTGTTTTTTTCTGGTGTTAAAACGGTAGTTGGATTTGTTCTCGTCTTCCCTGCTATTCCAAGAAACATTTGATTTAGAGTTCCTTGGCCGTTAGTGGTGTTGGTTTTCCCGCCTTCCTCTTGTGTAGTTGTCGGTTGACAGTGTGCTGTTATTTTTTACCATGTCTAAAGAGCAGAAGGAGCATAAACCCTCCGGGTTTAAAAAGTGTACTAAATGTGGCTATAAAATGTCTATTACAGATGGCCATGCCATCTGTGTGTATTGTCTTGGGACTATTCACCTGCAGGAGTCCTGCAGTTTCTGCCACGCTTTTAGCGTGAGGGTTCTGCAGGAAAGAAAAAATAAACTGATTTTGAAGGGCCTGATTAAGCCCTCTTTTGAGGAGTCCTTAGATTCTTCTTCTTCTTCCAGTCCTAAATCTAAGCCTTCCAAGGCCAAGAAGAGATTTCCGGCTCCGTCTGCTTCCTCGGAGCCCCTGGAGAAGGTTAAAATAGTGGTTGCTGCCTCCTCGGCTCCATTGTCCTCGGGGCCGCAGGAGACGGTCTCTATTATGGATACTTCCTCCTTGGCTCCATTGTCCTTGGGGCCACAGCAGAAGGTTTCAATAGGGGATACTACCTCCTTGGCTCCATTGTCCTTGGGGCTGCAGGAGGTATCGGTGGTACTGGAGCCGACCTCGGCTCCGATATTATTGGAGCTTATTCGGAGCTGGTCACCCAGTGTCGGGCATGTGTCTCGGGGTAGGAGATCCCAATCTCCTTCTATTTCCTCCAAATCCTCTAGGCTGTCTGATTTAGATGTGGATAGGGTGGTCCAGAGGCTCCTGCAGTCGCCGGTGCTAGCAAAACTATTCTCGGCTCCGACCCTGTCGGCTCTGGAGCCAGTCCCCATTCTGGTACCTGTGATTCCTCCTCCGAGCACCCATATGTCGTCAGAGCCGGAGTGCTCCGCGACGAGTGATGTTCTCGTGTTGGCTCCGATACCCCATGTGAGTCTGTCGGAGCCGGCGTCAGCTCCAACCATGTCGGTTCCGTCCTCTGGTTTCGGTACTCGGGTTTCCTCAGTCAGACCTGAGGGAGATACCTCAGGACTGCTGTCGGTTCCGAGCCTCCCTCTCGGTGCTTCGGCTCGGGGAATCCTGACTTCAGTCGTGGTCTCGGAGATGGGTTGGTCCTCTGATTTGGGGGGACCTGGCTTCGAGGCCATGAGGGGGGACCTGGCTTCGAGGCCATGAGGAGCGCACTGGCCAGATCGTCAGTTATATCACCTGGATCGGTGACTCCGTCCCCTTGCACCTCGGCTAGAGCCTCTGACGCCCCCCTATCCTTGGATGGCGGAGCCTGAAGGTCTGGGGATACCCCCTTGAGCGGTCCCCTACTTTCTGAGGGCTTCTCAGAGTCGGTGCCTGAGGAGCCCCCTAGTAAGAAGTTGTGCAAGAGGAAGCACATGGACTCCCAGGACGAGTCCCTCACTTCCGATACCGACCTCAAGGAGTCAGAGGGGTCCCCCAAGTCATCCTCCGATGATGTCTCTTTCTCCGACATCCTGGAGATTTTGAGGCAGAGAGGCGACTGGCCTTCCAAGACCCCCTCTGAGGAGGAGTCGGTATTCCTCAAGGCCTTCAGAGCTCAATCCTCCACCTCCTGGGTGTCTCCACCCTTTGACAAACTTCTGGACTTGATTTGTCGAAGGGTGTGGGAAAACCCTGATTCCGTGGAACCGGTGCCCAGACGTCCAAACAAGTTTCTGTCAGCTCCCCCGGGCAAAGAGTTCCTTACCAAAGGGGTTTCGGTAGATGCCTTGGTGGTGGCAGCAGCCACTCAGCAGGAAGTTGCAGAGGCTTCTTCTTCAGTCCATCCTCCTAACAAGGAGTCCAGGAGTATGGACCAGTATGGGAAGCGTACCCTGTCTTCGGCAACTTTTAGCTTACGGTTGTTGAATTACCTCTGTCATTTTACTCGGCTCCAAAGAGATCTCCTGAAGGAGCTAGGAGATATTCTGATGGGTAACATGCCCGAGGCGGTAGCGCAGACTGTTAACACCCAGTTGTCTACCCTAGGTTCCATTGTCAACTCGTCTATGAGGCTCATATCTTATGCAGCCGAAGGGGTGAGTAGGGCAGCTAGCTCAGGCGTAGCTCTTAGAAGGCAAGCCTGGATGCACCTGTGTCATTTCGTGGAGGCCTTTAAGTCTTCCTTCACTGACGCCCCCTTTGATGGGTCCTCTCTCTTCGGACCCAAAGTGAAAGACACCTTCACCAGATGCGAACAGGAGGGAAAGACCCTATCTGCCGTAGGGGCCCGTTTTTCTCTCCCTTCTAGGCCTTATCCCAAGGCTCAGAGAGGAGGGAAAATGTGGTTCAAAAAGTCTCAGAGGCCCTTTCCCGCAGCTCAAGGTGAGTCCCCCTCCAGAGGCAGAGGGGGGGGGGGAATTATTCCGGAAGATGCCATCCTAGAGGCAGAGGAGGCCCCCGCAACTTGGGATACCACGATTCCTTTTGCGGTTCTTCCTTCCAGCGTTCCTGAGGCATTGCCCAACTGTGCTGTTCCGGAGCCAGTCGGGGGCCGAATTTCGGTGCATCCAGAAGCCTGGGAAAGCATCACCCAGGATCGTTGGGTGCTCCGAATAGTTACCGGAGGTTGCACTATTCCCTTTGCGTCGACACCCCCTCCAGTCAGAAGGATCCCGGACGTCCCACCCAGTCAACGGGATCAAGCAGCACTAGAAGTTGCAAAGCTGCTAGAAAAAGGAGTCATCCAACCAGTCCCCTCAGACCATGTCGGATCAGGAACTTACTCATGACTCTTTTTGGTGCCGAAAAGGACAGGGGACCTGAGACCCATTCTGGATCTCAGCCAATTGAATCACTACGTTCTGAAGTCCAAGTTCCGAATGGTCACACTTCAGTCCATTTTTCCATTGCTGGAGAAAGGAGTATGGATGTGCTCCATCGATCTCAAGGATGCCTACTACCACATCAAAATGGAGAAGGCATCCAGGAGTCATTTACGCTTCCGGTTAGGAGCCAGTCACTTCCAGTTTTGTGCCCTGCCCTTTGGTCTCACCATAGCCCCCAGGGTGTTTACCAAGTGTTTGGCAGTGGTGACAGCTCACCTGAGACGTCTAGGATTCCAGGTGTTTCCGTATCTGGATGACTGGCTTCTCGCCGCCCCCACCAGGCATCTGCTCGTTCAAGCCAGGGAGATGACCATCTCACTTTGCCAACGTCTAGGAATTACTTTGAACTGGGAAAAGTCTGCCTTGCAGCCCTCACAGCGTGTTGTTTTTATAGGCGCAGAGCTAGACTCTATTCAAATGCACTCCTTTCTGCCACAGGACAGGATAAGACTGTTGCAGTCTCAGATCCACGCACTGTTGTCCCTCAGAAAAGTTCAGGCCAGGTTAGTTCTTCAGCTCTTGGGATCCATGGCCTCCACCATCATGCTGGTACCTCTGGCCAGGTTACACATACGGGTCCTACAGTGGCTCCTGTCAGTTCAGTGGTCCTTTCAGAAGCTTCCTCTTTCTCACCTGATACTTCTCACGGAACGATGCAAACAGGACCTCCTCTGGTGGCTATGCTCCTCCAATCTGGACAGAGGAAGGAGCTTGATTCCTATGTCTCCAGTGGCCACGGTGACCATGGACGCCTCCCAGATGGGGTGGGGGGGCATTATCTAGGCAGGACGGTCCAAGGCACCTGGCAAGATCACGAGGTACACTTGCACATCAATGTTCTGGAGATGAGAGCAGTGTTTCTGGCATTGCGAGCACTCCAAGACTCTCTACCTCGGGGAACGATTGCAATTCACTCGGACAACATGTCCATAGTGTGGTACCTGAACAAGCAGGAGGGAACCAAATCTTATCCCCTCTGCAGAGAGGCCATGCGAGTGTGGCAGTGGGCAGTGTCTTCCCAACGGTTTCTGGTGGCAACGCACATTCCGGGGAAGTCCAACGTGATAGCAGACAGGCTAAGCAGAGCTATTCTGATGCCTTACGAGTGGTCCCTGAACAACCGAGTGGCGGTTCAGATCTTCAAAAGGTGGGGTCAGCCTTGCTGCAATCTCTTTGCCAGCCCCCTCAATGCCAAATGCAGCAAGTACTTCACTCTGATCCTCCCACAGGGGGAGTCACCCAGGGACGCTCTAGCTCACGATTGGACCCCCGGTCTGGTCTATGCTTTCCCTCCGTTTCCTTTGTTACCAAGAGTGATACAGAAAGCCATATCCTTGGGAAGCAGGATGATCCTTATTGCTCCACACTGGCCTCGATAAGTATGGTTCCCTTTTCTTCAACGGTACGCACTGGACGGTCCGTGGACTCTGGACCCAGTGCCGGACCTCCTGATTCACATGTCAGGACAACTTCATCCATCCCTGCAAACTCTCAGGTTGACAGCCTGGCTGCTCCACTTCCGTTGCTAGTCAGACGACATTCCTTTTCACCTGAAGTGGTGCACATCTTGTCTTCTTCTCATAAGTCTTCCACCAGGAAGATTTATTCCAGCAAATGGAGGAGATTCTCTATTTGGGCTCAGGCCCAAGGTTTGGACCCCTTCACAGCCCCAATTCCATCGGTCTTAGATTTTTTAGCCATGTTGTTCCATCAGGGCTCCGTGCCAGCTACTATTAAAGTACAGTTGGCTGCAATTTCCAATTTTCACACATCTTACGAGCCCTCTCTTATGGGCCACAAACTCTGTAAAGCCTTTCTAAAAGGCACTTGGTTACTTCTTCCCCCTGTTTCAGAACCTGTACTGCCATGGGACCTGAACCTTGTGCTACAAGCTATGACGTCACCACCCTTTGAACCGGCTGCCACTTGTGACTTAAAGTTCTTATCTTGGAAGACAGCCTTTCTGATAGCCATTACATCGGCCAGGAGGGTATCAGAACTTCAAGCTTTGTCAATTAAACTCCCGTATTTGATCTTTCATAAGGACAGAGTTTCCCTGAGGCTTAACCCTTCCTTGTTTCCGAAGGTGTCATCCACTGTCAATCTCCATCAATCTATTGAGCTACCAGTGTTCTTTCCAAACTTTTCCAATAAAGCAGAGTTCAGGTTTCATTAGTTAGATGTGCACAGACAACTGAGATTTTATTTGCATAGGACTAAGCATGTTAGGAAATCTGATCAACTGTTTGCGTCCTTTTCAGGAAGCAGGGCAGGTTGTCCTATTTCCAAGTGCACAATTTCTAAATGGATCAAAGATTGTATTTCTTTCATCTACTCGTCAGTGGGCAGAACTTTACCCTTTTCCGTCAAGGCTCATTCCACCAGGGCTGTGTCTACATCAATAGCTTTCCATGCTAGGCTTTCCTCGGATGATATTTGTGCTGCGGCCACTTGGGCCTCTCCCAACACTTTTATTACTCATTACAAGCTGGACATGGCTTCTAGGGGCCGGGCTTCCTTTGTTTCCATGGATGTTCATCGTGCATACAGCTGCAGTAATCACAGATGGGTTTTCTGCCGTCAGGCGGTCCCTCGGTCGGCCTAATTCCAAAGTCTTGGTCCGGCGTCGGTTGTCGTCGCTTACTCTTCTGACGTCAGTGAGACCAGAGTATATAAGACACAGCTGACACCATGTTCTTCAGTCTTTTTTGCCGCGTGGTGCCCGAAGCAGAAGCAGTTCGCAAGTGCCGGTCGGCCAGCTCCTGAATTACGAAAAAATTGGAAACCGAAGTCTTCATTAAAGCTAAGTACCCCGTTGGGGAAACTTTTCTTGCCTCAGACCGATGTCAGAAAAAGTTAATAATTGTATTTCTTGTGGGAAGCCAATACCGCATAAGGATTTCCATTCCCTCTGCATACCTTGTTTGGGCCCAGACCACGACGTCTCGGGCTGTCGCTTTTACGCTACTTTCAATAAACGCACTATTAAGCGTCGGGTGGAGTTCGCCCAACACTACTTTGGTAAAGCTTTTGATTATAAAATGTCGTCGGACACTCCGACTACCGTTTTGTCCAAAAAACGCAAGGAAAAGGACCAACACGCGAGGCCCGCGGTCCCCGCCGACACCACGCCAAAACAGGCTACACGTGGTCCGGTTCTCAGCGAGACGCCTTTGCAGTCCCTGACTACCGACGACACTCCTTTGGCGGTGTCCTCTGTACCCGAGACCGCTGGGTCCTCGGCCCTTTCCCAGACTACAACCGAAGCCCCTGCTAATGTCGAGCCTGCTAATGTGGACAGGTCCACCTCCACCCATGGTGTATTTAGGCCCTCATCTTCTTTTTCAATTAAGGCCTTCACTAAATCCAAAGCAGCCAGGCATCCCACGAGGCCTGTTGCACAGGGCCCATCTACAGGACCCATGCCTAAAAACAAGATGCTTAAAATGGCTGAGGATTTAATTACTCTTATCAGAGGTTCTCAACCCCCTCCTGACAAGAGACCCAGAGTGGAGGAAGATTCTCCCTCTTCTGATCAGGGATCTATTTTATCAGAACATTCTGATGCAGAGGAACACTCTTACTCTCCTTTTGAGGATTCGGATGCAGAACAGTCTATTCCTTCTGTATCCCCTCCTGAAGATTTTTCCTTTGGGGAAACCTTGCACCTTGAGGGAACACTTCCATTGGGAAGGCCAAGACTTTTCAGATTCCAAGAAAAGACTTAGGGAATTTCTTTGGTTACCTCAACACAGACCTCTGGCTATACCCCCTGTTTTGGACATACTGGATGATGTCTATTCGGAGGCTTGTCTTAACCCTGATTCTCTGCCTCCTGCACCAGTCAAACCTGATAAGTATTACAGAGTACCCAGCACTCACCAATTTCTCTTCAAAGGCCATAGTGCTGACCCTGAAACCATTTCACAAGGCCCCAAGGGATTGAAGGCCTCCACTGCAAAGAATCCACTTCCTGCAGAAAGGGAATCCAGATCTTTAGAAAGGTGGGGAAAAAAGGTATATACCTCGGCCACCCTAGCCATGAGGGCCTTAAACTGTCAGTTTCATATGATTAAATATCAACAGTTCCTGTTATCTCAATTAAGGAACAAAATGTCTCAATCTGAACAACCAGATTTAAAGGAGTTACAGGATATGATGCATAGTGCAGAGCAAGTGGGTAAACACACTTTACAATGTGGTTATGATGCCCTAGAGGCCTCCAGTAGAGCGGCTGCTACAGGATCAGTCATTCGCAGACATGCCTGGCTTAGGGAACAAAATTTGCCTGATCATGTGAAAGCTAAACTTCTAGATGCTCCTTTACAAAAGGATGTACTATTTGGCACTAATGCTGAGGAGATACTACGGAAAATGGAAGAAAAAGCCAAATCTATGCAAACTGTCAAAGCTTTCTTACAGGTCCAACCACCACGTTTTAGCAGAAATTGGCCTTCAAAAAACTGGTCCTTTCCAGCCACTGACAAGCCCCAAAGAGGTAGATACAGACGCATAAGAGGCAGAGGGCAATCACAAGGATCATATAGAGGCAGACAATGGCAAACTCCAGCACCAAGAGGTGGCGAAGACAGTGCACAACACTACAGGAAGCAAACCCAATGACTCCCTCATTTCCATGCCAAGCATGTCTCAGCTGGCAGCACCTTTGGGAGGGAAACTAGCATTATTTGCAAGCAATTGGCATATTGTCACAACAGACAAATGGATACTGGACATTATAAACAGAGGCTACAAATTTCAATTTCACACTCTTCCAAAAATGAGAGGCATGCCAAACCTGCCACAAAATCAAAGGGCAGAGGCACAACTGCAAATTTCAAAGCTCATAAGCATGAGAGCTATTCAAGAGGTACCTACGCACCAACAAGGTCAAGGTTTTTATTCAAGACTTTTTCTGGTACCAAGGAAAGGAACCGACTGGAGACCCATTTTGGACTTATCCATCCTAAACACATTTCTACTCGTACCAAAATTCAAGATGCTCACATTACAGCAGCTTCTTCCCATGCTGGGCAAGGAGTTTTGGCTGGTAACATTGGACCTCAAGGAGGCATACCTGCATGTCCCAATCAGACAAAGCATTCAGAAGATCTAGATAATCCAATGGGCAGAATAAAGAAACACACACACGTGTTTACTGTAAAGCGCTTTTCGTTTATGCTACTACACAAACTTCATCAGACCTGCAGAAGATACCTCAGATTTCTTGCAGGTTCAATCCACTATCAATTCTCTGCATTGCCCTTTGGCTTATCTACTGCGCCCAGAGTATTCACAAAGTGCCTGGCATCAGTGATTACCTACTGCAGACTTCAAGGGATACAAATTTACCCTTATCTGGACGACTGCCTGATCCAAGCGGACAGCAAGCACATACTTCTGGAACATCTGGCATATGTGACACGGTTGCTGCTTTCTCTGGGATATACAATCAACAAAGAAAAATCAAGGCTAACACCATCTCAGAAAATAACCTTCCTGGGTGCCAACTTGGACACAAACACCCAGATGGCCTATCTTACGCCAGAAAAACAGGGACAACTATCTCAGTACTTCAAAATACTAGCAAAAAGTACCAGGCTTACTGCAAGGAAAATCCTGCAGGCTCTGGGATTCATGGCATCTTGCATTCTTCTAATCCCATGTGCAAAGCTGCATATGAGGAAACTTCAATGGTACCTAAAAATCTATGGTCTCAACACAGTCACAGTTTGGAAACAATTATACCAATAATTCCATGTTTGCAAAAGGAATTTCTATGGTGGGCCCAAGCATGTCAAGCAAACACAGGCCTCCCATTCTGCAAGCCTCAAACAAAGCAAGTCATAACCACAGACGCCTCAGATTACGCCTGGGGGGCGCACATGAAGGACAGGTGCATTCAGGGCAGATGGTCCCAAAAGGAAAAGCACCTTCACATCAATCAAAAAGAAATGCTAGCAGTAATGCATGCAATTACAGCTTTCAAGGACTTCCTGCATCCAGGACAATTACTGATAAGAACAGACAACACCACAGTAATGTGGTACATAAACAAACACGGAGGAACACATTCATACCCCTTGTGCAGACTAGCCATGACTCTTTGGAACTTGGCCCTGGAAAGACAAATCGAACTTCAAGCACAGTACTTGCCAGGATTGGAAAACACACTGGCAGACAATCTAAGCAGAAATATGACAGATCCACATGAATGGAAGTTGCATCCTCAGGTGTTTACAGAAATAATCCAAGCATGGGGGAGGCCAGACATAGATCTATTTGCCTCCCACAGGAATCATCAATTGGAAAAGGTTTGTTCGAGGACCTTTCATCCAAAGGCCTGGAGAGTGGATGCCCTTTCATTCAGTTGGACAGCATGGACAGTTTACGCATTCCCACCTCTGCCTCTTCTGCCCAAGGTGCTATTGAAAACAAGAACAGACAAACCGAAGATGATATTGATTGCTCCAGATTGGCCAAGGCAACACTGGTACCCACTCCTGAGGAGCCTAACACATACTCCTCCCTGGTCCCTGCCTCTAATGCCTCTTCTGCTGACTCAGCACAGCTACAAAACTCTTCACAGTCAGCTGAAAACACTCAATCTTGCTGCATGGAAAATTCCTTAACACCACAACAGACCCTACTCTCCAAGGAGGTGCAGGATGTCATTTTGGAGGCCAGAAGGCCATCTACTAGGAAAGCTTACTCCACAAAATGGAAGCGGTTTTGCTCTTGGAATGAGAAAAGAGGCCAGGACCCTAGAAAACTGAACTTGCCTCAGGTATTACAGTATCTAGCTGAGCTGCTGAACAGTGGACTTTCATTTTCCTCCATAAAATCCATGCCTCAGCCATTTCTGCAGAATTCAACACGGATCCTCCTTTATTTTCTCACCCACTCTTACGACAGTTCCTCAGAGGGGCTAAGAATATAAGACCTCCAAGGAAGCAACCAATACCAGCCTGGGATCTTAATTACATACTAGAAAAATTAACATTGCCTCCTTTTGAACCAGCTGCCTCAATAGATTTGCAATATTTGTCCTGGAAAACAGCCTTCCTTCTGGCCATCACTTCAGCTCGTAGGGTTTCTGAACTACAGGCCCTCATGGAGGTGCAGCCCTTCCTCATTTTCCATCAGGACAGGGTTTCCCTTCGTACCAACCCTTCATTTATGCCAAAAGTGGTATCCAGGGTAGCCTTAAATCAAGCCATACACCTACCTACCTTTTATCCCAACCCTCAAAACAAAGGGGAAAGGCTGCTACACTCTTTAGACATCCATAGGCAGCTACGTTATTATTTGGACAGAACAAAGTCCTTCAGGAAATCAGAACAACTTTTGTGTCCTATGCTGTAGGGGCTCAAGGGAAACCAGTTACAAAACAGACTATTTCCAAGTGGATTGGCCACTGCATACGGTTTTGTTATTCCTATCATGGGAAATCTGTTCCTACAGGTATCAGATCTCACTCCACCAGGGCCACAGCTACCTCTACAGCCTTCCTCAGAGGAGTTCCTACCAAAGATATTTTGGAGGCAGCCACTTGGAGTTCTGTACATACCTTCACAAAACACTACCACCTGCCTTTATATTCCAGAACAAGAGCAGGCTTTGCCACTGCCATTTTGCAGGGCATTCTGGCTCAACCCAGTTCCTCCTAGTACCTACCACCCTATGCATAGCTTTGGGATTCTACCCATCTGTGATTACTGCAGCTGTATGCACGATGAACATAGTACAGTTTTGTACCTACCATAAATGTAGATGTTCGAGTGCTAATACAGCTGCAGTACAGGTTTCCCGCCCTCCTTCCCCACTTGGTAAAGGCATGGGGCCTAACAACCTCTTCATTCTACCTGACTGGGTTATCCTGCTATGTTTTATTTGCTTGCATCCACTGATTTTGGATTATATTGCTTTGCTTGTATATGTATATAAGCATTATTTATGTATTGCCTTCCTTCTGGGGGCACCTGACATCTGGGGCAAGAAAGACTGAAGAACATGGCGTCGGCTGTGTCTTATATACTCTGGTCTCACTGACGTCAGAAGAGTAAGCGACGACAACCGACGCCGGACCAAGACTTTGGAATTCGGCCGACCGAGGGACCGCCTGACGGCAGAAAACCCATCTGTGATTACTGCAGCTGTATTAGCACTCGAACATCTACATTTATGGTAGGTACAAAACTGTACTTTCTCAGGAGTATCTTCCTATGAGCCTCCCAGGATAGAGGTGCTGGGGACGCTGTCCCTTGAATAAGGAATGTAGGCGAGATAGGACCACATAACATCAGTTAGTTATGTACTCACCATAACGATCGATGTATGTGGTCCATCTCGCCTACATTCCTACGTACCCTCCCATCTGCCCCCTTCCTAGAGGATTTGGAGGAATATTAGCTCTGTGGACCCTTCAAGGTCAGTGATTTTTTTCCCTTATTTGGCTGGAATTTCTTCCAGTGTGATTGAGCATGGGACATGATTGGTATGATTGCAAGCAAGATCTGGGGCTAGGGTGAGGTGCATCTTGGGATACCGGGTTAGCCCAGCCAATTAGAGACTTCATGCTAGAGAAATTTGGCCGAGTTGGAGCCAATTCTCAGCTCCGAACCCGTGAGTAAGGAATGTAAGTGAGATGGACCATATACATCGATCGTTATGGTGAGTACATAACTAACTGTTTCCAAAGTTACATTAGCAAAGTGGTTAACAGATTGCATGTCATTTGTCTGCAGTCAAAGAGCTATTTCCTTGCCCAGACCTCCAAAGGCTTATTCCACTAGATCCATGGCTACTACTTCTGCCTGTTGGTCCAGAGCTTGCATTGATGGCTTTTGTGCTGTAGCCACTTGGTCCACTGCTTATGCCTTTATTGCTCATTACAAATTGGATTTGTTTCCTGAAACAGGGCTGCCTTTAGTTCTGTGGTACTCTGGAATAACCTTCCATCAGGACCACCCAGTTTGATGTTGCTGGGGACTCTGTCCCATTATTTGAAGAATGAATGAAAATGACAAATCAAATATGAAAGTTATGTTATCACCATAACTATGCATCTGTGTTGTCCATTGTCATTTTTCCTCACCTTCCCTCCGTCCCCTTCCATTTTCCTCTGGGAGTGACCTGATAGTTAATAAGGAACCTCTGTTACAGGTTTGAGACCCTTTCTCTCCTATTGGCTTTCCTTTTATATTGACCTGTAATTAGCTATTTTACTTTTGGGCAGCAAACTCGATCTGAGGTATTATAGCATTCTGGGGTATTATGGGTAAAGGGAGGAGCACAAGAGTCGAATCCGAGAGTCTAAGTAAATGCATTTGAGCGAGATTAAAGGTTGGATCTGAGACCCATCAGTTGAGGAAGAATGAAAATTGACAGCACAGATGCATAATTACGGTGACTACATAACTTTTATTTCTGCTGCAAGGTTGGCCTCAGTGGTGTTTAGAATGTATGACCAGTCATCATGGAGATGAGTGGTTTTAGGTTATTGATACTGGAATCAGATCTGGCACTGAAAGTAATTCATTTTAGAGAGTTTTTTTTGGTAAGGGAGATGCAAGGGAATGTTGAGGGTTTTATTCAAATTATTTTTTTCATTTCACATACTTGCCTTTTGTCTCTTGAGTTTTCCCGCAGTGCTCACCAGAAGTTTGTCAGCTTTTCACAATTTGGCTCCAGGGAGTGAAGTTTTACCCATGGATGACCAACTGCATAACACAGGCCTGTATCCACCAGCAGCTGCTGAAGGATTTGGGTGCAGTCCCATCATGTAACACAACTGAATCAGATTTGCAGTGAGGCAGATATTTGAGAAGAAGCTAGACATGAAGAAAGATGCCAACTGGACATTCCTAGATTTGAAGAATGCATATGACAAGGTCCAAAGAAAGTTGATTTGGGCAGTCCTGTGGCGGTTTGAAGTCCCAGAAACATTGTTAGAATTAGTGCAATCTATGTACATGGACCCAATGACTCAAGTACAGTGTTTGTTCTCATAGAGGGGTTCCCAGTGGGAGTGGGTGTGCAACAGGGTTCAGCTGAGCCCACTGTTCTTCATACTAGTGATAGACTACATTAGCAAACAGGTCAGAGGGGACAGATCAAGAGAGTTGCTGTATGCAAGCGATGTGGCATTAAGGCAAACTCTGAGCAAGAACTAGAGTAAAGGATAGGGGAATGGAATGCAAAACTGAAGGCACATGAGATGAAACTGACTACAGATAACACAGTAGTAGTGGCAGCAAATGGGGGAAATCAGAAGAAGCTGAGAACTGAGATAGAATGGAAGATAGTGGAACAGGTTCACAGCTTCAGGTATCTGGGAGGGATGGTTGAAGAGAGGGGAAGTCGGATTGAGGAGGCCAAAGCTAGAATTGGAGGGGCTGCAGCCAACTGGCATAGAATGCCAGGTGTAGTGTATAACAGAAGAATGCCAAAGAAGCTGAAAAGTAAGGTGCACAAAACAATGGCATTACCAGTACTACTGTATGGTACAGAAACCTGGGCATTAAAGGCAGAGCAGTTGAGGAAGCTAGAGGTGATAGAAGTGAAGTGCCTGCAATGGGTGGTAGACTGCACACTGTGGGACAAACGAAGAAATGAGGACATAAGAGCAGAAGCCAAAGAAGCTCCATTTACAGAAAAGATCAAAGAAAACAGATTATGCAGGTTCAGGCACATGTGCAGAAAAGCAGAAGACAATCTGGTAAAGAAAATTTGGGACAGACAGGAAGAAGCCTAGAGGAAACAAGGGCGTCCACCAAAGAAGTGGATGGAGTGTGTGTAAGAGATGGTCCGCAGCAGTCAGGCATGAGTGTCAAAGACGGTATTAGTATGGCACTGAATCGAGAGAGATGGTGACAGTTGACATGACACACCAACCCTATGTAGAGCTTGGAAAAAAAATGGTGGTTGATGATGATGACGATTGTAATGCCTAACCAGTCTAGCAGTTACCATAAATTTGCAAAAACTGAGACTGAACTCCCCCCAAACCTTAAACCTTCCTGAAGTCTTTTGTAGGCACACCTCAGAACAGTAGTGATCCTTCTCCTGGATAAGACTGACTCTCCTGAAGTCCCTTTTCTTAGTCTTTGCAGAGAGAAGTTGTTTAGCTGCCAGGGAGATCCTCAGATATATGTTTGACTTGTCAGCATCTATCCTGATGGTTATATTAGTAAAATATCATGTGAGGAGAATTCCCTGAAGAATGTAAGGATTCACCATTTGCATCCACTGGATAAGAATCACACCTTTATTTCCGCTATTCTGAGGGAGTCCCTCTGGTGGAAATTTTAGTTCCAATGAACCTGGAAATGCCCTTTATTCCTAACCAAACCTATCAGACCTTGACCATAGATGCCTTTTAGGTCTGGCCTGGAAGGGTAGTAATGATCACCTCATGTTCAAAGGCCTTTGGTATTCCTGTACTCAGAACCAACATGTCAGCATGAAGTACATGTTGCTAATTTATGTCTTGTAGTAATCAAAGAGATATGGAAACCAGGCAACATCAAAAAAGTGACAGGCAGCAGATAAGTGATTTGCTGTGTCCACAAACTTGCGCATACCCACTCCTGTCACTTGGCATGGGAAACAGCTCTGAAGTACCATATTTTTCTCCAGGCAGTCTAAATTTCCTTAGGACAGGAATGCTGTTATTACTTTACTAAGCAGGTCCACAAGCTACCCTCATGAATGGACCCTGAACTACCAGTTCATTAGGTCCAGTAGACAGTTAATGGGGACCCTGTAGGTAGGGTTATTTGCCACCATGCCGAATTGATAGCTCAGGTGATGCTTTTTTTTAACCATACTTTGAGGCCATCACATGTCTACAGTAGTGAGGAAATCATTCTCTGTTGTGCAGCTTATAAATAAAGGTGGTATGGCATCTAGGTCCAGGGAAGCCATAGTTCCACTGAATTTGGCATTCATCAGACCTATCATTGAGTACACTGCCCCATTTGTTATGTACCTATGCAGGCATATCCAACAATTGGAGTGTCCACAGAGGTTCCTCACTGAAAGAATGCAGGGTGTAAGTAAAGTGTCCTATGCAGACCACCTCAAGGCCCTATCTGTGTATTCTGTCTCCTACAGGCTGTTGGGAGATCTGTGCCTAGCATAAAAGGCATCATCAGATACCACTCTGTTGGACCTCCTAGATAGCCACAAAATAAACAACACCAGAATTACCTATTACCCCTAAAGACTTAAACCTTGCCTGTGATATAAGTAGGACCTTCTGGAGGGACAGGTATGCATCCCAGAGACTACCCCATCTCTGGAACAGGCTCCCCATCCATGTGAGGCAGAGTTCCTCCCTAATCCAATTCAAGTGCAACTTGGACAATTGGATGTGGAACAAGAAATTCATCTCTGGTTTGGCATCTATGCCTCTAATGGACACATGCAACCTGTAAATGGTTCATCTGCCATGCCCGTGTTTTGTAAATGTTTCATCTCCCAAGTACCTGCTTACATTTGTCAAGGGTACCAGAACTTGTCAGTGATCTGGAATGCATGCCTAGGCTTAAAATGCTCTTGTGGTCATTAGCCTAGTAAACACCTTTGAAGGAGATGCTGTTCTTTTTTACCATACTTTGAGAATGGAGCACCCACTGCATTTTCTGTCATTTGTAACAAGAATCTTTTATATACCTCAACCCATACCCATAATGTCCAAAGTGCTAGGGAAGGCCAGGGAATATTGGACAAAAATGTTTCTAATGGCCAACTTTTGACCCAGGATGTATATTGTTCGCTCTGCCTCTATGACATATAGCTTGTCTACCTGCACAAACCCAAACTGGCAGCTTTCCAGAGTTTAGAATCCCCTCCTCTGATTCTCTGAGATAGCGGATTGGCTAAGCCTCACCCATTAGGGAAGCCTAACCCTATCAGCGAAAGTCGGTTGTTCAGTCTGTTCCTGCCAGTTGTAGGACTTACACAGCTGAATCTCCTCAGCAGCCTGCATTGGTAGAGTACTCCTTTCATACTCAGATAAGATCCCTTTGGTAACTGCCTTTTCTCTTTATTATTATATACTTTTGATTTCTCTCTGTTTTATTTTAAATATATATCTGTGTGTGTTTGTTTTTTATTTTAATATTCTTGCTATTTACTACTGCTGTTAATTACTGTGGGAAATGTAACTTACTACTGTGTTGATTGACTGTGTGTGTAGTACTGCTTTTAAGTAGTTATCTGGCTTTCCTAAAGTGTTATATGACTTGTACTGGGAAACGGAAGCTGTGTGGTGTCAGTTGAACTCTAGGGCTCTTTTTCCTTTTGTTCATCTGCTTCTTTTGGAAGTTCTGATAGGAAAATATTGCATTTTCTCAATATTTTCTTCAGTTGTATAATATTTACTACTGATTTAACACTGCTATAGCTTTTTATCGTTAAATCATGATTTTACTTCATATTACTTTACATTTTCTGTGGAGTTTTCTTCATTTCTGATGAGAGGATAAGACAATATTGATGCTGTTTTAAAAGGTTTCCGTTTGATTTAAGGGCATATATATTTTTTCACTATTTGGACAAGTGCATTTTACTTGGTACTGTGACTTTCTTTGCTGCTGTTTATTACACTCTGCAAATTAGATTGTAAAACAAGGCGTAGCAGAATTTCAATTGTTTCTGTATTTTACGCAGGTTAGCCCCGTTTGCCGTTTTTTATTTTCTATTAATGTCACACTTAGTCATCCCATAATATTAGCAGTGCGTTATTCTGACTGGTGGGTTTTTTTTCAGTAATTCAAAGAAATATGTTTGTAAAGGACATCAAACAAGTTACCAAGAAAAAATAAAGGAATGTCCATAGCCAGTAGTTACACCATAAGCTCCACACAGCAGGCAAATCCTGGTAATTGAGTGCTGTAAAATTTTTATTCATATAATCCACAAAAACAAGGTTAAGTGCTTTCTTCCCCTGTATGACACTTCGGGGACATCATCAGAACCAAAAGAAACAATCCTCTACCTTAGAAACAACTCATTTATACCTTTAGCTGCCTTTGGAGACCTTACATTGGCATCAGAAACATCCTCGCTGATAGAATTCAGGTCTGAACCATGGTAAACAGCTCCATTGTTGCCTCTGTGAGCTAGAAATCCACCATGATGAATGTCAGCTTCCACAATGACATCACAGCGCCCTCCAGAGTTGTTTTTTTTCCTGACTTGATGTATCCTGATATGGTTGCACCCCCCACCTAAAAAGAAAAACTCAGTAGAAACATGCCTCAGTCTATGTTTTGTGAATCTGTTGTTGCCTTGCACCAGCTCAAGGCCGACTTACCCCCCCGTCACCCTCTCGCAGCACCCACCATCCCCCTTATTTTGTATATAGTTTGATGTTATCCAGCCTTCTTGTGTTATTGGCTGGCTTTGGTTATTTGTATTGGTGTTTTGTGGTTGCATATCAATTGCTTTCATGCAATTCTTGATTCTGGTCCTTCTTGGTTCTTTCTACTTGACACTAAAAGCCTGAATAATTGGCGTTCTATGCCAGGGGTAAGGCTTCCCCTGATGGGAGGGGGCTTAGCCGATCCCCTATCATAGAGAGCCAGTGGAGGGGATTTTGAATTCTCAAAAGCTGCCATTTGTGCAGGCACATAACCCGTATGCCACTGAGACTGTGTGAAATTCAAACACCTGCTGCTACAGGTAAATTGACTTGCGCAACTCTACTTTGTTCTATTACTCTGATTCAAGAACTAAGAGTCATACTCCTTTCCACTAGTTATCCCTGTCACTTTAATTCAAGAATGGAGAGGCTGTTCCTACCCATATGCTTCTAACACAAAAGAAAGGGTCTCGTGTACATCTAGTTCATCAGATATAAATTGTCTACATTTAGGGTAGATCCTTCATCCTCAACTGGGAAGCCTATGATCCAGAGGTCCTTCACATTTTGAAAGATGCCAGAAAGCTTACTATCAGAATCTCATACCCAGACAAGTGGAAATTGTTTGTGTATGGTGCTCTTCTCACCAAATTATCCTCCAAGAAAGCAACTGCAGAAAGAAACTCCATTTTCAGGCCATATCTGGCTTATGCATTAGTGAAGATCCACCCATATTCTGTTTCACACTGCCTTTCTTTGAACCTCAGATTCTTATCATTAGCAATACCTAACTAAGGAGAAGTGGAAGTAGGTCAAGTCATAGTATTCTGGTATGGTGCTGTCCTGACAGCTATGGAGGGATTCTTTTTGTATACCGTACCAATTGTCCTGCCCCAGTTCGTAGTGTGTATTGCATGCCTACATGGCTGTCAGCTAGCATCATTGGTCTCCACAAATTACTTTTACTCCATTATGAAAAATCCTGCTGCTGTCCTCAAGATACGCAAACTGGCAAAAGTGCCACTTCATCCTATGTCCTCCACTACTTCCTCATGTATTATGTTCACTAATCAAACCCAAATTATTTGGGTTCTCAGTCAGGGCTCCATCCTTTTACATTATAGAGACAAGCATAATTTAAATTTACACTACCATTTAAGCTTGTGCATATTTGCAGAGTACATAATCATACTCATTGAGAAGGCATAAAGTTGCATGGTACAAAGGTGAGAGGGCACTGGCCTGGTATGTGAGATGGGGAATGATAGAACTAGGGAGATGCATCAAGTGTAAGTTAGAGTGTTATAGAGCTAAATGGGATGCAGAGACTATAAAAAACTGACCCAGCTATAAGAGGAAATCAGGTGACTTAGAGAATGATGGGGAAAAGAAAAAAAAGCCTGTGTGTCTGTGTGTGTCTCTGTCTGTGTGTGTGTGTGTTTACGTGTATGTATTTAGGTTTGTTGAGGGGACCAGGAATTGTGACAGATTCTGGTGGATGTGAGCTGTTGGGTAATTGGAGACAGTGAACAGTGGTGGCATAGTAGAATTATGAGGATGAAGGTAATAGGGTTATTGGGGGGGGGGATCAGAGAATACATTCATAGTTGGATAGAAGAGAACATTTACTTATTTATTCGTTCACTTCTAATTTCATTTTTTTGTATGCAGGGTCATGGGGCACCATTTCCTATGCCTGCATGCAACAGACAGGTAAACTGCTTTCATTTATTGTTATTTTATGTATTTATTTATTTGTTTGTTTATTTAAGGTACACAGATTGTACCTAAGGACCCATTTTCAACTGTCAGAAAGTTAGATTGACTAAGTTATAGTACGTGATTCCTAATTATTGTAGAGTACAATTGCAAGATATGACACAGAATACAGTAACAGGACATAAAGCTGAAAAAATATATAACTAATATAATATATATATATTATATATAATAAAAAATATAAGAATAAAAAAAGAAGAAGAAACAGGATCCGCTTGTGGAAAGTTGACTGCAGTATTATCCAAGCAGGCAAAACAATAATGCATAGGCACTAACCAGACTAAGCTTATTATCAACTGTGTATTTTTCTAGTAGAGTGAAGAATTACATATAGCGTTCTTGTTGTAATATTTATTTAGACTCTGTATGCATTCCTGAAAGGTAGTCTTATTGGTAATAGCCAGAGGCAGTGCACCAGGAGGCAATTACATTTTTTTTTGGTGGACTGGCAGCAAGCTGGTTTTCTTAGGCGTGGTTAGAGCATGGACTCTTGCTTTACAAATATTTTATTTTGCATACTGTGTAATATTTTGATGCTTCTCTTGGAGATTCATAAGCCCATAACTCTAATTTAGAAGAAACCTGATACTTTCTAGACCCTGTGGAATAAATTTTTTCTCTAATACTATTTGCAGGATGAATGAGGTATGTATGTTATAAGAGGTGGATATTCCTTATGAACCGAGGAGATATTATGAAACTTTAAAAATGAATATAGCTCATACTACACACATCACGCCCATTTTCCAGCCTTGGACGATACGTTTGCTGCTTCAGTAATAATCCTGACTCAACCTTCAGTCCACAAAAAAGGATACTAGACTGGATACATTTCCTCCAACTAACAACATTTTGTTTTCCCATCTTAGATCAGACCCAGCTGCAATATCAGCATCTTCACCAGCTGGCAACAGATTGCTAGTTTCAACTAATCCCTCCCCAGTGGACAAAGAAGGCAAGGTTTTGAACAAGTTTGGTTAAGATAATTTTCTCTTCTTTCATTTTGGCTTATAGAATTCTCAACTATAAGGCACATATGTAGAAAGTGTATTCTGTTTTATACAGACAGTTTGAGAGAATACTCTGCCTCTTTTTCTTCAGAGTATAGCTTCTTTCTGAATTCTGTTGTTTCTAACATTTCAGAAGTATGTAAACATGCTTTGAAGAGAGTGCATGATTGTACAGATACCATGTTTAGTGCTACTGCTATGGTTTTGAGGAGATATGCTTATGTATATAGCCAAAAGTTTGCTGATGAAGTAAAGTCTGAAATTTTGAATTCTGTTCTAGAAAATAAGTTTTTGTTTGGCCCTTCTACTACCTAGACCATCAAACAGTTAATTGAAGGAGCTTTTAGGATTTTTTCAAGGCCCCTTTACAAATCTTCAAATCCTTTTTTCCATTTAATAAACAAAACAAGCAATCTCTGGCAATGCAAGTCAAACAGGGTGCAAAAAGGAGATGGCAGGAGGGGAACAACAATAAACAAGGATGTTCATCATACTGATCACTGCTGTAGTAGCCTTAGCTATATTGGTTATATCCTACCAAGGATATAACAGCCGACCAACTTCTAAAGCTTCAGGGCACCTTCCACTTGCTCTAACCATTAGGCAGCTCAAACTGAGCTGCCTAAAAAGACAGATTTGAGCTCCAAACCCTTCAGAACTTTCCTTCTGCCGAAGGGAGCATTTCTCTTCAGGCTTTCATAGATCAGCAGTCAGCTAGTGTTGTTCCATTGCTGGACAAATAAATTACTTTTGGGATACAAACTTCTACACAGAAAAAAATACTGTTTAAATGTACTTTACTGGTTAGGAATGTTGTTTTTCTTCTAAGAGTTTCTGTTTTGAAAGACTGTCTTGTGACTTTTAAATGGGACTGTACTTTTTTCCTTACAGTTTAAAAGTTGTTAGAAACATTTTAAAACTATTTTTTCTCTAAAAAAGTGTTTATTTGTCAAAGTTTATTAAAATGCATTGTGCAGTGTTTTTATTGGACTAAGTGACATTTTACAACTTCAAATTTTTACTGGCTTGTACTGCTTCTTTTCTCTAGGAAAGATGTACCATTTTTGGATTGACCATGGAACAAACTACCAGTCCCGTGGTCAGTCCTTCTAGCCACAAAAAGAAAAGTTAAGCAAACATTCTTTGGCACCACAGCAGGCTAGCAGTTTGCTTCAGCCACAGATGGGTGACTCTGCTGTGATCAGAGCTATTTCCTCAGACCATTTATCTTAGATCCCTCTAGTGTAGCACCTCCAGCCATTATGAACCAGTGGCTTTAGCCATGTCCTCTTTGGCTGTTGGTGTTCTCTCAATGGAAAAGGGAGAGCCACTCTTGTTGGTCATGGGAGATGGATCGAGGAAGCCTTCTCTGTTTAGTCTGAATGTTGTGCCCATCCCTGGGGAAACTGCTGCTGCCATTAACAACAGGGTTGGCCTCATTTTTGCTGTCAAAAAGAAACAGAAAGCTAAACATGTATCTGCTCTTGTTCAGATTTCCCTGGAGATAAGTAATTTATTACATCTCAAGAAAAAAAAAACTAAACAGGCTGAAAGCAATGCTTAAATCTTGCAGACCAAAGAAACTCAAAAAGCAATTGCCGAAACTGAGTGGTTACTGGAATAATTAGTCCAACAAGATGAACTTTCAAAATAAACTTTTAAAAAACAACACTCAAAAACCTTTTGAAAGCTGTGTGCTTTCATTCAATTTAATAGAACTTCAGAGCTAATGCAGTTTAATAAACAATATATATACCTCAGAAATAATTGATTAATTAGACGTGACTTTTTTACACAATAAGACAACAAATTTAAAAAGCCAGTACATATTATATATTTTTATAATAATAAAAACATTAAACAACCATGTAAAAATCTGCACTCTTTATTGACCTCTCTAAAACTTTCGATATGGTTAACCATCAGATACTTCTTAACATACTCAAATCACTCTCACTCAACACACAGGCATTACAGTGGTTCAAGTCCTACTTAGAAAATAGACAGCAAGCTGTCCTTTGGGGCAATAACCTATCCACACATCTCCCTATTATCCTTGGTGTCCCTCAAGGCTCTATCCTGGAACCTCTCCTTTTCTCTATATTCATTAATGATCTAAATATAAATCTTCCTCAAGCTACCTGCATACAATATGCAGACAACTCCACATTAATTTGTGCTGCCTGTTCTTCAGCTGAACTCCAATCCATCACCCAAACAGTATTTAACCTAGTAGAAAACTGGTTCCTACAACGTTGCCTCCTTTTAAACACCAAAAAAAACTAAATTATTGCTATTTACTCAAACACTAAAATCATCCCCAATAGATCTCACAATTATATCCAACAATGGTACTGTCATAGCTCTTGATCCAACCACCAAACTCTTAGGCGTAATAATTGACCACAACCTTAACTTTGACTCGCATATTAACTCAACTGTTAAAACAGTAAATGTAAGACTTGGTTCCCTTTACAGGATGAAACCATTCCTTACCCCTGAAGCCAGAACTACCATTGCCCACACCCATCTGATCTCTACCCTCCTCTATGCCTCCCCCATTTATGCAAATCTTTCCAAAAGCAACCTCAACAAACTTGCAACCTCATATAACAACATTGCCAGATTTGCCACTGGCTCCTCATTTAGAGCCCACCATTGTCTAAATCTTAAACAGCTAGGATGGCTAGAACTGCAAAACCAGCTACAATTTCAACAACTTACCATCACCCATAAGATTCTGTATCATCCCAGTAATACTCCTATTCTCTGTAGCCTTATCTCCCCCTACACAAATCTTACTACCCTTCGCTCAGCAAATAAATTACGAGTAACCATCCAGAAGTCCTACAACAAAGAAGGTGATTCTCTTTTCTCTAATTCTGTGGGGAAAACGTGGAATAGGCTTCCCCGCAAACTAGCATCACTTTAATCATTACCACTTTTCAAAAAGCAACTAAAAATACTCCTTAAAACACAATGGCTATGCCCGTGTACTAACCCAGACTAACACTCCCCCTCTACAGCATTACTATATACCTCTCTCCCAAAACCCTTAAAGTGGGATTAGTAAGCCTCCTTTACTCCAATTTCTAGTCTAGTCTTTTCTGGGAACTACCACTGAATATGTACTTTGTAACATTCATCCTTCTGTGAGCACGTGTTACTCTTTGAATATATGCCAACTTTTTTTACTTTGAGTGTAATATTTTTAAACAGACTTAATAATTAGCTTGAATCTTTTCTATTTTCCTAGTCTACTACATGATGAATGTCAAACCCTTTACCATGTAAGTATGCTTCTAGTAGTACTGTATTGTTTTGCTAAACTTTGTATTTACCATGTAAATATGCTTCTAGTAGTACTGTATTGTTTTGCTAAACTTTGTAGTCAAGTTCTTTGATGTTAATCTCCGTCAACAATGTATTTAATTTTTTTATTACCTGATTTATTGGCTTAATTGGAGCTTATCTCCCTGGGCCTCTACTGAAAATGAACATGTATCCAGTTGGACTAGTCCGGTCAACAAATGTAAAATAAAATAAATAAAAATCATTAAATACATTGTGATTTTAACAAACATTTAATATTAATACTTTCATAGGTTCATAGGTTCATGCTAGGCTATCTGCCCTAGGGCATTTATAAGCCTAGCCAGAATGTGTTTGGCTTTCGCCACCCATTTTAAATTTATTTTGCTGTGCCCTTTTTCGAGGTTAGTATACTGTGCCTCTGTCTAACAGTGACACAGAAGTGATACCCGGGGTAAACCTACGATCTCCCATCCACTCATCAAGATTCCTCTTGAAGAGAGTCAATGATGGACTCTGCCTAACCTGGACTGGGATTTTATTCCAGAGTGAAGGGAGCCTCTGGGTTATGAATCTGTCCCTCCAGCATGTCCTATTTATTTCAGTGCTGAGGTTCAAGTCTCTCGAGCGCGTAGCTTGATGGGATTTTCTGAGGTGCAGCATGTCCATTAATTCTGGGTTGGACATGGCTTTATACATCAGGCACAGATTGCCTCTGAACAGGCGGTATGCCACTGAGTAGAGCTGGAGTTTCTTTAACCGGGCAGCATATGGCATCTGTTTGAGCCCTGTGATCCTCTTGGTGAGGTACTTTTGGGGTCTTTCCAGTTGCTGCAGGTGTCTGGTAAGGTACATCCCAAAAGGGGCATTGTACTCAATTATGGGCCTGATGAGGGATGAGTAAAGAGGCACGATGACCTCCCCTGATCTAGATGTGAATTCCTTCATGATTAGGTGGGCTATATAAAATGTTTTTCTAACCACTTTGGCCACGTGGTTGTCAAATGAGAGATTGCTATCAACTTGGGTCCCCAGGTCCCTAATTACTTCTTCTGTACTTAATGGATTACCACCTATGTGGTAATTTGTGGGCACTTTGTTTTGCCAAAGGGATGACTATACACCTTTTGGCATTTAGCTTGAGGTCATGGCTCTGGCACCAGTTGTCTGTTTCTATGAGGCCCTTTTGGAGGATGCTTGTGTCGGCTGGAGAGTCGATTATGGCCCAGTTTGCAGTCATCTGCGAACTTGGTCAGCCACAGTCCTTCCGTGTTGGCCTGTACCTCCGAGAAATATATACCGAACAAGAGAGGTCCCAGGACTGAGCCTTGTGGGACACCACTTGTAACTGGTTTGGAGTCTGACATGGCTCCAGCAATTCTAACCATGTGGGTTCTGTCCTTGAGCCAGTTTGCAATCCATCTAGTGACATAGGGGTTTATATTTAAGCTGGTGAGCTTATCTATAATGCCCGAGTGGGGTATTGTATCGAAGGCTTTGCGAGGTCCAGGTAGGCTGTGTGGACCACCTTCCCCTCGTCAATGGCCTTGGTGACTGTTTCAAAGAAATCAACCAGGTTTAAGAGGCAGGATCTGCCCTTAACAAAGCCGAACTGGGTAGGATCCAGTGTCTGTAGGTCCCCAATATCTTTATTTATGAGGTCCATGATGATCCTTTCCATAGCTTTGCAGACCAAGCTAGTCAGGCTTATGGGGCGATAGTTTCCAGGATCCGTTGAGGCAGCACCTTTATGGAGAGGGACCACTGTTGCTGTACGCCACTCTTTGGGCACATATCCTGTAGTAAGGCTGAGATTGAACAGTAGTTTTATGTTTGGGTTTAGCTCTTCTTGGAGTTCATGTAGGACGCAGACCGGGACACCGTCTGGACCCATTGATGCTGTGTTTTTTGCTTTGGAGAAGGTGGCTCTTACCTGAGCATCTGAGATGTCAGGGGGGCAGCATTCTGCTGGGATAGATATTTGCCCTTTTGGTGGGGAGAAGTTTGCACTGAACCTGTCAGCTAGGATGTTGGCAATGTCTGTGGGTTCGGTATATTTTTTGTCATTTTGGACTAATTCTGAGCATATCTGGGAATTACCACCCAGGTTCCTAACATAACTAAAGAAAGCCTTGTGATTATCCTTAGTGTCCTGTGCAATTTTTCTCTCGAAGCTGGCCTTAGACAATTTTATGAGTGCCCGTAGTTTTTTGCTAATACTGATCAGTGATGCCTTCCCTTTTTGGGATTTTGCTCTATCATTTAGTAGCTTCCTCCTTCTATTGTATAGTTTGTTTATGGCTGGGGTCCACCAGACAGGACGTCTACCTTTGGAGGATTGGGTCTTGGTTTTATTTGGGATCGCATGATCCATGCATTCCTGAAGGTGTTCATAGAATGCGTTTATAAAGGATTCTGCGGTCTGGGCTGTATTTTCCACAGGCCCAGGGGCTTTGAAGAATTCCACCTCGGTTTTGAGGAGTGTGAAATTTGCTTTAGAGAAGTTTTTCACTGTGGTTTTCTGGGCAGGGGGTGGGGTCGGGATGTGAATATCCAGTGAGATTAGTTTATGGTCTGATCTTACCAGTGAGGGATACACTTCTGGTCTGGAGCATAGAGTCCCCATGTTGGTGATGATCAGGTCCAGTATGTTTTCCCCTCTTGTGGGAGTGGTAACAAGTTGTTCCATAGCATTTGAGTTTATAAATTCTAGGAACCTTTGGGCTAGGGTGTTGGAGCTAGAGTAATGCTCCCAGTCTATGTTTGGGTAGTTGAAGTCGCCCAATATAATGGTGTTTGGTGAGACCTTCATATTTTCCAGTGTTCTCAGGAAGGCCGAGTGGGGTTCCTGGGTTTGGGAGGGTGGTCTGTAGCAGGCTATAAACTGGAAGGCAGTTTTACCCACTGTTAGTTGCACATGGATAGTCTCTGATGCTCCGTGCTTTGCCACCAACCTGGAGGTGTGGGTATCTTTGATGAATGTCGATACTCCCCCTCCTTTTGTGGTTCGGTCCAAGTTTTGGGGCCGAAAAGCATGGTATGAGGTATAACCTGGTAGTGCTGGGGTGCTCTCGGGAGCCCTGAACCAGGTTTCTGTTACTGCACAGATATCGATGTTCTCCATGCTAAGGAGAGTTTCGAGTGCATGCATCTTGAGGTTTAGACTTCTGGCGTTGAGTAGCATTACTCTTAGTTTCTTATCCCTTGTGATACCTATGGAGGTGGGTTTGTCTTTTGAGCCTTGCCTAAAAAAGGCACTATGGGGGTAGCAAGAGCCTTTGCCAATATCCGAAAGCCCAGGGGTGACAGGTGCAAGCCGTCCCTAGCGAAGCATCGTGGCTTGTCGAGCATATCATCCCAAGCTGACAGGCATTGGATCCCCTTTGAATGACACCAGTACTTAAGCCAGTTGTTGAAATCATTGTTTAAATTGAAATCATTTAAATCTGGACTTTTGTTTGCATGCAGCATTATTTGCCAATCAACTTCTTTTACTTCAGGCTTGTTATTTAAGTTCCCACCATATAACTGATGAATGATGTAATTGATCACAATAAAAGAGAATTTACGAAAACCGTGACAAGAAGAAGCATGCTTACCTAGTACATTTGTAAAATATTTTTAATAGCTAAAACATGCTGGTAAATTCTCTGACAATGTTTTGGTAGTAAGCAAATCTACCTTTAGCCCAAATCCATTTTTGTGAATGTTTTAAAATAACATTAGACCCTTCATTTATATACCTGCAATATTTACAATTTTGACATTTAAACATCCCACGTTTGTTTTCATTCCCCATTACTTGTACTCTTTCAAATAAACTCTTAAAATTATAACTTTTCTTGTAAGTAAATGTAGGTTCTATACCAATAACAGGAGACAAATCTTTATTGCCAAGTATAATTTTCCAGTTATTATTTTGTAAGAATCTAATGAAATTGGGAGAGGAAGTGCCCTTAAATTTGCTTGATCATTTTTTTGTTCTGCAGTTCTATTAAAACGTTGCTGTAATAATAGAGGAAAATTGTTTCTCTTAAGTTTGCTACTTCAGAAATAATTTTGTCAAGTTCATTAGCTGAATAACCTCTTTCTAAAAATAACTGTTTTAAATAAATAATTTAATTTTCAAACCTGGTACTACTACTACTTGTTAGATGGCTTAATCAAACAAACTGTCCTGTTATAAAGTTTTTTCTTCATACCGTTTAGACATTGACTGTTAGAACATAAATAGTTGTTAACAAAAATGTTTTTCTATATGTACAACTACTGCATTTCTGTAAACTAACATCCATTTTAATTTCAGCATCCAAAAAAATAACAGATGTTATGTAGTCCATTCTCACCTACATTCTTACCCTTGCTAGGCCATACTCTAGCTCGAAGTCTTCAATTGGCTCGTGGCTAAGAGGTATCCCATACTGCAATGCACCCATCTCAGATCTCGTTTGCTGCTCATTACACTCAGACATGGTCTCGCTCTTGGCCGTGGCTAAGTATAATTTTTTTTCTAAATTTAAACAAATTGTTGACCAAAAAGCTATTTTCATATCTACTTTGTGTGTATTGTTTCTGCTGGTTGTGTGGCCAGTTCCGTTGGCCTTGTGGTACCCCGTTCGCCCTTTGTCTCCACGGGCTAGGCTCGTTTTTCAGTCAGAGGACCTTGTTCTCCCTACTGTCCAGTTGTAGTTTTTCCTATTTGTTGGTGTTTTGTTGTTTCTGTGGTGTTAGTCTCTTGTTTCCTGGGCTAGGCCCATTTAAATTAGAGACCTAGTCCTCCTTGTAGTTGTCCGTGGTCTAAGCCGTTTCAGTTAGAGGCTCTAGTTTTCCGCGCCCTTCTGTGTTTGGTTTTGGTGCAAGGGTGTTCCTGTGTTCCCCTGTGTGGTGTGTGAAGTTTTCTTGTCAGCATGCCTAAGGATCCCAAAGAACACAGGCCTTCAGGCTTTAAAAAGTGTGTAGAATGTAGTAACAAGATGTCATTAACTGATGGGCACTCAGTGTGCGTGTACTGCTTGGGGGCTATTCATCTCCAAGAATCCTGCTTGTTCTGCCACGCTTTCAGTCCCCATGTACTGCAAGAGAGGAAGAACAAGCTTATCTTAAAAGGACTAGTGAAACCTTCCTTTGAAGAAGACTTGAAGAGGTCTTCTAGTTCCAGATCCTCTCCTTCCAAACCGGACAAGAAATCAGAGAAATAAATCTACAAAAAAGCGCTTTCCGGCTCCGTCAGTTTCCTCGGAGCTGCCAGAGAAAATCGGTAAAACTACTGTTACTTCTTCGGCTCCATTGGCATCGCTGCCAGCAGAAGGCAGTACACTGACTATGTCGATATTGGCTCCCAGTATCTTGGAGCCGGTGACAGATATTCTAGTTCGGAGCTGGTTCCTCGACCGGTTTCTCCGTCTCATAGGTCTCCCTATGTAGGGAGATCCAGATCTCTGACCTTATCCTTTATGACCCTCTCAGATGACAATATCGATAGAGTGGTGCAGAAACTGCTCCAGTCATTGGTGCTGGCTAAATTGTTTTCGGTTCTGGCCCAGTCGGCTCCGGAGCCAATCCTCCCCTCCTCTTTTGGCTGTTCCTCCTCCGAGCCTTTTTCAGCTTTCAGAGCCAGAGCTGTCAGTTCCGTCGGATGACATGAGGTTGGTTCCAGTAACCCCATCTGGCCTCTCAGCTCCGATCTTTGCTCTGACTCCATCGGTGCCATCCACGGGGTCCAGGATTCTTGGTTCACCAGTCAGATCCGAGAGGGAGGTCTCGGATTGATCTTCTTCGGCTCCTAGCCTTCCTCTCGGTGCTTTGGCTCGGGTGAGCTTGGGTCCGACATCGGCTTCGGACCTCATCTCTACGGCTCCGAGGGCTACTACCATATCTTCCATGGTCAGTTGACCTTCGGAGCTGGGGGGTTCAGCTTTCAAGGTCATGAGGAGCATGCTGGTCAGGTCATCAGCTGCATCTTAGGCACTGACACTCTGCCCCCTCCAGCACCGGTATCTGTCTCAGATCACCTTCTATCCATAGACAGCAGAGACCCAAGGCCTCAGGATACCTCCATGAGTGGTCCCAAACTTTCTGAGGTCTCCCCGGAGTTTTTGCCTGAGGAGCCCCCCAGAAGGAGAGCGTGCAAGAGGAAGCATGTTGACTCCCAAGATGAGTCTCTCACGTCTGACACCAACCTCGAGGAGTCAGAAGGGTCCCCCAAGTCGTCTTCTGAAGATATCTCTTTCTCAGATATCCTGGAAATCTTGAGGCAGAGAGGCAACTGGCCTTCCGAATCCATTTCTGAGGAGGAGTCGGTGTTCCTGAAGGCCTTCGGGTCTCAACCCTCCGCCTCTTGGGTTTCTCCCCCGTTTGACGAGCTACTGGATCTCATTTGTCGGAAGGTGTGGGAAACTCCAGACACTGTGGAACCCGGTCCCTAGGAGACCCAACAAGTTTTTGTCCGCTCCTCCAGACAAGGATTTTCTTACGAAAAGCGTACAGTAGATGCCATGGTGGTGGCAGCAGCCACCAAGAAGGAACTTGCTGAAACTTCATCTACCGTCCATCCCCCTAACAAGTAGTCTAGGGCTATGGACATGTATGGGAAGCATGTGTTTTCCTCAGTGGCCCTTACACTGTGGTCGCTGAACTATTTGTCGCATTTTACACGGCTCCAGAGAGATCTCCTAAAAGAGCTGGGAGATTCTCTACAGGGTAACGTTTCTGATGCTGTGGTTCAAAAGGTAAATGCTCCAATGTCTACCCTAAATTCCATTACCAACTCCTCCATGAGGTTGATCTCATATGCAGCCAACGGAGCGAGCAGGGCTGCGGGTTCCGGAGTCTCAAATAGGAGACACTCCTGGATGAGCCTGTGCAACTTCGTGGAGGCTTTCAAGTCTACTTTCACCAACACCCCCTTTGACAGTTCATCCTTATTTAGAACCAAGGTGAAGGACACTCTCACTAGGTGCGAGCAGGAAGGAAAAACCATGTCTGCCGTGGGAGTCTGTCTTTCCATGCCTTCTAGACCTTACCCCAAGGGCTAGAAGGGTGGAAAAATGTGGTTCAGAAAGTCGCAGAGGTTTTTTCACAACGCACAGAGTGATTCCCCTCCAGAGGCAGGGGAGGGGGGTGGAATTTCAGGTAGATGCCACCCTAATAGCAGAGGAGGCCCGCGTAACCAGGGGGACCATGATTCCTTTCATGGTTCTCCCTACCAGCACTCCTGAGGGGAGGCCCGACTGTGTGTCTCTGGAGCCAGTCGGGGGTCGCATTTCTTTATACCCAGAAGCCTGGCGAGACATTACCCAGGATGAGTGGGTATTAGAGATAATTTCCAGAGGTTATCATATTCCCCTTCTTTCTTATCCCCTTCCAAACAAAAGAATCCCAGACGTTCCACCCAGTCACATGGATTCCGCAACTTTAGAAGTACAAAAGTTGCTGCCAAAGGGAGCAATCCAGCCTGTCCTCGCAGACCAAGTAGGATTAGGGACTTACTCCAGATTCTTTTTGGTGCCGAAAAGAATGGGGGACCTGAGACCCATCTTGGATCTCGGCCATTTGAACCTTCATGTAGAGAAGTCCAAGTTCCACATGGTCATATTACAGTCAATTCTCCCGTTATTAGGGAAAGATGTGTGGATGTGCTCCATCGACTTCAAGGATGCTTACTACCATATCAAGATGGACAGGACATCCAGAAGTCATTTACCATTCCAGCTGGGAGCCAGTCATTTTCAGTTTTGCGCCCTGCCCTTTGGTCTCACCTCAGCCCCCAGGGTGTTCACCAAATTCATGGCAGTGGTAACGGCTCACTTGAGACATCAGGGATTCCAAGTGTTTCTGTACCTGGACGACTGGCTCCTGTCTCCCACCACCAGGCATCTACTGCTACAGACCAGGGACGCCACTATTGCACTGTGCAAAAGTCTGGGAATTACTCTGAATTGGGAAAAGTCTGCCTTGTTGCCCTTGCAACGTGTTACCTTTATCGGCGCCGAATTAGACACGATGCTCGTAAGGGCCTTCCTACCAGAAGAGAGAATTCAGGTTTTACAGCAGCAGGTCTACGCTTTGCTACCATTGAGGAAGGTCAAGGCAAAAGTGGTCCTCAAGTTATTAGGGACCATGGCTGCCACGATTATGCTAGTTCTTCTTGCGAGACTACACATGAGGCTTCTTCAGTGGCTGCTTTTTGCCCAATGGTCTCTACAGCATCTCCCGCTCTCCTATCTTATTCTGATTACAGACAAGTGCAAGCAGGATCTGCGCTGGTGGCTTCAGACCAGCAATCTCAACGAGGGCATGCCTTTCGTTCTTCCTTCTCCAGTTGCCACGGTGACCACGGATGCCTCCCAGATCGGGTGGGGGCGCATTATCTCGGCAGGACAGTCCAAGGCACGTGGCAAGAGCACGAGACCCATTTGCATATAATGTCTTGGAGATGAAAGCGGTGCTGTTAGTGTTGCAAGCACTTCAGGGCTTTCTTCTTCATGGGATAATTGCAATCCACTCAGACAACATGTCAGTGGTAAGGTATCTGAACAAACAGGGAGGAACCAGGTCGTATCCCCTTTGCAGAGAGGCACTTCGAGTGTGGCAGTGGGCAGTGTCTTCCCGATGCTTTCTAGTGGCAGCACACATACCGGAGAAGTCCAACATGATTGCTGACAGGCTGAGCAGAGCTATTCTGATGCCTCACGAGTGGTCCCTGAACGAACAAGTGGCGGAGCAGATTTTCCGCAGATGGGGTCAGCCTTGCTGCGACCTATTTGCCAGCCCCCTCAATCCCAAATGCAGCAGCTACTTCACCCTTATCCCCCCAAAGGGGGAGGCACCCAGGGACGCTCTAGTTCACGATTGGCCCTCCGGTCTTCTCTATGCCTTCCCGCCAGTCCCCCTGATAATGAAGGTTATTCAGAAACACAATCCTTAGGAAGCAAGATGATACTGATTGCACCACACTGGCCTCGTCAGATTTGGTTCCCTTTTCTCCAACCTTATCTAATGGACGATCCGTGGATTCTGGACCCAGAGCCAGATCTGCTGACTCATATGTCAGGGCAGTTCCATCCCTCCATTCAGACCCTCAAGTTGACAGCTTGGCTGCCCCAGTTCCATCCCTAGTCAGGCTTCATGATTTTTCCCCGGAGGTGGTTCATATTCTGTCTTCTTCCTACAAGCCTTCTACTAGGAAGATTTATTCCAGTAAGTGGAAGAGATTCTCCATTTGGGCTCATGAAATGCAGATTGATCCCTATACAGCTCCCACTCCCATCAGTTTTAGAATTTCTTTCTCAACTGCTCAGCCAGGGGTCAGCTGCGGCAAATATCAAAGTGCAGTTGGCAGCCATTTCTACTTTTCATGTTGCTAATGAACCCAATCTAATGGCACACAGGCTTTGTAGGGCTTTTCTGAAAGGGACTATGCTACTTCAACCTCCAGTCTTTGATCCTGTAATGCCATGGGACCTCAATTTTGTGTTACAGTGGCTTACCTCGCCTCCCTTTGAGCCCGCAGCTACTTGTGACATTAAATTTTTTGTCTTGGAAGACAATCTTTTTGATAGTCATCACTTCGGCTAGGCGGATCTCTGAGCTCCAAGCTTTATCGGTTCGGCCCCTTTACTTGGTATTTCACAAGGATAAGGTTTCTCTAAGACCTAAACCTTCCTTTATGCCAAAGGTTGCTTCGGTTGTCAACCTCAACCAGTCCATTGAGCTGCCTGTGTTTTTCCCTGAATTCTCTAGCAGGGCAGAATTTAAGTTTCATCAGCTAGATGTTCACAGACAATTGCGTTTCTATTTACATCGAACTAAAGATATTAGGAAATCAGATCAACTCTGTCTCGTTCTCAGACAATAGACTTGGGGCTCCAGTTTCTAAAGTAACTCTGTCCAGATGGATTTCTAGTTGCATTTCCTTCATTTGTACTTCAAATGGCAAGGAATTACCCTTTAAAGTGAAGGCTTATTCTACACGATCAGTGTCTACCTCTACTGCTTTTCAGGCTAGGATGTCTATGGATGATATTTGTGCTGCAGCTACATGGGCATCACCTCACACCTTTATTAGTCACTACAAATTGGAGCTGATATATAGAGGCAGACCTTCCTTTGGTTCCACAGTGCTCAGGAGTATTTTTCAATGAGCCACCCAAGGTTTAGTTGCTAGGGATGCTGTCCCAAGGGTAAGAATGTAAGCGAAATTGGACTACATAACATCAAGAAGTTATGTACTCACCATAACGTTCGATGTATGTAGTCCATCTCGCCTCACATTCTTACTAACCCACCTACCCCCTCCTGGAGGACCTTGAGGTTTAGTCTCTGGTTTCAGTATCCTTTTTTGTTGGGTTGGTTCTTCCTTTCAGTATGTTTGTGTGTGTGTGTGTATGTTAGATTGCAGCAGACAAGATCTGGGATGGACGCGTTGCAGTATGGGATACCTCTTAGCCACGAGCCAGTTGAAGACTTTGAGCTAGAGTATGGCCAAGTCAGAGCTGAGGTTTGACTCCGAACCCAAGGGTAAGAATGTGAGGCAAGATGGACTGCATACATCGAACGTTATGGTGAGTACATAACTTCTTGTTTTACCTTGTTTTCCTTTAGTGAATGAAAGAAAGTGTGTACTTTTATTTAAATCTGTGAACAGACTATAATTCATCTAAACAACCTGTCCAGATAAAAAAATAAATCATCTTATTTGGGCTTTACTTGATTTACTACCTCAATATAAGTTTAGTGGTGCAGAAAGTTTTATGGTAACATGGGACGTTGTTTCATTTTTATACTAGTATTTTACAAGATATCAGATTACATTACCTTAGAGATTACTTAGGTAAATTTACAGATTTTTCTAATAGTTAAATTAATTTAATTTAATTTATACACTTGCAGAGTTGGTACTAGACAATAATATTTTTATTTTTGACAAAAATTACTACAAGCAAAAATGTGGTGTTGCTATGGATTCCGGGATGGCCCCATCTTTTGCCAGTTAGTAATGAGTTGGTGGAAGGAAACAAAGCTCTGAACTCATGTCTTGTGTAATAAAATAACTTTTTATAAACTGTACATTGGTGATTATTTTATCTGGCTAGGTAAGCTATTTAATGATTTTTACTTAGTTATTTAATGTTTTTATTATTATAAAAATATATATGTACTGGCTTTTTAAATTTGTCTTGTTATGTAAGAAAGTCATGTCTAATTAATTATTTACGAGGTGTGTGTGTGTGTGTGTGTGTGTGTGTGTGTGTGTGTGTAAATATATATATATATATATATATATATATATATGTGTGTGTGTGTGTGTATATATATATATATATATATATATATATATATATATGTATATGTATATATATATATATATATATATATATATATATATATATATATATATATGGGTTACCTTTAGAACATCAACAGCCCACTACATCGAATTCCACTTCTCCGACACAGCAGAACATCAGCAAATGAAGAGCCGAAGTTTCCCGCACAGTAAGTTACCGTTTGGCCATCCATAATTGAAAACCTACCATTAAACCCACCCCCACACAATATTCCAACTCCGAGAATGCTCTACCATGGGGGGTATGGGGCAAAGTTCGGGTGGATGGCCAAACGGTAACTTATTGTGCGGGAAACGTCGGCTCTTCATTTGTTGATGTTCTGCCGTGTCGGAGAAGTGGAATTCGATGTAGTGGGCTTTTGACGTACTAAGGGTAACCCATACATATATATATATATAAATATACACACACACACACACACACACACACACACACACACACACACACACACACACACACACACACACACACACACAGTTTCTTAAACTGTTTGTATTAGCTCTGATGAAGTTCTGTTAAAATAAATGAAAGAGCTTAGCTTACAGACATTTTTTGAGGGTTGTTTTTTAAAAGTTTATTTTGAAAGTTCATCTTGTTGGACTAATTATTCCAGTAACCACTCAATTTCAGTAATTGCCTTTTGAGTTTCTTTACTTTTTTACATTTGGCTCAGGGTCTAATTCAGGCTGTTTATCTTTCTTATAAAGTAGTTTCTTTTTTTAACACCTTTATTGAATTATCACTTGTGATATAGGCACATTTATATTTATATAAAAGTAATCAAACTGTCTTAACAAGTTAAAATGAAACATTATTCTTCACTTGTGTTGCCATATATCATATAACCTAAGCTACATTACATAAATTATTCAATTCTTGCCCCCTTTTTTAAACACGAAACATCTTTATTAAACCATAACTTATGACATAAGTAATCATTCATTTATAAAAATGAAAACAAACCACACCGACACAATCCTACTTGCAAGCATTTTACATCACGAACCACACTCCCAGTTGCAAGCATTATACATTGCTTATAATCTACCCAATTGTTTTCAGTCAAATATTGCATATCTCATTTAAGTACTGCCTTCTTTTAAACCTAATTCCTCCCCTGTATGTATTTTTCCCACAATTCCCATTTTTTTCCTGTGTAGTTTGCCCCTGCCCTTTCCTAAAGATCTCAATTCTAGTTGCTTATGAAGTAGTTTCTGGTGCAAGAAAAATTATACCTCTTTTTCAGAAGAGATTCACAATTATGTTTTTCTCCTCAGATTTCTGACTCGGACTCAGAGGAGAGCTCAGTTCCTGATTCTTGCTGTGGGGAGTTCTCTGAGACAATTTCCAGAATGCGACAGTATTTTCAGTGGGAGAATACTGAGGTTTCTCAGTCCCTCAGAAAATACTGAGCTGTTGCAAATAGAATTTCCAGAACCTTCCTCTATCCTTCATGTGCTGTTAGCATTGGTTGATCTGTGTGTCACTGCCTGCCATTTTCCTTATATTCAGTCCACTGTCCCTAAAAAGGCAGATGGCTTGTAGAGTTTCTCAGTCTTTTTAAGTTTATGTACACTCATTCCAAACATGACCCAGCAGCTATAGCTTTAGTCAATTCTGCTGCTGCTAAACGTTTAGTTAATTCCAACGCTACACTTTCTGACAAGGATGGGAAAATAATTGATAAGTATAGGGAAAAGTGTATGCTTTTTGATAAGTATGGGGAAAAGTGTATGCTTTTGCAACTTTGATTTTCAGAATTTTGAATTGTTAGGCTCATATGTTAAAGTTGGTCATGACTAATTGTGAAAATGCAAGGGATGTTTTGTCTGCACTTTTTTCTTGTGTGGAAAAATCTGCTTTAAATAGTTAGTTTCTTCTATTTCACAGGTCACAACTCTTTGCAACTTTGATTTTCAGAATTTTGAATTGTTAGGCTCATATTTTAAAGTTGGTCATGACTAATTGTGAAAATACAAGGGATGTTTTGTCTGCACTTTCTTCTTGTGTGGAAAAAATCTGCTTTAAATAGTTTCTTCTATTTCACAGGTCACAACTCATTGTTTCAACTGTGTGCATGACTCTGTTGATATTTCTTCAAGAGCTATAGCCACTGGTGCTGTTTTGAGGATGTTTGCCTGGTTGTGTACTCAGAACCACCCAGAAGATCTTAAGAATGACATTTCAAATTCTCATTTGGATAGAGATTCAGTTGTTGGTCTCTGTGCTGCAGATGTTGTCAAAAATGTGATGCGAGAGGAAAGCTGAGAGGGGATCTCTCTCCTCTTTCAGATTTTCTAAGGGAAACTGTAACCCCCCAAACAGTTTTGACAAGAAACAAAATAAACAGATGCAGCAAAATGCTGGTAAACAGAAGTTAAAGAAGCAATGATGAAAGGCATCCAGAAAGAAGGCAGGACCCCCCCCCCCCAAAAAAAAAAACCAAAGGACAATCTAATAAGTTAGAATGACTATATAAAGAACAATGTCACCAGCAGTTCCTTTTTCCTTCCAGAAACTGAATCTCCATTTCTGTATATACTAATAGTTTCAGAAAAATGGATTCTGAAGATCATTCATTAAGGTTACAGATGTCGGTGGGAGGAAATTTCTCTTTTTCAAGGAGTAATTCCTCATCCAACAGACCAGACTCCTTTATGCCCCCTGTCCTTCAACATATATTATCTCAGGGAGGAATGGAGCCAGTTCTTCCTTCCCAGTTTGTGAAGGATTTTTATTCACGGAATTTTTTTTGGTGCCAAAGAAAGAAAATGCCTGCAAATCAGTCCTGGATCGATCTTCCCCAAACCAGTTTGTGATAATGCCAAAGTTCAAAGTGCTGTCACTTCATACCTTATCTCTTCTTCCTTATATAAGTTTTCTAGTAACACTAGATGTAAAAGATGTTTATCATCACACTCCTATGCATCCAGATTTCAGGCATTTCTTAAAGTTCTGTGTGTCTGGATCACATTATCAGTTCTCTGCCTTACCTATTAGACTGCCCAGTGCACCAAGAGTGTTCACAAAATGTCTAGCTCCAGTTAATGCTCATTGCAGGCTAGAGGGTATCCATGTTTTTCCATGTTTAGATGACTTGCTTATCTTTGCAGAGTCTTTTTCAAAGAGTCATGAATCTCTCACTTGAGTGAAAGGTCTCGTACACAACCTGGAATTCCAAGAGAACATTCAAAAGTCTTTTTTGACTTCATCATACAGGATTGCGTTCCTGGGGTGTCAGCTAGACCAAGAGTTCGAAGAGCTTTTCTTACACAGTAAAAACTAGTTCAACTTCCAGGGTTTTCCACTCAGACTTTAGTATCTGCAAGGGAATACCTCAGGACTTTGGGTCTCATGGCATCTATGATTCTCATGATACCCCTGGCAAGACTACACAAGAAAGATACAATAGTATCTGAAGTGTATTTAGTCCAAGCAACAACACCCATTATCTTTTCAAATCCCAGTTCTGGGATTTGTCAGAAGAGACATCACTTGGTGCAGACAGCAAATATCCTTAAATCCAGGTATCCCCCCGCTCCAAAGCAGTCAGTCACTACAGGCATTTTGAACTTTGTTTGGAGTGCAGTATCAGGAGGGATAAAAGTGCAAGGTGTTTGGGACAAGAAGGGCAGATGCAAGCACATGAATGCAAAATTGATGCTTGCTCTAATCAAGACATTGAACTCACTAACTCATCTTTAGTTCTGTGGACCTCTTCAGGTTGTTACAGACAATACCACAGATGCGGTACATCAACAAGCAAGGGGTTCCCTTTTGCCGACTAGCCATGGTAGCTTGGGATATAGCTTTACAACACAGTCTCACTCTACAAGCATCTTTTATCTCATCACAGCAAAATTGTGTGGCAGACATTCACAAATGGAAACTAGATCAGGGGGCCTTCCAAGATTTGATCCCTCTGTGGGGAGTTTCTTAAGTAGACCTGTTTGCCTGCTGTCTAAACAGTAAACTGGCAAAGGTCTGCCCCAGGACTCCATGCAAGAAAACCTGGAAGACCGATGCCTTTTCCTTTCCCTGGGCAGAAAGGTTCCTGTGTGCTTTTCCACCCTTTCTACTGCTATCCAGGATACTTGTGAAGATTCAGAAGGAATCTCCCAAAATCACTGTGGTGACTCCCTTTTGGCCCAGGCAACAGTGGTTCTCCTTTCTTTTGGAAATAGCCAGTGGCAATTACCACAGGCATCCTCACAGAATGAATATACTCACACAAGAACAGGGGTGTTTGATACACCCTGACCTCATTCAACTTCAGCTGTCTGCCTGGATGATAGTCTTACATCCCTTTAGACACCAGTTTACCTAGAATGTGCAGCAGTTATTGGTGGAGGCAGAAAAGCCTGCTACTAAAAAAATCATTTATTAGCAAATGAAAAAAAAAATTTCTAGTTGGTGACAGCAACAGTGCCATTTCAGGGCTAGTGTTCTGGTTTTACTGTGTCTTACGATCATATGGCCTTTCTTAATCCTTCATCAAGGTTCATTTGTCTGCCATTTCACCATGTCTGCCTGTGGATCACCGATCTGAATGCATTCTTAAGTGAAAATGTTTATATAAGGGGTTTTGAATAGAGACCTGCAGTAAAACTGCTGACGTCTCCTTGGGATCTTAATTTTGTGTTAGAAAAGCTAGCAATTGCTCCATTTGAACCAGCTCGTCAGACTGCCATGAGGTTTCTAATAAGGAATGTTTTACTGATTATTGTGACCTCTGGAAGAAGAGTATCTGAGTTGTCAACTGTTATGGTAAGAACTTTTCCACAGAGATAGGATTTCTTTGAGAACTAATCCTTTTTATGCATAATGTGGTATCTAAGTTTAAGCCAAACTGTCCATCTATCTGTTTTCTTTTCTGCACTCAAAAATAAGGGAGAAAGGATATATTCTGTATCTTGGGAGACCACAGACAATTCACGTACTATCTTGACTACAAACTTTCAGATCTTTGGATCAGTTATTCATGTCTTGTTAGTCATGTCTTGTGAAAGTAAGAAGGGACAACCTGTGTCTAAACAGACTTTTTCCAAATGGTTGTGTCAGGCTATTACCTTTTGTTATTCTGACCATAACAGAACAATTCCAGGCAGGGTCAAGGCTCACTTTGCTAGGACCTTAGCTTGTCCTATGGCTTTTTGGTAAGGGCTGGACTCTAGAAGTAGTCTGGAAGCAACAGCTTGGTCCTCTGTGTATGCTTTTGCAGAGCACTACAAGCCTGATTCCTTCTCTAGGTCCAAATCAGACATTGCTAGGGCCATTCTCTGGGGACTCCTTGACTCTTTCCTTTCACCTCTCAAATGTTGTAAGCTAAGTTAATCTATTATATAGCTATGGGTACTGTAGCAGTCATCAATATGATTAACATAGTACAGTTGTGTACATAAATTTCAATCACAGTAAATATTCAAATGATCACTGCTGCAGTAGTCCCTTCTCTGTCCACCCCCTCTAAGTTTATTGAATATGTCATTTTGCCAGGGTGTGTATGTATTTTTACTCCTATCTATGTAATTTCAGGGCTCAACCTCCCTCTCTCAGTTGGCATGAAAGCTGTTAAGGGCTTGGTGCTCAAACTTGTCTTTTTAGGCAGTTTGACTCAAGCTGCCTAATGGTTTGACCATGTGGAAGGTGCCTTGAAGCTTTGGAAGCTGGCCACCTGTTTCTTTTTTCTTGGCAGGATATAACCAGTGTAGCTAAGACTACTCCAACAGTAATAATTCGCATATCTACTGTTATGGTAAGTTTAATTACAAAGCTATACTATCCTTTCCAAAACGAGACAGTCTAATGCTTCAGAATGACTTTGCCAGCATTCTATCCCCCCATAATTGCCCTCCTCTCCTGCCCCTATATCTCAGGATCTGTCTCAGAAATGGGCTGCTTACATTCCCTTTGGCAAAAGATTGTTTCAGATTCTTGGGTGCCAAGAGTGGTTCAGAAAGGATACAGTTGGCACTGGATGCAAATACCCCCTTTTAGAGGAATTCTTCCATGTCCTTCAGAGTTTTTTCATCAGGTTGTTCACACTTCATTACTCCGGGCTAGTGTTAGCATTTTAGGGACCCCCAGCAAATGTCAGGTTGGGAGCTCCCTGGGCACTTCTAATTTAAGTATCATCATGTCACTGCCACTCTCCAAGCAACCTTTTAGTTTATGCTGCAAATGTTTAGGAGTAGTATGCACAGACTGACCTGTAGCTACAATGTTCTTACATTACGACAGGCCTGTGTGCCATACTATGTTGGTCCAACTCACAAAGGGACATTCACAGTTGCTGGTAATTAGCTGTAACAGTGATACAGTACCATGACTCCTTGTACAGGTTTGGACTTGGGTGAAATGGCAGTAGACACTGCCTACTGTTTTACCCCCCAACACACACATGCACACACACCCTCCAGTGTTCCCATCTGTTTCCCCCCACATTGGCTCCCCATACCATACACATCACTTTTCTTCTTTTTCTCAATTTTTTTCTTAACCCATTAAACTGTTCAAGAAGCCATAACCTTTCTATTCTATATGTTCTGAAGTACATTTTATTTATTTTTTTATTTTCTTTTTACACAATCTTTTCATCCAGTGATGGCTTGAACAGAAATTATGATTAAGAAAATAAATTAATTGTTGCTCTTCAGCTTTAGTTTTCCTTGCATCCTTTCAGTGCACACCTTTCCTTACCAAGACAGCACAGTAAACTCAATTAAGCAAGACGCCCCAGAAGTCATAGGGTTATAGATACTCTAGGATGTATTTTGGAGCATTTTCCCAACTTTTTAATCCAATGGTGGCCTAAACAAAAATGAGTAAGAAAAGAGTTTCAGTCTTATTTTTTCCTTCAAGGAAGACATAAATTGTGCCCAAGACTTAATGGTCAAAGCTATCAAAATAGTAGCTCACAATAAATGGGCCAATTGTGAGGGTATGCAGATCCTGTCTGGGAATACTGCCTGCCTCCCTAAACCCCCCCAAAAGACAGTTACTGTCTATGCATCCCTCTGGTGTTAGATTGGAATGAAAGCTGAGGTTCAAATGGCCAAAGTCATGTATGTCAAGTTAATGCTGTCATAAGTATACATAGCACCTAACCCAAAGACAGCCATTTGTATATCTGCCTGATGTGTGATTGTGAGGAAAAAAATGATTACAGTAATGTGTTCCACTTTGTTGCTGTCAGATAGTACATTGCTCATACACAAGCTATAGTAAACTTCTTTGTATACCTCTGAGATTTGTGAGGAAAAGTAAACAAAACAATGACCATACAGCCACTAGCCCAAACACAAGCTATAATGACCTCTTATGCATACCTCTAAGGTTTGACTGCGATGAACATTAAAGAAATAATGACCACACAATCCCCACCCCTCACAAAACAAACAGCCTTTGGTACACACATATCTCAGCAGGGCTGGTTTTTGGGTTCAGTTGAGAGCAGAGGCTACCACTAAGTCCAAGTCAAAATCCATTTATACAGGCTGATGAGTGCTGGCCACCAGACTCCTAGAAGATCTAAGTATTTGAATGTTCTGTAGTATATTTTATGCCTAAGTTTTGAAATATAATTACCTGTTTACTCTTCTGGGTATAAGTAAAAAAAATGTAGTTATGTATGTCTCCCAACATTATTGGGTGTGTGCACAGATGAAAATCACACACACACACACACACACACACACACACACGACATAGTAGTACTAGTTTTACACTTATTTCAGCAAATAATGCATTATACAACACTGGTAGTGTTATACAACACTGGTACTGCCACACTTGATCAGTAACTGTTTACCCGTCGTCAAACAGAAGCAGGGGTAAGTCACATTTATTTACCTCATTGAGGAGTAATATATACCTGTCAATATCCCTGATTTCACAGACCATCCTTGATTTTGCCTCATAATTTTGCTCTGTCTCTTGTAAAAGTTTGATTTCCTGGTAAATCATTTAGAATTACAGATAGTAAATCCAGTGATCAAAGTTTTATACTTGTTATTGTCAAAAACATGCATGTTGATGCAGTGTGTGTTATTCTATTAACTTTGTAATTGAATTAGAACAATATTTAAAGCATGTTCCTGGTTTTGACTCAGTAATATTTTTGGCTTTGCTCAGAATTCTTTAGCAAAGAAGTTAAAAGTCATAGCATCTGGTTTTCTGTAAGTATTTATAAAACTCCCTGAAAGACAAAACTATCTCTGAAGATAGGAAACATCAGCTGTTCTTAAGATCCAAGGTTTGCACTGAGAGCTGTCACTCTGGGCTGCTGATCTCTCTAGTCCTTACCTAGCAAAAAAAAAGCATAATCCAAAAATTCATATATTTTTTCTCCTCAATTTTCCCCTACCACCAGCAGCTTTTGTGAGGCTCCCACACAGTCAAGGCTGATTAAGCTCCCTCCCCTCTGCTGCCATGTGTTTTGCGGATACCAAACCTGGCTATGTTGCTAGTTTTAGTGGAGAGAATGCCTATCAGTAGAATTTAGCTATACTGAGGGCACTTTGTCAGTGGCAAAATATTTAATGGAATTGTGAAGCCTGTTACTTGATGAAACACTGTTACTATTGTGACGTTGTGAGATATTGCCAGCTGTACCAGGAGCAGTGGGACAGTGCGTGTGTGGCATTTGCCAGCATGGCTAGCTGATTTGACTGTCGATTTGCACAGATGCTTGTATTAAAAATTTATTTGGAAAAGTTGCTTATGTTAAAAATGCTGCAACTGAATCTTAACAGAGTTCTGAAGGTGAATTGTGCCAGAGTCAGGTGACTAGATGTGATGTCATTCTATAGCGATCTGAAGGATGGAACTCTGGCGGCAGCAGTTTTATTGTTTTTGTTTTTCTTTGGAATCTGATATAAAAGATTTACGTCAGTTATCACAATTCAGTTGTTAGTTGTACAGTTCAGTCAGTGTGTAGTATCTCACCTCTCACCTTGACTTGTGGAAGCGAGCATCTCAGTAGTACATCTTGCCTTGCAATATTAAGTGAGTTAACTAGGGACAATTTCTCTTTAGGAAAGTATAGTGAGATTAGTTTAGTAATATTTATTTTTCTGCATCTGTTGGCTTCTATCCAACTGGGTTATTTTTATATTTTGTGTGTCTTAAAACAGTTTTTTGCAGCTAAATATTAAGTATTCTCCTGTTTTCTATTTTATTATCCATTATTAAATATTTTATACCTTTTCATTGTGCCTGGTCTTTTAGAGAATACTTTTAACATCTTGAGAGTACTTGTGCTTATTTTAGTGACACAGTGGCGACTCCGATAAGCCTTACTGCTTCAATCACACTCTAGCATATACATATCAGTATTAATATGACACAGTATAATTAGTTACCCTTTATAAGATCCTTAGAGTATTTGACTGGTGGCAACAATCTACCTTGCAGTCTGGAGAGAGGGGGAGAACACAGCTGGTGAATCTGTGTCAGCCTTTCCCAGGCGTGTGTATGTGTGTGTGTGTGTGTGTGTTTAAAATCAAATATTCAAGTGTGTGTGTGCGTGTGTGTCATACTTGGAACTGGGACACAGTGCTTCAAGGTGAGTCTTGTTTGGGATCTGGAGAAACAGAGAGTCGAGTCCGAGGTCTGGTGCAGGTTCCCTGTGTGCTCTTGAGGAAAATTGTGCTTGATGCAGAGAGCTGCATTTGAAATACTGTGTAAATCCATTCCTGTTTTTAGTGACTGCCTCTCACTGGTGTCAGTGGTGAGGATTTTGAGGATCCTTGATTACTGGAACATGGTAAAGAGGGGCCATCACAACTCTCTGAAAAGACTAATTTCTTCAGGCTTTTTTGCTCTTGAGCAGGGGCGGCTCGTCCTATTGGACTACAGCCCCCCCCCCCCCCTAGAAAAAAACAAAAAAAATCTGTAAAACAAAAAAACAATTCATGAGTCCTGATCTTCTGCGCATGCGCGGACAACTCAGACTGCCTTTATCAGCAGTCCGGATATGGAGAAAGAGGTACCCAGCAATCATTGCTGTGAGATACCAGGAATAGGTGTGGTGACGACCACACAGAACAGAGGAGCCTCCGGACTGCTTCAGCCGCAGTCATAACCAATGAGGAGGACTGAGCTGCTCTCGCTGGGCTGTCAGTGCACGGGCTTCGTGGACAAAGGCTTCAGGTAGGTGTTTGGATTGTGGGCTTGCTTCGGATTACCGGGTAGGTGTTCATTCGGTCGCTGGAGTTTGGGCTGGTAGGTGAAGGCTTTATATTGCTGGCTTTTATACTGCAGAACAAAGGGTGTGTCTGTGTCTGTGTGAGTCTGTGTCTCTGTGTGTGTGTGTGTGTGTGTGTGTGTGTGTGTGTGTGTGTGTGTGTGTGTGTGTGTGTGTGTGTGTTAATGGCCACTCCTTTGACATTCTAGATGAAACATTTCTCAGAGGCACATAACACAGTCCACCAACCCTTCCTGACTGTTTGAAAAACATATGTATTGATACCATATAGTGCTCAAACTCATAACTACATGATAATCAAGATATACACAATGTCTATCAACCATAAGCAGGAAACCATTACCAGAAATAAATACCTTTTGATAATTTCCATTCCAGTGTTGCCGAGGCAGAGATGATCATTCAGCTATAGTGGTCTATCATGACAAATATTAGTCCCACATAGCATGCCACCTTCTCTTTTGTTATGCTATTCTTTTAACTTACATTATACAGATATGACATAAAAGGTGGTAGCTGCTAAGATACAATAGTTTAGTACACAGAACAATGGGGTGATGAAGGGGTGCAACAATAGGCCTCCAGAACAATAACCTCAAAAACTTTGTCAAACAACATACTGATGCCATCCTTCCATAATAGATGTCGGCGATAAGCACAGACATGTGCATCATGCGTAGAAGTTACCAATATGGAAAGAGAAACAAGGATGTGTTTGTCTAAGAAAAAAACATATTACACAGACAAGAGCCTGCTACGTGTCTGGTCATTTATTTATTTATTTATTTATTTTTTAATTAAAGCTCTTCTTTCAAGTCAGGAATGGGAGTACAACTGCAAATGCATTAAGCAATAAGTTAATGTACAAATGCTGACAAAGGCCTGTCATTTTGTTGCTGCAATACACAGCACACTAAGGCATTCAGTACAGGGGATAGTTTGCATATTGGAACAACAAGCATCGCAGTGAAGCACGGTCAGTCCTACTAGGTTACAAAAGTGCTAGATGGTGTGTATGCAAATAAGATACTGCATCACATTTATATTTATAGTTAAGGTCTAATCTCATTATAAAGCTTAAGTAATATGAGTTGTCATTTACAACTTGTTAGTCATCCCATAAGATACTCTTAATACACAAAAGTCTGTGTGTGTGGGTGTGTGTGAAAATGCCCCAGTTGCTATATACTGGTGGCTACAACAAACTCATGGTGGTGTGGTAGGGAATACCTCAGGCTTGAACCCTGTACCTTTTATGCAGATGTTAAGGACCTGAATTCCCTACCCACCACCATTTGTAAAAAAAATTGCATATTTTTGCCTCATATTTGATCTGATCTGTTCCTCATAATATCTGTGGTTTCTAAATGTTGCAATGCTTGATATTTGATGGTGCGGTGGTAGCATTGTTTCCTCACAGCTGCAGGTTCTCAGGTTTGATTCTTGGCTGGGGTGCCTTCTGTGTGGGGTCTGCATCTTTTCCCTGTGTTTGTGTGGGTTTGCTTTTGTGTCCTCCCATGTTACAAAGACATGTCTACATTATTTCTTCCTGGGCCTCTGCAGAAAATTGTTTTTTTGTTCCAAGTCAGACTGTCCTGATTAACAAATGTTAAATAAAATTGACAGGCATTTGAATTTCAGACTTCAGGTTTCTGAATGTTTAATTCCTTACATATTTGATGGTGCAGTGGTAGCTTTGTTGCCTCACAGCTATATGTTTTCTGGTTTGATTCTTGGCTGGGGTGCCTTCTGTGTGGAGTCTGCATCTCATCCCTGTGTTTGTGTGGATTTGCTCTGGTGTCCTGCCATTTTACAAAGACATGTGTCTGCAGTATTTCTCCCTGAGCCTCTGCTGAAAATTGTTTTTGTTCCGTCAGAAGTAAAATGTACAGGCATTTGAATTTCAGACTTCATATTCTTCAGAAAATACATAGTAACACAACCTTTTATTCTAGCAATTTTCTAAGTTTATAAGATGAATATTTGAAATTTGTCCATATTTTTGGGACTGCATTACCCCATTATTGGCTTTATCCAGGTTTTTTGTGCTAAGGTTGACAGCTATGGCAAGAACTGAATTCACTGAATATGTTTGAGGGCTGTATTCCCTCATTACTGGGTTTGTCCAGGTGTTTTGTGCTAAGAGGTTGACAGCTATGGTGAGAACTGAATTCATGAAATGATAGCCATTTAAGTTTCAGTCTTCCTCTCTTTCACAAAGCATCTGATTTGGCATAGTGGTATGTTGCTCTGACTCTTGCACAGGGACCTTGGCAGTAAAATGTATGGTGGTAACACTGCATTTTATTCTAGCAACTTTCCAAGATTATACAAGCAATGTTTAATGTGTCCCTGGTTTTTGGGCTTTTGACCCCCCCCCCCCGCAATAAATTTGGCTTTTTCCAGATTTCTTGTGCTGCGAAGTTGAGATGCAGTTGAGAATTGAGTAGATTTTACAAGGAGCTGAGAGCTGCAGGGGAAGAGAAGTTTAGTGCTGCTTATGCTAAGTCAGCTTGCATTGTTAATAGCACAACAGGTTGTGTACTTGGTTTTGATGCAGAAGGTTGTTGGTTCTACTCCCACAAGGGGTGAATGCTGCCATACTGAAAAAGTTAAGATACTAACTATGAGCCTGTTATCAGTTTGACATCCATTTCCTATTGCAATATTACTAGCTTATCGTTTTTAATGTAATATAGGCAATTTATTCCTCAGGGTCATCAGACACTTTATTTTTCGATGAAACCATGAAATATAAAGGTGTTTGCTAGCAGCAACCTCTTCATTAGTTACATATTTATTTAATGTGGAATTATTTAGATGACTTTTTTACTTCTTCAGAGATTGTGCATATTTACTGATAATGGTGGACTGTAGAATTGTGCATATTTACTGATAATGGTGGACTGTGGAATTGTGCATATTTACTGATAATGGTGGACTGTAGAAGTTTGAGTAGACTTTTATGATGGAAATGTTCTGAACTGGGCAGTTTTGTCATTATGGTTGCATGCATTTTGTTTCATTGGTTACTGGAAAGATGTTCTGAATTGGGCAGTTTTCTCATTATTGGTGCATGCGTTTTGTTTCATTGTTTACTGGAAAAATGTTCAAAACAATAGGAAGGTGTATCAAAGAGCACATGTATGTTTCATATGCAAGGGGCCTATGATTTGAAAACAGCCCAGAATTAATCTTTATCTGCCACTGGTAAAATGTATTTTCTTTGAATGTGGGTTTCAATGCTGTTTCAATGAATGGAGTTTCAAGGGCAGAGACGTTTTAATGCTATGTTTGTTTAGCAGATGTCTTAGTGTTTGTGCTGTAAAATGCAAAATAAAACTTTCAAATGAAGTCCAAATCATCATAGAAGTAAATCAGTATGCACATTAGTGTTTGTGGTAAATGGAGTGAAATAGCCAAGTAATGGATCATTGGAATGGCTGCAGGTGGAGGCTCCATTCGACCATGATTTTGTGAGGGGGAAGGGTGGCAAACTTAAAGACAGCCCCAGCTGAACTATACCTCCCAACTGTCCAGATTTTCAAAGAATTAATAGATTTTTGCTTCTTATTTTTGGTTTGTTCCTCATAAAATGTGTGGTTTTCTGGCAAATCATTTAGGAATTAAGTCACTAAATAATGACACACTGAGTTTCAGACTTCATAACCTTCAGAAAAATGCATGCTAAAGTAAGACCTGTTGTTCTATCAACTGTCTCAGTTTATACAAGAGAAATTTTTAGTACTGTTTATATGTTCCCCCAATATATTTGGCCTTGTCCAGATTTATTGCATTAACAGGTTGAGAGGTACATGCAAATAAATTGCGTTATAGAATTAGGCATAGCCAAACCTCTCAACTGTCCCTGATTTTGGCTCAAAATGTTGCTCTTCCCCCTAATAATCCCTCCGCAAAATAGCAATTTTGGAAGAAAACATGGAGAGTTTACAATTAAGAAATAACTGTAATAATCAGAGTTATAGATTACTTTTATTTCAGAAATGCATATAGATTATTTTATTTTGTCAGCTGCTCAAGTTAGCAGTACTAATATTAAAGTGTCCCTTCTTTGACAGGTTCCCAGCTGTATTGTGTGGCTATTTTATATTTTTACATCACATTTTTGGTCTATTTTTCATAAAATTGTGGTTTTTTTGGTAAATTAGTGACAAATCATTAAAGACTGAAGTTAGAAAATAATGACAGCATTTGAGTTTCAGATTTCATACCATTCAGAAAATTCATACTAATGCAAGACCTATTCTATTATCTTTCTAAGTTTATAAGAGCAATATTTAAAAATTGTCCTTATTTTTGGGCCTTTGTCTCACTTCTTTGTATGGCTTTGTCCAGATTTCTTGCTCTGAGGTTGAGAGGTATGACAAATGTGTCAGGGCTATCACAGTCAGCCAGAGACATTTCAAATTGTGACATACTTGTTGCACCCCACTCCCCCATGTAGTGATTCTGGATGTGTCAAAGCAAGGCAAGGAGTCGTTATGCAGTGTAAATGTGCAGAGTACCCTCCCCCCCACATCCAAGGTAGACACAAGTACCAGAGTGGCTTTTCATCTGTCCTTGATTTTTGCAGAATGGTCTGGTTTCTGTCATATTTTTTGTACTGTTGATTTATGCTTATTACTCAAAGTGCCTGTTGCTCTGTGCTTAAGTAGATATACTTTAATGACCAATCAGGTAAGCTTGGCTGAGATCGTAAGATGCAAGTAAGCTTTAATAAGCACATTGAAAGCCTTTCTGTTGTTGCCATGTAGAGAATACTTAATTAGATAATGTATAAGCTTTGGGTATTGAAAATGCATATGACAGTATTTGTAATAAAGGACAGGATTACATTATTTTAAGAAGCTCATTACACTTGGAGACTTCCAGTCATCTCTGCAGGCTTTACCTGTAAACTAAACAGAATGCCAATTGTGTGGTCCATAACCTGTACAGTAATCCTTTTAAGCAATGTATCTTGAGCTTATTTCTTGTTTACTTTTCATTTTTTACTTTGATCATGTTTTCCCCATGAAACAAGTAGATAGTTGTCAGGCAGCAGTCTTTTTTTGGATAAGAAACATTTTTACAAGTGGGGGCATCAGAGATTTCTACTTTCAGCATGTTACTTGGTACTTTAATAAAGCTGAATATAAATTATAATTAGAACTGCAGTGCAAGAAGTGGTTTGAGTTGAGTGCTGCTTGTTTTTCTTATACTTTATTTTGACTGGCATTCCTTTAATGTATTTAAAAAGTAATTTATTTTTTCATGCCTCACAACCTTTTTGTTTCCATCTAGATATTAAGTAAGCTGTCATGCAGCCAATGCACTGAAATATTTTTATTCTTCTACGCTTCATTTTGTCTTGATTGGACTGTCATAATGACGGTTTGGCACCCAGGGCAGTGTATTTAGTTAGTTTTTGTGGTTTTGAGCATAGCTCCTCCCCTTTCTAGTTGGCTGCACCCCTTCCCATTGACCCCACCCATTCAGCTGTCTCCTGCAGCCCCCTTTGATTTGAAGTCACCAGCCGCCACTGCTCTTGAGAGCACTGATAAGATACCCTTTGGGTTATTTTCTTCCTTGCTCTGCCTTTTCTCTCGCTATTTATCATAATTAGAATTTGTGTGTGTGTGTGTGTGTGTGCGCGCGCACTTCTTTAAGAAGTTTAAAAAAATGTGTTTGTTTGCAGTACTTTATTTCCTGTTGTCACTGAAGGATTTCCTGTTTGGGGTAACCTGAATTTTATTTCCTAAAGGTTTTATAACCATTTCTAAACATTTTATTGTATTTTTGAAAGGATGGATATTTTTTGCTGTACTGTGGCTGTTTCTATCAGCTGCTTTCTTGCCTTGCACTGCCATTATCTCAAGTAACTCGCGGCTATTATTTATGTTGATTTAAAGTATCATTTTGGATCTTTTTAAAAGAAAACTTGCTGATCCATTGTTGTCCATTTTCATCTGATTCAACCCTTGGGACTAGTGTAAGACTTTGATCCGACCTCGGCAACTTCAAACCTTTGTATCCAGGGTTTTAACTCTTCCCATACTCATAATTCCCTCTCAGCTGTCAAACTTCTTTCAGTTGTATGGTTGCAGAGGCTCTAGCTAGAGTTTTTGTGGAGAAGTGATTACTTCTCTTCTATTAATAATATAAGGACTTGCTTCATGTTATAGATATACATATGTGTGTGTCTGTGTGTGTGTTTTGTTTTCTTTGCCTCTTCTCTTCTTCTATGTACGTGTGTGTGTGTGTGTGTGTGTGTGTGTGTGTGTGTGTGTATGTGTATATATATATATATATATATATATATATATATATATACACACACACACACACACATATATATATATAAAATATATAATATATATATATATGTGTGTATGTGTGTGTGTACACACACACACACACACATATATATATATATATATATATATATGTATATGGGTCTACTTTACATGATCCACAACTCAAATGGTCGACTTTCATATGGCCAAGACCATATGATCGAACATCTGAAACATCGACCATGTAAACTAAACATCATAACAGGGGGGCAAGCCCCCCTGCACCCCCCCCCGCTACTTAAATATACCAACTCCGAGATCACACTACATTGCGGTAATGGAAAATCTTCCAGATGTTCTTCGTGTTTCGCTGTTGCAGTCATCACGTTTGGCTTATCTGCTTGCAGTAGCCCTCAGTCGGCCTGATTATCAAAGTCATGGGTCCTGCGTCGGTTGCTTTCTCATCTTCCGTGACATCAGGTACTGGTGTAGCTTTACTCTGTCCTGTCTGGGTACGACTGCATGCTTTTGCAAAGGGCTTTATGATGTCCTTCATCAATTCTGCCTTTTATGGTAAGACATTATTTGACCCTAAGGTTAAAGACACATGAGAAGTGAACAAGATGATAAGACTCTTTCTGCTGTTGGAATCTGTTGCTCCACTCCTCAGAGAACCTTCTCCAGGAATCAGCAAAGAGGAAAAGAAATGTGGTTCCAAAAATTGAAAGATCCTAACCAGAAAGCTTCTTCGAGATAGACCTCCCCGCATCGGAGGATGCACTTACAACAGACATCACCAAGAGGCAAAAGCAGACCACATCACCAAGGATTTTCTGAGCCCTTTTCTGAGAAATCCTTCCAGCATCTCTGAAGGGTTGTCTGACTGCTGCACTCTGGAGGCAGTTGGGGACATCTATCATTATACCCTCCAGCCTGGTGGTCCATCACTTTAGATTCTTGGGTATTAAGGATAGTAACCAGAGAATATTCAGTGCCATTTCTAACAATGCCTCAGGCAAAAGCAAAGATTCCCGCAGTATCCACCCAATCAGTTGGAATCTGCAACAGCAGAAATAAACAAGTTGTTTAAAAAAAAAAAATCCAACAGGTCCCACCTAACCAGACTGGATCCGGTGTCTGTTCAAGATTCTCATTGGTCCCAAAGAAAATGGGGATCTAAGGCCAATAGTGGACTTAAGCCATTTAAAGCCATGTGAAGCAGACAAATTTCTGAATGTTCACAGTTCGGTCTGTTTGTCCTCTACTCAAAAAAGATGACTGGATGTGCTCTATCGATCTTCAGGATGCCTACTGCCACATAAAGTAGAATCTCAAGGAGATTTCTCCATTTCCAGCTGGGAGATAATCACTTTCAATTCTGAGCACTGTCGTTTGTACTCACCAGAGCCCCCTGGATTTTTACCAAATGCATGGCAGCAGTAATAGCATATCTCAGACTGCAATGATTCCAGGTGTTCCTATACTTAGATGATTGGCTCCTCATCACTCTGACCAAGGATCTGCTAGTTCTACAAAGGGGCTTTTTACCAATTTTTTCACCATCTGGGAATTACACTGAACAGACAGATGAGCAAATTACTCCTGACTCAAAATCTGGAATTTATTAGATGTCACCTAAACATCACAGTTCAGACAGCCACCCTACCTTCGTACTGGAATCATTCAGTCCAGAAGATAGCATCACAAGTTCTAGACAGTCCATCCCCTACAACACACTTAATTCTAAAACTTCTTGGTCTGATGGATTCGACCATTGGTCTTGTTCCCATGTTCAGGTTCCATATGTGAATTCTGCAGTGGACTTTCTCAGTTCATTGGTCTCAACTATTACCCTCTCAGCATTCCAATCACACTGACTTCAGTACGCAGAACACGCAGAATTGTGGATCAAGTCATCAGCACTGACTGATCACAGGTCATCCCTTTTCTCCACCTTCCCCTTTAGCAGTATTTACCACAGACACTTCCCTTTTAGGGTGGGGGATATTACAAGGGGAAAACAGTTCAAGGTACATGGACACTCTTAGAGGCCAATCTTCACGTCAATATTCTAGAAATGAGAGCAGTCTTTTTGTCTTTGGAGGCATTTCAAGAGTGTCTTCAAGTGGTGTGATTGCAGTCCAAACAGACAATATGTGAATGGTCCAGGTACATCAACAAATGGGGGTGGGGACAAGATCTTAAACATTGCATCAAGAGGCCATGTGGTTTGACAATGTGTGATGTCTTTTCACTTTCTGATGACAACATACATCCCAGGGACTTGTGATGTACTAGCAGACAAATTAAGCAGATGCATTCTTTTGCCTAATGAGTGGTCCATCAATACAACATTGACTAAAATAGTCTTCAGTTGTTGGGCCAACCTTGCCGTGATCTATTTGCCTCCTACCTGAACCACAAATGCAGCATTTATTTTGTCCTGATCCCTCCACAGGGTCCGTCACTGTGGGATGCTTTTATCTGCAGTTGGCCCCTGGGTCATCTCTATGCATTCCATTCTTTTCCTCTAATTACAGAATTCATTCAGAAAGCCAGATGGGTCAAGGCCAAGATAATCCTCATTGCACCATACTGGCCTTGGCAGGTTTGGTTCCCATATCTTTGGTCTCAGCTGCTCAGTCCACCCTGGATTCTGGCTCACAAACTAGATCTGATCTCTCACCCTTCTGGGCATCCTCTCTTGTACCTAGATTCCCTGAAATTAACCGCCTGGTTACTCCAATTCTGACAATGGCCAGTGTAGCCAAGTTTACAGAAAATGTTTATATTGTTTCTGCTTCACAAAAATTTAGCATCACAAGAGTGTACCAGAGTAAATGGATAGGATTTTCGCACTGCACTATATAGTAAGGTTTGGATCCTTTCTCAGCCACTCTTCCCTCTATTCTAGAATTCCTGTCTGAACTATTCCAAAAAGGTTTTAGTTTTTCAACATTCAAAGTTCAACTGACAGCCATTTCCAGTTTTCACATAGGCCATAATGAGACTCCTATAACTTTATTAAATGTGTCTAAGGTTTTACTTAAAGGAACCTTTCTCCTTCACCCTCCAGTTCAAGATCCTGTTCCTCAACGGGACATCACAGTGATGTTTCAGGCATTATACAATCCCTATTTGAACGAGCAGGTTCAGTGGATCTTAAGTTCTTGACATGGAAAACAATCTTTTTGGTGGCTGTCACTTCTGCTAAGAGGATTTTAGAACTCCAAGCTGCCACATGTAAACCACCTTATTTAGTTTTTCATAAAGACAGAGATTTTCACGAACCAAATCTTTGTTTTATCCCTAAGGTGGCATCTAAGTCCAACATAAAACAGACCATCAGTCTGCCTGTATTCTTTTCAAAATTCTCTAACAAAGGAGAATATGCAGTGCATCTACTTGACATTCATATAGAACTTAGATTCTTTACACAAAACTAAGAACTTTAGGAAATCAGACTAGCAATTATGAAAAGTTAGGTCTAAACCTCTCAAAAAAAAGGCAGTTCATTCCACGAGATCAGTGTCAACTTCTACAGTTTTTCAACATCAGTTTCCAATTGTTGAGATTTGTGATGCTGCAACTTGATTTACAGTGCATGCCTTTATGTCTCACTATAAACTAGATGTACAATCCAGAGCTTGTTCCTCCTTTGACTCTGCTTCTCCCATAAACATTCTTCTATAAGTCCACCTGGAAAATCATGTAGCTAGGAATTCTGTCCCAAAGGTTGAATCAGAAGAAAATGGACATGATCAGATTCTAAAGTCATGTACTTAACATAAGTAAATCAGTGTTCTATATTTGCCTGATTTAGCATCTTTCTCTCCACTCTCCATCCCTTATCCAAAGTATCAAAATCAGCTCCTTGGACAATGGGTAATATCTACAGGAATCTGCTTATCTTGAACCTCGACAGATTAGTCATCATACTATCAAAGCAGTGTGCTTATCCTTTTTATTTATCAATAATTTGTATTATTTATTGTGTATATATTTATGTGGAGCAAACTCAGTCTGAGGTATTTTGACAACTGAGAGGGAATTATGGGTAGGGAAGGAGTAAGAGCCCTGCATTCAAAGGTTTGAAGTTGCAGAGGTCGGATCTGTGACAGATTTGAGTCCCAAAGGTTGAACCAGAGGAAAATAGGACAATACAGATCTATTGTCATAAGTGTATAACTTCAGTTTTTCATACTTCTTTCACTGGATCTTTATGTAAAGGGATAAAATTAAGTTATTTAATTAAATTTTATGCAAATTATTCATTTCCCTTGCAATTCTGGCACCAATGTGTTTTCTGACAGCATTTTTTTTTAATTTATATAGAATTCTTTATATTAGGCTAATTTACTCTGTTTTTATACATATGGGGCTGAAATTAGCCAGTTAATGTTTTTTTAACTGTATTGGTGCTTAGTGTTAAAGTATTGATTTACTGGCTGTTTTTTCAGTACAGTATTCTGTTTGTTTTTCTGTTTAAATAGTCTTTACATTGCTATTTTAAGTGAGAATATAGGGGTGTTATCCCTTTATTTTACTGGGTGTGCAGTATCTCCAGTAGTTTTTATTGGCCTGGCTAGTTTCTTGCCTCTGTCTAAATGGATTCTGAATCTGTACCTCTCCTCAACCCCCAACTACCCTGTCTGCCCCTAAAAAGCACAAAGGTAAAACAAAAAATATGCCTCAACCACTTGTGACTTTGCAGTACCCTTAGCCAAGGCCTGTGTGTGGTATTAATACCACAACTGTGCATGCCACCAATGTCAGACACATCCCCTGGAGCTGTATCAATGCCGGGTTAAAGTACTGGTGAACCAAATACTTTAGGTGCAGGAGAAGTCAGAGATTCAGAATCTGTTGCCGGGCTCAATAAGTAGTCCTCTGGGGATTCTCCTTCTACTGTTGCACATGCTAAGAAGAGAGAAAACCAACCACGTAGTTGAGCAACAGGTTTCCCACCAGAAATGATGTCATTGGCTAGGACCATTGTTTAAGCAGCTGAATCCAAAGTGCGCTCCCATATTAGTAGTAACTCTGGTATTTCCACCCTCATTTATTTCTGCTCTGGATCTTGATTTTGAAGGAGATCATGTCATGTGTCTGAGGGTTCAGACATGCCTGAATCGGATTAGACAGATTCTTATGATGAGGAGAAAATACAGGAACCCAAGCAGAAATTTTCTTTTTCACAAATGCTGATTAGATTTAGGGATGTATTTAATTGGTTCATAAAGTTTTGGAGGATGACACTCTTATCCTTTAGCCCATCCCTCCCATGATCCTGGCACTGAAGGATATTTTAAAGAAAGCCTGTAGCTCTCCTTTGATTATTGAGGCTTTCCCTAAAAAAAGTGTTTAGGAAATGTAGGGTTTCCTCCACTTCGCCAGGTCTCCAGGATCCTTTGTCTGCAGACATGGCTTCTGTGTGTCCAGCTTCCATTTCTAATAAAAAGTCTATGTTTTCTACAAATCTGGTCTCTCAAAGTAATCTGGGCAAGTGGCTAGAATTTCAGGTGAAGGAGCTGGTGCAGTCCAGTATTGTAGCATTTAAAATATTTTACTATCAGTGCTGTATATAGAAATTTGAAATACATGAATAGTTCAGAAGAATTTGCTATATTGCTTCTGGCTGAGCAAAAGATTTGTGTGTAAGATATCGTTTCCAAAGTTTCTCAGGTGTGAAAATATGCTTTAAAGAGTTTAAGAAGGACTAACACTATTTCTAGAAATGCATCTTTGTCAGTGGTGACGAGGTATGCTTGGTTGCACACTCAAAATATTTCTGATGACTTAAAATGACATTTTAAATGCTCCCAATTGAGTCTAATTGTGTGTTTGGTACTGCAGCTAATCAGACCCTTAAGCACCAGGGTGACAGAGGTAAATTCATACAGGGTGCATCAAAATGTTTTGTATGCCTAAATTTTTTCTCATTTAAACAGGTTCATTTTTGACAGCCTCTTAAAAAGATGTCCCAGTTTAATAAGAACTAAGGTACCAAAAGAAAGCAGCAGGACAAAAGCTCCGTCAAGTCCAACAAAAGGAGTCCCTTTCCCAAAAAGGACCCCCCCTAACTTATGACTGTGCCAAGACAAGGCACTCATCTGTTTCAAGTCTCCTTCCAGGTGCTACATCTCTCAGGTTGTCTCTCAACAAGACAGCATGTCATGCCGTCAGTGGTTTCCAGCAAATAGGTCTTCAACACTGTTGGCAAGGTTTACCAATGCCAGTAGAAAGACCATCCTGCTCCTTTCAAAGGAGTTCCACCTCATCCACCGGACCAGTCTTTGTTATTTCCTGCTATTCTCTAGCAAACAACAGTGCCTCCTTCTGAGAGAATAAAGGTTTTTTGTTCCTGAATTTTCCTAGTTCCCAAAAGAGAAAATGCATGGAGACTAGTATTGGACCTGCCTTTCTGAATACTTTCATCCAAATTTCCCAAGTTCAGAATGCTCACGCTGTAGACAGGGCTTCTTTTTCTTTTGGAGCACTGCTTCATGGGTGACCCTAGATTTAAAGGATGCACATCATCATATCCCCATTGCTCATTGTTTCTGGAGATTTTTGAGATTTTTGCTTGTCGGTCGCACTTTCAGTTGTTTATATTGCCTTTTGGGTTATCCACTTCTCCTCCAGTGTTTACAAAATGTCTTGCCCGGTAGTGGCCCACTATCGGATGTTGGTTATTCACATTTTTTCTTAATTACATGACTTGCTGATCTGTGCAATATCTATGTCCAAGAGTTTGGAATCATTAGAGAAGGTGTTGGCCTTACTCTGTCTCTAGGGTTCAAGCTGAACCTATGGAAGTCGTGCCTGACCCCCTCACAAAGACTCATCTTTCTAGGATGTCTTATCGATTCCAATGTGAGAATGGCATTTTTGCCTAAAGAAAAAATCCTTTCCTACCAAATGGTGTTTCTTGAATTCTGAAAGAGGAATGTCGCCTGGCTCAAGAATTCGTAAAAATGCTTGGATTGACATCATCCATTATTCTCATGATACCACTGTCTCGTCTTCACATGAGAAAAATTCAGTGTTATGTTTGAAATTGTTGAACTCAGCACCTTCATTCCCTGGAAACCCAGTTGCCAGTGCTTACTTTCATCAGACGAGAGTTTCAGTGGTGAGAGAACAGTTGAGTGTCAGTCCAGGACTTCTGTTCTCTGATTCTGGTACAGTCTGCTCAATCAGATTCATCTGACTTTGCCTATGGAGCTTTGCCAATGGGGAAGCAAGTGCAAACTGCTTGAAGTCCCAGGGATGCATGGAAGCACATAAGCATCATGGAGATGTTGATGGTGATTCATGCCTTGAACGTTTTTCATCACCTGTGGACTCAGGTTCCCTCCAGATGATAAAAGACAACACCACAGTTATATGGTATCTTCACAAAATGGGGGAATGGGAAGATCTTGCCTCTGTGCTGGTTGGCAATGATGGCCTAGAAACTTGCTTCTCATCATTCTCTTACTGTTCAGGCTTCTTGCATCCCAGACTCAGGAACGACTTGATCTCCCCAATTTAGAGAAAATTAAATTAGCAGACTGAATGATTCAATTTTGACTCCCTTTAGACACCTCTTTCATGAGGATGTGCAGCAGGTGTTAAAGGGGACCAGAAACCCTGCTATTAGAATATCTTTTGTTTGTTTTTCCAAGTGGTGTGGAGGGGGGGGGGGCATTGAGGAAAATATTCCTCTGGTCTTGCAATATTTGTGTGATCTGCGTCAGGTGGATTATCATATGCATCCATTAAGGTGCATTAAGTGTCTGTCTCTGCTTGTCTGCCCATGGATCCCCCCATTTCGTCTTCTCTTTTGGCAAAACAGTTTATGAAAGGAGTGTTGAATATGAGAACTTCAAGTAAATTCCACCTTCGTGGGATCTTAACTGTGTTCCAGAAAAATTGACTTTGACACCTTTTGAACTGGCAGCTCTAGCTAATCTTAAGTTCTTGATGTGGAAAACTGCTTTGCTTATTGCTCTGACATCTGCAAGGTGAGTTTCTGAGTTGCAGGCTGTCATGATGGGGCACTCATCTTGTTTTCCACAAGGATGAGGTTATTTTGTGCACTAATCCTTCTATGCTGAAAGTGGCTTCAATGTTTACTCTTAATCGGTCCATCAATCTCTTTCCAGAACCTAAGAGATGACTCTTCATACCTTGGACGTGCATCGGCAGCTCGGGTGCTACTTTGACAGAGCAAACATTTTAAGAAGACCAAAAAGCTTTTTATTTCCTTCTATGGGGCAAAGAAAAGTCAACCTGGCTCTAAGCAAAGCATTGCACATTGGTTGTCCTCTGGTATTATTTTTCTTACATCCACCATGGCAAGGCAAATCCAGGCAAGATAAATGCACATTATACTAGGGCCTTTTCCTGTTCTACAGCATTTTGAAAAGGAGTGGACTCTAGACATATTCTAAAGACAGTAACTTTTTCCTTGATCCATACATTTACAAAGTACTACATACTGGATGCATTTTAAAGATCCCGAGCAGGCTTTGCTAGGACCATTCTCCAGAGGCTCCTAGACCCTTAGCCTTCCTCCTTCAAGGTTGAATTAGCCTTAGAAATCTACCCAAATGCCAGTAAGGCAGTGTGTTTGTTAAACAAAGTACAGTTGCATAAGTTCCACTTACCTGTAATAGTAGATGTACTGCCTTACTGGCAGTACCCTCCTACCATCCCCCTTTTCTTGGATGTATATATTTTTTGTTGGTGATTGCTGATCTTATTTTATTTAGCAGCTTTTGTTACATAGCTGTGATGTCTTTGGTTTGGATCAGTTCATTTTCTCTTCCTTTAGGGTCCTAGAAAAAACTGAAAGGATGCTGTCTTTGGTTGCGAAAGACTATCCTGCTCTTGCAGTTAATTGGTTCTTCACATCCATTGACATGCAGAGGGAGGAGTATGAACCTCTAAGAGACTGCCAGAGAGATGGTAGTGGGGCACTACAACCTAAATGCCAGTAAGGCAATGTGCTGTATGAACATCTACTGTTACAAGGAAGTGGGAACTTATGCAACTATACTTCATCATTTACTCACTCAAGGAGTCATAGAACCAGTGCCTTGGTCCAAGAGCTTCTTCGCCAGAATGTTTTTTGTTACCAAAGAAAGAACTTTCTTGGAGACCAGTTCTGGACCTTCCCTTTCTCAAGCTGCATGTGAAAGTAAAAATGTTCAGAATGATGACCCTTCATACAGTTTTACCCCTCATAACTCCCTTGAGTGTCATGCTAAGATTACATTTAAAATATGGTTATCTTTACATTTCTATTGCCACAGGCTTCAAGAAATGTTTTTGATTTCCTTTGTCTACAGCTGCAAGGGTGCTCACAATGTGCCTAGCTCCAATCATAGCTCACTGCATACTGAATAACACTCGCATATTTCCTTATTCATGACAACTTACTAATCTTTGCAGAGTTTTTCCCAGATGTTAAGAGTTCTTAACATGGGATCTGAAGTTTTCTGTTCCGTTTTTTCCTCAACAGATGAGTTTTGGATCTAATCACTAATCGGACTTTGGCCACTTTTAATCTTCTGGATTCACTTACCCATAATCCTCTCCTGTCCAAAAGATTACCTCAGAACTTGTTTGCCACTAATAGCAAACAGATGTGGTCTGCAAAGCTAAGGCTTGCCTTAGTTAAGTTATTCCTTTTTCTTACCTCTTTTCTTGTATTTTGAACTGTCAATTGAGCCCTTTCAAAAGTTTTTATTCTGCTTGTCAGAGACTACTTTCCCCCATTTTCTTGATAGCTTTTCCCTTACTGCAAGCTTTCTAGTTGGTGCAAATAGTTTTCTTCCATTTTTCTCACACTTTGGGCACCTTCTCACCTTTAGACTTTAGTTACCTGCTGTTGGGTAGTAGTTATTACCATTTTTGGCATTATGGTGTTGAATTTACCTTATGGTATTGTTTTGTTGAGTTTTCCATTGTTTGCATTTCCATTTAAAAAAAACATCTGTCAGATCTGCTGTATATTTTAGTTGGATTAATAACGTCTGACAAGATATTAGGTTTCAAGAAACTTTCTAATTCACATGTGCACCAGAAATTAGGGGTGTAGCAAAAAATGTACATGTGCTCAAACTGTTTTTACTGCCCTCCTAACCCACGTGGCTTTTACAAAATGGACATATCTCTCAAAGTGTTACACCCCCCCCCCGCTTGCAGTTAATAAATGTTCACATAATTTTTTTCCTCTAAAATTATGAAATATAATACTTTGTTAACAAATAGCAATCCTCTATGTAATCAAGTTATGTGCCTGTTTTAGAGGAATTACTTTAGACAGTTGTAGACATAATATAGCCTGAAAAAAAATACAATTTTTCTGAGTGATGCAAAGAAAAAGTGTACTCTGTAGAGTACAAAGACTATGCTTAACTACATCCTTGCCAGAAGTGTGTATTTACTGCTGGGTGCTGCCCATTTGGATGAGGAATGTTCCATTTGGCCTACCTGTGGCCACAAGGCTGTTATTGAAGGTAGAAACAAGCTGGTATTGAAGGGACTTCTCCCCCTTTCTGCAGGAGGATCATCAAAATCTGTTCTTTCACTTGCTGGAGACTCCCATCTGGTAAGAAATCCTTAGATGAATCTAAAGGGGAGAAGAGTAACATGCCCAGGGACAAGGGCATGGAGATAAGGAAGGCCTCCCCTGACTGCTGTCCTTCATCTCAATTTTCTTTGGCTCTGGCTTCAAAAAAAAAAAGTCCAGATCTTCGGATACTACTCCTTCTCCTGATCTGACGCCAGTACAATCCGGAACTCCAGCTTTACAGGAGACGAGGTTTTCACCAGGTCACATCTTTCCCAGACAGTATTCCTGATTTCTCTGGGAGACCAGCACAGAGATCATTAAGACCCTCATCTGCATGCCTCTTTCTCTCTAAGGTCTGTTAGATTTTCCAGAAGTCTGACAGAAGCGGATGTGGATAGAATGATGAGAAAGTTCCTCAGGACTCAAATTCAGCTGTGGGTCCTCTCAACTCTGTTGGACCTGTGATCTTTGGCTGTTCTATGGCTGTTCTACCATTCCTTTGGTTGCTCCTACCCTGATCTGCCCACCGTCTTGGGGGTCTATAGATATGAGATTTCCTCAGGAAATTTTCATGTCATATTCGAAGATGTGGTCATCTTCTACTCCAACGACTTCTCTGATCCCACCAGTACCAAGTTTCTCAAAATTGGAGGGATCTAGGAGCAAAAGCTTTGGTGCTAACTCCGGGAGCAGGGGATCAACTCTGAAATTGTCAGAAACATTCCTTCCGCTCAGTTTGGGGTTCTCCCTTGGCTTCTGCTTTCAAGGCAGTTAAGAGAGCTCTCTCCTTATCAGGGGATACGACTTCTGTTCCTCTCTCAGCTTCTCCTACTTCACAGCTGAAAACCTTGGGTCCTTATCCTTCACAATCTAGCCCATTGGGACAGCTGATTCCTGTTAGCCTTGATATGTTCCACATACAGGACACCAACAGTCTGTCGAGTCCTCGCTGGAGTATCCCAACTCTGAGGTTTCTCAGAAACATTCTTGTAAGAGGAGGCACCTTGACTTCCCTTTGGAGTCCCCCACAGAAGATACTAATTTTGATGAAAGGGATGGATCTTCCTGATCACCACTTGAGGACATCTCATTCAGAAAGATCCTGGAGTTGTTGAGACAGAAAGAGGTGGACTTCCAAAGCCTCCTCCCAAGAGGAATCAGTGTTTCTTGAGGCTTTTGGATTTAGGCAAAAATAGGAAAGAAAGACCAGCACAGCTAAAATGACAAGTGTTGTGTATTATATACAAAAGTAAGCACTTTCTTGCATAAACACTTCTTCAGACTATATTCAGACAAGCCAAATAACTTAAATACAATTTAAAAATGAAAACATCCACTCAGAATTCACAATAAAAACAACACATGTAGGGATGACTCGTAGGTTGAGAGAGAGGGTGTTGGAGCATGTTGGAGACATCAGGAGGAAAGTTAGCACAAATGCTTTTTATATAAGCATGACTATAGCTTTCTCTTTAAAGTGATTCAGTTAACTACTAAAAATAGTAGAGGTGGGACCACCTTAATAAAACTGGGGCTAATGAACTTAAGTGGATTTTGATTTTGCAAGCAGATAGGAATTATGGTTTGAATGAAAACACATCACTAGTACCTTACTTAAAAGGACACAGGATTAGACATTGATTTGTTACCATAGTATTTAATAGGACTTGATGTCAGCTGTTTTTATCGTGAATTTTGATTGGATGCTTTCATTTTTAAATTGTATTTTTAGCTTATTCCTTGGCTTGTCCAAATTTAGTCTGAAGAAGTGCTTTTGCACAAAAGCACTTTTGTGTATAATAAATAATACTTGTCGTTTTAGCTGTGATGGTCGTTCTTTCTTATTTTTGCTTTGTATTTTTTTGATGGAAGACCTTTGCTTACGGTGGAATTTATAGTTTTTTTTGTGGCTTTTGGATCTCGCTCAGCTTTTTCTTGGATGTTCTGTACCGCCAATGGGATGGTAGACTTGATTTCTTGGTGGGCATAGAAAGAAGCAGATGTGACAGAGCTTATACCCAAAAAGCCTGATAAATACCTGGTCACCCCTGAAGACAAACAACATTGGGGAAAAGGTCCAGCAGTGGATCCATGGTAGAGGAGACAGCCACCAGAAAGATGCTCACAGAGGAGAGCTCATCTGTCCATTCCCATAATAGAGTCTAGAGATTTGGATAGATTTGGGTAGTGAGTTTATGATTCAGCTATCGTTGCCTTAAGGTCGCTGAATTATTTGGCTCATATCACAAGGTTTCAGAGAGATTTGACAAAACAATTCTCCAAATGTCTCTCTGGGTCCATGTCTGCTGAGGACAAGAAAACCCTAGACTCACAAATGTTCATCCTTGAGTCCCTTATCAAATATCTCTATGGGTCTGATATCCAATGCAAATAAGGGCACTTTAAGAGCCACAGGTACAAATATTACCATAAGAAGACATACTTGGATGTGCTTACAGAGCCCTTCAAGCCATTTTTTGTTTATGCCCTTTATGATGATTCAACTGTTTTCAGACCCAAGGTTAAAGACACAGTTTCTGGAAGACAACAGGACAAAAAAAACTTTCTGCCATAGGAATATGATTTTCTACCCCCCCCCCCCCCCAGCCTTATCTAGAAACCAGAAAGGGTGCTAGAAGCTGTGGTTTCTGAAGCCTCAAGGGTTCTTCTCGGACTCTTCTGGAGAAAGACTCCCTCCATAACAGTGTGGAGGGGAGATTCTAATGGAGAACATCGCCCTCAAGGTAGAGGAGTCCTGCGAGACCTGACTGATGCACTCTTGAGGCAGTCTGGGGGCACTTATATCTGTATTCAGAAGCCTGAACATCCATCATCGAAGATAACTGACTGCAGACAGTCATAAACAAAGGCTATTCCATTCCTTTCATTCGTCCACCCCCCACTATAAAAGAAAATTTCTATTGTTCCACCCTCACAAGGAAAGACAGTGATATAGATGTAAAAAAGTTGTGAGACAAATGGGTCATGCAGGAAGTCCCACCATCAACAAGGATTCAGAACCTACTCAAGAGTCTTTTGTGAGACAAAAAAATAATGGAGACTTCAGACCAATTTTTGACCTCAGCCACCTCAATCAGTAAGTTAGATACACAAAGTTTCAGATGATCACAGTACAGTCTGACCTCCCCGTATTGAGGAAGTATGTTTGGATGTGCTCGGCAGACCTTCAAGATGCATACTACGACATCAGAGTTGACAGGCAGTCAAGAAGGTTACTTCACTTCTGGCTGGCGCCAATCGCTTCCAATTCAGACCTCTGTTCTTTGATATCATCACAGCCCCCTGGTAGTTAAGCAAGTGCATGGTAGTGGTTACAGCTCATCTCAGAATGCAAAGGTTTTGCTTTTTCCCCTACAGGACGTAACAGTAAGTCGCGGGAAATCTCATTTTTTTGTGGTACAGACCTTGGAGTTTATAGGAGCTCACATATATTATTACACAGATAGCAAGAGTGCCGGTGAGTAGATAGTCAGCCATGCGCCACCAGGCCCTACAGCATCTATCTTGTCAAATGCCACTGGCCAGATTGGTCCTTTAACTTCTGTGGTCGATTGTGGTTTCCATTGCTTTGGTCCCCTTGGCAAGATATTAAGTGAGAGTTCTTCAGTGAACACTAGCAGTTCAGTGCTCCTTTAGGTATCAACCTATAAGTTTTTGGATTAATTTGACAAATATTTGCAAGACTTATTATGTAAAGTGGTGGATGTCATCTTTGAAGTTCCTCACAGCCGAACCTTTGTCACTTCCCCCAAAGCCACACTGTCCATGGATGCTTCCCAACTAGGGTAGGAGAGCATTACATGGGAAGGATGGTTCAAGACATGTGGTCTCTGTCTGAGTTAGGCTTCACATTAGTTTCTTAGAGATGGGGTAGTCCTCCTAGTGTTGCAGGCCTTTCAGGATGTCTTTCCTCTAGGGATGATTTTTATCCAGATATACATGTCAGTAGTCTACAGCAACAAGCAATAGAGGGAACACAATCCTACTGGTTGTGTCAAGAAGCCAGGAAAGCATTGGGCAAAATCTTCCAACTGCTTTCTGATAGCAACACACATGTCAGGGAAGTCAAACGTTCAGTGGATAGTTTGAGCAAGTCAGTTCTGATACCTTACTCATGGTCTCTCAATCCAACCGTGGCAAAACAAATTTTTCAACAGTGGGATCAACCATGCTGCAATGTTTTTGTCTCTCCCATCAACTCCAAATGCATAAGGTTCTTTGCCCTGATCCCTACAGAGTTAGAGCCACTATTCAATGCTGTAATGCATGTATGGAACTCCAGTCTTCTTTATGCATTTCCTCCTACTCTGCTCTTCCCAAACTTTTATAGAAAGCTCTGCAGAGGAAGTTCATGGTCATTCACATTGTCCCCTTCTGGCCTTGATAGGTATGCTTCTACTTTATCTGGCCTCAATGGATACATCCTCCTTTGTTGCTGGACCCTGATCTGAGTCTTCTCTCTCACCCATCTGTCATGTCTCAACTGGACATTTGAGCCTTCAGGTTAACTGCTTGCTTTCTCCACTTCCAATGATGGCTAGTCAGTCTAGGCTTTCTTCCCAAGTTATCCATATTCACACTTTCTCCCAGATGCCATCTACCAGAAACGTTTATAAGAGTAAGTGGAAAAGATTTTCTATCTGGGCTTTCCAAATGAACCTGGATTCTTTTCAGGCTCCTGTTCCAGCAGTTTCCTGGTTTCTGTTTTTCTTGATGGGGGCAGTTACTGTACTATTAAGGTTCATTTAGCAGCTATTTCAAACTTTCACATTGGTGAAAATCATTCTACCTTAGCATCCCTGGAACTATACAAAGCCTTTGTGAGAGAGACATTCCTGCTTAGACCACCACTTAGGTATCCTACCTCACCTTGGGATATGACTATTTTGCTCCAAGCTTTGACTCAAGCATCCTTTGAACTTGCTGCCAGGGTTGAAATGACGTTTTTGACCTGGAAAACAATCTTTCTAGTTGCTATTTCATCAGTCCGGAGAACATCTGACCTTAAAGCCCTGTTGTTTAAGTCTCCATATATTATTTTTCACAAGGACAGGGTGTCTTTACAAAACAGTCCATCTTTCATACCCAAGGTGGCTACTGAGACATCTCATAACCAGTGCATCAACTGCTGCTTTTCCTTCCAATTCTTTTGAACAAAGAAGAATATATGCTTCATTTGTTGGACATGCAGTGTCAACTACATTTTTACCTCCAGCATACTAAAACTTATTGAAAAACCAGATCAGCTTTTTGTCTCTTTTTCCAAAGTCAAACTGGGTCAAGTTGTTTCAAAAGTTTCCTTAGCCAGATGGCTATCTGACTGTATTTCTTATGTATATAAATAAAAATGCTTTACTCTATTCAGATCTCTTCAGATGTATTTCCAAGAGCCCCAGTTGATGATGATTGCACTGCTGCCACCTGATCTAACAGTCACACCTTCTTTTCCCATTATGTTCAATTTGCCATCCAGGGATAGGGCAGCCTTTGGTTCAGCTGTCCTCCGGAATATCCTTCATGATACCACTCTGAGAACTACGTAGCTGGGGACTCTGTCCCATCTGTTGAGGAACGGACAGAACAAACAACATCAGATATGAAAGTTATGTACTTACCATAATGATAGCTCTGTGTTCTGTTTCCGTCCTTCCTCAGCTCCCCTCCCTGCCTCCATTCCAATTCTATTCCATGGAAGATCATTAGCAGTGTGCTTCTAGTATGATAACGTACCCTTGACCAAGGTATTGCATTTTTACAGTTCCAGACATCCCTTTTTTGACTACATTATTTTGTTTTTTTTTTTTTGCCCCTTCACTAGTTTTAACTATGGCTGTTTCATGCGTTGGGGCAAATTCAGTCTGAGGTAATCTTGGGGCCATGGGGATTGTGGGTAAGGGGTGGAGCCTGAGCTGAGGATCCAAAAATCTAAAAGTGTCTAAAGTCAGAGACAAAATTGGATCCGAAACCCATCTGTTGAGGAAGGATGGAAGCAGCATATATATGCCATTATGGTAAGTACATAACTATTGTTTTTCACCTCTTACGAATCTGCAATTCCACATAAATGCAGAAAATTTTCCGTGACTGTGTCACACAGAACTGGATCTCTAGACTGCCTTATAAACATGTCTTAGCAAAGGGCATTTCGTACACAGAAGAAGGTGCATTTTTATCAGGAAACTTTCCTGAGCTTCTCCAGTCAGTCTCAAACTTCTGCAAGAAAATATCTCAGGATTCTAGGGTTCATGGCATCAATGTTTCTCATGATTTCACCCACCAGGTTACACTTAAGAAGAATTAAGTGGTTTGTGAGTAATACAAGAACCCAATATCTTAATCCTCTGGAATTTCAGATTTCAATTTTGCACTTTGTAAAAAAGGAGCTGCTCTGGTAGAGACGGCAAGTGGGTCTAAATCGAGGCATCCTTTTTTTTCCCCATCAGATCCCCAATCAATCTGTAAATACAGATGCCTCATATTTTGCTTGGGAAGCAGTTTCTTAGGGGATAAAAAAGCAAGGCCTGTGTAACTCCTCAGGTAGACCAAAGTATGTAAATGTAAAAGGGATTTTGGTTGTGAGTCATGCCTTAAAATCTCTTCAGCATCTGTGGTCAGGTGATTATGCACAACATCACAGTGATGTGGTAGATATACAAGCTGGGGGAGGGGGCAGCAGGATGTACCCTGTGTGCAGGTTGGCTGCAATGTCTTTGGAAGGTCACTCAAGTAGTATTCCTTATCCCTGCAAGGATCATACATTCCATCAGAGCAAAATGTAGTGGCAGACAAGCTGAGCTGGAGCAGGACAGACCCTCACAAATGAAAATTGAACAAAGGTGTCTTCCAGGAGCTAATGCAGTTGTGGGAAATACCTAAAATAGATCGGTTTGCCTCCTTTCAAAACTGAGAGCTGAATAAGTTCTGCTTGAGGTCTCCTTGCAAGCAAGCCTGGAAAACTGATGCATTTTCATTCTTGTGATCAAGAATGTTCCCTTATGCATTTACACCCTTTCCACTGATACCCAGGGTAATTCTGAAGATTCAGAAGAACTTAACAAAAGTAATTGTGGTAACTCGTTTAGTCCAGACAACATTGGTTCTCACTTCTTATGGAATGGGCCAAGAGTATTTACCACAAGCTTCCTCACAGACTTGACGTGTTCATAGAAGACATTTGATATACCCCAATCTGATGTTATTAATCTTCATTCATTCCTTACTGATGGGTGTCAGTTCCATCTTCAGAACTGATTCGGCTGTTATAACAAGCTCGCGCCAGTCAAAAAATTCTCAAGCCAAGTCTTACCCATAGTGCCCCTCTCTATATTACCTCATATCTCATTTTCCGCATACAAACTAAGACATGTCAAGCCAGCTCTCAGCTAAGTCTTTTAAACTTTTTCAAAAATTGTCTCTCTTTACACTCTCTTTTTGAGTTTTTTCTATTTATATTGTTAGTTTATTATTAGTCGCATATTTACATTTAGTTGTGTGAGTGTCCCTCTCTTTCTCCCTTCTCTTTTACCAAGTTTATGGTACTCTTTCTACCATTGCTGGTACAGCCCTTACCTCTAAGGTATTTTTCCATTACCATTGTTGGTATTCGTCTTTCCCTGTTTCTTCTCTAAAAAAAAAAAAACTACTTTCTTCTACTTGTTGGACGAGTATGTTTCCTTTATTTTGTGTTTGATTTTGTGCTGTGGTTGTGTTTTAATTGTATTCCTGTTTAGCCTAGTATGTCTGAGAAAAAGGGCACGACCAGTTTTAAGCACTGTGATCAGTGCGACAGGAAGATGCAAATGTGGACATCCGTACGTCCTGTGTCTACTGTCTAGTGGTGCCTCACCTTTTTGTGAAACTCCCTTGTGAGATTTGCAAGGCTTTTAGTTCCTGCACGGTGGCAGAACATAAAAACAAACTCATGTTGAAAGGTATCCTTAAATCTCCTTTCACGGAGGCTATTTCCGAGACTGAGGGTTCATCCCCTCCAAAGAAAGAGCATAAAAAGAGAGGAGTAAGTTCTTACCCTCCTGTCCTCACACGAGTGAACCTAAATTGTTGGAACTGAAACCTAAGATTCCTGAATTGGTACCAACATCCTCGGTAATGGAGCCTCAAACCCCTTCCACAGTGCCATATTCTGTTCTGGCACCTCAGCAGCCAACTACTAAGCCGATATCAGCACTTTTTCCACAGAGTTTGATACAGACACCGATACGGACTTCCATTTCGGCAACAAAAATAGTTATCCCAACTCAAGTAACTTCCTCCCTACCTGTACTTCATGCTGGTCCTTCAACCTCGGTGCCAAAGGGAGAAATAATGCCTCAGACCTGATATTCCCCTTTGATGGATCCATTTCTTGGTCAGCAATGTAGTACCTTCCTAGAGCATCCTGACTCCCCATCGGGGATATCCACCCGTTCTTCCAGGAGACTTTCAGAATTGGATGTAGTGAGGCTTGTGGATCAGCTTCTAGTGGCCAGAGGTTTCCCAACAGCCTCCAAATCCTCCCTCCCACCCAAAGCTGAGAATTTTACTCCAAGGACTCCTACATACTTTCCTCCTTCAACTTCCCTGGAGTGCCTTCAACACTGACACCAATCCCAGTTCCAGCTTCTTCAGTTCCATTGGTGGATTTACCATGGCTCCAGAGCCTACCCTATGGTCTTCGACTCATTCAGAGCCAAACCTTCCTCGGGTTCGACACTGGTCTGTTGGCACCGTGACCCTTAGTATGGTGTCTGTTGATGTTCTTCATCTCACATTGCTGCAGTCCTTACACTTGGGTAGTCCGCTGTCCTCGGTCGGCCCGAATATCAAAGTATAAGGCTGACGTCGGTCAAGGCGCATTAGACTGACATCAGGACGTCAGGGTACAAATGCGCATGACCGACGTCATATCCTTAGTCTTTTTTGCCGCATGGTCCGATGCAGAAGCAGCGTTGCAAGTGCCGTTCGGCATTCTGAAATTTTTCGAATTCGGAGTTTCAGACCGAGTCAAAGTTGGCTAAGTACCCCGTTGGGGAATATTTTAGTTTTTTCTTGCCTCAGTGGTTTACCGGATGTCAGAAAAAGTGAATAACTGTATTTCTTGTGGGAAACAGATACCGCATAGAGATTATCATTCTTTGTGTATTCCTTGTTTGGGGCCTGAGCACAACGTTGTTGGGTGTCGCTTTTGTGCTAGGTTTAATAAGCGCACTATTAAGCGAAGGTTAGATTGTGCCAGGTTAGTCTTCGGGAAGCGGTGCAATTATAACATGCCGTCGGATGCGCCGACGGCCGCTTCTACGGGAAGCGTGAAGACAAAGCAGCTAAGCCCAGACAAGAAGAGTCGTCCGCGGACGCCGGTTCTTTGAGGTGTCGGTGGAACCGGGGTTCCCGGAGGTTTCTCTGGAGTCCCAGGGGGAGAGTGTGTTATTGCAGGATGTGGCCACTCAGGAGGCAGGTCAGGCTGAAGGGGCTTCTCAGGTTACTGTACTCCCTCCCTTCCTAGGGTGGTTAGGCCCTCTCCTTCTGTTTCCAAGGCTTCTCCCAGAGGCAGGCCAGGTTTAGCTTCTGTTGGTGTCACTCCTAGTTCATCAGGATCTGTGCCCAAGAAGCACATGCTTAAAATGGCAGAAGATTTAATTACTTTAATTAGAGGTTCTTTGCCCCTCCTGATAAGAGGCCTAGGGTGGAACCAGAGTTGGGAGTTTTGAGCAGGCTTCGGATGTTTCAGAGTCTTCGGCTGAAGACTTGCAGGAGTATTCTCCTTATTCTGATTCTGATGTGGATGATTCTACTCCTTCTGCTTCTCCTCCAGAGGATTTTTCTTTTTCAGAGACTCTTCATTCCATGAGGGAACATTTTAAGTGGGAAGGTCAGGACTTCTCTGATTCCAGGAAAAGGCTTAGGGAATTTTTGTTTTACCCCAGCATAGGCCTTTGGCTATACCTCCTGTTCTGGATGTTGTGGAAGATGTGTTTGCAGAGGCTGCTCTTAATCCTGATTCTTTGCCTCCTGCTCCTGTTAAACCGATAGGTTTTACAGGGTGCCTGAAGCTCATAAATATCTTTTAAGAGTCCTAGGGCGGACCCAGAAACTGTTAGTCAAGGGCCTAAGGGTGTCAAGGCTTCTGTTGTAAAAATCCGGTTCCTCCAGATAAAGAGGCCAGGGCTTTGGATAGATGGGGAAAGAAAGTCTATACTTCTTCCACCTTAGCTATGAGGGCTTTGAATTGCCAGTTTCACATGTTGAAATACCAAAACTATCTACTTTCTCAATTGAAGTCTAAGGTAGATGCTCTGGCGGAAGGTATTGAGTGTAAGGAATTACAGGATTTGGTACATGTTTCTGAACAGGTGGGTAAGCATTCTTTGCAATGTGGTTTTGATGCTGTACAGGCCTCGTCTAGGGTGGCTGCCACTGGGTCAGTTCTTCGCAGGCACGCCTGGCTGAGGGATCAGAATTTATCTGACCATGTTAAGACAAGGATTTTAGATGCTCCTTTACAGTCTGATGTGTTGTTTGGTTCACCTGTGGAGGCAGTCTTAAAGAAAATGGAAGACAAGGCTAAGTCTATGCAGACTGTTAAAGATTTTTGCAGGTTCAGCCTCCAAGTTTAGTAGGAATTGGCCTACCAAGGGGTGGACGTATCCTTCTTATGATTCCCAGTCTAGGGGTAGATCTAGACGTGGTAGGGGCAGAGCTCAGGGCTCTTTCAGGCCTAGAACAGGGAGTTCACCTGCACAGTCTTCGGTGAGGGCAGGGGTCAGTCCTTTCGTAAACAGGCCCAATGACCTACCTTTTCAGCTGCCAGAGCCTTCTCGCCTGGCAGCACCTTTGGGAGGAAGGTTGGCACTTTTCAAGGAAAATTGGAGTTTAATTACCCAAGACAGATGGGTATTGGATATCATACACAAAGGTTACAGGTTTTATTTCCATACCTTGCCTCCTTTCAAAGGCATGCCAGACGTTCCTCCTCAACAAAGAATAGAGGCTCACAAACAAATTTCTCTGCTACTTCAAATAGGGGCCATACAGCCGGTCCCTCTGCCAGAAGTGGGCCTAGGATTTTATTCTCGCCTGTTCCTAGTACCAAAGAAGGGGAACACGTGGAGACCAATTTTGGATTTATCTATCCTCAACACTTATCTGGACATTCCCAAGTTCAAAATGTTGACGTTACAACAGCTTTTACCTCTGCTGGGCAAAGATCACTGGATGGTGACTCTGGATCTCAAGGAGGCTTACCTTCATGTTCCTATCAGACTAAGTTGCAGGAAGTATCTGCGTTTTGGCTGGAACTTCTCATTATCAGTTCTCTGCATTGCCCTTTGGCTTATCTACTGCCCAGAGTGTTTACGAAAGTTCTGGCTCCAGTGATAGCTTTCTTCAGGCTAAAAGGAATACAGATTTATCCTTATTTGGACGATTGCCTGATTCTGGCTCAAGAAAGGGACGAACTTCTTCATCATCTGCAATATGTGATAGCAGTGCTAAGATGCCTGGGGTATTCTGTGAACGAAATAAAGTCCAGTCTAGTACCCTCTCAGGACATGTGCTTTCTGGGTGTAAGACTGAATACAGCATCCCAGATGGCCTTTTGACCCCGGACAAACAAAAGAATCTTTCCCTTTACTTCCATCAATTGTCTCATCAGTCCAGGCTGACTGCAAAGACAGTCCTTCAAGCCTTGGGGTTCATGGCATCTTGTATTCTGGTGCTTCCCAATGCCAAACTGCATATGAGGAAGCTACAATGGTATCTCAAAATGTATGGACACAGCACTGCCAGGATATGGACACTGTCATTCAGATAATACCTTGCATTCAAAAGGAATTTTTGTGGTGGGCTCAGGAATGTCACCTAAACAAGGGACTCTCTGTGACCCGGCCAGAGGCGAGTCAGATTCTAACGACAGATGCCTCAGACAAAGCTTGGGGAGCTCATCTAAATGGAAAGTGGATACAAGACACGTGGCCTGCCAGACTACAACATCTACATATCAACTTGAAGGAGATGTTAGCAGTCCAATTTGCATTAATAGCTTTCAAGGATTTACTTCTTCCAGGGCAGGTGTTGATTCTAACAGACAACACAACTGTCATGTGGTACATCAACAAGCAAGGGGAACGATTCTTATCCTCTATGCAGGCAAGCAATGATTTTGTGGGAGACTGCTCTCAGTTTACAGCTAAATCTTCAGGCAAGGTTTCTGCCGAGCACAGAACTCCTTAGCAGATGTGTTGAGCAGACAATTATGGATCCCCACGAGTGGAAATTGGATCCTCATGTATTTCAGAAATTGACAGTGTCATGGGGAACTCCAGACATAGATCTGTTCGCTTCTCCACTAAACTACCAGCTGCCAAAGTTTTGCACAAAAAGGTTTCATCCCACAGCCTGGAAAGTGGATGTTCTTTCTTTCAATTGGAACAATCTTCATGTGTATGCCTTTCCACCTCTGCCTCTCCTCCCAAAGGTACTCCTAAAGGTCAGACAGGACAAGCCAAGGATGATTTTAATAGCTCCAGATTGGCCTCGACAGCATTGGTACCCTTTACTGAGAAGTCTGGTACGGAGCCTCCATGGCCTTTGCCTTCGATTCCACACCTGCTGTCTCAGGAGAACAGTCATTTACTCAATGTCAAACTTCACTCTCTTCACCTAACAGCCTGGCACATTCTGTTTTGAACCCTGGAGGGTCTCGACTTCCACAGCAAGTTTTGAATGTTATTTTGGAAGCCAGAAGGCCTAGTACAAGGAAAGTGTACGCAGATAAATGGAAGAGATTTTTATTTTGGAGTGCAGCAAAGGAATTTGATGTTTCTGAGCCTAATTTAAGTGTGGCTCTACAATATCTTACTGAGTTACTGGACAAAGGTTTGTCCTTCTCTTCTATTAAGGTTCATGCTGCAGCAATTTCGGCTCACTATGACTGTGACCCACCATTGTTTTCTCATCCTTTGTTCAAGCAATTTCTTAGAGGGGCAAAGAATATAAGACCCCATGTAGAGCTCCTACTCCTGCTTGGGATCTCAATTTTGTGTTGGAGAAACTTACTCTACAACCTTTTGAGCCTGCAGCTACTGCTGAGTTGAAATATTTATCATGGAAGACTGCTTTTTTGTTGGCCATTACCTCTGCAAGAAGGGTTTCTGAATTACAGGCCCTTATGTCAGTTGAGCCTTTCTTGATTTTCCATAAGGATAGGGTATCTTTGCGTACTAATCCTTCCTTTATGCCTAAAGTGGTTTCTAGTGTGGCTTTAAACCAAACTATTCATCTGCCTACTTTTATGCAAATCCTCAAAATAAAGGGGAAAAGATTTTGCACACTTTAGATGTACACAGGCAGTTGCGATATTATTTGAGCAGAACTAAAGGGTTCAGGCAGTCTCAACAGTTATTTGTTTCTTTTGCTTTGAGTTCTCAGGGCAAGCCTGTGTCAAAACAAACTATTTCTAAGTGGATTGGATTTTGCATTGCTTTCTGTTATTCCCATCATGGTAAGGAGATTCCAGCTGGGATTAGGCCTCATTCCACTAGGGCTACTGCCACTTCGACAGCTTTTTTAAGGGGGGTGGCAACTAAGGATATTTTGGAGGCAGCTACTTGGAGTTCAGTGCATACTTTCTCTAAGCATTATCACCTTCCACTTTACTCTAAATCTAGGGCTGGTTTTGCCACTGCTATTTTGCAGGGCATTTTGGCAGCTCCTGCTGCTTTATAGATGTTCTTCATTCCACATTGCTGCAGTCCTAACTATTGGGTAGTCCGCTGTCCAGTCGGCCCGAATACCAAAGTATATGGCTGACGTCGGTCAGGGCGCATTAGACTGACGTCAGTACGTCAGGGTACTAATGCGCATGACCGACGTCATATCCTCAGTCTTTTTTGCCGCATGGTCCGATGCAGAAGCAATTTTGCGAGTGCAGGTTGGCGTTCTGAAAGTTTCTGAAGCCAGAGTTTCAGACCGAATCAAAGTTGGCTAAGTACCCGTTAGAATATTTTGGTTTTTCTTGCCTCAGTATTTAACCGGATGTCAGAAAAAGTGAATAACTGTATTTCTTGTGGGAAACAGATACCTCATAGGGATTACCATACTTTGTGTATACCTTGTTTAGGGCCTGAGCACGGCGTTGTTGGATGCCGCTCTTGTGCTAGATTTAACAAACGCACTATTAAGAGAAGGTTAGACTGTGCCAGGTTAGTGTTTGGGAAGCGTTGTAATTATAAAATGCCGTCGGATGCTCCGACGCCGCTTCGCTAAAAAGCAAGGACAAACCGCAAAGCCTAGACTGGAAGAACCGACAGTCCCAGACGACGGTTCTTTAGAGGGCTCAGTGGAGCCGGAGGTTTTGCCAGGTGTTTCTTTGGAGTCTCAGGGAGAGACTTTACTGTTACAGGATGTATCCTCTCAGGAAGTAGGCCAGGCTGAGGGGGCTTCTCAGGTGGCTGTTCTTCCCTCTCTTCCTAAGGTGGTCAGAGCCTCCCTTCTGTTTCCAAGGCTTCTTTGAGGGGCAGGCCGAGTTTTGCTTCAGTGGGGGTTTCTCCTAGTGCTTCAGGGTCTTTGCCTAAGAAACATATGCTTAAAATGGCAGAGGATTTGATTACTATGATAAGGGGTTCTATGCCCTCCTGATAAGAGGCCTAGGGTGGAATCTGAGTTTGAGAGTGTTGAGCAATGCTCGAGGCTTCTGAGTCTTGACTGAAGACTTGCAGGAGTACCCTCCTTATTCTGATTCTGATGTGGATGATTCTACTCCTTCAGCTTCCCTCCTGAGGATTTTTCATTTTCAGAGACTCTGCATTCCATGAGGGAGCATTTTAAATGGGAAGGTCAAGATTTCTCTGATTCCAGGAAAAGGCTTAGGGAATTCTTGTTTTACCCCAGCACAGGCCTTTAGCTATACCTCCTGTTTTGAATGTGGTGGAAGATGTTTTTGCAGAGGCTTCCTGAATCCGGATTCTTTGCCTCCTGCCCCAGTTAAACCGGATGGGTATTATAGGGTGCCTGAAGCTCATAAGTATCTTTTAAGAGTCCTAGGGCAGACCCGAAACTGTCTCTCAGGGGCCTAAAGGTGTGAAGGCCTCAGTTGTTAAAAATCCTGTCCCTCCTGATAAAGAGGCAAGGGCTTTGGATAGATGGGGAAAGAAAGTGTATACTTCTTCCACTTTAGCCATGAGGGCGTTGAATTGTCAGTTTCACATGTTAAAATATCAGAATTATCTTCTTTCACAGTTGAAATCTAAGGTGGATGCTCTGGCGGAAGGTATTGAGTGTAAAGAGTTGCAGGATTTAGTTCATGTGTCTGAACAAGTGGGTAAACATTCCTTGCAATGTGGTTTTGATGCTGTGCAGGCCTCCTCCAGGGTGGCTGCCACTGGTTCTGTTCTTCGTAGGCACGCCTGGTTGAGAGATCAGAACTTAGCTGAGCATGTTAAGACAAGGATTTTGGATGCTCCATTACAGTCTGATGTGTTGTTTGGTTCGCCTGTGGAAGCAGTTTTAAAGAAAATGGAGGACAAGGCTAAGTCTATGCAAACTGTTAAGGATTTTTGCAGGTGCAGCCTCCAGTTTAGTAGAAATTGGCCTGCTAAGGGATGGACTTATCCTGCTTATGATTCCCAGTCTAGGGGTAGGTCTAGACGTGGTAGGGGCAGAGCTCAAGGTGCTTTTAGGCCTAGGACAGGGAGTTCACCTGCTCAGACTTCTGGTGAGGGCAGGGGTCAGTCCTTTCGTAAGCAGACCCAATGACCTGCCTTTTCAGCTGCCAGTACCTTCTCGCCTGGTGGCACCTCTAGGAGGAAGACTGTCTCTTTTCAAAGAAAATTGGGATTTAATTACCCAAGACAAATGGGTTCTGGATATCATTCACCACGGTTACAGGTTTTATTTCCATACCTTGCCTCCTTTCAAAGGCATGCCAGACATTCCTCCTCTACAAAGACAAGAGGCTCACAAGCAAATTTCTCAGTTACTCCAAATAGGGGCCATTCAGCCGGTTCCTGTGCCAGAAAGGGGCCTAGGATTTTATTCTCGCCTGTTCCTAGTACCAAGAAGGGGAACACGTGGAGACCAATTTTGGATTTATCTATCCTCAACACTTATCTGGACATTCCCAAGTTCAAAATGTTGACGTTACAACAGCTTTTACCTCTGCTGGGCAAAGATCACTGGATGGTAACTTTAGATCTCAAGGAAGCTTACCTTCATGTGCCTATAAGACTAAGTTGCAGAAAGTATCTGCGTTTCGAGCTGGAAATTCTCATTATCAGTTCTCTGCATTGCCCTTTGGCTTATCTACTGCCCAGAGTATTCACAAAGGTTCTGGCTCCAGTGATAGCTTACTTCAGGCTAAAAGGAATTCAAATCTATCCTTACTTGGACGATTGCCTGATTCTGGCTCAAGAAAAGGAAGACCTTCTACAGCATTTGGAATATGTCATAGCAGTGCTAAGATGCCTAGGGTATTCTGTGAACGAAATAAAGTCCAGTCTAGTACCCTCTCAAGACATGTGCTTTCTGGGTGTGAGACTGAATACAGCAGCCCAGATGGCCTTTTAACCCCGGACAAACAAAAGAATCTTTCCAGTTACTTCCATCAACTATCTCTTCAGTCCGGGCTGACTGCAAGGACAGTCCTTCAAGCCTTAGGGTTCATGGCATCTTGTATTCTGGTGCTTCCCAATGCCAAACTGCATATGAGGAAGCTACAATGGTATCTCAAAATGTATGGACACAGCACTGCCAGGATTTGGACACTGTCATTCAAATAATACCTTGCATTCAAAAGGAATTTTGTGGTGGGCTCAGGAATGTCACCTAAACAAGGGACTCTCTGTGACCCGGCCAGAGGCGAGTCAAATTCTAACGACAGATGCCTCAGACATTGCTTGGGAGCTCATCTAAATGGAAAGTGGATACAAGACAAGTGGCCTGCCAGACTACAGCATCTACATATCAACATGAAGGAGATGTTAGCAGTCCAGTTTGCATTAATGGCTTTCAAGGAGTTACTTCTTCCAGGGCAGGTGTTGATTCTAACAGACAACACAACTGTCATGTGGTACATCAACAAACAAGGGGAACACATTCTTACCCATTGTGCAGGCAAGCAATGATTTTATGGGAGACTGCGCTAAGCTTGCAACTAACTCTTCAGGCAAGGTTTCTGCCGAGCACAGAACTCCTTAGCAGATGTGTTAAGCAGACAAATCATGGATCCCCACGAGTGGAAACTGGATCTTCATGTATTTCAAAAGTTGACAGTGTCCTGGGGAACTCCAGACATAGATCTGTTCGCTTCTCCACTAAACCACCAGCTGCCAAAGTTTTGCACAAAGAGGTTTCATCACACAGCTTGGAAAGTGGATGCTCTTTCTTTCAGTTGGAAAAATCTTCATGTGTATGCTTTCCACCTCTGCCTCTTCTTCCAAAGGTGCTTCTAAAGGTCAGACAAGACAAGCCAAGGATGATTTTAATAGCTCCAGATTGGCCTCGGCAGCACTGGTACCCATTACTGAGGAGTCTGGTAAAGAAGCCTCCATGGCCTTTACCCTTGATTCCACATCTGTTGTCTCAGAAGGACGGTCGCCTGCTCAATGTCAAGCTTCGCTCTCTTCATCTAACAGCCTGGCATATTCTGTTTTGAAAGACAGCAGGTCTCAACTTCCTCAACAAGTTTTAAATGTGATTATGGAAGCCAGAAGACCTAGTACAAGGAAAGTGTACGCAGAAAAATGGAAGAGATTTTTATTTTGGACTGCAGCAAAGAATTTGGAGATTTCGAGCCTAATTTGAGTGTGGCTCTTCAATATCTTACTGAGTTATTGGACAAAGGTTTGTCTTTCTCTTCCATTAAGATTCATGCTGCAGCAATTTCAGCTCACTATGATTGTGACCCACCATTGTTTTCACATCCTTTGTTCAAGCAATTTCTTAGAGGGCAAAGAATATAAGACCCCACGTAGAGCTCCTACTCCTGCTTGGGATCTCAATTTTGTGTTGGAGAAACTTACTCTACAACCTTTTGAGCCTGCAGCTACTGCTGAACTGAAATACTTGTCATGGAAGACTGCTTTTTTGTTGGCCATTACTTCTGCAAGAAGGGTTTCTGAGTTACAGGCCCTTATGGCAGTTGAGCCTTTTTTGATTTTTCATAAGGATAGGGTATCATTACGTACTAATCCTTCCTTTATGCCTAAAGTGGTTTCTAGTGTGGCTTTAAACCAAACTATTCTTTTGCCTACGTTTTATGCAGATCCCCAAAATAAAGGGGAAAAGATTTTGCACACTTTAGATGTACACAGGCAATTGCGTTATTATTTGAGCAGGACTAAGGATTTTAGGCAGTCTCAGCAGTTGTTTGTTTCTTTTGCTTTGAGTTCTCAGGGCAAGCCTGTGTCAAAACAAACTATTTCTAGGTGGATTGGGTTTTGCATTGCATTTTGTTATTCCCATCATGGCAAGGAGATTCCAGCTGGGATTAGGCCTCATTCCACTAGGGCTACTGCCACTTCAACAGCTTTTCTAAGGGGTGGCAACTAAGGATATTTTGGAGGCAGCTACTTGGAGTTCAGTGCATACTTTCTCTAAGCATTACCACCTTCCTCTCTACTCTAAGTCTAGGGCTGGTTTTGCCACAGCTATTTTGCAAGGCATGTTATCAGCTCCTGCTTCCTTATGATTTGCCAGCCTCCCTTACCTCTGCTTTGGGATTCTACCCAATAGTTAGGACTGCAGCAATGTGGAATGAAGAACATAGTACAGTTTTGTACCTACCATAAATGTAGATGTTCGAGGATCCACATTGCTGCAGTCCAATTTACCCTCCCTCCTTCCCTCTGTGTTTAGGGGTGGTTGTGTAGGTGAGGTTATATTCTGCTAATTTTGTATATTTTGTATATATATATATTTTGGTGCAGATATGTTGGGAGTTTTTGGTTTTTGGTCTTATCTTTTCAGGGTCTTCTGACATCTGGGGCAAGAAAAGACTGAGGATATGACGTCGGTCATGCGCATTAGTACCCTGACGTACTGACGTCAGTCTAATGCGCCCTGACCGACGTCAGCCATATACTTTGGTATTCGGGCCGACTGGACAGCGGACTACCCAATAGTTAGGACTGCAGCAATGTGGATCCTCGAACATCTACATTTATGGTAGGTACAAAACTGTACTTTTTTCCATCCTCCCTTACCTCTGCTTTGGGATTCTACCCAAGTGTAAGGACTGCAGCAATGTGAGATGAAGAACATAGTACAGTTTTGTACCTACCATAAATGTAGATGTTCAAGATCCACATTGCTGCAGTCCAATTCCTCCTCCTTCCCTCTGTAGTTAGAGGCGGTTGTGTGGGTTGGGTTGTAAATATTGTATTTATTGTATATATTGTACATATTATTAGTGCAAGGGTGGTTGGTTGGTTGTTTGCTGTCTTTTGGTTTTGACCTTTCTTTTGGGGTCTTCTGACATCTGGGGCAAGAAAAGACTGAGGATATGACGTCGGTCATGCGCATTTGTACCCTGACGTCCTGATGTCAGTCTAATGCGCCTTGACCGACGTCAGCTTTATACTTTGATATTCGGGCCGACCGAGGACAGCGGACTACCCAAGTGTAAGGACTGCAGCAATGTGGATCTTCGAACATCTACATTTATGGTAGGTACAAAACTGTACTTTTCCTCGGCGCTGTCTACTACGGTTCCAGTTGCTTTGGCGGAACCAGATCATCCTGTGGCTTCCTCCCTGGGAGTGGGTTTGTCAGTGCTGGGAGTGACCCCGGTCCTGAGGTTGTCTTTCTCGGTTCTGAGCTTCCATCCCTGTTTGGACGGACCTGCTTTCCAGGTGATGGAGAGGGCACTTGCCTGGCAGGCTCTCAGCTGGTACCTTCGGCGCCAGAGCCCCATAGCTTCCTTTCCTCTGAGCCGCAGTTGACACTACCTACTACTCAAGGACACCAGACACTGGAATCTCAAGACATTCTTCCACAAGGTACCCACTCTGCAGAGTCCTCCTCAGATGCCCCCGCTGAGGAGGTACCTCACAAAAGATCATGCAAGAGGAAGCACGTGGATTCCACTGAAGAATCCCTCACTGAAGATACAGACTATAATGAAGGGGAAGGGTCCCTACGGTTGCCCTTTGAGGATGTCTCCTTCAGAGACATACTGGAGATCCTTAAGCAGCGAGGGGACTGGATGTATACGACCCCTTCCTCAGAGGAGTCTGTATTATTGCAGGCTTTCCGTGCCCAGCCCTCTACTTCCTGGATGACTCCGCCTGCAGATGACCTGGTACAGGTCATAATGCAGCGGGCCTGGAAAAATCCAGATACTATTGAACCTATCCCCCAGAGACCAGACAAAATTCTTTCTCCCCCAGAAGACAGTCCACACTGGTCCAAGGTCCCGCCAGTAGATGCTATGGTTGTGGTGGTGGTCATTAAGAAAGAGCTAGCTGAGGAGAGCTCTACTGTCCATCCCCCAAACAGGGAGCCTCAGGCAATAGACAGACTTGGGAAGCGAGAGTTCTCTTCAGCCACCTTCCCTATTCGGTCCTTGAACTAACTGGCACACTTCAGCAGGCTTCAGAAACATCTAATCTCAGAACTTTTAGAAACCCTTGCAGGAGCAGTCGCTGATGGGGGGTATGTGACAAAGTTGCCTCACAGCTTGCCACCCTGGAATCTATTTCTTACTCCTCCATGCGGTTGGTTTCTCATTCTACTGAGAGGGCAGCTAGAGCAGTGGGTGCAGGTGTTGTCACAAGATGTTACGCCTAGATACACCTATGTGATTTTGTGGGTCCCTTTAAGTCTTCTTTCCTTCCTGAATGCCCCATAGAGGCCTCTTCTCTTTTTAGTCCTAAGGTAAAAGACACATTAGCCAGGTGTGAAAAGGATGGGAAGACCTTGTCTGCTGTTAGCATACATTTTTCCACTCCCCAACGATCCTATTACAGGAATCAGAGGAGTGGGAAAATGTGGTACAAGAAATTCCAGGGTCCTTTTCCGTGACACACTTTGCGAGTCTTCCCTCCAGAGCAGAGGGGGAACTCAACTGGAAGATGCCCCTTCAGAGACAGAGGGGGTCTGCATAATCAGGGATCCAGACATTCCTTCTCTGGACAACCCTATCAACGCTCCTGAGGAGTAACCCATTTGCTTGCCTCTGGAAGCAGTCGGGGGCGACTTTCTCTGCACCACCTTGCCTGGCAAACGATAACCACAGATCTTTTGGTGCAGATGATAATTACCAGAGGTTACCACATCTCTTTCGACCTTTACCCAAGTCATTTGATGTGTATTCTCGAAGTTCCACCCAGTCAAAGGGAAGTAGCAGCACAAGAAATCCAAAACCTCCTCCAAAAAAAAAGGTCATCCAAACAGTCCCACTAGACCAGATCGGATCCGGAGGATCTTTTTAGTGCCAAAAAAGACAGGGGACTGAAGGCCAATCCTGGACCTCAGCTTCCTAACCAAATTTGTCAAACAAATGAAATTCTGGATGGTCACAGTTCAGTCTATACTTCCTTTTCTGGAGAAAGACAATTGGATGTTCTCAATAGATCTTCAGAACGCGTATTACCACTAAATCCAAGCGCTGCCCTTTGGTCTCTCTACAGCCCCCAGAGTGTTCACCAAATACATGGCAGTGGTAACAGCTCAATTGAGACTGCAAGGATTCCGGATGTTTCCATACTTAGACAATTGGCTCCTCAGCACCCCAACCAAACATCTACTGGTTTCAGCCACTCACTATGCCCTACAACTACTGGAACACTTAGGGGTAACAGTAAACAAGGAGAAATGCCACTTGACTCCTTCTCAAAGAATAGAGTTCACAGGAGCAAATTTCGATGCTCAATCTTGCCTAGTCTCCCTCCCACCCCAAAGACTGGAAAGACTCAGATCCCAACTCCGGGTGATACTCTGCTGGGACAAAGCTCCGGCTTGGGCAGTCTTGCAACTGTTAGGGTCAATGGCAGCTTCAATAACAATAGTTCCACTGGTAAGACTACACATGAGACTCCTACAGTGGCTTTTGCTAACATAGTGGTCCCACTTGACTCATCCCATGACTTTTCAAATCAGGATAATAAATCGCTGCAAACAAGATTTAATTTGGTGGATGAAGCCAGAACAACACCTATGGAGTCACCCTTTCTTCTCCTCCCAACCCAGAGCCACAGTGACCATGAACACCTACCTCATTGGTGGGTGGGGGGCATTTCCAGGGAAGGACAGTCCAATGCACTTGGTCATCCTTAGAGGCCAACCTGCATATCAATGTTCTAGAACTGAGGGCAGTGCTTCTGTCATTGCAAACATTTCAACCTGTTCTCCGTTCAGGAATGATTGCCATCCAGTCCGACAACATGTCAGTAGTCTGGTACATCAACAAACAAGGAGGAACCAAGTCCTACCTGTTGTGTCGAGAGGCCATGAGAATTTGGCAACGGGCAATGGCTTCCAACCGCTTTCTGTTAGCAGTGCACATTCCTGGGGATTCCAACATGATTGCAGACAAATTGAGCAGATGTATTCTTCTGCCTCACGAGTGCTCCCTCAATCCTGTCATAGTGGTGGAGGTCTTCAGTTGCTGGGCCAGCCTTGCTGCAATCTGTTCGCGTCCCCTGCAGATCACAAATGCAGCAGCTACTTTGCCCTAATTCCCCCAAGGGACGCTGTGTTGCCTGACTGGCCCACGGGACTTCTGTATGCATACCCTTCCTCTGATCCCATAATTTTTGAAGAAAGCTTTACAATTTAAAAGCAAAGTAAACCTCATTGCACCTTACTGGCACCGACAAATTTGGTTTCCCTTCCTTTGACCTCACCTAGTACATCAACCTTGGATTCTGCATCCAACTCCGGAACTGCTGTCGCACCCACAGGAGTTGATTCATCCAAACTTATCGAGTCTCAAGCTGACAGCTTGGCTCCTCCACTTCCAGTAATTGCCAGGCAAAACAACCTCTCCTCCCCTGTACGTCACATTCTTCTGGCTTCCCATAAACCATCCACCAGGAAACTTTATCTAAGTAAGTGGAAAAGATTTATTTTTTGGTCTCATAAAAATGGAATTGAACCTTTTTCAGCTACTCTTTCTGCGGTACTAGATTACTTATCTAACCTTCTCTATTCAGGGACTGCAGCTTCAGCTATTCCAGTACATTTGGCAGCAATCTCCAATTTTCATAATGGTTTCAAGGACTCTTCCTTAATTTCACACTGTCTCTGCAAAACCTGTTTGAAAGGAGTTGCACACATTAGACCCCCCTTCAAACCACTGATCGAGCCCTGGAATTTAACTTTAGTTCTTTGATCCTTCCCTTTGAATCGGCTGCCAACTGTGATCTAAAATTTTTATCCTAGAAGACTTTGTTCTTGGTGGCCATTACCTCAGCAAGATGCATTTCAGAGTTGCAAGCTTTGTGCATAAAACGTCCTTACATAGTTTCATAAGGACAGAGTATCACTCCGGACTAACCCCTCCTTTTGACCCAAAGTTATTTCAGATTTGACTGTTAATCAAACCATAAATCTGCCAGTTTTCTTTCCACATTTTTCTAACAAATGAGAATATGCACTACATTGTCTTGATGTGCATAGGCAATTGCATTTTTATTTAGACAGAACTGTCATTATGAGAATCTGATCAGTTATTTGTGTCATTCTCAAGACCAGAATTGGGGAAACCGGTGTCTAAGGTTACCTTGTCTAAATGGTTGCAAGACTGTATTTGTTTCATTTACTGACAGAACAAAGCCTCATTGCTATCTGAAGTCAAAGCACATTACACAAGATCAGTGGCAACGTCTGTTGTCTTCCATGCAGGAGCTTTTATGGATGACATTTGTGCAACAGCAACATGGTCTACCCCTCATACTTTAATCACTCATTACAAATTGGATATGGTCGCCAGGGGGAGAGCTTCCTTTGGTTCAATAGTACTCAGGAATATTCTTCCATAGGGCCTCCCAGGAAACAAAGTAGCTAGGGAATCTGTCCCATCAGTAAGGAATGAATGAAGATTAACAACATCAGATAAATAAGTTATCTTCTTACCATAACATTCCATCTGTGTTGTTGCTCTTCATTCATTCATTACAACCCACCTGCCATCTCCCTCCGAAAGACTCATGGAGGTTCAGATATGGTCCTATCTATGTTAAGGAAGTTGCTCAGATAAAGCCTCCACTTATCTTTCCTGTCCTTACAGGCAAACTCGATCTGAGGTAATATAGAGAAGGGGCACTATGGGTAAGACTTGACTTGAGAGTTTTTTGGCTGTCGCGAGTTTGTTTTAACAGCCGACTCAGTTCCGAGGACGGAAACGACACCCATCAGTAATGAATGCATGAAGATCAACAACACAGGTGGAATGTTATGGAACTAACATAACTTCTTTTTCTGAAACGACTTCAGCTAACTGCCTAGATTATTCAATTTTGATTCCTTTTAGGCACCTTTTTTATGAAGATGTGGAGCAAGTACTAAAGGAGGCAAGAAAACCTGCTTCTAAAAAAATCTTAGTTTAGCAAGTGGAAAAAATGTTCTAGTTGGACCCTTGCCAATAACCAGGACCCAGTCGGGGAATATGCACCATTGATTTTCAAATGTTTGTCTGAGATACTTTCCCTTCGACCTGTCGAATTCATCTATCAAGGTGCATCTTGTGGCCATTTCAGCATGTCTGCCCATGTTTTCACCCCCTTTCTGCTCTGGCTTTAGTGAAACAGATTTTTTTTTTTGGGGGGGGGGGGGTCAGGGTTGCATATTAGGCCTCCTAGAAAACAGGTGCCCCTTTCCTGGGATCTTAACTTTGTGCTGGAAAAGTTAACTATATCCCCCTTTGAACCATTAGGCTGATGTAAGATTCATTACTTGGAAGACTGTTCTTCTCATTATTCTGAATTCTGCTAGAAAAGTATCTGAGTTGCAAGTTCTCATGGTGAGTGAACCCTACCTTTTCTTCCATAGAGACAGGGTCTCATTAAGATCAATTCCCTCATTTATGTCCAAAGTTTCAGAGTTTATATTAAATGAAGCCATCATTCTCTAAGTGTTCGATCCATACTTTCAGAATTGGGGAAAGGATTCTACATAATCTGGACGTGCCTAGGCAGCACATATAGTGTCTTGACAGAACTAAGTCCATTAGAAAAGCAGGTCAGCAATGTGCTTCTTACGATGTGACTATGAAGGGACTACCCATGTCAAAACAGAATATTTCAAGATGGTTGTCCTCTGCTATTGCCTTTTGTTATTCCTGCTGTAGCAAATCATTTCTAGGCAATATCAAGGCACATTTTACTAGAGCCTTGGCAGCTATGGTGGTATCTTGAAAAGGAGTGAACACTAGAAACATTCTATAGGCAGCAACATGATCCTCAGTATATATTTTTACAAAAGATTAAAAACTGGATTCCCTTTCCAGGTAAAGGACTAACTTTACTAGGACCATTCTCCAGAGGCTCCTGGATCCTTATCCTTTGTCCCATGTCGTATAGGCTTTGGTGATCGAGTCATATAACCAAAAGTCTTCTGCAGCAGTAAATGATAAACATACTGCTATTGTGTAAGTTGCACTTACCAAAACAGTAGATGTTTGAATTTGTCACTGTTACAGTAGCCTTATCCACCTACCACCCATTTGTTGTGATATTAAGTCATTTGTAACTGCTTATATCTTGTAGGGATTCAGGATGAGTACTTCTTATCACTGTATGGGCAAGGAAGTCCTAAATATTTCTTCATTCTGATTGCTGATTTCTTTCCTGTGGGTTGACGTAATTGCTGATTTCTTTCATCTGGGCTGACAAAATAAATAATCAGAGTGAAGGTATGGGAGAGAGCTAGAGTTTTGTGAAACAGACCAGTTGTATCCTAGGCAGGATAACAACCCATCTAGTAAAAAGGCTACTGCATTAATGAGGAATTTGTGCATCTCCTGTAATGTTAAGTGCAATTTACACTACTATACTTTACAATATTCAGCTTCATATGGTTAAACCGTTTCTGTCACAGATAGCGCTAGTACTGATTCAGGACTGCAGAGCTTTGGATTAAAAACGTTTTCTGTTTATCCCCAAAGGTGAGCAATTGCTGAGTTAGCATATTTATAGATGTCAGTGGATGGGAGGCTCAGCCTTTTGCATGGAGGGGGGTGCAGGATGCTTGCCCCCTGCAAAAATGCTTTTTTGTTACTTGACGTGAAAGTTGATATTTTCCATTGCTTATTTTTTCAGTCTTTCCTGGTGTGATCATGGCAAATGTTATGACCTACTATAAATCCTAATAGTAGGGGCTTATTCAGATCAGCTTCAGAGTACATATACATTAGCAGGTGGCATGAAGTCATACTTCCTCTGGAGGAAAAAAAAAAGGGATGGTGCTGTAGTTGGCATTACAGCACCACTTATGGCTTACTGCTTTTTGCTTCCCAAAAAAGGCACATTGCCCTTGCATTACTCATACTTCCTTTACATCTTTCATAGGTGTGTACAAGGCTAATAGCCCTGGGGCCTTTACAAGCCTAGCCATAGGATTACCCTGGCATCGTGACACCCAACCTTAGTTCCCATTGCCTGTGTTGAATAGAGCCACTGGAGTTATCCCTGGGGTGAATTTTCTTAATTTCTGATCCACTCATCGAGATTTCTCTTGAAGTGTGTCAGCGAGGTGCTCTGCTTGACATGTATGGGAAGTCTATTCCATAGCATGGGCAGTCTCTGGGTTATGAACCTGTCCCTCCAGTAAGTTCTGTTGATTGTGGTAATGAGGTTGAGGTCTCTGGAGTGTGTGTGTGGTGCAGAGGGATTGGGATTTCTTTAGATGTAGCATTTCTAACAGAGCTGGGTCAGACATAGCTTTGTTAGTCGAGCAGAGATTTCCTCTAAGCAGGCGATATGACACAGAGAATAGTTGTAGTTTTTTGAGTCTGTCCATATAGGACAAGTGTTTAAGGCCTAGGATCCTCTTTGCGAGGTACTTTTGCGGCCTGTCCAGTTGTTGCAGGTGTCTAGTGAGGTACATGCCTAATGGAGCATTGTACTCGATGATTGGGCTAATGAGGGAAGAGTAGAAGGAGACAATGACCTCTTTCTTCCTGGATGCAAAACTCTTAGTATTGAGATGTGCCACATCGAAGGACTGTCTGACCACAGTGGCAATGTGGTGATCAAAAGGGAGGTTGCTGTGAACCTGTGTTCCCAGTTCTCTTATAACGCCTTCTGTGTTTAGTGGACTACCATCGGTGTGGTAATTCATGGGAACTGGGTTTTTCCCAAAGGGGATGACAACACATTTTTTGGCATTGAGATTAAGGCCATGGTTCTGACACCAGTCGGTCTCAGTGAGGCCATTCTGTAGGATGTCAACATCACTTGGGGAGTTAACAATAGCTCTTTGTTGTTCACATATGTTCTATTGCTCCTTATTAGAAGTGTGTGACCTGATACTGTGAGCCCCAACACTTGGAAAATTAAACTGTATTTTGAACAAAAATAGGAATTTTAAAACTCATATTATGTCTTTAAAGTGTTTTTGCATGTGCTTCATTTTTGCCAGAATTTGGCGATTTTGTTGTAGCAGGTCTCTAGCTTGTTTAGATCACATTGCCTTAGGTTGGTATATATTGGAGAGGCATAAAGTAGGGTGAAGATAAGGTGGGAATTTGCTATTGAAATCTTTGCTGCTTTGGTGAGAAATTGCTTATTTCTGTATAATGCTCCTAGTTTTTTGTGGACTTTTTTATAGTCATGGATATGTGAATGTCAAATTTTAGTTTATTGTCTATTTCCACTCCTAGCAATTTGGTGTGTTCATTTGGGTATATAGTGGTGTTGTCTTTTGCCGTGATGTTAAAGTGAGAGTTGTTTTGAGTATGTTTGGTGGGTTGGAAGATGAGTAGTTTAGTTTTGTTTGTTCATTTTTTACTTCACCTTGCCTTCATTTGTCTTACTTCTTGGTATGCTAGTTTTGCTGACTGAGCCCTAGTTACGTATGTCACTTAAATAATTAATGGTATTCTGAATGTGAAATCATTCTGCAATGTATTTTGGTTTACTCTATACATATTTCCATCAAAGTCTTTCTTTCACTGTTTTGGTTATTTCAGTGCCTTGTAATCTGCTTGGCTGTTATTTTGAAGCAGTTGTGAAACAAATTTGGTTCACAGTATAACTTTGCTGTTTAGTGTTTGCTTTATTGTGTTTCATCTGGCCTGTCAAAGTGTCTCTCCAGCTAACAGCTGAAAATTTTATCATATTTCCAGTATTCTTGTTACTACCTGGGCAATTATTTCATTGTTTTATGCAGGGTATAAATCATTAAGATAAGCCTTGCTTTTTTTCCAAACAGGGATTGCATATAACCCAGTTAATGTATTTTTATTTCTCCCAAATTATTGCTATGGTCTGATATTATAGGACTTTACATTAACTGTTACTTTACATGACTAGTAAGAACTGTGCACTATTTATTACTGTGTGTGTGTTTAATTTTTCACCAAGTTTCTTCCATTCTGATACAAGAATTCACTGTTTTGTAGTAAAATACTACTTAAGCTGTCATCCTTTCATAACGACCTCCATATGTTGCAGGCTATGGCCCATAGTACAGGAGAAAAAGAACTATATTTAGTCACAAAATACACCATATATTTCTTCTTTATATTTCACACCCCCCTTTACCGTGGCAGGTCTAGCCGCCGGGTGGTGTAAACCGTGGCTCTAGATGATTGTCACTGTTGAAGTGGCACCCAAACTCCATGTGTAAAAATAGGAAAAGAGGTTGCGGATGGATGGATTTCACCCCTTCTATTTTTCATGAAGTCCAGGTGTCTGTCTAAACCTGGAGACAATGTGATATGTACTGGATATCAGTCTATCAGATTTGTGTCCCTAATAACGTGATAAATACTTGCTGTTTAATGTCAGAGTAAACCCTGGCTCTAGATGATTGTCAGTGGTGAAGTGACACCCTGACCCCATGTGCAAAAATGGGAAAAAGGGGTTGTGGATGAATGGATGGATATTCCCTTTCATATGTGGTATACCTCCTTGTTCTTAAAAGTAAGTAAACAAAAGGACTTTAAGCAGATGTGGAAAAGGCAGACTTATCACCTTCATAATGATAGTCTTATGAGCTCTCATTTTTGTAATAAAATGCCCCTACATTTGCTAGGACCTTGCTTTAATTTTACATCCAAGTATTGGCTGCTGAATGGTATACTGTGTATTGGAATGATATGCTGAAATGACTCTTACTTAGATGGCCAAAAAAGTCATGAAAGTCTGTCATTCTTCCCCCACTATAGCTATATCTATCTATGTGTGTGTGTATGTATTTATATATATATATATATACATACATACATATATATACACACACACACCCATGAGTGAGTGTGTGTGTGTGTGTGTGTGTGTGTGTGTGTATCTGCCAAAATATATAATGTTTTTGCAAAATTAGGTGGGGTATCAGACTTGTTCATAAATACATTGTCATAAATTGGTGTAAACCATGTACTCATGGCAACCCTACTCTCTGGAGAAAAAACTGGTCATCAGAAGTGAAGTTTCCATTATGTAAGCAGAATTTTAACATGTTGAAAATAAATTAGTCCTGGGTTCATCTCCTAAAACTCTTGCTATTGTTTGGATAACCAAAGTAGGTGTTACTGACATGTATAAAGCTTTAGAATCTGCCAGTGACCAGAAATAAGTTTCCATTATAATACTCTTAACTTGTGCCAGAAGTTGCAGTATGCCCCTAATTTAAGAATCCAGCTTACTCATATATGACATAAGCAAGGAATACAACAAAATCCTTGTGTTGTGTACCAGGGTGAACATGAATATAATTATATACTTTCAGAATTGCATAAAATACTGTTTTGGATATTTTATACAGAAACTATGCATATCTTTTGGCATTTGCATGGCTTTATATATTTATTTGTTAAACACTACAAAAATTCCAACTTTATCTGAAGAACAAATATATATATATATATATATATATATATATATATAAAGTGTTTTGGTACCGATTTATAAGAATAAGGGTGATGTGCAGAGCTGTAGTAACTACAGAGGGATAAAATTGATCAGTCACAGCATGAAGTTATGGGAAAGAGTAGTGGAAGCAAGGTTAAGAAGGGACGTGATGATTAGTGATCAGCATTATGGTTTCATGCCAGGAAAGAGCACTACAGATGCGATCTTTGCTCTGAGAGTGTTGATGGAGAAGTACAGAGAATGTCGGAAGGAGTTGCATTGTGTTTTTGTAGACTTAGAGAAAGCATATGACAGGGTGCCTAGAGAGGAGTTGTGATATTGTATGAGGAAGTCAAGAGTGTCAAAAAAGTATGTAAGAGTGGTACAGGATATGTACGAGGGTAGTGTGACAGCGGTGATGTCTGTGATGGGAGTGACGGATGCGTTTAAAGTGGAGGTGGGGTTACATCAAGGATCAGCTCTGAGCCCTTTCTTATTTGCAGTGGTGATGGACAGGTTGACAGACAAGATCAGACAGAAGTCCCCGTGGACTATGATGTTTGCAGATGACATTGTGATCTGTAGTGAGAGTAGGGAACAGGTGGAGGAGACCCTGGAGAGATGGAGATATGCTCTAGAGAGAAGAGGAATGAAGGTCAGCAGGACTAAGACAGAATATATGTGTGTGAATGAGAGGGGGAGGATAGAGGAATGGTGAGGATGCAAGGAGTAGAGGTGGCGAAGGTGGATGAGTTTAAATACTTGGGGTCAGTAGTTCAGAGTAACGGTAAGTGTGGAAGAGAGGTGAAGAAGAGAGTACAGGCAGGATGGAGTGGGTGGAGAAGAGTGTCAGGAGTGATTTGTGACAGACAAGTACCTGTAAGAGTGAAAGGGAAGGTCTACAAGAGGGTAGTGAGACCAGCTATGTTATATGGGTTGGAGACAGTGGCATTGACAAAAAGGCAGGAGTTTGAGCTGGATGTGGCAGAATTAAAGATGTTAAGATTTGCACTGGGTGTGATGAGGGACAGGATTAGGAATAAGTATATTAGAGGGTCAGCCCAGGTTGGAAGGTTTGGAGACAAAGCCAGAGAGGCACAATTACGTTGCTTTTGACATGTGCTGAGGAGGGATGCTGAGTATATTGGGAAAAAGATGCTAAGGATGAAGCTACCAGGTAACAGGAAAAGAGGAATGCCTAAGATAAGGTTTATGGATGTGGTGAGAGAGGACATGCAGGTGGTTGGTGTGACAGAGCAAGATGCAGAGGACAGGAAGAAATGGAAACAGGTGATCTGCTGTGGCGACCCCTAATGGGAACAGCCGAAAGAAGATGATGATGATGATAGATATAGATATATATATATATATATATATATATATATATATATACATATATATATATATATATATATATATATATATATATATATATATATATATATTTTCCCCCCTCAATTAATGTTTTTAATTATATTTGCTACTGATATAATGTTATTTTGTGGTTATTTTCCCTCAAAATTCTTTAATATCCTTTTTGCCTCATATGCAAGCACCCAAGCAAAAGTCAGCAAACAATGGTTAAACTTTGGTGGAATAAAACATGAGTCATTTCTTAACATTGGCAGTGTGTATACGCAAACATTTGTGACCATATGTATTTTACTCCCCTGCTTCCGCCCATAACACTTACCCCGGGATTCATTAAAGCTTACACAGAGTGTAAGAATAGTGCAGCCGCTCCTGCATGGAATATGGCCGCCAAGAGATCCAGTAAACAAGGCTGGGGATGTGCACGAGCCTAGCAGCACTATTCCCACACGGACACAATTGAATAATGCTAATTACCTCATTTGCTGGTGAAAACCATGCAAATGAGGTGAATTAGTCATTCAGTAAGCAGGCAGACATCCGTGCGGGAATAGTGTGAGGTGCAGAAATGTATTCGGCTACTAGCCCAATACATTTCTGCAAAAATCAAAACAGAGGCATGACAGCTCAAAGTAAAGTATGTGTTATACTCCTCAGGCATGCCAATGGCCAAATATATGACCATTGGCATGGTAAAGGGTTGATATGTGCGTGTGTGTGTCTGGAAAATTATAAAAATAAACATTTATTTTTTTGGCTGATTTTGGCAGTTTAAGCATAGGGCAGCAGCGCACAAACAGGATCGTGCAGAAAATAAAAAAAAATGTGAAAAGGCAATTTTAAGTGAAATCTGCATTTTGCCATTATAGTCTATGGCATACAGAATCAAAACAATAACAGATAACACTGGTTGCTAAGGAGAAAGCTGTGGTGTAGTGGTGTAACCAGGGACTAAGGCAGTGGGGTATGCAAATGAGCAAATTTTACTGAATCACTGAATGGGAGACCATTCTTTGGCTGCACATAACCATGTAGGAGCTATAAGGCAGTGGTGTAAGCAGGAGAAGCAGCTGACATGATAAGGGGGGTGTGTCATGTTTGGTGTAAGCACATTGGAGCTCCACGGCTCCCATTTGAGCTTATCTAAGCACAGCTAAGCAAGGGGGTGTGTCTGAGGCTGTATTGACTTATTCCATGAAAAGAAAAGCATGTTCGAGTCCATGAGAGGACCATTTCTCATTGTTTACCTTAGATAAACGGGTTTGCGCGGCGTGCACTGGGTCTAATAGATAAAAAAAATGAAATAGCAGGACTGTTTACATTTGGGCGCCGGGTTTGTGTGGCATGCCTCATGGCTTGAAAGGGAAAAGAAAAAAAAAGGCAAATAGTAGAATAAAAGCAATTGAGTACTAATAAAATAGCAAGCAGATGGAATGTATCATAGCCAGCCAATCATACAGGCAGCACCTGCAGCACAACAGTATAAACTGTGCAAACACCTTTCAGTCTGATATTCCCACAAACCTTGCACCATTAGTGTACACATGCGGGGGAATTTTAACCAAAAAAATGTTAAAGGCTGCCATTGCTTTGATCTATCAGTATGTGCTAGAAGCTGAGGACGGTGAGGAAGATAATGCTGACAACCACGGCAGACTGGGAGGAGGAGAAGAGTGCTCAGACCCAGGGTAACATACCAGGGGCTACATGATCTGGAGACAGAGAGCTACAGGCTGGACGGAGACATGCTTCAGCAAATCATTGAGCTGTGCTGGCCTCAACTCAGACCCAGAGCCAACAGAGGGGAAACCATCCCAGTGGTTACCAAGGTATTTGTAGCCTTAAGAATACTAGCTACGGGTGCTTTCCAAAGACCTACTGGGGACATGATGGGGGCCTCACAGGCATCTGCATCCAAGGTACTCCAGTTCCTGGATGCCATGCTGCCACATGCTGGTGAGTACATTTATTTCCCCAACATCCATGAGGAGAGGACCAGCAATATGCGTCTCTTCCATCATGTAGCAGAATACCCGGAGGTACTGGGTGCAATAGACTGCACACACATCCACATCAAAGCAAGACCCGGTGAACAGGTTAGGGTCTACATAAACCGCAAGGGCTTCCTCTCCATCAACTGCCACGTCATGTGCAGTGCCCAAGGCATTATCATGAATGTGTGTGCTGGCAGCCCTGGAAGCTATCACGACTCCCACATCTGGCATTCGTCACAGCTGTACCAGGCATTTTCTAGTGGGGAAATCCCGTATGGCCATTTGGTGGGGGATGCTGGCTTATGCACTGGAGCCATGGATGATGACACCCATCAGAAATGCACACACACCCAATCAAGAATGCAGTAATGAGGCAGACGCACATACCAGGATCATTATAGAGCATGTGTTTGGGATGCTCAAGTCATGGTTCCGCTGCCTTGAAAGGTCTGTTGGAGCCTTGCAATACTCTTCAGCCACATGTGCACACATGTTTATAGTATGTGCCATGCTACACAATATGAACCTGCGGAAACAGCTGCTGCAGGAACAGTTAAGGGAAGAGCCACACAGCCCCCCACCATTGCCAAGGTCCTCACAGGCATAACATGTAGCACACACACTCTGACACTGTAGGGACCCAGGGACTGACACCTCTCTCTGACTCACACGCACAGTAAAATGGATGCCACACACATCACACTACCTGCAGCTTACCCTGTATAGTGTACTGCATGCATCCGACAGAGTCAGCCCTCACCCACCATCCCCACAACTGCCACAGGCACAAGGTAAGTCAGCGTTCTAAACAATAAATGAATGGAGTAGTATGTTTTGGTAGCATATCTATGGTATTGCTCCATGCATGCAAGGGAATGGGGTGGCCTACAGAGGTAGCAGCAGACAACTGACCGCTATGTGGGACACCAGGAAATGTCTACCCAATACTGGCTTCCCCACACTATGGAGTATTATCCAAGATGACAAATCCCACTGCAGTATATGCGGGGGGCCAACTAAGGGTACGGTCATAGGTCACATGCATGGATGTCAATGTAGGGATCACATACTCACCCGTCAGACTCACCTAGCAAGTCAGCTGTAGAAAACCATAAAGGAATGTCTGGCAAAGGCCCACAAATGGCGACAGTGATGGACCCCCCCCCCCCAGACTTGCACAGTGGTATCACAGCAGGCCTTCCAGTTGCAGTAAGGCTCTGAAGGATAAGAAGTCTGAAACTCAATTGTATGCCATTACAGTCTAACCTGTGGTTTCTAGTGATATGCCTCTATTCTCCAAGACAGGGCACAATACTATGCTAAATGGAACCAAAATATAAAGCCAATTTCAGCACAGTATGTGCAAATGTGTACCGTTGATAGGTGTGCCTCCCCACGCCCATATTCCCATAGAGATACAGTAACATGTAGGTTTGTAGGGTAATAGCAGCAGAGCACACATTGCTAGGCTGTCCCAGTTAACATGATAACTTGTTGCATGTCCACAATATGCAGGGTTCAGTGATTTATGTATATGGGTGGGCAATACTGTCAGGATGTGGCCAGCAGTTATTTCCGGCTGTTGTGTCTTAGTGGCCTAGGTACAGTACTGTGGTAGACAGGGCCATGTTCCAAGAATCGCAGTGCCAACTATTTTGCATGTCAGCTACACCTACGGTGGGAGTTGCACACACTGTCCAGATGACAATATCCATTACTGGCTGTAAGCTGGACAGGTCATGGACAGGGTCTACACATATGAACAATACACACATCAGAGTAACCTACACAGTGCCTACTATGCCTCCCAACTGTACAGACCTTTTGCAGAATGTACATAGGTTTGCATCATATTTGTGGTGTCTCTATCATGAAATAGTGGTTGTGTGGCAAATCATTGGCAAACCATGAAAGTCTAAAGTCAGAAAATGATGGATTGTAGTGTTTCAGGCCTCACACCCTTTAGAAAATGCTTGCTAATGAAAAATCTGTTAATGTACCACCCTTCTAGGTTTGTAAGGCCAATAGTTAAAATGCTCCCTATATTTAGGCCTTTGTTACCCAATTACTTATGGCTTTGTCCAGATGTCTGGCTCTCATACATAGAGAGGTATAGTGCCTAGCAACACAGCAGGTACCTGAAGGTCAATGTACTGGCAAATCATAAAAGGCTGCCACCTTACTGTGTCAGCACTAACAAGATATCACTGGCCAACAGCCATACTCCTGGAATGGCAGGTTGTCAGAGAAGAAGCACAAGTATGCCTTGTATTATCTGTTCTGCTTGTCATAACATTGCATTTGCCTGCAAAGTATTTGCAAAACAAGATAAAGTCATGTCAAAACATCAGTGGCAGACATTGGAGAAACAGGTGTCACTCCCATAAGAGAAAGCAAGCAAGTAACAAACTGGTCCTCCAACTGTCTCTGTATGGCAGAACAGTATCAGCACCCTGTCCTCGTGTGTGGGCCTTCGTCTGACTGTCATATGTGGACCTGTCCAGATGTCAGACTCTGTGACAGTTTGACAGCTAGGCCAACATGAAAGCCACATAATAACATAGTAACACAAACTGTCTGAGGACCCCACCAGATGTGGTGGTGCAATGATGGACAAATTGCCAAATAGGTAAGGTCAGAGGTGTGTAATCCCTAACCTTGTGTGTGATGTTATGGCATTCACTATGCTCACACCAGAATTACAAATACATAGCAGCCACTGTGGGCAAAGTCTGTGACTGAACTACAGAAGGATAAAGAGACACACAGAAGGGGGAGAGGAACCACTGGCCAGACAAATGGAGAATGTATACACCAGAGCACATTTTGCAGTAACATAGTTGCCCTGCAGTGTATGGAGTCATTAAGCATCACCTGCAAATACACAAGACACACCCACATAAGTGGAGGTCCACAACAAATCAAACTCCAAGTAAAGGACACCTCAGAGGCAAAAACACATGAGAACTTCCCAAACCTACACACCACAGACCACACATACACCACACACCAGGGTCCTGCAAACACTAAGGCCTTACCATACATACAACGTATTACTCATAGACTCCACTGTGAGGCACACAGATGTGTGCCACACACCAGGCAGGATAAGGAGAAAGTCACACTAGCCTGGTCCATGGCAGTGTGAATGATGTCAGAAGCACCTCATGGACAGTAGAAAGACAGACATGTTGCATCATGCTGAATATGTACCCCATGCAGGTATGTCCCTACCCATAAGCACCATCCTGCTGTCACCCAGAGTGATGGATCAATACAAACAGAAGTGATTGCCATTAACACCTGACTCACCATTGTCATCCCAGAGGGATCCAGTGCTTGGCAGTCTGGGAACATATGAGTGACCGAATGCATTGCCTTGCTACAGATGGCCTGCATCAATTTCACATGACCTACAGGCCTCTAGTAAAGGCCCATGCCTCACCCATAGTGCCGTTGTAGGGAATGTCATGGGGACCATACTACCAATATAACAGTCAATAAAATGCAAATGAAAGGCCATGCTGCTAAATGCTAGTAGCATACCTCTCAACCTCGTAGAGCAAGAAAGCTGAACAAAGCCATACATAATGGTGGGATAAAGGCCCAAATATAGGGACACTTTTGAAATAATGCTCTCATAATGTTAGAAAGGTGATAGAATAACAGAGGGGGTGTGTAGTAGCGTGAATGTCATGAAGGGTGTGAAGTCTGAAACTCTAATGATCGATAATTATTCCCTGACTGCAACGTTGAGTGATTTGTAACAAACTTGCTAGAAAACCACAATGTTAAAGGAAACTGACCAGATATATGAGGCATGAATCGTGATAATCAATGAGAATCTGTACAGTTGAGAGGTTTGGCCACACCAGGATATGACCTTTCAGGTAAGAAGAATACCGCACAACCAGGAGATCCCCAGCCAGTATATCACCAAGGTGCTGGACCTTTTACAAAGCATCATATGCCAATCGGCTGTAGCCACACCTCCCAACTAGCTGGATTGTGCAAGAATGTCTAGCCTTATCCTCATAATATTGGTCTGTGCATCATCCATCCATCTTGTATTTCTCTAGTAAATAACTGTGATGATCCGATGATATCTGTCATTAGGTAATGACACAATACATTAATTACAGTGTCAAACATTACATAAGTCAGAAAATGTCTGCTAAAACAAACCCTGTAACTCAAGCAGCTCATACATTAACAAGAGCAATGCTTACTGTATCCCCCTATGTTTGGGCCATTGTTTCCCCATATTGGCAGCCTATCTCCAGATATCCTGCACAAACAGGTTGCAAGGTACGGCTGTAGCACACAACACCTTGGACTGGAGTTACTACTATTCCTGGAATGGATTCCCACACTTATTATAGAAGGTCATACTGGGCATGCTCCTACACTTAGAGAAATAAGGTCCATGTCTGAAACCACAGCAGACTCATATATATATATATATATATATATATATATATATATATATATATATATGTGTGTGTAATCTGTATTGTGCAGATGTCTTTGCATCCACACAGCTATGTACACCTGTGTGGGGGTGTAGGAATAAGTGTTTTAGTCATTTCCCACCCAGTACACTTCCCATTGCCCTTCTTCACAAGATCTGCTGATGTCATTCAACAAAGTACCTTTGAACTGGCCTCAGCCCTATAAGCACTGTGGTGTGTGCAATAACTGCATAACACTATAGTACAAATAACTAGTTAGGTAGGGGTTCTAATCTCAGTCCTGGCAAATGTAAAAGAGTGTGTGTGTGTGTGTGTGTGTGTGTGTGTGTGTGTGTGTGTGTGTGTGTGTGTGTGTGTGTGTGTGTGTGTGTGTGTTTGTGTTTGTAGTTTCAAGATTCTGAGCCCATTCACAACCAGCACACTTCCCATTGCCCTACTTTAGCAGTCCTGCTGATGTCAGTCATCTTAGAAGTACCTTTGGGCAGCCCTATAAGCTCTGTGGCGCATTCGATAATTGCGTAACACACTAGTACAAATAACTAGTTAGGTAGGTGTTTTAATCTCAGCCCTGGCAAATTTAAAAGTGTGTGTTTTTGTGTGTGTTTGTAGGTTCAAGATTTTGAGCCCATTCACACCCAGTACACTTCCCATTGACCTACTTCAGCAGTCCTGCCCTATAAGCTCTGTGGCGCGTTCAATAATTGCATAACACAATAGTACAAATAACTAGTTAGGTAGGGGTTTTAATCTCAGCCCTGGCAAATGTAAAAGTGTGTGTTTTTGTGTGTGTTTGTAGGTTAAAGATTTTGAGCACATTCACAACCAGTGCACTTCTCATTGCTCTACTTTAGTAGTCCTGCTGATGTCATTCACCTTAGAAGTACCTTTGGACTGGGTTCAGTCCTGTAAGCTCTATAGTGCATGTGATAACTGTGTAACACCATAATACAGATAGCTAGATAGGTGGGGTACTAATCACAGTCCCGGTATATGTAAGTGTAGTTGTGTGTGGGGTGTAGCAATAAGTGTTTTAGTTCTTTCCCACCCAGTACACTTCCCATTGCCCTACTTCACAAGATCTGCTGATGTCTTTCACCGAAGTACCTTTGGACTGGCCTAAACCTTGTAAGCTCTGTGGTGTGTGCGATAACTGCATAACACTATAGTACAAATAACTAGTTAGGTAGGGGTTCTAATCTCAGTCCTGGCAAATGTAAGAGTGTTTGTAGGTTCATGATTTTGAGCCCATTCACACCCAGCACACTTCCCATTGCCCTACATTAGCAGTCCTGCTGTCAGTCACCTTAGAAGTACCTTTGGGCAGCCCTCAGCCCTATAAGCTCTGTGGCATATTCGATAATTGCGTAACACAATAGTACAAATAACTAGTTAGGTAGAGGTTTTAATCTCAACCCTGGCAAATGTGAAAGTGTGTGTTTTGTGTGTGTGTGTTCAAGATTTGAGCCCATTCACACCCAGTACACTTCCCATTGCTCTACTTTAGCAGTCCTACTGATGTCAGTCACCTTAGAAGTACCTTTGGGCAGCCCTCAGCCCTGTAAGCTCTGTGATGCATGTGATAACTTTGCAACACTATAGTACAAATAACTAGTTAGGTAGGGGTTCTAATCTCAGTCCTGGCAAATGTGTGAGTGTATTTTTTGTAAGTGTATATATCTGTAGTTTGAAGTATTTGTGGCCTTTCTAACTTAGTACATCTCCCATTCCCATACTTTACAAGGGCTGATGCTGTTCCTACACCCTGTAAGCTCCGTGGCACATGCGATAAATGCATAACACTGTAGTAGCAATAACTAGATAGGTAGGGGTTCTAATCTCAGTCCTGGCAAGTGTGTGTGTGTGGGAACCAAATCCTTTGGGGGCGGGTTTTACAATTTTTTGCTGTGGTCCACTCAGTACAAGTCCCAGTGTCCACTTTACAAGACCCACTGTTGTCATCCACTGTAGAGGTAGCTGTAGGCACTCTGCAGCACTATAATCTCTGTGCCATGTGAAATAACTGTAGCGTTATGGAATAAATAACAAGATAGGGCTTCTAATCCTTTGATACCATTCACCAACACATACTTCTGCGACAGTAATTTACTATGCACATACCCTGTATAGGTCTCTTAGATTTGCAACACAAAAATGCGTATCATAGTTATATTCACAAGTAACATATGGATATGTGCAACATCCCAGTAGCTAGCCTAGCAGTGTCACAGTCAGTATTTTTCAACAAACACTCCAGTAGTAGTCATATGTGAGCTGTCCTTTCCTGGGGTGATTCAGGGGCCTGAGCTGTGATCTGTGTCATTGCAGACAGAGCCGGATGCTATGGCCATAGGTGCTGTTCAGCAATATATCACAACATCAAGTCTTGTTGAGACATATTTGTTTAATTTCCTATTTCCCATTATTACATACCCCTACTGCATTCTATTACATTGACTTGTTTCACATACCTGTTTTTTTTTCCAAGTAGTCCTGAACAGTCGCGTTTTGGTTTTGTTCTGTTTGTTATGTGGTCTTTCATTCTCTCTCTCTCTGTCTACTTACATAGAGGTTTACACCTGTTTTGAATAGGCAGCAGTTTGTCTTTTGTAGGTAATGGTCATGAGCAGGTGATGGCCTGTGCACCAGTTGTGTTCCCCACTTGCTAATTGCAAGCAGAACAGCTGTGTTATTATTCCAATGGCATGGCAACACACTCCTATAACTGAGTACTTCATGTGTGTGTTGCCCTTTTCCTTGCCTGTGAGGTGGACATCAATAACTGCAAACCTAAAGGTTGCAGTTGGATGTGTTAATACAGGTTTATAAAGAGCATTAATAATAATTTTGTGTTTGATGTTACCCAAGTGTTTGCCAATGCGATATTTGACTGGTGTGGTCATCTGACCAACATAAAAAGCCAGACATAAGCAAGTTGCTAAATAAACTACCCATTCACTGGAACAATTTGCAAAAAATCTGATGTCAAAATCCTTGCCAGTGTTCCAGCTACTAAATTATTTAGTTTTATCCATTCTGGCACAATGAACACAATGTTCACATGGGGAACAGCCAAAAAGAAATCCCCCTGTTAAACTAGACTGATGTAATATTGTGGAATTAGATGTCCCATGTTTATAATGGTTGAAACGAAAGCCTAACGTTTTGCCTCTTCTATATCCGAAAAGACATCTTTCTTGGAGCATATTGGCCGGTCTGACATCTGACATAAGAATATTCCAGTTGCGCTGAGCCACTTGAGAAAGTATATGGGTGTTCCGTCCATACGTTGTTTCAACCTAATCGGTGGTGAATCCTGGGTGGTCTGATCCTTGTATGCCAAGAGTTCATTCCTATCCAATGATGAAACCTTCTGACAAGCCATGGTGACTGTACCTGGCTTGTACCCCCGGGTTTTGAATCTTTGTACCATATCCTGCCTGAAATGTTCATATTTATTGGGATCAGAACAAATGCGCTTGATTCTAAGGAATTGTGACTTCAGGATATTGCTTATAATATGGGGTGGATGATGACTAGAAACATGTAACAATGAATTATACTGAGGGTATTTGAGGAATACTTGAGTATCTAAGGTATCATCTGTATTCCTTGTTACCAGAACATCTAGAAATGTAATTTGATTCATATGGTTACACATAAATTGAATACCCCATTTATTACTGTTAATATAGTCCATAAACTCCTGTAGATAAGCAACATCAGCTTTCCAGACTAACCAACAGTCGTCAAGATAACGACGCCAAATATCCATTTTGGTCAGATATAAATTATGGAGCGGATCATAGATGAGTTGTTCCTCTATGTATGCCATGAATAAATCTGCATAAATAGGGGCAAAAGATGCCCCCATAGCCATCCCCTGTGTCTGCCAGAAACAGTTGTCCTTATAATAAAAGAGATTTTTGGTTAGTACATGTTCTGTTAACCCAATAAGGAAAGTATTAAATCCTGGTGGGTACAATTCGGAAATGGTCAACCAATGTTCAATGGCTTGAAGCCCAGCCCAGTGAGGTATGTTAGTGTACAGGGCTGACACATCTAATGTACATAAAGACCACCCTGGTTCAATTTGGCTGTCAGCTATGACTTGGAGAAATTCAGTCATATCCTGGATATGGGCTCTGACATATTTTAGTAAAGGGTGAAGGTATTATGTTAGATGTACAGACAGTGGTTCAGTAAGGGATCCCTGAACAGATACAATGGGTCTTCCAGAGGTTCAGAAATGGATTTGTGAATTTTGGGTAATAAAATAAAGATACTGTCTCTGAGGATCAGACACCATTAAATGTTTAGACGTAGTTTCAGATTTGATACCCTCTTCCACTGCCAAATTAATGAAAGTGTCAATCTGTTGTTTAAATGTACTCATAGGATCCAGTGGCATGGGCATATAATATCATCTATTGTTCAATTGTCTCAGGGCTTCGATATCATATTTCTCCCAATCCATAACAACAGTAGCACCCCTTTGTCAGCTGGCAGAATGACAATGTTCTTGTTAGACTTAAGTTCCTGTAGAACTAATTGTTGATCGTTTGATAGATTATGTGGTGTAGTTACCATGTCCTGGTAATAAAGGTGTAGATCTTTGAGTACTTGATTTATAAATGATTGAACTACTGGCTGCATGGGAGGCATACAACTAGATTTATGAAAATGAAAAGATTTCTCAGCTGAAACATTATCATGTTGTCCAAAGAATAATTTTACATTTAAACTACATCAAAATGCATTAATATAAGCAGCAATGACATCTTCAGCCACAAAAAAATGCAGGGACAAAACTGAGACCTTTATTCAACAAATCCACTTCATTAGGTGTAAAAGAATGTGAGGAAATATTCAAAGCATTTGTACATTCACTTATTTGTTGCTTATTATTTGTAGTAATGTCTCTACATATGGAATGTTTGCAGCCTGCCCTGTGTTTGCTAACCCTAAATGGATGTCTGTATTGCTGCGTTTGGGTGTAGGTGACGTCATGGAATGTGGTGCTTTACAGTCAGTCATGGAAGAGGACTCTTCCACTGATGTTCCCCCAAAAGGTGTAGTTGTCTTTCTTAAAATAGACCTAGGTCGCTTCCTTTTGTTTGGTTTGGTCCCAATATTGGTAAATTTTACATTTTTCTGTGGTCCAAAAGGTCTACCCTGATCATAATCTGCCTGGTCCCTATTGAACTTATGTATCTTTCTTTCCCTCAGTTGTTTCTCTAGTGTTAGTAGCTCTTGACTTAATTGTTGAAGGCAAGTGTGGTAACTTGCTTGTCCCTCAAATAGTTTGGTATCCTCACATAATTTTGTGACTTCAAGCAAACCCTGGTCTACACATCAATTATAATATGAGGCCAAAGCTTCTACAAAGCCCGTAGAGGCTTGTTGTTGCACAGAGGACCATTGCTGGTCTAATTCCTGATCCACAATAGGCACCAATGGCTGAATCCGGACCCGAAGTCCTCTAGGACAGATATTTTTGGCTAAATAAGCCTTAAATAGACGATGGTGCCAAACATTAGTCCTGAGGGACTTCATGCTTCTCGATAATCTAGAAAACACCTCATCACAATTGGGCACGGGTGGATTATTATCAGATTCATCAAGCAAATTACTTTGTATTCCTAAGCCAAAAATACCATTGTCGTCACGATCAGAGGACAACCCCCTTAAAAGATGGCCTAACTCCATCCTGGGTAAATGATAATAAAAATATTAAATAACAAAACCTGTGTATTCCAAAATTTAAGGAAGGTGTACTATATCAGTGTGAATTAGGGCAGTAAATGTGTATAAGACATAATTAGACACTAATAAAAGTTGTACAAGTTCATAAAATTTGGCCTGTAGTTAAACTAGTCACCGTTAAGTCGAACCCATAACTCAACCACACACTGAGAAGATCAACATTAAGCCAAAAAAGGCTAAAAACAAACAATAATAACCCAGTGCTGTGTCCAGTGTAAGTGTACACCAGAAGTCAAAAATGGCTACAGAGGACAATAATAGCCACCACATTCAGGAGTGTGCATACAAAAAATTGTAATAAACAACTAAACAGAAGATTTGTACTGCTCATACAAACCCAAAAGAAGTGGTGCTACATACCTCTGAAGATTCAATCAGTAATCAAGGCTCATACACAGAGTACAATAATAGCCCCTACTTAATAAGGACCAAATATCAGATGCCTAAATCAATTGTGAAACCATATATATTAATAAGTAGTGCTACATATCTCTGTAGTATCTAAATAGGTGGATCCCTGTACATAGACTTTGGGATAAACCACCCTATAGTAATAACATCAATGTACAGTACAGGACAATATCAGCTACAGTGTAAATAGTATAGCCAAACCACAAAAATTGGTTGAAAACAAAATATCAGTAAAGAATTCCACCCGTATGTGATCAGTAGTGGATCCGCATTAAAGGTATATTGTGTGTGTGTGTGTGTGTGTGTGTGTGTGTGTGTGTGTGTGTGTGTGTGTGTGTGTGTGTGTGTGTGTGTGTGTGTGTGTGTACATGCACAGTCAAACCATGCAGCTGCCGTACACAGGGGTATGTTGAAAAGCTGTGGGCCGTACATGGCAGGGTGTACAGTTCATCTCCAGCCATGGACATGTGAACTGGTCCTGCCAGGGCTCTCACTGGCACCATCAGGCCCCAGCTGGATTAGAATATAAAATAAACCAAGCAACGCTAATACTGAACATGTGTTTAATAAAACAGAGCTTTCAGGTCAAACAAACCCTTCATCATTGTATAAAAGTTCTAACACATATTTACCATAGTTGTACATTCGAGAATCACACAGGCATTAATTATTCAATGAAACATTTGACATCCTGGTTAAAAGATAATAATCAAAATTTAAAAGCATAGGTCTCTAGTTCAAGCACATTTGTTTATGCCTTAAAACAGGTTTTAAAGAAATGGTTTGATTTAAACCCGGTAGTACATCTGCACAAAAATGTATTATCCATTGATATTCTTTCATTTCAAGTTTGTTGTTCATATCTCCACCCCGCACATCTTTATATACTGTATCTATCACTCTAAAGGAAAATTTATGTACATTACCTTACTCACTAATATGTTTAGCTAGAGAGTTGGTATCTACTTTTCTCCTGATTTCTGAATGATCCTCACTTATTCTTTCCTTCAGTTTTCTAGTTGATTTCCCAACATAAAATGCCTGACATCTGTTACAGGTAGCTAAGTATGTTATATTCGTTGTAATACATGTTGCTGAACTTGAAAATACATAATTCTTTTTAGTTATTGGGTGTTGAAAAATATTATTTTTATTAATAATATCACAGCAACAACTGTAGCAGGGAAAAGTACCCAGTTTAGATGTTATTGTTCTAGCATTCTTAACATTCATATTCTTATAACATAGCTTCTGTTTTAAATTCTGGCAGTTTCTATATGAAAAGCTAGGTACCATGCCAATTATCAGAAGTAATTCCGGTAGTGATGTTAATTTACACCGGTTATTATTAATAATTTTTCTTACTTCAGAAGTAGCTCTATTATATGTTGTCACAAATTGCTTTTTGCCTATATTTGAACTTGTGTTAGTAATTCCGCAGGATTCGGGGGATGCTTCCTTTGTAGTCAATGAAAAGTATGGTTTTGTACTTTCTTCCCTACAACCTTAAACATACTCAATTTCCATATCTAAGGACTCATTATAACCCCTCTCCATAAATTCATCCTTCAATTTCTTCATTCTCCATAAATTCATCCTTCAATTTCTTCATTTGTTTTTTGCATTCTTCTGTAAAGGTATTGAATCTACTGACCCTAATAAACTGGGCTTTAGTAACACTCTTAAACACATGGGGAGCATGCATGCTGCTCCGATGAAGGAATTTGTGTGTGGATTTTTTAAAAAATGTTTTTTGAATTTCAGTCCCATCAAACAAAATTCTTGCATCCAAAAAATTAATACTAGTTTCTGAGCATGTTATGGAAAAATGTAGGAAGTCAGTACTACTATTTAAATAATTCAAAAGTATTTCTAGTTCATCCCTACTGCCATGCCAAATAAAAAAAACAAATCGTACACAAATCTCTTAAAGCAACTAATCTTCTCAGAGTACTGCTGTGGACCATGATATATAAATTCAGTCTCCCGACTTGTTCAGTACTAAGTTGGCATATGTACCAGATATTTGATGAAAGATTTTCTCATTAAATACAAAATAGTTATCAAGTACTAACTGAAGTAATTCACATATGGTTTCACTAAATCTATCAGAATATTGCCCACTTCTTATCAGAAGTTCCCTTACAGGAGCTATACCATAATTGTTAAATATGACAGTAAAAAGTGACTGGATGTCAAGTGTCACCATCAAAAACTTACTTATGGTACCAAGAGATTTGTATGTCATGAACCAACTAGAAAGGTTTTTCAGAAAATCAGTGGTGTCCTGTATATAACTTTTCACATACAATAATTGTTTAGATAATACACTTTGCAGATATATTGAAATAGGCTCCGTCATGCAACCCTTCTCAGATACAATTGGTCTCATGGGGGGGGGGGGGGGTTCCAAGTTTTTATGGACCTTCGGTAGCCCATACAAAACAGGCAATTTAGGATGTGTTACAGGGAAGTACTGATACAAATATATGCTGATGTCATTTATCAACTGTAAATCATATATAATTGTATTGATAACATTTACATCATCACCGTTCACACACTTAAAAGTATTTTCATCAGCTAAAAATGAAAACATTTTACTAAAATACATTTGCTTATCCATAATAATAATAACACCACCTTTATCTGTTTCTTTTATGACAATAGTGTCATCCAGCATTCATTTTTTCAAAGAAGCACATTCATCAATAGGTAAGTTGAACATCTTCCTAAAGGAACCTTTATTATACACTTGTCTAATCTGTATTTTGCAGATAGTAGAAAAGGCAGAAACCACTGGGTGGCTGGCTGGTACAAAAACGCTTGAGCATCTGCATACATTATTTTGTAATGTCTCCCATTGTTTAAATATAAGTTTTAAATCTAAATTGCGAGCAAAGAGTTTCAAATCTGTTAAAATGGAACTTAGACCATCAACAGCACAGGGAGGAAACTTCAATCCCTTATTTAACAGTGGAGTTCTGTCTTAGATAAATTAATGACAGAGTTCACATTAACACTACCTTTCAGAAGAATTATTTCTGAATTCTGAAGTTGCTTCTACACCTTCCTCTTTTCTTTTGTATAGGGCAACCCCTGGAATGCTCTCCTTTCTTCACCATGACCTATTCTGGTAACTTTGGGCGTACAACCATCTATTCCAATGAAAAAAAGCCTCAGTGGATTGAGAGTTCCTTATCATTTGTGGGCATGTATCCGCGGCAGATGACGATGAAGCTGATGGCGTTTCATTGGTTAAATTGTCAATCCATTTTGTTGAATTTCATTATAGTCAGGTGGTATATTACTCTGCTGAACAGCATTTAAAAGCAAAGTAATGTCGTCCAGTTCATCAAGAGAATTAGACTGCTTGTTTGAAACAGGAACAACATTCCTAGCAATCACAGTATTACGTTTTGTTTTCAGCCAGGTAAAAAATCTGGCCGTTGCTGTAATCATTAATGTCCCTGTTCAATTTATGCCTTTTAGCTTTCTCAAAGCTGTCATCTAATGTAGAGAACTTTTCAAGTAGGTTATCATAGATACATATTAGATACATATTTCGAAAATTAATTAGATGCAGAGATGTTATTCTCTAACTCACGTATTTCAGTGTGCAGTTCTGCCTCACTCTTAAAGAAGTCATTCATTAGCTTCATATAGTCTAGGCCAAGTTGTAAATTCATCTCTTGCCATTTTTGCAGTAGAGCAGGATATAAATTAGCGTATGAAGGCATTTTCCAGACTCTTAAGCCACGAGGTACTATGCCCAATTCTAGATATGCCAAAAAACGGTAACACTGCCACTGTAGTGCCTTAAATTTTCTTACCTTCTTCTCAAGAGTGACAAATTGATGTAAATAATTATGTTCATCATCACTCTGTTGTGGAGGTTTATTTTGGGATGAAATAGTTCTTTTACTACAGTCCAAAAGTGGATTAGAAGATAAAACCAGAATCTCATGCAGTTTACGAGTCATTTGCAGGCTGTGTTGTAGGATTTAAAGCGTCTCTGCATCTGGATATTAATGCAAATCTCAATAAAGCCAAACAGTTGCAGAACAAAGCTTAGTCCATAATGCCAACGCTGAATTAGAATATAAAATAAACCAAGCAACGCCAAAACAACAAAATGGATTGACTGCTAATTTAACCAAGGAAACGCCATCAGCGTCATTGACGGCAGCAGATACATGCCCAGAAATGATAAGGAACTCTCAGTCCACTGAGGTGTTTTTTTTCATCGAAACAGATGATTGTACGCACAAAGTTACCTGAACAGCTCATGGTGAAGAACCAAGAGCATTCTAGGGGTCGTTCTATAAAAAGGAAACGAGGAAGGAGTCGAAGCAACTTCAGAATTCAGAAATAATTCCTCTGAAAGGTACAGTTAATGTGAACTCTGCCATTAATTTATCTAAGACAGAATTCACAACATCTGACTTAACATTGCTAAATAAGGAACTGAAGTTTATGCCCTGTGCTGTTGATGGTCTAAATTCCACATTAATAGATTTGAAACTCTTTGCTCGTAATTTAGATTTAAAACTTATATTTAAACAACAGGAGACATTACAAAAATAATGTATGTAAACTCTCAAGCGTTTTTGTACCAAACAGCCACCCAGTGGTTTCTGCCTTTTCTACTATCTGTGAAAGACAGATTAGACAAGTATATAATGAAGGTTCCTTTAGGAAGATGTTCAGCTTATCTACTGATGAATGTGCTTCTTTGAAAAAATTAATGCTGGATGACAATATTGTCATAAAAGAAGCAGATAAAGATGGTGATGTTATTATTATGGATAAGCAAATGTATTTTAGTAATATGTTTTCATTTTTAGCTGATAAAAATACCTTTAAGTCTGTCAACGGTGATGATGTGAAAAGGTCTATAAATGTTATCAATGCAATTATATATGAGTTACAGTTGATGAATGACATCAGCATAGATTTGTATCAGTACTTCACCATAACACATCCTAAATTACCTATTTTGTATGGGCTACCGAAGGTCCATAAAAACTTGGAACCCCCCCCATGAGACCAATTGTATCTGGGAGGGGTTGGGCGATGGAGCCTATTTCAATATATCTGCAAAGTGTATTATCTAAACAATTATTGTATGTGAAAAGTTATATACAGGGCACTGCTGATTTTCTGAAAAACCTTTCCAGTTGGTTCATGACATACAAATCTCTTGGTACCATAAGTAAGTTTTTGATGGTGACTCTTGACATCCAGTCACTTTTTACTGTCATACCTAACAATTATGGTATAGATGCTGTAAGGGAACTTCTGGTAAGAAGTGGGCAATATTCTGGTAGATTTAGTGAAACCATATATGAATTACTTCAGTTAGTACTTGATAATAAACTATTTTATATTTAATGAAAAAAATCTTTCATCTAATATCTAGTATAGCAATGGGTACTCCCATTGCCAATACATATGCCAACTTAGTATTGGTGAAGTGAGAGACTGAATTTATATGTTGTGGTCCACAGCAGTATTCTGAGAAGATAAGTTGCTTTAAGAGATTTGTGTATGATTTTTTTTTTTTTTTATTTGGCATGGCAGTAGGGATGAACTAGAAATATTTTTGAATTATTTGAATAGTAGTACTGACTTCCTACGTTTTCCATGACATGCTCAGAAACTAGTATTAATTTTTTGGATGTAAGAATTTTGTTTGATGGGACTAAAATTCAAACTACTGTTTTTAAAAAAGCCACACACAGAAATAAATTCCTTCATCAGAGCAGCATGCATGCCACCCATGTGTTTGAGTGTTACTAAAGCTCAGTTTATTAGGGTCACTAGACCCAATACCTCTACAGAAGAATGTAAAAAACAAATGAAGGAAATGAATTATGGAGAGGGGCTATAATAATAATAAGTCCTTAGATATGGAAATTGAGTATGTTTAAGGTTGTAGGGAAGAAAGTACAAAACCATACTTTTCATTGACTACAACAGAAGCATCCTCCGAATCCTGCGGAATTACTAACACAAGTTCAAATATAGGCAAATTGCAGCTTGTGACAACATATAATAGAGCTACGTCTGAAGTAAGAAAAATTGTTAATAATAATTGGTGTATATTAGCATCACTACCGGAATTACTTCTGATAATTGGCATGGTACCTAGCTTTTCATATAGAAATTGCCAGAATTTAAAACAGAAGCTATGTTATAAGGATATGAATGTTAAGAATGCTAGAACAATAACAATTAAACTGGGTACTATTCCCTGCTACAATTGTTGTTGCTGTGATGTTATTAATAAAAATAATATTTTTCAACACCCAATAACTAAAAAGAAATATGTATTTTCAAGTTCAGCTACATGTGTTACAACAAAAATAATATACTTAGCTACCTGTAACAGATGTCAGGCATTTTATGTTGGAAAATCAACTAGAAAACTGAAGGAAGGAATAACTGTGCATCATTCAGAAATCAGGAGAAAAGTAGATACCAACTCTCTAGCTAAACATATTAGTGAGTATGATAATGTACATAAATTTTCCTTTAGAGTGATAGAGTATATAAAGATGTGTGGGGTGGAGATATGAATAACAAACTTGAAATTAAGGAATATCAATGGATAATACATCTTTGTGCAGATGTACTACTGGGTTTAAATCAAACTGTTTTTTTTAAACTTGTTTTAAGACATAAACAAATGTGCTTGAAATAGAGACCTGTGCTTTTAAAGTTTGATTATTGTCTTTTAACCAGGATGTCAATTGTTTCATTGAATAATTAATGGCTGTGTGATTCTCGATGATATAAATATGGTTAATATGCGTTAGAACTTTTATACACTGATGAAGGGTTTGTTTGACCTGAAAGCTCTGTTTTATTAAACACTTGTTCAGTAGTAGCATTGCTTGGTTTATTTTATATTCTAATTCAGACTTGGCTTTATGGACTAAGCTTTGTTCTGCAACTGTTTGGCTTTATTGAGACCACCAGGCCCAAGGCCAGATGCAGTACTACTCCCAGATGGTGACTGCTGTCTGCTGGATCTGTGTGCCTGATGGGACAGGCCAGGACCATGTGCCCATGGCCTGCTGCATTGTGGTGTGGACAGCAACCCCTCTTCGGTAATGCTGGTGGCACTGCCACTATGGGAGTGTGAAGGTGATGGCCCTCATCTGATTGTGGTGCTGACCTACGTCCATGTGGCTGCAACCCATCTCCCACCACATGCTCCAGCACAGACATTGCACTGTCGAGAATTGTCACGGTCTCACCCCACCGTCTGTTCATGACCTCAGTATTCTCATGTGTGGCCTCAACAAGGTCATGTAGGTTGCCACGGACACCAGGAAGATGTGCATTTAAGACCTTGAGTATGTGTCTCGTGTTGCAGTCAGTACGTGCCTGTGCCTCCATGATGGCCCGAATCATGTGTCTGATGACATCTGCTGGTAGCACTTGCGACAGGGGCAGGACAGGCAACAGTCCTCCTGTGAGCTCCGCTGTCCATCCGCCTGTGTGGGACCTCGCCTGCAGTCTGGCTATGGCAAGTGTCTACACTCACACTTGCTATAGTCACCACACTAGCCTGTTCATGCCACCACCCACCAACTGTCCATTATCTGTGGCCACTGGGGATGGGGTATGTGTGGGCATCATGACTGTGTGCGGGGATGTTGTGGACAACAGTGGGATGCCAACCGATGGCACAGATTCAGCCACTGACAACCCCACCTGTGCCTCACTATGACTATCATTATTGTCAGAGTCTGCAGAGACACTGACGTCAGATTCTGTGTGGTAGGGACCACAACCCCATCTCCACCTGTGAGGGGAAGACAACATATGTAAATTAAATACCTGCACTATAAGGTTGGCTGGTACACACACACACACATACAGGTGATGTGGCACAAAGGCATTACACAGACAATACCCAAATGGTGATATGCATGGCACACAGTCAGACCACAGCATACACACTCTGGACAGGCCCTCAACATCATGCAGTGCAGCCATTTTCACTCCATGTCACTAATAATATACACCTCTGGGATACATGAGTAGTGTTAGTAGGTGATGGCCCTTCACCTAACACACACTGCACCCATGTACACATTATTGCTGTTCACCTGTATAGCACAGTGGCAACACCTACTGAACATACCTCACAACCGTAGAAATCTTCGCAGAATATGTAGATGTCTTGCTCATATGTTTGCTCTGTTCCTCATAACCCCTGTATTTGTCTGACACATTACTGGGATGATCTTAATGACATACATTTGAGTGTCAGACCCCAAAACCTGCAATAAATGTATGTTAAAACAAATCCTGTTACACCTGCAACTTTCTAACCTTACAGTGGATATGATAAGTCTACATACCCCTGTTAACATGCCAGGTTCTTGTAATATATAAAATGAGACCACAATAATTCATTTCAACCACCTTTAATTTGACATGTCACTTGTGCAATCTAATTGGTAAACAAACAAATGGGTTAGGTGTAAAATGTAATAAATGAAATACGTGCAAAAGGGTGGTTGCATAAGTGTGCACACCCTTAAACTGATACTTTGTTGAAGCACCTTTTGATTTAATTACAGCATGCAGTCTTCTCGGGAAGGAGTCTATCAGCATGGTACATCTTAACTTGGCATTGTTCGGCCACTCTTCCTTGCTAAAGTCCTCCAACTCTGTCAGATTGCAAGGGCATATCATGTGTGCAGCCCTCTTCTGGTCACATTGCAGATTTTCTATCGGAGTTTGGTCTGGGCTCAGGCTGGGACAATCCATATCCTTGACTGTGTTCTGGTGGAGCCATTCCTAGGTTGATTTGGATGTATGCTTTGGGTCATTGTCATGTGGAAAGGTGAAACCCCTCTTTATCTTTAGCTTTCTGGCAGACACCTGGCGGTTTTGGGCCAAAAGTGAGTGCTGTTTGGTACTGTTCATAATTCCCTCCACCTTGACTAAAGCTCCAGTTCCAGCTTATGAACAGCAACCCTAAAGCAGGACACTGCCACCACCATGCCTCACTGTGGGGATGGTGGTCATCGGGTGATGCGAAATGTTGCTTGAGCACCAGATGTACCTTTTGGAATTGTGGCTGAAAAGTTGAACCTTGGTGTCGTTACATCATAACACATTTTCACACATGCTCTTGGCAGACTTGATGTAATGTTTTGCAAATTGTAACCAGGCCTGCTTGTTGTTCTGTGCAGGAAAATGCTTCCATCTTCCAATCCTACCCCATAGGCCAGTCTTATGGAGAATACAGGAGGTTTTGTCACATGTAGTACACAAAACAGTACTTGCCAGAGATTCCTGCAACTCCTTCAGTGTTGCTGTATATCTCCTGGCAGCCTCCCTGACCAGTTTTTGTCATATCTTTTCATCAGTTTTGGGGGACATCCAGTTGTTTGCAATGTCACTGTTGTCCCATATCTACTCCACCTTTGGATGACTGCCTTCACTGTGTTCCATGGTATATGCAATACTGTAGTAATGTTTTTGTATCCCACTCCTGACTGATACCTTTCAACACTGATATCCCTTTAATGCTTTGTAAGCTGTCTGTGAACCATGGCTTTTGCTGTAGCAGGTAACTCAGTAAATGTCAGGAATATGCTACAAGGACAGCAGACCATTATTTGGTATTACTAAGAGTCTCTTTACTTTGTGGCAGGTGTGTACCCAAGCAGTCTGAATGCTGTAATTAAATCACAAGCTACTCCAACAAAGTATTAGTTGATGGGTGTGCACATGTATGCATCCAGCTTATTTTAGGTATTGTATCCTTCATATTTGGTCCCCTGACAGATTTGTTTTTCGAATGAATTGTACCGGTCAGAGGTCACATTAAAGGTGGAAAAAGGTGTGGAATGAAATATTGTGGTCTCATTTTTTTATATCACAAACACCTGGCATCTTAACAGGGGTGTTTACACATTTTATATCCACTGTGTAAGAGTAATGTTACAAATATGTTCCTATTTTCGAGCTTTTGTCCCCCCACTCTGCCACTCACTGTCCAGATGTCTTGCACTGACAGGTTGTGAGGTATGCTATGGAAATGTTACATCTTTTGCATATAGGCCCCTGTGGTGACCACTGTGATGCAATGGAGTTAGCCCCACCACAAGTGAACATGCACATAACGCAATATGGCTAGGAGTGACATTTGCATGCATGGTAAAATGCATGCCCTTAACATGCCTTGTGTATTGGCGAATCACAACAGGAGAATTCCATACTCACCAGCTTCGGGCTGCTGTCCCACATGCAGACCAGAGGGACCTATGTAGTTGTGGGAGAGAGGTATTGTCAGCATACTCACATGTGGCATCGGTGCAAGATGAATGTAGCTTTTTTGCACATTTACCATACAAGCTTCAATACTACACAATTTGCTGTCCTTCACCATAGATGTGCACGTCTTTGCATTACAAAACCCAACCACAACTGCATTCTGACATGACGTATGCATCTAAATACTCTATGGATGTCAGTGTGGCTGCTACATTAATCTATTGATCCCACTGGGGCCTTACCTGCACACACCATGCCCGTTGTCTGGGTGCTACCCACCTCCACATTGTGGGTGTCTGGACTCTGATGTTGGGGTGGGGTGGGTGCCCCAAGGTTGGCAAGAAGCTCCTCTGTGGGTGTAAGTGGGGCCTGCATAGCAGGACCCCCACCTGTGGCTGTGTGGTCCCTGGCCACAGCAGCAGCCCTTCGCCAGACATGGCGTATCAGGTCAGTCGCACAATGCTGGACCTGCCTGTATATTCGTGCGTGCAGGCCGACATTGTTTAGCCTGTGAACAAGGTCATCCAACAGGGCAGTTCTGTCTTGCAGATGCTGTTGGATTCGGCTGAACATTACACTGTAGTGCTGGATGATGTGGTTGGTTATTACTGCAGTTTCAGCCTTCATGTAAGCAGGATTTCTGACACGATGCATTGCACCTGGAAGACATAAACAGGGAAACACATTACAGGACCTCATACATTTGTCAATGGTATTTACAGAACCCGCACATTAATATTGACTAGCGGTAGCCACCACTCACAACCATATCACACCTCTGTCAGCTATCAGTACAGTATCAGCTTGCATTACACTCCTGGTCCTTATGTGCCATGTTCCCCCCAATGAGGGCCAGTAAATTGTATAATCCTCTCCTTCATTCAGTTCTGTGTGAAGGAATGGCAGTTGAGTTCCATGCAGATGGGGTGTGGATTGTGCTTAGGCTTTGTTTGACTACCGTGTGTAATGGAACTGGGAGCACATACCCGAGTTCATGTAGGAAGCAGACATGCATGTTATCAGGTCCCTTGGAATCTTAATTTTATTACCTTTCAGTAGGCATTATGGACCTGCTCCCTGATGATGAGGGGAGGGGTGTGGGTGCTGTGCATATCCACCTGTACTGATGGGATAGGGGGGTGATGTTTCCACTTAACCTGTCTGTAGCAGGTTGGCTATAGCTATGGCATGTGTGTATTGGCCACCAGCAAAGTTTGGGTTGGGTTGTTGCCTCTGAGACTGAAGACATATGTGAGAACAGCCTTGTGATTATCCTTGGTGGAGTGGATGTGTCCAATTTGTACTCATAGTTGGCCTTACCGTGATTCACCTGTGACCTTGTATGTTTGTTTAGACAAAGGTGGACATGCTTCCAAGTTGGTGCCTGCAACTACTTGGCCCTGTACAGCCAATACAGCAACCTATTATATGGTTTGTGTATTGCTGCTGTCCAACAAAGGGGATTGCCCTACCTTGGTGGAGCCGGGTTTTATGAGTCAGGGGTTGCTGAGACCATACAGCTATGTAGGTGCTCCTATAGCTGTTTGTAGTAGGCATGGACGAGGTCATAACACAGTTGAACACTTCTCCAATTTCAACCCTGATAATCATGCTTATTGTAGTACCCATTTCTGTGTCAGGGCAATGCAACAGCCAGTAGCTGTAGACATATATGTCTGTTGGATGCACTAACACTCATATTACACACATGTACAACATATACAGCTTATTTATCTGACTGCTCACAACTCATGTCTGTTGTTTTCTGGCTTCCAGCTAAACCTACTCATACATACATGTGCACAGGTGATACCTGATATACATTTCTGTTCTATGTCAGTATGGCACATTGTATTTACACTCTTGCTGCTCAGTCATACCTCTCAACCTGTTAGAGCAGGACATCTGGATGATAGCACACTTAAATGGGGGGCAAAGGCCCCAAAATATTGGCACTGTATTGCTATTGCTGTAACATACATAAGTCAGTTGGTAGCACAGTAGGCTTTGCATTCTCAGAAATACCCTTGAGTATGTCCGACATTCATAAGTATGCTATTAATGTTCTGATGTCAGTGTTCACAGATTTGCCGATGGTTTGCCAGAACATAACACACCTCTATGTGTAAATGATTACAAATATTAGGCACACATGCAGTTATTGTGCAGCAGGACACTGTACAGTTGAATGGTATGCGCTCAGTATATCACATGCAGTTCAACAAACACTTCTGCGACAGTAATTTACTATGCACATACCCTGTATAGGTCTCTTAGATTTGCAACACAAAAATGTGTATCATAGTTATATTCACAAGTAACATATGGATATGTGCAACATCCCAGTAGCTAGCCTAGCAGTGTCACAGTCAGTATTGTTCAACAGACACTCCAGTAGTAGTCATATGTGAGCTGTCCTTTCCTGGGGTGATTCAGGGGCCTGAGCTGTGTTCTGTGTCACCGCAGACAGAGCCGGATGCTATGGCCATAGGTGCTGTTCAGCAATATATCACAACATCAAGTCTTGTTGAGACATATTTGTTTAATTTCCTATTTCTCATTATGACATACCCCTACTGCATTCCATTGCATTGACTTGTTTCACATACCTGTTTTTTTCCAAGTAGTCCTGAACAGTCGCGTCTTGGTTTTGTTCTCTTATGTGGTCTTTCATTCTCTCTCTCTCTGTCTACTTACATAGAGGTTTACACCTGTTTTGAATAGGCAGCAGTTTGTCTTTTGTAGGTAATGGTCATGAGCAGGTGATGGCCTGTGCACCAGTTGGTGTTCCCCACTTGCTAATTGCAAGCAGAACAGCTGTGTTGTTATTCCAATGGCATGGCAACACACTCCTATAACTGAGTACTTCATGTGTGTGTTGCCCTTTTCCTTGCCTGTGAGGTGGACATCAATAACTGTAAACCTAAAGGTTGCAGTTGGATGTGTTAATACAGGTTTATAAAGAGCATTAATAATAATTTTGTGTTTGATGTCACTCAAGTGTTCGCCAATGCGATATTTGACTGGTGTGGACATCTGACCAACATAAAAAGCCAGACATGAGCAAGTTGCTAAATAAACTACCCATTCACTGGAACAATTTGCAAAAAATCTGATGTCAAAATCCTTGCCAGTGTTCCGGCTACTAAATTGTTTAGTTTTATCCATTCTGGCACAATGAACACAATGTCCACATGGGGAACAGCCAAAAAGAAACCCCCCTGTTAAACTAGACTGATGTAATATTGTGGAATTAGATGTCCCATGTTTATAATGGTTGAAATGAAAGCCTAATGTTTTGCCTCTTCTATATCCGAAAAGACATCTTTCTTGGAGCATATTGGCCGGTCTGACATCTGACATAAGAATATTCCAGTTGCGCTGAGCCACTTGAGAAAGTATATGGGTGTTCCGTCCATATGTTGTTTCAACCTAATCGGTGGTGAATCCTGGGTGGTCTTATCCTTGTATGCCAAGAGTTCATTCCTATCTAATGATGAAACCTATCGACAAGCCATGGTGACTGTACCTGGCTTGTACCCCCGGGTTTTGAATCTTTGTACCATATCCTGCCTGAAATGTTCATATTTATTGGGATCAGAACAAATGCGCTTGATTCTAAGGAATTGTGACTTCAGGACATTGCGTATAATATGGGGTGGATGATTACTAGAAACGTGTAACAATGAATTATACTGAGGGTATTTGAGGAATACTTGAGTATCTAAGGTATCATCTGTATTCCTTGTTACCAGAACATCTAGAAATGTAATTTGATTCATATGGTTACACATAAATTGAATACCCCATTTATTACTGTTAATATAGTCCATAAACTCCTGTAGATAAGCAACATCAGCTTTCCAGACTAACCAACAGTCGTCAAGATAACGACGCCAAATATCCATTTTGGTCAGATATAAATTATGGAGCGGATCATAGATGAGTTGTTCCTCTATGTATGCCATGAATAAATCTGCATAAATAGGGGCAAAAGATGCCCCCATAGCCATCCCCTGTGTCTGCCAGAAACAGCTGTCCTTATAATAAAAGAGATTTTTGGTTAGTACATGTTCTGTTAACCCAATAAGGAAAGTATTAAATCCTGGTGGGTACAATTCGGAAATGGTCAACCAATGTTCAATGGCTTGAAGCCCAGCCCAGTGAGGTATGTTAGTGTACAGGGCTGACACATCTAATGTACATAAAGACCACCCTGGTTCAATTTGGCTGTCAGCTATGACTTGGAGAAATTCAGTCGTATCCTGGATATGGGCTCTGACATATTTTAGTAAAGGGTGAAGGTATTGTGTTAGATGTACAGACAGTGGTTCAGTAAGGGATCCCTGAACAGATACAATGGGTCTTCCAGAGGTTCAGATATGGATTTGTGAATTTTGGGTAATAAAATAAAGATACTGTCTCTGAGGATCAGACACCATTAAATGTTTAGAAGTAGTTTCAGATTTGATACCCTCTTCCACTGCCAAATTAATGAAAGTGTCAATCTGTTGTTTAAATGTACTCATAGGATCCAGTGGCATGGGCATATAATATCATCTATTGTTCAATTGTCTCAGGGCTTCGATATCATATTTCTCCCAATCCATAACAACAGTAGCACCCCCTTTGTCAGCTGGCAGAATGACAATGTTCTTGTTAGACTTAAGTTCCTGTAGAACTAATTGTTGATCGTTTGATAGATTATGTGGTGTAGTTACCATGTCCTGGTAATAAAGGTGTAGATCTTTGAGTACTTGATTTATAAATGATTGAACTACTGGCTGCATGGGAGGCATACAACTAGATTTATGAAAATGAAAAGATTTATCAGCTGAAACATTATCATGTTGTCCAAAGAATAATTTTACATTTAAACTACATCAAAATGCATTAATATAAGCAGCAACGACATCTTCAGCCACAAAAAAATGCAGGGACAAAACTGAGACCTTTATTCAACAAATCCACTTCATTAGGTGTAAAAGAATGTGAGGAAATATTCAAAGCATTTGTACATTCACTTATTTGTTGCTTATTATTTGTAGTAATGTCTCTACATTTGGAATGTTTGCAGCTTGCCCTGTGTTTGCTACCCCTAAAGGGATATCTGTATTGCTGCATTTGGGTGTAGGTGAGGTCATGGAATGTGGTGCTTCATAGTCAGTCATGGAAGAGGACTCTTCTCCTGATGTTCCCACAAAAGGTGTAGTTGTCTTTCTTAAAATAGACCTAGGTCGCTTCCTTTTGTTTGGTTTGGTCCCAATGTTGGTAAATTTTACATTTTTCTGTGGTCCAAAGGGTCTACCCCGATCATAATCTGCCTGGTCCCTATTGAACTTATGTATCTTTCTTTCCCTCTGTTGTTTCTCTAGTGTTAGTAGCTCTTGACTTAATTGTTGAAGGCAAGTGTGGTAACTTGCTTGTCCCTCAAATAGTTTGGTATCCTCACATAATTTTGTGACTTCAAGCAAACCCTGGTCTACACATCAATTATAATATGAGGCCAAAGCTTCTACAAAGCCCATAGAGGCTTGTTGTTGCACAGAAGACCATTGCTGGTCTAATTCCTGATCCATAATAGGCACCAATGGCTGAAGTCCTCTAGGACAGATATTTTTGGCTAAATAAGCCTTAAATAGACGATGGTGCCAAACATTAGTCCTGAGGGACTTCATGCTTCTCGATAATCTAGAAAACACCTCATCACAATTGGGCACGGGTGGATTATTATCAGACTCATCAAGCAAATTACTTTGTATTCCTAAGCCAAAAATACCATTGTCGTCACGATCAGAGGACAACCCCCTTAAAAGAGGGCCTAACTCCATCCTGGGTAAATGATAATAAAAATATTAAATAACAAAACCTGTGTATTCCAAAATTTAAGGAAGGTGTACTATATCAGTGTGAATTAGGGCAGTAAATGTGTATAAGACATAATTAGACACTAATATAAGTTGTACAAGCTCATAAAATTTGGCCTGTAGTTAAACTAGTCACCGTTAAGTCGAACCCATAACTCAACCACACACTGAGAAGATCAACATTAAGCCAAAAAAGGCTAAAAACAAACAATAATAACCCAGTGCTTTGTCCAGTGTAAGTGTACACCAGAAGTCAAAAATGGCTACAGAGGACAATAATAGCCACCACATCCAGGAGTGTGCATACAAAAAATTGTAATAAACAACTAAACAGAAGATTTGTACTGCTCATACAAACCCAAAAGAAGTGGTGCTACATACCTCTGAAGATTCAATCAGTAATCAAGGCTCATACACAGAGTACAATAATAGCCCCTACTTAATAAGGACCAAATATCAGGTGCCTAAATCAATTGTGAAACCATATATATTAATAAGTAGTGCTACATATCTCTGTAGTATCTAAATAGGTGGATCCCTGTACATAGACTTTGGGATAAACCACCCTATAGTAATAACTTCAATGTACAGTACAGGACAATATCAGCTACAATGTAAATAGTATAGCCAAACCACAAAAAGTTGGTTGAAAACAAAATATCAGTAAAAAATTCCACCCGTATGTGATCAGTAGTGGATCCGCATTAAAGGTATATTGTCCTATAACATAAATTCCATCAACTAAACCCACACACAAATAAAATGTTAGCTAACTGGTGCTATCGGCCAGTATCTCTCTGGCCAATCAGTAAATCCTGCCCTTCCTCTATATGTAAGACTAGGAATGTTTGTATTCAAAAATGATAAATATGTATGACAATATATTAATCCTTCCCCATATATTGGTATGGATGGATGCCAAAAAAATCAGATGAAATTATGTATAATATCATCAAAAACATATAACACAAATATCTACTCAGGCAAATATAATGCTGATTGAATGTCCAAAAAAGGCCTGTATTCAAATAACAAATACAAAATAATAAATGTCTGGTTATGATGTGGTCAAGCCAGCCACTGTTCAAAATAAGTATAATCCAAAAAAAGAGTCATAACCTGCAATTAAAGTCCAAATGTAAATGGGATATACATAAAAATGACTGATAATAAGCAAATACTCCTGGGGTAAACTCCAAACAGAAAATAATGTTCATACAAAAAAGTGCCCTATAAGACAATCTATAATAATGCGAACTCGTTTGGTCAACTCTTATCCAAACCTGCCCCAGTTCGTTAGGGTGCCAAGACCATTGTTCATGTCAAAAGTATGCTTCTGCTGATAACAAATGAAGTAAGACAAAATCAGCAAAAACACAATCCTTGGCCCTATTTAAACAGTGCCTGAGTAATCCAAAAAAAATAGTCATTTGCTCCATCCGTTGTCCATTATGTATACAAGAAAAAACGGCTGATCAGTTTGTTAAATCCGAAGTACCAGCTGTCGATAATGTCCCCAAACATATATTCCAATGCCAGAACAAACGAAAAAGGCTTTCCATGTTATTCATATATACTGGAAGTCCACAGTAACAAGGTCGGACCATAAATGTGATGAAAAACAAAAAACAACAACCGACCTGTTGTTTTAATAAATCCCAAAGCACCAGATAAACAGCCGTGCCATGGATACTTCAGTAGTGATCCCAATAGAAAAATGTTATTAATACATACATTAGAAATTCGCCGACCGTGATTTGTATAATCCGTCAAGATGGCAGCCCTCGGCAGTCTATGTAGTGTAATGGATGTGCTCAGGAAATAAAAAATGATGAACCATTCATTGATAAATGAGCCCGAGTAAACTTAGACGTTATCCTGATGTCAGTATTTATGATCCAGGGCTCAACACCAGAATACCTTGCTACATTCCAAACAACAATTACATAAGTGCATATACACCATAACCAGGCCCTCTTGTTATGACAGGTCCTGAAAAACAAATTGAACACCCATAAGATATATACTTCAATGTTGTCCCAATAATATTAATAAGTAATGTTGATACACACCTCAGTTGTGGCCTATCATAACTTAGACAGTTTGTGAAGATGGCAGCCATCGGCAATTCTGTGTAACCTTGATACTGTGCTCAGGATGTGAACAGTAAAACACTCATTAATCCAATGGTCCCGACCGAGTTTGTGAACTAGCTTAATATGAATCTTTGTAATCCAAAAATCCACGTTGAAACAACTGGCCGTATTTAGGACCCCAAACACCAGATGGAAACATACATAAATGTGATGATCAGACCCAAATAGAAGATCAAAAAAAGAATATAAAATCCTGTAGTAACACTCAAGTTAGCATGCTCATATTCCACTTAAGTAGATCAACGAAAAAAGCTTCTGCAACCAGAAACAAATATAAATAACAATGGTGGTTCTAAGAAAAGTTTGCTAAACTACATGAGTGTTCTCTGAAGCAGCACATAACCTCCGCCTCACACCACATGCCAACAACAGGGAGCCAAACACTAATGCAATCCAAATGAAACCCCTGCACATATGCCAAGTGCATGGCTCAAAAAACATAGCATCAGTCTAAACTCAAAAAGCCAACACAACGTGGTTAAGAGACAAGAATTTAATCCATAAAATGGCAAAAAACAGACCGGTTTCTGCAGTAATGACAATGCCTTCCTCAGTGTAAAGAAAATTTCACATAAAGCCATATTTATTACAAAATGAGGAGAGCAACTCTAGTTGATTGACTGGTCATAATTGCTCATTGAGCCCTGGTGGAAACAAACCATCTAGCCTAATTATCCATCTTTTTTCTTTCTCTTCAGTATAGTATGCCAGCCAATCTTCTTTCCGTTACGGAACACTGGCAAGGTTTTTGACATCAGATTTTTCGCAAATTGTTAAAGTGAATGGGTAATTTATTTAACAACCTGCTCTTTCTGGCTTTTTATGTTGGTCAGATGTCCAGACCAGTCAAATATCTCATTGGTGAAGACTTGAGTGACATCAAACACAAAATAATTAGTAATGTTCTTTATAAACATGTATTAACACATTCAACTGCAACCTTTAGGTTTACAGTTATTGATATTATACAGGGTGATAAAGCCTTTCAGTAAAACAGTTCACTGTACCTATCCAGGCATGTCCAAAGGGCAGTTTCAGGTGTACTCTCCAGTCCAACTGGTGAATCTGGACATTTTGAGGCAATGTTTCAACTGCCTCGTGTACATAAACAACCCTCTCCTCTTACCACCAAACACTAATGCATGCGAGAGATGCAATTATACAGCCAAACTGGAGGCTAAGCTCTCTCAACCCAAGACTGGATCAGACAGTCAGGAGGAGGAGGAAAATGCTTGCATCACACCACCAGTCTCACATAGACCCATTAAACCAGCACCGGCAAAAAACACACATAAATACACGAAAACATACTCAGAGACTCTAAATAAAAATCTGCAAAAGCAACAGAGACCTCCAAAGCAGACATCCAAGCAACCTCCACCCCCCCCCAACACAAACCATGAAACACATACTTCACAATACCAGTGTGCCATGCAGTCACAGCCCTTAAGGCAAAATAACATACCCAACCTACTAGTAATAGGTGACTCTAAAGTCAGGCGCGCTGATGTCCCACTCACTAGGCTGAATAAGGAGAAGGTTACTGTTAGCTGCCTGTCGGGTGCCAGGATCCGCCACATAACACAAGCACTCAGATCACTCCAGAACAAGTACAAATATGACTTTGTCATTGTCCATGTTGGTGTGAATGACCTGAGCCTTACCTCCCTGGATTACATGAAAAGAGACATGGAAGAGCTCTCTGATCACATAGTCCAGGCCGGTATGACACTGACCCTGAGTAGCATCCTACCCTCACCAAGAATTATACCACCGTATAAAGAAAAAATATCAATTTCAACAATTGGCTAAGTTTCTAGTGTCATTCAAAGGGGATCCAATGTCTGTCCACCTGGGATGACATGCTCGACAAGCCATGCTGCTTCGCTAGAGATGGCTTCCACCTGTCACCCTTAGGCTTTCAAATACTGGCCAAGGCTCTTGCCACCCCCATAGTGCCTTTTTTAGACAAGGCTCAAAACACAAACCCACTGCCGTAAATAGCACAAGTAACGAAGAACTGAGTGTAATGCTACTCAATGCCAGAAGTCTAAACCTCAAAATGCATGCACTCGAGGCACTCCTCAGTATGGAGAAAATCAGTATATGTGCAGTAACAGAAACCTGCTTTAAGGCTCCAGAGAGCACACCAGCACTACCAGGCTACAACTTATACCATACATTTCACCACAGAACCCGGACTGAAATACAAAAGGCAGGGGCGTATCCATATTCATCAAGGATACCCACACCTCCAGGTTAGTGGCACAACACGATGCTTCAGAGATCATCCACAAGCAACTAACAATGGGTAAAACTGCAATTCAAATTGTAGCTTGCTACAGATCACCCACCATGTCCCAGTACCCCCATTCCGCATTTCTGGAAACACTGGGAAACATAAAGGTCCAAACAAACACCCTAATATTGGGCAATTTCAATTACCCAAACATTAACTGGGTGAATTATTCAAGTACTAACTCCATTGCCCAACATTTCCTAGAATTTATAAACTCAAATGCCCTGGATCAACTGGTCAGCACTCCCACCAGAGGTGACAACATATTGGACCCGGTCATCACCAACATGGGCAACCGGTGTTCCACACCAGAAGTCAACCCCTCACTGGTTGGATCTGACCATAAACAAATTACTTTGGATATCCACATTCCCCACCCCGGACAAGGAAACCACTGTGAAAAACTTTTCAAAAGCAAACTTCACGTTACTTAAGACCTAGGTGGATGCATTCTACGAGCACCTACAAGGATGCATGGATCGTGCTATCCCAACCAAAACCAAGACTCACTCCTCCAAGAAAAGGAAACCAGTCTGGTGGACCCCTGCCATAGACAAGCTATAGAATAGAAGGAGGAAACTAGTACAGAAAAGAGTAAAATAACAAGAAGGGAACACATCCCTGATCAGTATCAGCAAGAAACTATGATCCCTCATAAAATCATCCAAGGTGAGCTTCGAAAGACAAATTGCCAAAGACTCCAAAGATAACCACAAGGCATTCTTTAGCTATGCCAAGAATCTAAGTGGCAATGCCCAGATTTTCTCAGAGTTAGTGCAGAATGTCACAAAATACACTGACCCAACCAATATCGCCAACATCCTGGCGGACAGGTTCAGTGCAAACGTCAACCACCCTCTCACCCCCAACAGGGCCCATAACCATACCAGAAGAATGTAGAGCCCCAGAAATCACAGACACTCAGGTTAAAACTGCCCTCTCCAAAGCCAAAAGCACAGCATCAGTGGGACCGAACGGTGTCCCAGGCTGTGTCCTACAAATGCTCAAAGGCGAACTAACCCCTCACCTAAACACACTGTTCAAACTCTGCCTCTCCACAGGCTATGTACCCATCAGGGGCAGCTCATGCTATCGGACTGCCAGACTGCAACCCTCCCACCTAGAAAAAACAAAAGAAAAATAAATCTGTGAAACAAAACATCGAGTCCCGACTCCTCTGCACATGCGCGGACACATTGGGGAACTCAGACTGCCTTTATCAGCAGTCCGAATGCAGACAAAGAGGTACCCAGCAATCTGTGCTGTGAGATACCCAGAAATCTGTGCGATGACAACCGCACAGAACAGAGGAGCTCCGGACTGCTTCCCCTGCAGGCAGGGCCAATGGAGGGGTGAGCTGAGAGCTCTCGCGGGGATTTCACTGTGCGGGCATCGTGAGTGGATTATATTGCTGAACAAATGGTCGCTGGCTGGATGGGCTTCATACACATGGAGTATGTTCGTGAAATGAGTAGGTGAAGGCTTCGTACATGTTCATGAAACGAGTAGGTGAAGGCTTCATACATGTTCATAAAATGGGTAGGTGAAGGCTTCATACATGTTCATGAAATGGGTAGGTGAAAGCTTCATACATGTTCATGAAACGGGTAGGTGAGGGCTTTGTACATGTTCATGAAACGGGTAGGTGAAGGCTTTATACATGTTCATGAAACGGGTAGGTGAAGGCTTCGTACATGTTCATGAAATGGGTGTGTGTGTGGGTGTGTCATGCCCCAGTTGCTATATACTGGTGGGTAGAGATACTCAGGCTTGAACCCTGTACCTTGGATGCAGGTGGCAAGGACCTGAATTTCCTATCCACCACCATTTCTAAAAAAATGTGCAGATTTTTGCCTCATATTTGTTCTGTTCCTCATAAAATCTGTGGTTTCTGTATCTACGTTTTTCCGTGCAAAGTGGTGCACTGGTAGCATTGCTGCCTGACAGCTACAGGTTCTCTAGTTTGATTCTTGGCTGGGGTGCCTTCTGTGTGGAGTCTGCATGTCCTCCCATCTTACAAAGATGTGTCTGGAGTTTCTCCCTGCTCTGCTGAAAATTGTCTTTTGTTCCAAGTCAGACTAGTTTCCTGGTTAAATGTTTAAAAATAACAGGCATTTGAATTTCAGACTTCATATTCTTCAGAAAGTACATGGTAACACAAAACTGTTTATTCTAGCAGATGTCTAAGTTTATAACAAGGATATTTGAAATTTGTCCCTATTTTTGGGACTGTATTCCCCCAGTATTGGCTTTGTCCAGGTATTTTGTGCTAAGGTTGAGAGCTGTCTATGGTGAGAACTGAATTCATTGAATGTTTGGGGGCTGTATCCCCCCCCCACTACTGGCTTTGTCCACATGTTTTTTGCTAAGAGGTTGACAGCTATGGTGAGAACTGAATTCACTGAATATGTTTGGGGGCTGTATTCCCCCATTATTGGCTTTGTTCAGGTGTTTTGTGCCAAGAGGTTGACAGCTATGGTGAGAACTGAATTCACTAAATGGTAGCCATTTAAGTTTGTCTTCCTCTCTTTCACAAAACAGCTGATTTGGCTTAGTGGTATGTTTCTCTGACTGTTTTGCACAGGGTCCCCTGGGTTAAAGACGTGGCAGTGAAATGTATGGTGGTAACACAGCATTTTATTCTAGCAACTTTCCAACATTGTACAAGCAATGTTTAAAATGTTTTCCTGGTTTTTGGGCTTTTGTCCCCCCCCAATAAATTTCGGCTTTTTCCAGATTTCTTGTGCTGCAAAGTTCAGAGATACAACTGTGTGTTGAGTAGATTTTACAAGGAGCTGAGAGCTGCAGGGGAACAAAACTTTAGTGCTGCTTATCCTGAGTCTGCTTGCATTGTTAATAGCACAACAGGTAGTGTACTTGCTTTTGATGCAGAAGGTTGTGGGTTCTACTCCCACAGTAGATAGATGCATTGCTGATAATGTACTGTGTTGTAAAATGGGTGGATGCTGCAGTCCTTTTTGGCAAAGATACCTAGAGTAGTAGCTATGAACCTGTTATCAGTTTGCCATACAGTCCCTATTGCGATATTACTAGCTTTTATCATTTTTTTTATTGCATGCAACATAGGCAATTTATTCCTCAAGGGCAACAGGCACTTTATTTGTAGATGAATAAACAATGACATATAAAGTTGTTTGCTAGCAGCAACCTCTTCATTGCTACAGATTTATTTAATGTGGAATTATTTAGATGACTTTTACACTTCAGAGATTGTGCATATTTACGATACTGGTGGAGTGTAGAAGGTTGAGTAGACTTTTATGATGGAAATGTTCTGAACTGGGTAGTTTTGGCATTGGTGCATGCATTTTGTTTCATCGTTTACTAACGTTCAAAACAATACATTTAAAATGCCCTCTAACAACTGTACTGTATTGTACAAGGAATACAATTTAGTACATTCGGGAAGGTGTATCAAAGAGCATGTGTATGTTTCGTGCTCAAGGGGCCTATGATTTGAAAACAGCCCAAAGTTAAACTTTATCTGCCACTGGCAAAATGTATTTTCTTTGAATGTGGGTTTCAATGCTGTTTCAATGCATGTGAGTTTCAAGGGCAGAGAAGTTTTAATGCTAAGTCTGTTTTCATTGTGAGACTGCATTGCTTTGTTTAGCAGATATATATTGGGGTTTGTGCTGTAAAAATGCAAAATAAAACTTTCAAATGAAATCCAAATCATCGCAGAAGTAAAGCAGTATGCACATTACAGTGTTTATGGTAAATGGGGCAAAATAACCAAGAAATGGGACACTGGAATGGTTGCAGGGGGGAGGCTCCAATCATCCATGATTGGAAGGACAGCAAACTCAGACAGCTCTGGTTGAACTATACCTCTCAGCTGTCCATATTTTTGCAGAATGAATAGATATTTGCTTCTTACTTTTGGTTTGTTCCTCATAAAATGTGTGGTTTTCTGACAAATCATTTAGGAATGAAGTCACTAAATGACAGACATTGAGTTTTATATCATAACCTTCAGAAAAATGCATGCTAAAGCAAGACCTGTTATTCTATCAACTGTCATACAAGAGCAATTTTTAGTAGTATTTGTATGTTCCCCCAATATATTTGGCCTTGTCCCGATTTCCTGCATTAACAGGTTGAGAGGTACGTGCAAATAAAATTGCTTTATAGAATTAGGCATATCCAAACCTCTCAACTGTCCCCGATTTTGGCTCAAAATGTTGCTCTTCCCCTAATAATCCCTCTGCAAAATGGCAATTTTGGAAGAAAACATGGAGGGTTTACAATTAATAAATAACTGTAATAATCAGTTATAAATTACTTTTATTTCAGAAATGCATGTAGATTCTTTTATTTTGTCAGCTGCTCAAGTTAGCAGTCCTAATATTAAAAGTGTCCCTTCTTTGACAGGTTCCCAGCTGTATTGTGTGGCTATTTTATATTTTTGCATCACATTTTTGGTCCATTTTTCATAAAATTGTGTTTTTTTGGCAAATTAGTGGCAAATCATTAAAGACTGAAGTTAGAAAATAATGAAAGACATTTGAGTTTCAGATTTCTTACCTTTCAGAAAATTCATACTAATACAAGACCTACCACTCTATTATCTTTCTAAGTTTATAAGAGCAATATTTAAAATTTGTCCTTATTTTTGGGCCTTTATCCCACTTCTATGTATGGCTTTGTCCAGATTTCTTGCTCTGAGGTTGAGAGGTATGATAAATGTGTCAGGGCCATCGCAGTCAGCCAGAGACATTTCAAATTGTGACAAACTTATTGCACCCCACTCCCCCATGTAGTGACTCTGGATGTGTCCAAGCAAGGCAAGGAGCAGGTATGCAGTGTAAATGTGCAGACTATTCCCCCCATCCAAGATAAACACAAGTACTACAGTGGCTTTTCGTCTGTCATTGATTTTGCAGAATGTTCTGGTTTCTGTCATACTTTTATACTGTTGATATATGCTTATTATTATTCAGAAAGTGCCTTTTGCTCTGTGTTTAAGTAGCAGTGCTTTAATGACCACCAGGTAAGCTTGTCTGATATTGTAAGATGCAAGTAAGTTTTAATAAGCAGTATTGCCAACATTGAAAGCCTTTCTGTTGTTGCTATGCAGAGAATACTTACATAACTAGATAATGTATAAGCCTTGGGTATTGAAATGCATATGACAGTATTTGTAATAAAGACCAGGATTAGATTATGTTAAGCTCATTACAGGCTTTACCTGCAAACTAAGCAGAATGCCAATCTATCATGTGTGGTCCATATCCTGTGCAGTACTCCTTTATGCAATATTTGTTGAGCTTGTTTCTTGTTTGCTTTTCATTTTTTACTTTGATCATGTTTTCCCCATGAAACAAGTAGATAGTTGTTAAGCAGCAGGTCTTTTTTGGATAAGAAACATTTTTACAAGTGGGGGTATCACAGAGATTGCTACTTTCAGCATGTTACTTGGTACTTTAATAAAGCTGAATATAAATTATAATTAGAACTGGAGTGCAAGGAGAAATGATTTGAGTTAAGTGCTGCTTGTTTTTCTTGTACTTGATTTTGACTGACATTCCAGTAATGTATTTAAAAAGTAATTTATTTTTTCATGCCTCACATCCTTTTTGTTTCCATCTAGATATTAAGTAAGCTGTCATGCAGCTAATGGATTGAAATATATATTTTTTCTTCTACACTTCATTTTGTCTTGATTGGACTCCCATAATGATGGTTTGGCACTCAGGGCAGCGTATTTAATTAAAGTTTTTGAGGTTTTGAGCATAGCTCCTCCCCTTTCTAGTTGGTCACACCCATTCCCATTGACCCCACCCATTCAGCTGTCTCCTGCAGCTCCCCTTTGATTTGAAGTCACCATCCACCACTGGTACCCATAGAGTGGCACACAGCAATGGTTATTCCGCTCCACAAAGGTGGAACCACAACAAACCCCAGGAACTATCACCATATAAGCCTGACTAGCTTGGTCTGTAAGGCTTTGGAGTCCATCATCATGGAACTCATTAACAGAGACATTGGGAACCTCCAAACACTGGACCTTACCCAGTTCGGCTTTGTTAACGGCAGATCATGCCTCCTGAACCTGGTGGACTTATTTGAGACAGTTACCAAGGCTATAGATGAGGGAAAGGTGGTACACACAGCCTACCTAGACCTCGCAAAGGCCTTCAACACCATTCCCCATTCTGGTATTATAGACAAGCTCATCAGCCTGAACATAAACCCCTACATCACAAGATGGGTTGCCAACTGGCTCACGGACAGAACCCACATGGTGAGAGTTGCGGGAGCTATGTCCAACTCCAAACCGGTTACAAGTGGCGTTCCCCAGGGATCAGTCTTAGGACCCCTCCTGTTTGGCATATACTTCTCAGAGGTACAGGCAAGCCCAGGAGGATTATGGCTGACCAAGTTCACAGACGACGGCAAGCTAGGGGCTATAACTGACTCTCCGGCTGACACAGACATCATCCAAAAAGGTCTCAATGAGACGGATACCTAGTATCAAAATCATGGCCTCAAGCTAAATGCCAAAAACTGCATAGTCATCACCTGTGGAAAAAACAAAGTACCCACAAACTACCACATACCTACAAACTACCACATAGGTGGTAGTCCCCTAAATAGGGAAGATGTGGGATCTGGGGACCCAAGTAGATAGTAATCTCTCCTTTGATAATCACATTGCCAAAGTGGTTAGAAAATCCTTCTATGTGGCCCACCTAATCACAAAAGGGTTCGCATCCAGATCAAAAGAGTTCATTCTGCCCCTCTAATCATCACTCATCAGACCCATCATAGAGTACAATGCCCCATTTGAGATGTACCTTACAAGATACCTGCAACAGCTGGAAACACCACAGAAGTACCTCACCAAAAGAGGATCACTCATCTCAAACAGATGCCCTATGCAGCTCGACTGAAGAAACTCCAGCTGTA